>NW_022103896.1:19469529-19470909 GCF_000313985.2 Echinops telfairi
CAAGAGTTTGTGAGGGAAGGATGGGCAGGGAGGGAGGGGGAAAATGAGGAGCTGATACCAAGGGCTCAAGTAGAAAGCTTTTGTTTTGAGAATGATGAGAGCAACAAATGTACAAATGTGCTTGACACGCTGGATGTATGTATGGATTGTGATAAGAGTTGTATGAGCGTCCAATAAAATGATTTAAAAAAAATAGCCAACAAGGAAAAAACATCTAGTTAAGAATTATACTAAATGCCCTACCAATAATTCTAACTGGCTTAACAGCTTCCTTTGGCAAGTCATAAACAGTGCACAAACCACCCTTTCTAGGTCAACACCTGCAAATACAGTCTAGGTTTGTCATTACATCTGGGGTTAATGTTTGTCCATGAATAACTTTTCTAGGTACCTGAATATCAGACTCTCCAAAAAAAATGTTCCTCATAAAAACTATTTTTAGTTGAGGTGGTAATTTGACTACCAAAGTAATTATGGGTATCGTCAGGAATTTATTTCCACACTTCTTTTTTATCAGTGTCACCCACCGTCCCAGCTAATGATCATACCTGCCAACGCTGTTCCAACAATAGCTAAGATGTGAAACATACCATCTAAGAAGAGATAAAGGGATCGAGTAAATAGTTCTTTACTGCAGTCTCCCTGCAGCGCGTGCCGCTGTCATGATTAGCTTAGTGATTCACGTGGGTGTTTCACGGTCTGTCACGGGAGATGGATTACAGGCATCCTCCACGTGGGTAAAGTCAACATCACGTCACCTTGCTTTTACAAAAGACCTGCATTAGTGCCCATTTTCATTAGCAAAAAAAAAATCTAAAGAGGAATTCTGCTTTTACAAAAAAAGTTGAAAAGCGACTCTAGCATTCGGGGTGTCTGTGTTGCAGCGAGCTATTTAGAAAGCATTTGGGAAATTGGAGTCAGATCGACTCCATGGCTGGGAATTTGGTTTGAGCAATAAAAACGTGTTCTTCGTGTGAGACTCCTCAAGATTCACTTCAGCCTTAGCTCATTGAAGATCCAACACAGCACCCATTTCTTCAGTTCTTTGTACCCTTCTTTCAAAACCCTGTGCTTCTTCCACATAGGTTCCGTGCATAAAACAGATGATGTCTCAACCAGCCACTCCAGGTCTAGTTTAGCACGTGCCCCACAGGAGGACATCCGCATCTCAGAAGTCAAGAGAAAACAAGAAAGAAGGGAGTCAGTTGACACAATATGTTTTGAAATGTAATTAGATCAAAGCTAAAGAGTTCATTTTATAGCCAGCCCTACCTAGAGTCTCAAGAATAACACCTGCTACATGATGTATCGTTTATACAGATGTCCAGAGAGAAAAAGGTGATGCTCTCTGTCCTTGGACGTGGCAGACGCCACAAGACC
>NW_022103896.1:19471009-19481662 GCF_000313985.2 Echinops telfairi
AATAACACCTGCTACATGATGTATCGTTTATACAGATGTCCAGAGAGAAAAAGGTGATGCTCTCTGTCCTTGGACGTGGCAGACGCCACAAGACCGCCACAAGACCTAGAAACCTGGTCTCCGCTAAGTGCGGGCGGCCTCCTGGGTATTCGCCCATATTTCCGATACCAATCTATAAAGTCCTCTTCAGACTCACGAAACACATGCAATGATGCCGAATGCAGAAGATCACAGGCCAGTGGGTGGAAAGTCTTTGGATCCAGTGTCATTGGAAACATCTCAGCGCTGGCAGGGGTCTCTCTGTGGCTTCTCTGGCTTCCAAGGTCTGTTTGCGTCCATGTGGTTTGTCTTATGCAATGTCTCCCAGAGAGTGGCAGAGAGAAGTGACTTCCACCTCCAAGGAGGACGTACTGTACCAGATTTCCCAGAATTCTCAGGAGAAGGCCAGGCCCTCAGAAGTCTCATTGGTTGTCTACAGATTGACAGCCTACACTCCACCCCTATACTCTTAATCCTTAAATTGATACTAGGTAAATACCACAGAAAATATAATCCATGCTCTGGGTAAAAACATAATAAAAAATAGATAGATAGATAAAGAGAGGAAAATCCAAGAGGAGCATAGTTCAGATGCTACCCAACAACAACAAAAAAGCAAACTCATAGAGACTCCATACGACAAAGTCACACTGTCCAATAGCATTTCCAAAGCTGTCATCTCTAGGGAAGCAGCCAGCCACATCTTTCTCCCATGGAGCCGCTGGTAGACTTGAACTCCTGACCTTCTCTATAGCAGCCAAGGACTTAACCACTCCATCACTAGCCACCGCCCACCCCACCCCCCAACCCACACACGCACAGTGCAACGGGGCCTACTTAGTATATATAGTCCATGTGCGACCTGCACAGCTTGACAGATTTAGTTTTGCTCCTGATAACACTAGTCTTTAGCAGGAGGAAACTGGAAGAGCTGGCCGGCAAAGCCCACACGCAGCGCCCGCTACTGCAGTTGCATCTCATCAACAGCTGCAAGTTGGTTTCAAACTTCCGGGGCTTCCCAAGCCTTCCCTTTGGTTTGGCGAAATCCTCCAGGGACGTGACTTGGCCTAGTGTTAAGCTGGACATAAAATAGGAAGAAAACCAGAGGCAGCCAGGAAGTAGATGCACTGTAAATACCCAAGGGCCTTCTGGCAGGAGAGAGGGGCTTCTAGAAGCATGATCACACGGCGGTGCTGAAGTTTGGTAAAAGTTCAACAGATTGATACCTGCTGTTCACCTTCACATTTCAAAAAACACAAGGGATATGTCATGTAACCTGCCAGAGAGCCTGGCACAGGGCATCCCTAGTGTTCTTCTTGTGGATAACAGGGCTACATTCCCCCCTTACAAATGGTTCAAGTGGTTTCAACACACACACGTGCACAGGCATGCACACACTCACACATGATAGGAACTTAACTAAAAGTCAGGGAAGGACTTCCACTTTACTCACGATAGTCTAACGATAAATAGAAAAACATCTTGAGCCCTACAAGATCAGCTGACGTTGTTTATTTACCCAGTAGGAGAGGAGAAGGTCACATATTTTCATTTGACCTTGAAGTGTTTGCTGGCAAGTAATAGAACACAACAGCCTGAAACAAGCGAAGGCAATCCAGCTGCACCATCCAGAGGGAGAAGGCACGAGGAAGCACTGCTGTGTGGGAGGAGCATCATCAGTGATTCGGGTTTGGGTCCCCTGAGCAGTTGAGTGAAGTGTGGGCTTAGGCAGAGAGGGGCATAAGGACAGTGATGATCACAGCAAGAAGAATGGATCAGCCAGAGCAAGGCTCTGAGGCTAACCACCACTGTCACCCCTGAGAGCTGTCGGGAAGGCAGGCGACCCCCACGAGCTGCCATCAGCTGCGTCAGCATCACCGCAGCCCACGGAAGGCTGGGGCATCACACATTTCAGCAGACGCACGACGGCGCAGGATCACTCTGGATCATGACTTGTGGGTCCCCCAGCCCACCCCTGACTCTTTGTCTTCATGCCTTCTTTCTTAATGCCTTGATCTCCCTCTACAAGGGCCAGTTGGCACCTATAGACATTACGTAACAGTACAATACAGGAACTCCCTGCCTTACAAAGGAGCTCTGTTCTGAGGGCTCCACCTTCGGTGGGATGTGACCTAAGTCAAATACCTCTTTATAAACCAGGCTTTTATTTGCCTTTGGGGGTTGGAAACCTCTCCAAGCAAACATCTGAGAAGTGGAACGCCAGCAACGTATGTGCTGCAACACTGCGTGCGTAGTACACACTCCTAATGATTAGGCACACAAAGCAAAACAGGCACCAATCATAAGCATGGTTTGTGGTAACTCAAGTGCATGGTAAGTCTGGGGGATGACCTCTACGGAACACATTTCTAGAATAAACACTCAGACTGTTTCTAAAAGGCAGATGGATTCTGCACAGGAGCATGTTGTAACCTCCCTGCCCGTAAGGCATAGCTTTAAGGGGCTTCACAGGTCCGGGGATAAATGTGCCATGTCGTGTCCCATTCCTGCAGCCAGATTCCAGTCCAACAGAGGCCACGCACATCGTTTGCTGCTGCTGCATGGCCTCAAGTCAAGTCCGACTCAAAATGACCCTGTAGGTCAGAAGAGGCCTGGCTCCCACAGTGTCCTAGGCTGTACTCTTGAAAAGAGCAGGTTGCCAGGTTGTGTCTCCCACGGAGCCACTGGTAGGTGTGAGGCGCCACAAACTGCTCTGCGGCAGCAGAGGACTTGACCATTGCAGTACTGGGGTCCTCCATGTAGTTTAACACGGTGAATACTGTTCTAACAATCAAGACAGAGAAAAGGAGTTTAATGTCGTGCTTTTAAACTATGTGTTTGTTGCAAAACATGAAATAGAAATTAGCTGGAAAAAAGAAAAGATGAGTTATTTTCAAACATAAACTGTTCCTATCTGCCGAAGACCAGTACTACCCACCTCAAACCTCCCTAAGAGGGATGAAGTAGTTGAAGGGGACTGGTTTCCTAAGAGTCCTTGAGTGAAAAGCATGAAGCCATTGTTCTTAAGTGCGTATTCCACACAAGAATATGCTCGGCGCAGGGAGGACTAAGCTCCTCACAAAAGCAGTAACAAGAGTGAGTCAGAGCACTGAACAGTTACTTCCATAGCACTCAAGCTAAGAGGAGGATGTGAACGCAGGAAGTTGACTGGAAGGCATAAAGTCCTATTAAGTGCTATTAACAAGGAAAGCACAACATTTCACATTCACAACAGTTTAACTCAATTATAGTTACTAATTCACTGTGAGGGGAAACGCAATGCAACTGGCGTTAGCACACGGAACCAACGGGCGGAAATGAGCACGTGCTGATATGGTTGCACAGGATCCCGAGGAGGTTTCCGTGTCTTATTGGCACCGTTCTCTCCGCAGGAGACTTAGGGTGAGAAGCGGGTCACACAACATTTTTTTCTTCGGTAACACCTGGCTGCATCCCAACACTGGCCTTTTATTGTGGATTGTAGCAAAACCAAAGGATCTATTTGTCTGAAATGAGATTGTCAAGAGAGTAGACAATCTACCTTGAGTGCAGAGAGGTTTAAAAATAAACACTAGTGTGCTTTGCAAAGGGAATAAGTGGGATCCACTATTCAGTGAAAGAAATCTGTAACTCTCTTCTGGGTCACGTGGCATTTTCGGCAAAAATTCCAGACTGATCAACCCACTTCCGTGTTGATTGGTTTCTTATGTATGTGCGCAGCAAGGACTCTATAAGATGGGTCAAGACGGGCAACGAGTGAGGTCATCAAACCTGCTGCTGATGACAAAATAATGACAATAACAATCTGCTAAGAGCTTAGTGCTGGTAGCACAGTGGTTATACATTGGGCTGTTACCTGCAAGGTCAGCAGTTCAAAACCACGAGCCGCTTTGTGAGAGAGATGAGTCTTTCTATCCCCGTAAAGAGTTACGGTATTGGAAACCCACAGGGGCCAGTTCTATTCTGTCCTACAGTGTTGCAATGAATGGTAATGGATTTGGTTTGTGAGGTAGTTAGTTTATTGTGCCAACCTGGCTGATAAACACATATGGGATTAATTGAAGGGCAGAGGGATAAATGGCTTGGTAAGCCTTGCCTTTCTAGTTCTCGGGTCTCTTGCTTTCTGATGGTCGGACCAGGGTGTAGCTGCCTTAGTCAGTTCTCTGCTTCAGCTGGAAAGGCTCACTTCCTGCAAGACATCCCTGAGGAGAAACCATATGGGCCTACTCCGATGCAGCCCTGGGTGCTGGAGCACCCGTGTGGAGACCCTTGCCAGCGCTGAGATGTTTATACATTCAGTGACTTGGCTTTCCTCCTGCAGTTGGCATCATTGTCTCTGTTTTGTGAGCTGGAGGACTTCGTGGATTGATGCTGGACATACGGACTAATGTTGGACTTGTGGGCTTGAGCAGCACTGGGTTGGGATGTTTTCTTGATGTGCACTTACCCTTTATATAAAACTCTCTCTTATAAATTTCTGTGGATTTGTTTCTCTAAAGTACCCAGACTAACACAGTTTGGAATGTCTTTGCACAGACTGTGCTACAAATGCTGTGTGATTTTATCATTTAATTCTCAAAGCAACACTACGGGGGAGTCAATATTATTATACCCATTTTATAGGTGAGAAAACTGGGGCTTGGACAAGAAAAATCTATTGTCACAGGTCACAAAATTCTTAACTGTATGATCTACAACAGAAATACTGAAAGACTAACTCCAGAACCCCTGTGTCCCTTACTGGCCTCCCTTTACCCCACTAGACTGCCTGCCACTCAAATAAAGGGCTAATGAGCAGCCATACACAAGAAGGAAGCCTGTTTGCCTTTCCTTACTCTGTCTCCAGGTTAGAGGAGGCTGTTTGGCGGGGGAGCTTTCCGCAGATCTCTTCACGAGGAGGAGGTTTATTATCTTGGAAATTGATAATGAAAGGGACAGCCGGAGGACAGCAGTCAGAGAACAACCTGGCTGATAAACACATGTGGGATTGACCTCAGATAGCCTGTGGTTGAATCTGCGCTTCTTTAATTATGCAGTTATGTCACTGCCATGAACTTCAGTTTTCGTCACCTGGAGAAGGAGGTGCACATAAGATTGTTGATGAAGCAGCATATGTAAAAGGCTTCGTACTGTCGCTAGACCCCAAAGCCAAACCCACTTTTATGCGTAGGTTCCCACGCACAGCACCTCAATAGGTCAGAGTAGAACTTTCTACGGCTGTAAATCACAATGGCAGCAGACTGCCACATCTTTCTCCCGCACAGCAGCCGCAGAATGGACACCGCTGTCCTTTTTGGTTTGCAGCCAAAACCTTTGCTGACCGCTCCGCCAGGGCTGCTGGCACAGGCGCTAGTAGATTTTAAGAAAAGGTTGTTGAGTTGGTTCCAAATCCTCCAACTGCACAGGTTTCAGAGCAGAGCTGTTTTCCGTAAGGTTTTCTATTATCCTGTCAGAGTAGATCATTTGGCTAGTAGCCAAAGGCTTAACCATTTGTGCCAAGGGACTACTCTCCAGAACATAATGTTGCTGTCATTAGCTTCTGTCCCATTGGCTCTCGACTCCTGGGAATATCGTGTGGGTTGCAGAGTAGAACTGCCCCCGATGGTTTTCTAAGGTGTGGAAGCTGATCGTCAAGCCCTTTTCTTCCAGGAAGCTGCAGGGAGCGTTCAAAGTGCCAACCTTTACGTTAGGAGCTGATCAGAGGCCACTTGTACCACTTGGGCTCCTAAAGGCATTGGATAAATGTGGGTCGGTTGTGCTTCCAGGCAGAGAGCCAGGACATCTGTGCTCATAAAAGGACCCCTTGGCAAAGTGTAATCTTTTCAGACTTCACTTAGGTTGGGGAAGCATTTGAAAGCCACTCCAGGTGGTCTTAGGGGGGAAAGGGAGTCATTATATGTGACCCAGATAAATTCAGCAGGAACAACAGTATGGATGATCACAAACGGGAGGCTGATAGTGCTGGGAAACAGTTGTCACCTGGAGCCCCAGGTTGAGAGAGTCGACATAGGGTCCATTCTTGGACAGCATCTCCATACTGTTTCCAGAAAGGGTACCACATTAACCCGTTGGTACTTTACTATGAAAGTTGGGGTACAGGGCATGGCACCTCATCAGACCCAATTGGAAAACACTCATAAGAGTCAGCAAATAGACCTGGAACTATCTATCGGGGTTTTTTGTTCGTTTGTTTTCGCTCTATGTATATCTATATAAGATAGTCAGGACAAATAATCCCAAAGAGAAAATGATGGACTGGTGGAGGGCGGGGGAGGAAAGGGGGGGGAACGATGAAAGAAGAGGCGGTAGGGAGCGGGAGAGGGAAGCTGAAAAACTCAGAAATAAGGGAACAACAAAAGATCTAAAATTGATGGTGAGGAGAGGTTATAATGCCTGTTTGGGTTTGATCAAGTGCAATGTATCCAAGAGGAATTTCTGAGAGCTGAATGGAGAGTGAGCATGATAGTGGGACAGAAGGAAGGTGAAAGGAAATAGAGGAAAGAAGTAGGAGGCAAAAGCTATTTATAGATATATGGCTCTGTGCATGCATATATGTAAATATATTAACTTATAATGAAAGGGATAGAGGTCAATGTACATATATTTATGTGTTAAGTATTAAGATAGCAGACAGACTTTTGGCTTCTCCTCAAGGCCTCCCTAAAAACAAAAACATTTTATTCTAATAACCTGGCACTCTGATATTCACCTTCCCATACAATCGCTGAAGGCAAAATGGGTACATAAGCAAATGTGGTGAAGAAAGTGGATGGTGCCTGGCTATCAAAAGATATAGCACGTGGGGTCTTAAAGACTTGAAGTTAAACAAGTGGTCATCTAGCAGGGAAGCAAATAAGCCCATGTAGAAGAAGCACACCAGCCTGTGTGATCATGAGGTGTCGACAGGATCAGGTACCAGATATCAAAAGATCCCAAACAAACAATTCTATCGATGTGAAAGTAGGAGGTCTGAGTAGAGACCCAGAGCCCTTCTGTAGACAATTGGGCATCCCCCCACAGAGGGGTTATAAGGAAGGGACTATTTAACCAGGGTGCAGTATAGCACCGACGAAGCACACATCATTCCTTTAGTTCCTGAATTCTCCCTCCTACCCACCCCCCAACTACCATGATCCAGTTCTACCTTATAAAATTGGCTACACCGGAGTACACACATGGGTACAGATAAGAGCTCTCGACACATGGAATTCAGGACAGATTAAAGCCTCAGAAACAGTAGTGGGAGTAGCAATATCATTTAGGGGAGGGGGTGGGGGAGGGGAGGGGAACCCATCTCAAGGTTTGATACAGTCCCCCGAGGGGGATGCATAACAGAAATGTGGGTGAAGGAAGACAACGGACAGTTTAAGATACGAAATAACAATAATATTATATAATGGATCAAGGGTTTACCCGGGGGTGGGGGTGGGGGTGGGGGTGGAGGAGAAGAACTGATACCAAGGACTCAAATGGAAAGAAAATGTTTTGGACGTGTTGATGGCAACATATGTTCAATGGTGCTTAATACAACTGAATGACAGATTGTTATAAGATTTTCAAGAGGACCCCCCAATAAAATTATTAATAATAAAAAGTCATGTATAAGTTGTTCTTTGTCAGATTGAAGAGATGAGGACCCTCAAAAGAGGAAGAGGAGGAAGGGGTGTCTTTGGTGAGATCCAGTATTTGCTTTATTTGAACAGTTCTGTAATATTCTGTCATAGTACAGCAAGAAGGCTCCACAGAAGTGAGAATGGGGAGACCCAGTCTCATGTATTTTGAATGTGTTTTCAACAGATGCATTGACTCCGTGGCTGTAACATAACAAAGATTACGGTATGGCTCCGCATTGAGCAGTTTCATTCTGTTGTCCGTAGACTCGCTGTGAGTTGGAACTGATTCAGTGCCTAACAGCACAATATATTATTATCCGGTATCACCTTATCATTTATATTTATATTCATCTTCTCTTGGGGGGGAAAAAGGAAAATGCTGGGCATATCTCACCTACTCTCTCTCTTTTTCGGTTTTACCACTTGTATCCTTTACATTATTTTGTTTCTTCTGTTGCGTGTGTAAACAGCAAACGCACACCAATTCACCAGTTTCAACTACATAATTCCGTGACTTGGATAAATTCCTCTGAGTTGGACAACCATTCTCTTCCTTCTTTGCTGAGTTCTTCCTCCGCCACTCACACATACCCAGTGGCCCCTGAGGTTCCTAGCTAACTAATCTCCCTCGTTGCTGTGTCAATTGGATCCCATCACAATAATTCTTTCAAAAAGCATAATGGTTAAGGCAGGCATTTTGTTAAAGCTAAGCTAAACTTGTTTGGTTTTAAGATGACCTCAGGGGATTTGTTTTGATTTAAAGTTTAAAGATGATCCCAGGATAATATTCTCAGGGGTTTGTATGGGCTCCACGGCTCTGGAAATTCTGGGTTCCCTGAGAACTTGAAGTCTGGTTCTGCATTTGATCAGGATTCTTTTATAGGATCTTTGGCCAACATGTTTGGTAGTGGTAGCGGGGCAACACCATTTACTCTATTTTTAATAAACTATAATTTGCAATAATTTTAGATTTATCTAAAAGTAACAGCTAGCTCAGAGCCTCATGCACCCTTCCCTCAGCATTACTTAACGTACGTCTATAACCATGGTACATTTGTCAAAATGAAGGGCCCAGCCCTGGGATAGCCATCTACTTTCTAATCTAGCTTAGAGCTACGAGGAGCCCGCTAAGGAATGCTGTCCTGTGGATGGCCAGTTTCGTAGGCAAGATGGCTTTATTACATAGCAAAAAAGAGACCTGTCCTTGTGGCTGCTCTGCACTTGTCCACATCGTATCCTCTCTTTTATCTTACTTCATGATCTTGTCCAGGGCAGCGGTGCGCCGTTAGAAACAACTGATGCACCAACTGCCTTCCAGCAGGTTGAGACCACACAACACAGCTCGGGCCTGTGCGATGCAGGGCGACATCCCTGGGATGGACAATCCTTCCCAAACAAGGAGCAAAGCCTCACTAGGAGACAGCTCTCTGTCTTTTTCTCTTTGCCATTCCATCACCTTCCTGCCTGAAGTGTAGATACCAGGCCTGAGGGCCACTAAGGATGGAGAGTAGAAGGCTGGTTTCTGGATCCCTGATGGCATCAAGCTTCCAAGATCAATGTAGTTGGAATCCATTGTTAGGTGTCATATAGGGTTAATTTCAACTCATAGTGGCCCTATGTGATGGAGTATAACTGTCCCATAGGATTTTCAAGGCTCCCATCTGCACAGGGGCTGATGGCCCGGGCATCAGCCCACTGGACTGACTGCCTACCCACTGCACTATCAAGCTCCTGGTTTGAACAGAGAATCAGGGTTTTTTTTAAATTATTATCATTTTATTGGGGACTCTTACAACTCTTGTTATGATCCATACATCGATTGCATCAGGCATGTCTGTACATATGTTGTCTTCATTCATTTCCAGACATTTACTTTCTATTGAGCCCTTGGGATCAGCTCCTCTTCCCCACCCCCCATGCCTCCTTAGTTGATTATAAATTATTATTACTTTCATATCTTACACCGACCGATGTCTCCCTTCCCCCATGTTTTCTGTTGTTCTTTCCCCCTGGAGAGGTGTATATGGTTATGTGTCAATCATTGTGATCGATTCCCCCTTTCTCCCTTCCCTTCCCCACCTTTATCCCTACCCTTATGGTATTGCTATTCCCACTCCTGTTCCTGGATTCTGAGTATCGTGAGCCCCGTCTCTTTTCTATACCTGTATACTTGTTCCGGTCTAGTCTGAATTGAGAAGCAGGTCTGGGGTCATGATAGTGGGGGCTGAGCAAGCCTCAAGGAACTAGAGGAATATAGTGTGTTTCATCAATGCTTTATTGTACCCTGGTTGACTCATCCCTTCCTTGTGGCCCCTCTGTGGGAGAATTGTTCCATTGTTTATAGATGGGCTTTGGGTCTCTTCTCCACCGCCCCTCGTTCTCCACAACATGTTTCAGAGGATCAGTTTTACAGTCAGGAAAATCAGACAAAGGTCAAGTGCAGAGAAAAGCACTTGCAGCGACGACACTGCCCACAAAAGAGAGACCTCTGTTCTTGGTGCGTGTGAATCACAGCACTCGCCTTTGAGAAAATGACGCAAGACAGGGCCTCTTTCAGACCCTTCATGCTTTCTGAACAGTTAAGCCTTAGAGTAGCAAAGGATCTGTTGTCCTTAAACCAAAATCAACACTGCATTGCAGGCCAAAGTCCCAGTGCTGGGCTTCATCACGTTTACATGGCAGTTGAGCTCTGACTGCATCTCGTTCTCCTCCTACCTGGACCCTCTAGAATGAAGAGTAAAAAACCAACAAACACGATGAAACAAAAGCCGAAAGCCTATCAGAGAGCAGAGTGGAGACCTTCCCAGAAATACTTCATTGAAGAAGTACAGGGGAAACAAGAATGGTCTTAGATTCTAGCTGCTTGAAGATGGCACTCAAAACAGGAAATATTGAAAGTAGATTGAAAAACAAAAACAAAACATGGTGCCCATCTTTCCTTACCACCCATTCGAAGTTTAACATTTAGGAGCTTTGGAATGACTATCAGTTGTGAATGCCT
>NW_022103896.1:19482916-19484853 GCF_000313985.2 Echinops telfairi
ACCTCGTGGTTGCATAGGCTGGTGTGGAGGCTGTAACTCTTTATGGGAGTAGAAAGGCTCGTCTGTCTCCGGCAGAGCAGCTGACGGCTTCAAATTGATGACCTGTGGTTAGCAGCCCAAAGCAAAACTACGATGCCACCAGGGTTCCTTTGAGCTGCATAAGGCCCACAAAATCACATGGCTAACATCACATGCCTCATCAAAGAGAAACAGTTCCGCCCATCCCATTAGGGATAAGTTAAAGAACTGTTTGATAAAACAAAAAGATGAGGCTGTCTGCTCCCACGGAGATATAACAAAGCCTTGGAAATGCTATATAGCAGGGGTTCTCAACCTGTAGGTCGCGACCCCTTTGGGGGTCAAACGACCCTTTCACAGGGGTCACCGGACTCATACCAGTAGCAAAATTACAGTTATAAAGTAACAACGAAAATAATTTTATGGTTGCGGGGGCAGTCACCAAAACATGAGGAACTGTATTAAAGGGTCCAGCTTTAGGGAGGTTGAGAACCACTGCTATACAGGATCATCTTGAGTCAAATTTTTAATTTGGTAATTCTGCCAGGCCCATAAATGATGTTATATGTATATCTCCAAATGGCTCTTGGCTGAAGAAAAGGTTCCCCAACCCTGCTCTAGGGCATTAGCAGGTGTAGTGGGAGAGCAATTTCACAGAGAACATGGGCTGTAGGTGGTTGGAAGGGATGGTCTTTCAGTGCCTGGATCCCTGGAGCCCATTCCTCCTCATCCTCGTCTTCGAACAGCCTGGTCTAATTAGCTCTAAATGTCCAGCTATGCCATATAATTAAAGGCAGTAATGGCTGGTGCTGTTTATATTTAAAAGAATTCTAGGTGATATAAATAACCAGCATTCTGGCTGACAAAGGCTACGTCCTCAATAAGTGGTAGTTAGTGTTGTTTGTTCATTCAACACATTTGACTAAGTAGCTCATCAAATCGCTGGGATACAGAGACAGAAAAAGCAAACTCCTTGTCCTTAATGCGCTTCCACTAAAGCTAAGGGTAAGGAAAGGCTCAGTGGGAGATAAAGAACTCTGGTTTGGTCCGTTGACTCTGCTTTCTGAAAACAACACCCACCTAATCAAGATATCTTTGTTTTTCAAAACAGTCAGAGACGGAACTACACAGTCCCCATCCATATCAGGCCAGGTGAATCAAAGGGGAAGGAATGGGGGCGGGGGCAGCAAGATGCCTTATGCATATTCATTGATTGAACTGTCATCGCTTGTAGGTCATGCAGGCACAGAGGTCCCAGTAATCACTGGGACACTGGGACATGAGGTCTTTCGAAGCTTCCTGGATTGGTAAGTTCACCGAGGCAAGGGAGAGGGTATATGACAAGTCCCTCCTGGCTCAGAAACCTCCTCCAGGTCCTGTCTGATGAGTCTACACTTGTGGTCTATTTTCTGGTAATAATAAAGGGGTAGCTGGATGTAAGAAGTCCTGGTGGCACTGGGCCACTAAGCACAAGGTCGGCAGCCCACTCCTGCACACGGCTCCGCAGAAGGAGGATGGCACTCCCTGCCCCTGTGAAGAGGGACAGCCTGCTGCGGTTAGATGACTTGAGTCCACTCCAACTTACAACGGCGGCGTGAAACACCACCTGGTCCTGCGCCATCGTCACAACTGCTCCTGTGCTCGAGCCTCGTGAGGCAGCCCCGTGTCAGCCCATCTCTATGAGGGGCCTTCCCCTCCTTCGCTACCCCTCTCCTTTACCAAGCATGATGACCTTTTCCAGGGCCTGGTCTCTCTTGGTAACATGCCCAAAGTGCATGAGGCCAAGTCTCACCATCCTTGCTTCTCAGGAGCATTCTGCTGTGCTTCTTCCAAGACAGGTTTGTGTGTCTTTTGGTAGTCCATGGTGTTTTTGACATGCTTCGCCAGCAGCATAATTCAAATGCATTGATTCTTCTTAG
>NW_022103896.1:19485627-19490344 GCF_000313985.2 Echinops telfairi
GTGAGGGCGGGTGACAAATGATTTGGGACAAGGGGCACTCTTGCCTTTCCTCTCCATCACAGGTGCTTGTTTACATTCATTCATTCATTCAGGCTACACCCTCATAGGTTTGGAGCCCTTGGGTAATGTAAACAACTAATGTATTCAACTGTTCAGTGAAGAGTTGGAGGTCCACCGTGAGACAGCCTTACTGACCCACATCCGCGAGAAACCGGCCACTGAGAACACTGTGGAGCCTAGTTCTACTGTGACTCTCGTGGGGCCACCTGGCCTCAGACTGGCCTCTGCGGGTGGAGTCCCAGGCTTGGCCTGCTCTCTGTCGGCGGTCTTCACCACTGAAGGATGAGGTTCATTCCCGCCTGGCTCTGGCACCCAGCCGATCTCCAGTTCTCCGAGCAGATGCCCGGGGCGCCCATCGTCCCCGGAGGAGGGGATAATCACAGGCTGCTCTCCAGCAGCCGGGAGGGTCCAACGGCAGATGAATGTGACCCTGGCGTGGATGTCGCCAAGCGTTCGGGAGATGTTTTTTGACACAAAAGGAAAATACGAGGGCTGCACGAAGTGTTGAAACTATGGAAGTGCTCTGATTAAATCTTTCAACGGGGAAATTATACGCCTGGACACAGCGGCAGTAGCCCGATTATCCAGGGTCAGCTGCTGCAGCTGTGGGTAATTTACTCCCATGACGATCTGGTTTCCGTCTCCCTCCATGTAAGCGTAAGACAACTGCCGCAGCCACGGGAGGTGGGGGAGATGGGGCACATCGCTAAAGAACAATTGTTCGTCCCCCCCACGTACAGAGGCCACACATAAACCTCAAAGTATCGGGGTCATTCCTCAAGGAAAGAGAATCTTGTCGAAGTTATGCGCTCACCCTTTTGATCGATTGCAGCCTAGCACGCACGGAACCACTACGCCACCGGGGCTCTTGAGCTGACCCGTTTTGAAGGTGGGGTTGCCAGCCTGTGTCAGCTGGTGCCAGAAAGGTTGGCAATGGTTTTCCACGTCTGTTGGGACTTGCCTGGAGCCCTGCAGTGGTTATGTATTGGGCTGCTAGCAGTTTGTGTCTGCTGAGCCCTTGTGTTAAAGCACCAAAGCTTCAGGCAGTCACGGGCTCTCGAAAAGAAAGCCCCTGTAAGGTGTGCACTGTGACTCTCATTTCACAAACAGACAACATCCCAGGCCAGGGGAGGGCTATGACCCTGTGCCCTGCCCATGCAGGGTAGCAGGTCAAAGAGCTGGTGTTTGAAGCAATGGGCCTCCCTCCAAAGTCTGTACTGGTTCTGCGTGCAGACAGCTACTGCCCAATGCCTACTCCCCCCTGCCCCCCCATCCAGCAGCTCTCCAGGACCCATGCAAGCTTAGGAAAGTATCGCGCAGGCTTTGAAGCTCAGATTTCTTCACTGTGGAACTATTATAATCCCTATATCATCCGACTCTGTAAAGATGAAATGACATTTTACATATACAATATTTAAGCTATCTATGGGAAACGTATGTACACATCAAGTACATAACATATACAAACCAATACAAGATTCAATCCTGTGTCCCGTACACAGTGAACCCCAGTAAGTGAAAGAGCTAGATAAACACATGCATACATGATCAACACGTGAGGGGTCTTCACCTAACATGACCTGCACGTGACGGCAGTGCATCCCTCACCGTTCACCCGGGAAGCTTTCACAAGCAGGCCTGATGTTCACGCCCACTGTTTTCCATCTAAGGAACCTCTTTCATCCAGAAACCTTAGGCTGAAAGCCAAAAGGCTGACATTCTGTAATGTTTAACCTATGAAATCTAATATTAACAGACACAGCCAGAGACTTGCTAAGGGCACTTAAATGGTATGTAACACACACAGAGAAGCTGGCCTCTAGTCACTCCGCAAATCAGAATGCTGTGGACTCACAGTGGACTTCTGGCCTGCGGAGTTGGAGCTCATTGGACCCATACAGCTTCTAGACACAGATTATTCTATCCTCCAAAAGCCAGGGAGTGCATCTCCTCAGGTTAAGATTCACTAATACCTTGCGTGTATCCTCTATAGATGGTTTGTGTGGTTGTTGTTGTGGTTGTTGTTAGGTGCTGTTAAGTCAATTCAGACTTAGAGCGATCCTATGCACAGCAGAAGGAAACACGCACAGTCCTCACATGACGCATGGCTGCAGCCCTGACCAGTATCTTCACTCTAATCTCGTCAGTCTTTGAACTCTAAGTGCCCCACTGAGCCTCTCCCAAATTCCTGACCCACAGAAACTGTATGAGATAATAACTAATTGTTGATCTTTTACACCACTGTCTTTTGGGGTGATTTTTAAAATGTAGGAGTAGATAACACAGTTTTAACCAGTAGGTTATATATTATTTCATTATAGCTCAGCTCTACAAAGAAAGTATACACCTTATGAAACTTCTCTTAGATTCATTGTAATATCTTGCATCATGGTTCATTAAAGTTTTATCCCCACCTCCCCCCGACCAGCCTTGTGGGACATACATATTTCCAATGTGCATTGCTTGGCTAATTAGATGTAGGGGGTTGTGTCTCCCCTCTTTAATTTCCATCCACATCTGTGAAAACATCGGATCCTTCTCATTTAGCCTGAAAAGGCACAGACAGGCTTGAACTTGACCCCAAGCATGGAGTCAAGCCAAGCTGGACCCAAGTAAATCTGCCGCTGAAGTAGAGATCCATGAGTGAGAAAGACATTCTCCTTGTCCTGGGCTAAGCGCTTTGGGTGTTTGTTCGTTCCTGCAGCCAACGCTGACTGACGCACTCACCGTGCTGGATGATGCCGTGCTCCATAAGCCGGTGGCAAAGCTGCTCCGCCTCCGTCCTGGCAGTGGCCTCACCTTCCTGAACCAGCCAGTCCAGGAATTCCGATGCCATGAAGGTGCGTTCATACTTGACTCCTTCTTCCTCCCTGGGCTGCAGAAGTGTGTTTTCGGGGCTCATCAGCCTGGAAGAAAGGAAGGGTAAAATAAATAAGTACGAAACAAACCTACCCAAAAAGAAAATCGCTCATTTGAAATCCACGAGTCTAATCTTCTCTGAAGCGTCACGGCAACGGGGTCAGGCCGAGATGAAATTCCCAAGTGAGGGTGTGCTTCAGAAAGAAGCAGGATGTACTTTCTTCTGGAAATCCCAAAACTAAAAGTCACCATAATCCGAAGCTCCACCATTTGCAGACCGATTTCATTTTAGCCATCTGGAAAATGAATTGAAATTCACTCACGTCCACCAACTCCCACTCTGCTTTTCCAAGGGGGTTGGTGATCATTAAAGGTGTTATTCCATTCCCCAAATCACTCTTCTACCCCCTCCTCCCTTCGCACCTACTTTCCCAGATAGCTCTGAACGGTACCTTCTGTCCTCTCCAACCTTCAAAATACCTCCCATTCAGGAGCACAAACAATCTCTCCTCCATGCACTTTTGGGGCTTCCTTTAGGTTGGCATCAGCAGCATTAGAGACAGACGACCGACCACTCTGCTCATCCAGAGGGACTCACACTGTCCTCCTGCCTCTTTAGAACCCACTTTTTTGTTGGTTCCATCATTTTTCCCGTACTTTAAACACTAGAATTCCATGAGCTGCAACCTCGAAACCCCTTCTTTTCTCATCTTATACGCTTTCAGGTGAGTTCTTTCATACTCGAGACTTCCATCACCATCCATGCCCCTAACTGGCATGGCTTGAGATGGGCTGACCAGGTCTACGCTCCACAGACCACTCCCACCTCCAGTCCTTTGTTTCCGTACGGGCGCCTCAAAAACACCTCAAAGTCCATAAACCTCAAAGTAAACCCATGCTATTCCCCCAAATAGGGTCCTGCTCTCCTGAGTGCGTCCTCCCTCAGTCAGAAGACATCATCCTTGACACCTCCCACTTCCCCATCGTCCTTCAGTCTTTGGTATGACGTGTGGATTTTCTCTCCCAGATCTCTCTCCCAGCTGCCTGGATTGTCCTATCTCTAGCACAAGTAGACTTAAATCTAAGAATGCCAAAACCTTTAAACTAGATAGCTACAACGCTTTCTTAAAAGCTAAACATTCACGCTTGTGAATCCAATCTCGTGCACCTAAATCTTGACCTAGTAGAAAGATAATTCTAAAATCGTCCTAAATCCTGTTCCTGTTGAAAACATACTTCAATGCCTTCTCGTTACTTTCAGGATAAGGATATCAAACCATGGTCTCGGTTACATGTCAGATCCAGGACCCTCCCCGGGGTCACTCTCACCTCTTTCCTCAGGGCTCCACTCACACGGGTCTGCTTTCAAACACGCTCTCTCAAGGGTCCTTTGATTTGGTGTCCACACAGACAAAATGCATCTCCTGTCGCAATCTGCCATCCTTCTACTTGCGTGCCTACTTAATTCCTTGCCTCTTGCATCTCTGTTCTTGTCAGGTCCCCTGTGTATTTCCATCAGGGCTCGTGTGCTTATCAGATGAAAGACCTAACCTCTGTACTCAATTACAAGCTCCTAGAGCAGTGGTTCTCAACTTTCCTAATGCCACAACCCTTTAACATAATTCCAATCATAAAATTATTTTTGTAGCTACTTAATAACTGCAATATTGCTACTGTTATGAACTGGGTGACCCCTGTGCAAGGGTCGTTCGATCCCCAAAGGGGTCGCAACCCACAGGTGGAGAACCGCTGTCTAGATGGTATGGTGCCTATTGCTTCGTGAAATTTTGGTAAATTA
>NW_022103896.1:19490899-19497985 GCF_000313985.2 Echinops telfairi
GAGGCACCTGCATAATTGTCCACTCACATGATGTTATGAGGGAATAAACCACACAGACCCAGACCTGGGTGCCTGCCCTGGTGACAGGACTCTGGCGTAGAGATAGGAAGAGCCAACGGAAATATCTAATTAAGGAATAGCAGGATATTTTTTCTTTTGACTTTCAAATAACACATTTTAAGGTGAAAATAAAGAACTAGCCCTCTTTTCCTAGTTTTCTAGTCTTACACATCAGTTTCCCTATAAAATCTGCCCATCCCAGAAATCTGGATCGCACACCACTCCTACAGGCTCCCAGAGTTCCCTGCAAGTCCCATCTCAGAGCTCTTGGGAAATGGCCCACCCACTTGAGAATAAGCTTGATAATAGAGCGGAGTCCCATCTGGTCTATTTGGTCCACTACTGATTGCTGGCACAGCAGGCTCTCAAAAAACTCTCTGTTGAATGAATAAATCAAATGAATCCCTATGAAGCTCTCTGCTGCCCATCATGATTCAAGTGCATGTGAAGAATAGGCCCCTGAAGATGACCCTGTGCAGCAAGAGCACCTGCCCTCTCAGCCCTCTCCACTAACACTCAGACACTGACTCCTGACATTGGTCCTCATTCCTAACCATCCTGTCCCTCCAGCTGGGCTACTTTCCTCTCAGGGTAGGGGAAGAAATTCCCCCTACACTGAGTGGAGAGGGTTAATTTGTGTCAGTTCTTGTAAGGAGAACTGTGACCTTCCAGCCCTCTGGAGCACCTGGTAAGTGGCTGGCAGGCCCTGGACAAGCGGCTGCTTGGCTTCTTCTGCCAGTGTGTGCTTTAGAGAGCTTGTAGGCCTGCCCGGGTTGGTTCACTTGGCCGTTTAAACATGCCCCAGCCTCTTTTGCTCTTCCTTATTTCATTTCCTCTTATAATCAAGTCATATCCCTACTCGGGTTCCTCTCTTAAGAAAAAGCCTTTGATGGGACTTTTTTTTAGTAGGATATGCATTTCCCATGTTAGAGCAAGAATTGGACCGAGGCTCGTCCGAAGGATCTATTGCTACATAATACAACACCCCCAAATGTGGTGACTTCAAACCACCACCATTTAATTGTATGGCCCCGTGGGTTGCCCAAGGTCCTGCTGGCCAGTCCTCTTACTGCTCTCGCTTGGAGTCACTCATACAACTGCAGTGCGATGGCAATCAGAGGTGAGTGTCTGGCCCCACGGTCCTCCGATCCTGTGACATTATATCCCTATGTCCTCTACCAGTTTGATAGTTTCAGCTCTAGGTTCATTTTGAGTTTGGTTGGAGGTGGGATAAGGCAGTAGTTCATCTTTGTTCTCTAGATGTGGACATCCACTTATCCCAAACCCATTTGTTGTAAAGCACCATTTCTATATGACAGTGGGGAAATAGATCTATGGACATATATTTATAGATAGATTTAGTATTAAAGTAGCAGATGGACATTGGCCTCTACTCAAGTACTTTCTCAATGCAAGAACACTTTGTCCTATTGACCTGGCATTCCACGATGCGCACCTTCCCGACACGATCACTGAAGACACAGCAGGTGCATAAGCAAATGTGATAAAGAAAGCTGATGGTGCAAGATAGAGTGTCTGCGGCCTTAAAGGCTTGAACATAAACAAGCGGCCATCTAGCTGAGAAGCAACCAAGTCCATGTGGATGAAGCACACCAGCCTGTGTGATCACAAGGTGTCACAGGATCAGGTATCAGGTATCAAAGACCCAGAACAAAAAAATCATATCATTGTGAATGAGGGGAGTGAGGAGTGGAGACCCATAGCCATCTGTAGACAAATGGACCTCCCCTTACAGAAGGGTCACAGGGAGGAGATGAGCCGGTCAAGGTGCAGTGTAGCACCGATGAAACATACAACTTTCCTCTAGTTCTTTAATGCTTCCTCCCACCCACTACCCTGATCTCATCATCCCAATTCTACCTTACAAATCCAGCTAGACCAAAGCACGTACACAGATACAGATAAGAGATGGAAACACAGGGAATCCAGGATAAATAAACCCCTCAGAACCAATATTGAGAGTAGTCATACCAGGAGGGGAAGGGGACGGTGGGGGTAAATAGGGGGAACCGATCACAATGATCTACCTAACACCCCCTCCCAGGGGGAAAGGACAACACAAAAGTGGGTGAAGGGAGACATCGGTCAGTGTACGGCAGAAAAAATAATAATTTATAAATTATCAAGGTTCATGAGGTAGGGAAGAGGAAAATGAGGAGCTGATACTAAGGGCTCAAGTAGAAAGAAAATGTTTTGAAAATGATGAGGGCAACAAATGTACAAATGTGCTTGACACGTTGGATGGATGGATGGATTGTGAAAGAGTTGTACAAGCCCCCCAATAAAATGATTTTTTTTTTTAAAGAAAAGCACCATTTCTTCCGCTAATGTATGATCCTGGAACCCTTGTCAAAATCCATCGAGGGCTCCGGGCCTTGGTAATGCCAAGGCTCAGAATTCTGAGATTCGTTAGCCAGTATTCTACTGACCAGTCATCGGCTCAGGCCAGATTCAAGGCGAGGGAACGTCAGTGCCACCTCTTCAATGGAGGAGCAGCATGCACACACAGGGAGGGGTGGGACTCTTTGGAGCCATCTTTGAAGAGTGGCCATGCTGCTTTAGTTCAGCCAGTAGAAAGGCAATTTCAACACCTATCGCCCATTCACCATATTGGATTATCTCTCACTTATTTATTAAATATGTTGCATTTCAAATACAGAGTGGTTTGAAAACCTGACTTCAAACCCTAACTCTTGCCCACCTGTCAGGTACATGACTCAGCTTCCCTATCAGTAAAGTGGGGAGAACCAGATGCCTACCTACATAGGGAGTCGCTGTGCAGTTTAAATGAGACCTTTAAATGGTGGTGTCTGGCACACCATAAAGGAGCTCTGGTGGCATAGTGGTTACGAACTGGGTTCCTAACTGTAAAGTCAGCCGTTCCAAACCACCAGCTGCTCCTCAGGAGAAAGATGAGGCTTTCTACGCCTGTAAATAGTTGCAGGCACAGAAACTCACAGGGGGAAGTAATGCTCTGTCCTATACGGTCACTGTGAGTCATCGTTGAGTCCATGGCAGTGAATTTGACTTTTTAAGGTGACCAGATTTTAACATTGGCAAAGCAGGACACCATTGATAAAACTCATATTCTGGCAACAGAGCCACATGGCAGCTGAAAACCATATACCCTGGCTTGTCGTGGATTCTTTCCAAAAATCAGGACTTTTAAAAAATGCCGTGGGACATGGGAAAAATTATTAAAAATCAGGACTGTCCCGCCAGAGGCGGGATGTCTGGTCGCACACCATAAACATGGGAGATATTTTATCCATTCGTGTTGTTATCCAAATTTTACAGATGAAGCCAATACCAGAAAAAAGCCAACCTCTTTCCTGACGGCAAAACAGAGGAGGTGTCGCTTGGTTTTGTACGGAGAGCAACCATTCTGTTCAGATACGTAATCAGCTGTGGGCCCAGTGCGCCAAAGCCTCTCCCATTTTTCACAATGAACCGAGACTGAGTCCAATGTGTCCCTGCAGATCTATAACCAGGACACAAATGCACACATCTTTTATGTTTCTAAGCACAGATGGATGCTAGCCTCCAGGGAGGGTTCCGGGGGAGTTCAGGTGTATGTGAGCTGATTTCCACCTTTCCCAAAGCTCTATCTGAGTCAGACTTCCCAGATTCACCGCTTACCCAAGGGGAAGGCGGCATGACAATGGAAGGAACTGCCACATTTAGGGCGAGTCCGGGAATAGAAACCCGCCGATAATGATCTCCTTGTACAATGAAAAAGTTCAAAAGAGCGGAGGCCCTGTGTAACGTGGGAACCTGAGTGCATGGTGGACCCACAAGGACAGGAGTCGTGATGGAAGGAATGGGGTGGGGGAGGGGGCTGTTAGACCAAAAATATATTTTAGAATTTAGAGATGGCTTAAAACAAAAAAGCAAAACCAAACAATAACCACATGTTAATATAATGATCAATTGTTTGTAAATGCATTATTTGGCTTTATAAAATATGTCCATCAAAATATTCAAAGTTTTACTGCTGGCGGGAGCTTCTGTTTTCCCCTTTCTTCTTGGGAGAGAGAAATCCTACTACTAAAATTCTCCACAAAGATGAGGTACCAATTTTTATAACTGGGGGGTGGGTGTTATTAATAAGGGAGTTAAAGAAAGGTTAATTTTGATGTTTAACCAGATGACTGGTTACTGGAAAAAAAAAAGGTTTATATGAATTCTGTATGATGAATTAGCTCCCAATGTGTAAATTCTATATTTGGATGGATGCTTCTAATACACCGTCATTTTAAATGAATTATGTGGTTCACAAGAAAGTATCGCTGTGTTTTTACACGATACAAATGGTGCCTACATTTGGGGTTTTGTTTTACTGAGGCAAATGGAGCCAAGACATTGTACCTGTGAGGTTGATATGCCCATGAGTTATGAGCGTTCTACGAGTGAGTGTGTTTGCTTGTTTTCTGGGGTCCCAGCCCATGTGAAAAATACAGCAATGAGAGAGCAAAATTAACACAAACTACCACACAAACTGTGGCACTTTTGATATTATGTGAAGAGCTAAATGGTGCCCGGTTTACACCACCAAGTGCTCTGAAAGTGACCGCATTAGAAACTCCCGCATGTAATGGGAGAAAAACGTGGAACAGAACTTAAAGCAGTAAAAAAGGCCAGGCTTAGTGGTCAGATAGAGTCTGCTAGGACACCCAAGGCAATGGCCCTTAGTCACCCTTCGGATCAAGAAATGAACTCTCCCTCCAGCCCCTATGTTAGAAGTAACCACTTATGACCAGAAGGATAGCAGTTACCCAAGGACAGGGGGTTCGAAGAAGCAGAAGGATGGAAACCGGGAATACGATAAGGAAGTGGGACTGAGAGGATTGACATGGATGAGTTGAGGTGCTTCACAGAAAGAAGCCTACGCTGTCTTGAGAAGAGTTGGTAGGCGTGTGGGCACTTGGACGTGAAAGGGGAGTCAGGTCAGGGCTCAGGAAGTAGAGAACTGAGCGTGTCTCTATTGTCTTGGAGACTAGAAACATCACCGTGGACAGCATGCTGGTAGGACATAAACACTAAAGGTGCTTCTTAGAATGAAATGATGGACTTGTCATTGAACACTAGAGGGAAATATGGTTTTTGCCACACGCTGTAAATATGAAGGGGCTTTAAAAAGTTGGTGGAAAAATAGAATTGAAAGATAACGGAATCCTCACACATACTTTTTGCAATCCCTTTGTATATAAGGCGGTCCTTCAAACAACTAGATTGAGCCCTGGTCCCCTATGAAAAGTACGCCAACCAATGAGCAATCCACACAGACCTCATCCTTCTTTTTGACACTGTGGCCAGTACCATGGTTTAGTATTCATCTTCACAAGTTTTAAGGCATTATTTTTACCCCTCCAGCTGAAATGGAAGCTCTTGAAAGACAGGTACCTTGTTTTAAATGTTTTTCATTCCTTAGGAACCTAACCCAGAGAAGGCATATACATGGGGTACACAGCAAATATTTGCCAATTGACTGAAAACCGAACACGACTGGCCAGAGGAACGGAGAGCATTGTCTGTCCTTGACGAGTCAAATAGCTTTTTTCTTTGTCTCCGGTTTTAAATGACAGGAAGAGGGATGGGGGCTTTTTCAGAGCTGGGTTTTTCTTGCGTTTGTTTTCTTACAGTGCTGGTTTTGGTGATCTGAACAGACTAATATTTTGGAAGCTATGCTGCACTGACCATATCTCCCACGGTTCTTAGTGCTGTTGGAGCCGCCTGTCATTTTTCACAGGTTGGGTCAGTTTAAAACGCAAGTCTTTAGTTGCGTCCAAGGCCAGCACTGTCCTCAAAGGGCACATTCGGCTGTGGTTTTGTGACCATAAAATCACGAAAGAATGTCGGAGGCCAAACATTCTCAGTCCCCAGTTGAAACAATGCAAGCCTCCGAGAATCTTCTCAAACAAGGGACCCTGACCACTAAAACATATTCCTAAGAGCTCCTTTGAAGAGGATGGTTATTACGGTGAAACCTGGAATCAGTGAAAGGTAGAGACAGGTCAGAAACCCCATGGCTGTCCAGTCAATTGTGACTCACGGCAACCATATAGGGCTGAGGAAAACTGTTCCCTGTGGCTTCCAAAACTAACACTTTGCGGGAGCAGACAGCCTCGTCTTCCTTCTGCAGAGCTGCTCGTGGGTTTAAACGGCTGACGTCCTGGGGAGCAGAACAGTGCTTAACGCAGTAGGCCACCACAACCCCTGGTCAGAGAAGAAAACACCAGTATTTTCCAATAACAGCGAGTGATAGGATAGAGGAAGGCTGCACCCAGTTTTAAAGGCAGAAAACTTGCAAGACGTGGAAAGCCAAGGAAGTTCTTTTCATCTTCTGGATCACCCAGTTTTCTCTGTATTAGGAAACACAAGATGAACTAGTGGGGGGGGGAGTGAAAATAAATGCGAGTAGGGAAAAATAAACATCGATATATTTAAAGGGAGTAGGATAAAGTGTCTTTTTTTAAAAAAAAAAAGAAGAGCCACCTTTCTGCAGGTTACCAGGTCACATGACCGTGGGGTATCTGGGACCAGCATATTTGTGAAAGTGGTATGAAAAGGGAGGATCAACTGACCCTACTCTCTCTTTTCAAAGGCATCCTTACATGGTGCAATCATAAAATTCCTTCTTTCACAACAGGTTTGGAAAAATCACAACTTTTGTCATTGTATTCATTCAGTCATTTCGTAAATGTATATCGAGCATCTTCCAATCCCCCAGGAGACACAAAAAGAACACCATAGCTCCTGCCCTCAGGTTGCTTACTATTCAGAAGTTATCCTAAAGGTGGCAGCGAATGTCGGGAAAAGGCTTCAGCTCTAGGCTGTCAATCAGAGTCATCATCACAAGAGCCTAATGATCCTTTTCCAAGACGATGACCAACGCCCTTCACTTCTCATTGGGAAAAGCCATCTTGCTTTAAGTTCAAAACGTATCAAGCACAATGTACTGGGAGTTCGGGTGGTACAGTAGTTCAGATCTTGACTGACAACCTA
>NW_022103896.1:19498725-19499812 GCF_000313985.2 Echinops telfairi
CTTAATAGATAGGCTGCTCTGCACTGGTCCCGGCTAAACAAAAGCAGAGGCAAGGTTCCTACTCTGAAGACCAGAAGGAAGCAGAGTCAACACAGGTCTTTGAAGCATTTGCTTTGATTTCCCTGAACACCGGAAACCACTAAAAGTCACCAGTGCTAAAAGGTCAATTGCTAACGTCAGCCTGGAGATGGAGGGGTGGACACTCGGCAAAGCTGGAGCCACTGGTGTCTGGGCTGCGTACTTACAGATGCTCAGCTGCATCTTTGGGAGGAGGAAATCTTCCACAGCTGAATGGGGTGGGAGGGAGAGACCTCACGGTTCTTCCCATCTATGCCTGTCCCTGTGTAGGAAGGAAATATCATGAACAGAGAATACCCTGACACCGGAACCTGGTACTGGCCTTGTCAATCTTTTATGAGCATTTGCAATCAGAACCTAGTTAGTTAGATGCTCTTCAACTAGCAAATGCCTCCTGTTCATTCTACTTAAACCTGAACACCCCACAGGTTAGGAAAGGGAGACAGGGTGGCCTGCTGACTTCTTTCCTAATTCAGAATTGCCATGTGTGCTTTCATTATCCATTCAACTCTTCAACAAACATTTATTAGGTACTTGACTATGCACTGGACACTAATGAGCCCAAAATGGGTCAGAACTCAAGGTCCATGACCTCAACCGGCTTGTACTCCACCAGAGGAGTAGGAAACATCAAACACAGTCACCTTGGTGAGATGACTGCTTTGAGTGCCTTCTCACTCAGACTCACCTTCCAACACTCTCATCAGGCCAAACAAGAGGGCTTCAAAAAGTTCATGGACCACCAAGCCCCGAGGACGATACTCCTGTTCAGAGCAGTCAATGCTCAGAGAGGATCAAAGGGCCAGACCCAACACAAGACCCAGACAGGACATCCCTCACTGACCCATAGCACTATAGGGGACAACACTGGAGACACAGTGTGGGAATCATGCCCGATCTGACCCCAACACACTGGGGTGAAACACTAAGGGCATGCAACAGAGCAGCAAGGGGAGCAAAGCAATGAAGTCCTTGGGGAATACCAAAAATAGACTTTGGGGCCAGAACG
>NW_022103896.1:19501966-19519043 GCF_000313985.2 Echinops telfairi
ATGGATGGATGGATGGATGGATGGATGGATGGATGGATTGTGATAAGAGTTGTACGAGCCCCCAATAAAATGATTTTTTTAATGATTTAAAAAACAAAAGTTCATGGGAAATTTCAGGACATTCTTCAATTCCATATTCCCACAAACTTCCTGGAGCCCCCTCAGGTCCTGTTGGGCTTCCCTGACTGCTGCTTACATACACTGCCAAGCTGCTCTCCCTATTCTGTCTAGTCTGAACCCCCTGCTAGAACCTAGGTCGCCCCCGTGGTGACCCTGCTGGGATATGAAATGCCAGAGGGGATGTCATCTTCTAGCCTCGTTGCAGTATTCAGGCCACCACAGCTGGCACCCAGATACAGAAGAAGAAAGGCGATCTGAGAGTGCACAGCAGCGGTGTCCAGCACAGACTGAATGCCATGCTGGTGTCTACAGCCACGTGCTTTCATGCTACTTGGGACCCACGAGGATGCACTTTCTGTGCCTTGAGGAAGGTGAGACTCCATTCAGCATGACCTCATTGCGTCTTCAGAGCAGACCTGTGGAGCACGTATTTTCTTCCCAATGCACAGCTGAAAATATGGAGACGCAGAAACATCGAGTGCCTTGCTCATCAACGACAAGAGAAGAACTCTGATGGTGTCTCTACACGCTAAGCTGTCTTTCCCACTCACCACATTGGCTAAGGCCTACAAGGACTGGACTGGCGACATCAATGCCCTGCACTGACACAGGAGGAGGGACACTTTCCCAAAGCAACCAGCACAAGTCAATCTCCAGCCTCAATGAATCCAGTTGGCTGAATTCAAGCAACAGTTTACCTTTCAGTCAAATCTCTTTCAACAACAAACTGGGGCTAGGTGACATCTGTAGATGACAATCAGTGGCTGACGACTTCTGACAAAGGCAGCTGAGCTGCCCGATGGCCTGTTCCGTGTTATCAATGCTCTAATAAGATTGCCTTCCAGGACTGGGCGGGGGTGGGCAGTGGAAGCGCTCCCAAGAAACAGTAAAGAAAATGTGGTTTCTCAGGCCAGATCCAAGGAACTGGCAGGAGCCAAGAGATGCTGCTTTTTTGCCCGGCCAGTTTAAAAAGTCAATTAAGTGGCACCGCACTGATCATGCTTTAGTGGCAGGAGAAGAATCTATGGGCTGAGACACTGCTGCTCCAGAAACAGGATGAAGGGTCCAGGGCTGGAAACCAGCGCTTACTGGGCCAACACGGGCAAGTGAGCACACCTCTCTGGCCCCTCTTGTTGTGTGTTAACAGGAGAATGACTGAATTTAGTTTACCGGTTTAGGACTGAGGAATTAATAAAATGGTACATGCAGGCTACTTGGCTTGCGTTGGCACCCTACCTCGTGGTCGTCAATATCTTTGGGTGTCTCACTATCAGCTGGCCCTCAGGGGTTTGAAACCACCTTGTTTTTGTCTTCCCTGTTTGTGCACTGCACTGGTAAGTTTGCCTTCAGCCTCATCTTTATGTTGCCAGTAACCCTGTCCCTAGAGGTATTTTCCTACCTCCACCCCTCCCCCTGCCAAGCACCTGAGCAAACAAACTGCAAAGCACCATAAAGCTCTACACCCAAGGAGTGGACTCAGCTTGGCCACCTGGCCCAAATTGGCCATGAGGTTGGCTCCCGAGATAGCCCTGCCCTGGCAGGTCAAGGCTGCAGCTGTGAAGGACAGAGCGTCACCCATGCTGGGGGCCGGGGCCAGTTCCTGTTCACACACAGGCATGTACGCTTGCTGTCAGGTATCTCTGAGTTGATCTTGGACAGGGCGAGCCCACCATGACAGGAGTAGAAATGCCTTCTAAAGTTTTCTTACATACTTTACACCTCTTGTATAATTTATAAAGCAGATTTCAAAATTTGTTGGAAACTTCCACAGCATAAAATGTGTGCTGATATTACAAAGTATTCTTTTAAAACACTGAGGGTTTTTTTGTTTGGTTGGTTTTTGTTATGTTAAAGATGCTTTAATGAAGCTGGAAGTGTTTTTCAGAATGTTTTACACATATAAAGTACATTATTATTATTATTATTATTATTTTATTTATTTTATTAATCATTTTATTGGGGAGCTCCTACAAATCTTATGACAATCCATCATTCAATTGTATTAAGCACACTTGTACATATGTTGCCATCAACATTTCCAAAACATTTAACACTGAGTTTTTTTTTCCTCTGTAATCTCTTCAATCCCCAGGATGCCTGATGGGCACCTCAATGGACATTTATACAAGTTGTCTTATGGGACCCACAGCTTTGCATTCCACAGCTGGCTATCAAGAAATATATGTATATATGGAGATAATGAAAAGTCTCCAAAAAAATGATATAATTCTAGGTCCAAAACTCTCCCATGACCCTGCATAGAACTATATATGAACAATGAAACCAAATAAAATTGTGTTTCAGTTTGTGTGAATTACTTTGTAGAAAGAATTGCGGGCCCTTTAAAAATGGTGCAGTTTTAACACATTTTGCATAATTAAGCTCTTTCCTCTAATGGAATGGTATAGGTTCCCACTTTTCATTTCCTCTTTAGGCTGTAACAACATTTACTTACAAAGACTATGCACTGGAGTCTAGGAGATAGTTTGGGTTCACACAGACAGACACAAATCAGAGGAGTGGTGAGGATAACTATTGTGGGTCTAATGATCAGCCACAAAAAATCCAATGGCTTTGTGTCTTTTGTTTCCGTTGTTGAAAGAAAATTCTCCATAAGACTCTCACTTAGGTAAGTTCTTCTGGAACAAAAGGGCCAATCTGTTTACTAGCCAGTAACATAAAGAAACCCTAGTAGCATTGCTGCCTAAGCATCGGGCTGCTAACGGCAAAGTCAGCAGTTTGAAACCATCAACCTCAGAAACCCAAGGGGACCGGTTCTACTTTCTCCCATAAAGGTGCTATCAGATGAAGTCCAGGCCATGGCTGTGAGTTTAGGTTGTTTGTTTAAGCATAAAGATAATGTGTCCCTCCCAGCCTGAACAGGTTTCTTAGCAAACCATTATCACAGATTCGGACTCCTCAGCCTGGGGGGGGTCCTTTCTGCAGCACCCTGGGCAGCAAATATCCACCCCTAGTCCACCTGCTGCCACCCCATAGGAGCTGGGGCTCCAAAACCGACCTAGGAAAAAGATCCCCCTGACTACCACTATTGCTGTAAGCAACACCCTGTCCTGTGAATCTGACCCCAGGGATCCCTGTCTTCCGTCAGCATCTCTGAAGCAAGGGAGGCAAACTTGTGAACTTCCAGGGGGATTACATCTCAGACTCCTGACAGTGCTTACTCTTTGTTACCCAGCACTACAATCCTCATCACACATGAGGATTGCAAGAGGCAATCACTTTTAAGCCATTTCCCTTGTAATCTCAGGGGATCTTCAAATATACCAAGAAGGCAGGAAATGTTTCACCCCCAGAGTCTCTGAAGTTATAGATGAAGCTGACAACACAATAGGCCAGTACGCTCCATGGGACAAAGCTGCTGCACAAGACACCTTAGAAAACCTTTTTGATGACAGCTTCCAAAACAATAAGAAGTTGTATTTTTGAATAAAAAATGTGAACCCGTGTGCAGAACTCAACATTCTCAGTTCTGAAAGGAACTCTCCTCCTGGAGGTAGAAGAACCCCACTGGTGTTGAGTCGACGCTGACTCACTGACTCTCTTTGGTTTCTGAGAGCGTCAATCTTTAGGGAGCAGCAGCCTCATCGTTCTCCCCCAGAGCAGCTGGTGCGTTTGAGGGGTGGCCCTTGCGGTTAGCAGTCAAACACTGGAGACATTTCCCCTCCACTGTGGCTCTGAGTCCATGCCAGACGCTAATCCCATTTGGAGCTCATGATTCCATCTCCCAAATGGTTTTAATTATGCCTACTGAGTCTAAGTCACAGAGCTGTACTGCGGACCCAACAAATTAACCCAGAAAATGCTTTGTAACTCCTAAAGCGCACCCGCTGCCATGGAGTCTATGCGGACTCACAGGGATCCCGTAGGACAGGGTAGAACTGCCCCCCCTGCGTTTCTAAGACTGTCACTCCACAGGAGGAGAGAGCCTCATCTTTCTCCCCTAAGAGGCAAGACCAGGTGAATCTCTGGCAACTGTTGCCTGCCAGTAAAAGCAAGCTCTTTCAGGGAACGAGCACAGCAAGTAGATCCTTTGTTCATTCAACAAATATTTGTTGTACCAGGCCCGGGGAGGGAGCGGGAGAAAGGTCCCGGGGCAAATGGCAGAGAAACCTGATCAGATAAAATACACAGAGGGCTTCGCCCCTTTGGATAGGGCTTCTCCCTTCCCTTTCTCATCAGGCCAGTGGATAAGAGACTTGAAAGGAGTCGGTGACCCTCAGCAGATTTTGGGCCTTGTAAATCAATTCTTTCATGCGGTGGAAAAGCCCCAAGCAGGACAGACAATTCTTGGCTGCTTAGGAAAGCCAGAATCTTGCAGCCTTAAACTGAGACTACACTCTATAGGAAGACTCTGATAGTGACCCACTAGGTCAGAGTAGAACTGCCCCTGTGAGTTTTCGAAAGTGTAACTCTTTGGGGGAGTAGAAAATCCTCTCTTTCTCCCACTGAGCAGCTGGTGGTTTTGAACTTCTGACCTGGAGGTTAGCAGCCCAATGAATAACCACTACAACAGGGCTCCTTATAATCTACAGGAGCCAGACCTAAAAACCAAGAAAGTGTTTGCTACTGAGATATCTGGCTCATGGAAACTGGTGTATGTTAGCAAGAGGAATGAATCTATAAGGTGTGCCTGGGTGTAATCTTTAAGGAAGCAGACCTCAAGGCCTTTCTTCTGGACAGGTTTGAATCACAGCAATCTTTAGCTGAGTAACCAACCTACTGCCATCCACTCAATTCCAACACATCGTGGCCTGAGGTCTTGTGAATCCTACTGGAGCAAAAAGCCTCATCAGTCTTCATCAGCATGGATACTGAGTTTGAACTGCTAACCTTGCAGTTACTGGCGCAACGCTGACCCAACAGTACGACCAGGCTCCCTGGAGGAGAGTAGACCTGTGCATATAGTTTGAACCCCCTAAGGACCTCAGAACGTAGGTGAGGCTTCGCTCCATGTAAAGACCGAAGAGAATTTAGGATTAATTAGTCTCCTCTCTTAACTGTGCAGGTGAGGTGCAGATTTACATTCTGAAGATTATCAAGGTAAGCACTTGAACCTCAAACTTGTCTTCTCACAGTGAATCCTGTGTGCCAGTTTATGGAGCATTTGACAACCCTGAGCTCAACCCTTTGTCTTCTTTTAAAAGGCCCTATTCTTTTTGAAAGATAATCAACCGTGCTGTTTAGAACAAACATCCCAAACCTCTTCCGCCATCTGAAGACTCAAGGTTGTTTTCTGAAGCAGAAATTAGTCTCCTTGCCCAAAACCCAACCCGTTGCTGCGGGGTCGGCTTCCACCCACAGCCACCCCACTTGTACCCACGTAGAATGGGGCCGCAGGGGACTCTGTCCTCTCTGTCTGAACGCTAACTGGGTCAAGGTGCTGCCCAGGGCTTTTGCGGCTGTGCCCTTTCAGAAGCAAGGCACCAGGCCTTTCTTCTCAAGTGCCTCCGGGTAGTTTCAAACTGCTGACCTTTTCTGTTGCAAAGGCTTTCTTTGAAAACTAAACACTGTACTCTTGGGGCGAATGGTATTATGAGCATGTGTGCATGGCTGGGGCACTTGTGAGAGGAGAATGGTATGCCGCGGCCCCCACCCCCACCCCAGGCCTTTTCCTTAGCATCCTGAGTCTCTGGAGTGGCCTTCATGAGCGCTGGTGGAGCAGGCGGGGAAGCACACTGCCCTGAGCATTCTCAGAATTCCTCAGGATGCCCAGGGCTGCACGCAGCCTCCTGCTAGCTCTGCCACAAAGCTGCCTGCAGAGAGGAGCCACAGTGCTCACACTGGGTACTTACTCGAAGGCAGCCCCACCCTGGGCACTTTGTACACGGCAGCTGCTTTATTCCCCAAGAAGTCCACCAGGCTGGTCTAACCTGCACCTCCATTTCCTCGATGGGCTAGCAGAGGCAGGACTAGGGGGAAGCCACTTGCTTTTGGTACAAGGTCAAGATTCATACCCAGGCAGCTTGGCTTGTGGGCTCCTGCCTCTTAACCACGTCACCAGACTGTCTCTAAAAAGCACATGATGAAACAAACAGGAGGGGTCATTTAGTGACTGTGTTGGTCATCACTGACAGAAGCGCTAACATTTCTGAAGCTCTCACTTTGAGCCAAGCATGGTGCGTAGCAGCCACCGTACAGGTATGCTATCTTCCTCAATCTCCCTCGACATGGCCTTCCCAGATGGGCCCCAGGCTCATGTCCATGAGCCACTGCAGCTCTGAGAAGTGCGGCCGCCTCCCCATGCAGGGGACAAGCCGGTTGTGAATAGGAACTGAAACACAGGGCTTTGTGGGACGCCACGTCATGATTTGTGTCCCCCACTCCCTTGTAACTCCCTTTATGCTGGGGAGCCCAGATGGCCAGCTTCTGGCCTCTGAACTAGCATTTGCTTGAGGGTCCGATTCAAAGAGGCTGCAGGGGCATTGGAATTTTAGTTCAGAGCTCATTGGACTTGGACTTTTAGCCACAGCTCCGCCTTACTACAAAGCAGGCGAAGACATCACTTGGGTTAGAAAGGCAGGGCTCCCATGAATCCAGCACGGCTCAGCAAAGCCTCTGCCAGAAACCGCAGTTTCACAATGTAAAGCTATTAATAATGGAGCCAGCCAGCAAGCGAGGAGACCAAAGGAAATATTGACAGTGCGGTCCACACCTCCCTCCACCCCCCCACCCCAGTAGGTGGAAGGTTATGGCACAAGCAGCAGCCTCAGCGTGTGCCACCTCCTCTCGCCTCTGTCCCTCAGAGGCTGCTGTGTCGTCGCCGTGCATAAATCATCAGACTGCTTGGGTCCCAGCTGCTCCTTCTCAAAGTGGGGGCACTAGCTGACACCCTGTTTATGTTGTACGGAGGTTCGGATGAGATCATCTAGATCAGCAGTTCTCAACCTGCGGGTCGCGACCCCTTTGGGGGTCGAACGACCCTTTCAGGGGTCACCCAATTCACAACAGTAGCAAAATTACAGTTATGAAGTAGCAACAAAAATAATTTTATGGTTGGGAGGTCCCCACCACATGAGGAACTGTATTAAAGGATCACGGCATTAGGAAGGTTGAGAATCACTGATCTAGTGCAAGGGTTTTGACCAACTTCATTTAGAACTAAAAGGTGCGGTAGCTCCCATCAGACTCCACTCTAGGCTATCCTGAAGATTCACCATGAGGGTAGATCTTGTTTCCAATGTCTACTCTAAAACTTCTGAGCTATTTGCAGGGAATTTAATACCCTGGTATCTTATATAATCCATGTTACATTTGAAAATAAACTTTTTTTTTTTTTTTAAGTAAACATTGACTTTACTCATTTCCTCTCCACTGGGGGAACCGACAAGGGCATACTAAAAGCCTAGGGGCAACAAGCTTGGGCTCTGACCTCCTGGGTTCAGATCCCTATTTAATGACTCAGCACTGAGGAGATCTTGGACAAGAAATTTAACCTCTCCCACATTTCCCTCCCCGGTAACATGGGGACAAGAATAGCATGTAAGGGTTGTTAGGATGAAATATCTGATACCGACTCAGCAAAAACAAAACAAAACAAAAAAACCTCACTGCTATTATTGAGTCAATTCCAACTCAACTAACATTATCCGCCATTAAAATCTCAAACAGAGCACATCAAAAGAGAGCAAGGCTTTCTTTCCCAAATATTAGAAATAGCCAAAATTAGGGTTTGAGGTCAACTATGCAGGGATTAAGAACCTTTAATATTTAAAATTAACTCAACTATTCACTTGCTAATGTGATAAGAAAAGGTGCCCCAAAACATACAAACTACTAGGATATGCCAAGATGAATGGAAAAGCGAGCCTAGAAAATACATATCGAATTCAGCGGCTCCACTAGACATACATGATCAAGCAGCTTCCATTGAGCTGCTGCTTCCAAGGGCCCCAGAGTGTGTTCCACGCATGTTCCAGCCACGGGAAGCTGGTTGTCCGGGCTGCAGCTCGGCCATCCACGGTTAGTGCTTGCAGCCTTTTCCCAGGGCTACTTTTTTTTTTCCCCCCCAGGGCTACTTTTACAAGCATTCTGAATAAATCGATGGACTTGGAAAGCGGAACACTGAATGTTAATGGTTAGAAAGTCAACTCCACCCAGGAAAGCAGAGAGATATTGATCAACTTGTCTGGGGATCTGTTCATTGTTTACAGCAAATATTTACCACCTGCAATCGCCCAGGCATGCGTTCAGTCACAGGAGAGACAGTAAGCCAGAGGAGAAGGCAGCCCCCCGACTCTTAGGTTGTTTCTAAATGGGGCAAATAGTTCGCTCCCTGTGCTCGGTTGCTAACCAGAAGGTGGGGCACAGAACTGCTTCAGACAAAAAGACCAGGTGATGGACTTCCACACCAAGATCAGCCAACGAAACTTCTGCGGAGCGTGGTGCTCATCTGACACACTACTTGGAGCTGACTCAATGGCCATGGCTTTTTTTCTCTCATTTTTGTTTCTTACTCGGATGGAGTCGAAGCTGGCTCAAAGCAGCCCCTGCGGGGTTCTGAGACTGTGACTGTCGACGAGAATGGAGAGCCCTGTCTTTCTCCTGCAGAGCGGCTAGTGGTCTCGAATTGCCGACCTTGCGGATCTCAGCCCGGTGCGTGACTACCACACTACCCGGGCTCCTAACTCGAATGTTGTTTAGAGTCTATTATAGGAAATGGTCAGAGAAGAAATTTTAATACAACTCTGTAATGGGATAAACATGTAAGGGCATCCCCAAACTAATAAAAAGAAGGGGAGGGGGGTTCCAGAGAAGGTTGCATTTCGTGTGACGTCAAGAGAGGTCAGAGTGAGTGTATCGCCCGGAAGATCTCCCTACCCAACGTACGAGGGAACTTCAAAAAAGTCTGTGGAAAGATTCCCATTTTCCCCAGGAACTCGCTGAAACACCCACCAGGTGTTGTCAATCCCAGCCCCTCTGCCTGTGGCCACACGTCCACATTTGGGAAGAGGTTGTCTTCCTTATGTTAATGAGGGAGGACTTGTGTAGGGCATATCTTAAGTCAACTTCGTCTGAGATGCAAAAGAGGTTAAACAGAGCAGCAGAGGAGAGGTGTGGCGCGGAGAGGCTCCGCACTACAGGGAATGCACGCAGGAGCAGAAGTTCAGAGAGACCAGGACTCTCCTCCAGAGCCCACAGAGAGAGCACCTGCCCCCAGAGCTGCCCCCTACACTCAGACTTCCAGCCTCCTAAACTGCGAGGAAATAAAATTTTGTTTGTGGTACGTCTGTTATTCCACTCGCATTGCGTGCCATTTTCCACGAACGACTGAGAGCTATGGAAAGACAAAGAGCGACTGCAGGGGCCTTCCAGACAGAAGGCACAGGGGCTGGGAACCACACATCGGACTGCCCCTCCCCAATATACGTCAAACAAGATCCTCAATTCACCCTCAGACAGGAAAACCCTCTATCGCCTAGCCCCAACCCATCTCCTGCTGTTCTCCCACCACGCCCCGCCCTCCAAGCACGCTGGTCTTCTAACCATCCTTACATATGCCCCCCACAGTCCCACCTCAAAGCCCTGGCTTCTTCCGCTTGCTCTTCCTGCAATCCTCTTTCCAGACACCTGAACAGAGTCAGGTCTCGGCTCACAAGTCACTCTGGGACACGGCGCTAAGGCTCACATACTTGACACCGTTCATTCTTGTAATTCCCACAGCAGCTGTAGACGGTCAACATTCTGACTATTTCCATTTCCCCGAGGAGGACACCGAGGTTTAAGAAGGGAAAGCATCATGGTCAGAGTACAAACCAGGCACAGCTCCAAAGTCTGGAATCCCAGTCATCTGATCACCTGCTCCCAGCCCGCCCCCCGCCCCCCATAAAACAACAACAGAAACCTCACAGCCATCGAGTCACTGCCAGCTCACAGAGACCCCCGTGGACCAAGTGGAACTGCCCCTCTGGATTTCTGAGACTGTAAATCATTTTTAGAGTAGAGCCTCATCTTTCTCTTGTGGGGGGGGGGCTGGTGGTTTCGAATGTCTGACCTTGTGGTTAACAGCCCAATGTATAACCCCCCACGCCACCAAGGCTAACACCCTCAGCATAGTGGCTCATGTATGTGAACGATAAGCAAGTTTTCACTCCTGCAAGTCTGAAGAGCAACCAGAGTTAGGGAAGGGGTCCCACTGCTCATTCCCCTCCTGCTCAAATGTTGCACTGTTAAAATGGTGCAGGGACAGAGGCGCCTGACCTTCTCTAACTTCATGAGGCAGGGAGGAGGATCAAGACCAACAGCCCGAGGCTGATGCCTAGGAGGTAGAGGTCAGACATGTCTCCACTCTCCATCCTACTTAGCAGTTCTGATGCCAATCAGCCCTTCCACACTATTCTCTCCTTCTTTACTGAGTTGGCTACTTCTCTGCAATGGCCACACACAACTCAAACAAACACTCAAAATTATGGGGTTTATTAGGAAAATTATAGGTCACAATTCAGGTTCAGGAATACTCAGGATACAGCTCTTTAATCTTTGGAGCTGTGATGCAGGCAGGTCTCAGTCTCTCTGTCTTTCTCCGTCTGCCCCTCCGCTACTCAGCTTGACCTCTGCTCTGCTCATGCAAGTGTTAAAAAGATCTTGTAGCCGATATTAAGGGCTAAAGTCGAAGGCAAATGTTTTGAGAATGATGAGGGCAACAAATGTACAAATGTGCTTGACAAAATGAATATATGTATGGATTGTGATAAGAATTGTACGAGCCCCCAATAAAATGATTTTTAAAAAAAGATCTTGTAGCTCTGACAGTAAGTGCCCAGAGGCACCCCACTCGGCCAGAAAGTCTTGACCCAAAAGCACGCAGTTCTAGTTCCACATTTTCACAAAATTAACACTATCACGTGCCCTGGGTGCCCTACTCTGCCTGCATGCATCCGGCCCAAAGGCACACAGCTTTCTCTCTGGGAGCTGGCACCCGCCAGTCTCCTGGTTCCTGCCATCGCTCGCTGCCTTCCATGTCTTCATGGTCTAGCAGATTCCCAGCACAGAGATCCCCTCCTCTCTTCCTGGCTCTTCCTCCATGGTGGTCCTGAGTGCCCTTTCAGTCTCTGGGATAGCGTGGCTGACTGTAAGACTAGCAGGATAGAAAAGCTGGCCAATTCCCTGGCTCCAGGCCCATCTATCTTATTTGCATGATCCCACTCTCAGCAAGGGTGCCATGTATCTTATTTACATAATTAGCACGCTTTCCAACCCCCTTGGTGGGCATAAGCTTTGTATTTGCATTTGTTGAGAACTATAATTAGTAAGAGGTTGGGGGAAGTGACAAGGGCTAGGGGGACATGTGAAGTGATTCACTGTACCAGAATTGACGTGGGAGGTGGAGAGTACAAAAAGCAAACAAAGAAACAAGCAAACAAACAAAAACAGGCAAAGGAGACTGACAAAAAGAAGGGTCCAAAGCCACCCCTACTCCTCTCTCCAAAAGGGCTGAAAAAAGGTCATTCCTCTTACACAACCTGCTGCTCTTTGAAGTCTGCTCACTACTTATCCCTTGACCTGACCCTGAACTTCCCGTGCACCAGACACAACTTCTCTAGCTATTTCCCAAAACCAAACCGGCTTGTTTTATGACAAGAGCATTTAAAGAGGAGAAGGGCATCCATACCACGGTGGCAAACACTTGGCTCCGCCCTTCTGTTTTCATGCCTGGAGTTTGGTTCAGTTGGCTTCAATACAGAAAAAAACACTTAAATAGATTCTTTATTAAGAACCTTAGGGAATTAACTTTATTTCTGGCAATGAGCAAAGCAAATGATAGTTTCCTCATATTAAAAACAACAGTTATGTAATCAAGGAACAGCCAGGCTGAAACCATCAGAAGCTCAGACTGAAAGAGCCCTGCTCCTGTCTACAAGTCAAGGTCATCGTCAGGCGATACCATGGGAACGTACTTCTCATAGAGCCTCTGTCCTCTCATGAAGGCCTTCACTTCGTTGTCCAAAGGGAAGGTGCCATCATCCTTTCGAAAGCGGTAGAAGAGTTTGACATCCTTGAATTCCTTATGTTCATCACACACTGCAACACAACATACACAGAACATACAGTGAGCAGGAGGTGGGGTTCGGGGTCACTCGTACTTACTCAAGTGAAAGGAGATGCTAATTAGGAACAATTTTTCAACAGCTCGCTTTTCAAGCACATAGATCCTTCTGTTAGTTCATACATATCTACTTATGCATATATAGAAAACCTAAAACAGAATTGAGTGCTAGACAGTGTTGTTAACTAGAGTCAGCTATCATCATCATCATCCTCTATTAAGAGAGTCATAAAAGTCAATTCAATCCACACACAACTTTCTTGAGCCTCGTATTGGGACAGGCATTGGTTTAAAAAAAAATCAATCTAGCGATAAAAAGAGAAATGTCCCCACGCCATGACAATATGATGTGATGAGAAGAAAAGCCACCTCAGAGGCCTAAAGGAGGAGTGCAAGCTGGGCGACAACAGGGAGACAGGGCATCCCCAATCCAGAGAACAATGCAAGCACCCAGGCCTTGGCTGCGGTCTAAGACTTCAACGGAACATGCTCTTGAACATTCATTGCCTTATAAGCAACAGCAACAGTTCTGAAACCGGCTCTATGCCCGCAGCTTTGAAGCCTGGATAAGCAGCACGGCTAAGGGGGCGTGACAGCATGCCCATACATGGACTATTGTAGGCAGTGAAAGTGAACTGGGGACCCTAACACCAGGGGCTGATCAAGGGGCAAAGAACACATGCTTCTCAAGAAAGTATGCAAAGTCATGCCACACATGGTTTCGAGATGCATACCCAGAAAGTAAACGGATGAGGAAGAAATACATTAAAATAAACACAAATAACCCTTGGAGGAGAAGAGGGGGATGTGATTGAGTTGAAGTACGAGGGAGGTCACACCGTAATGATTTCCTATTTCATAAATGTGTAGGTTGCTGTCAGGAATAGAAGGGTCCTTCATTTCCTCTCCAGTCACCTTGACCGCCACTCACTCACCGTGATGAATAATGCCCCGGTCTGCTAGCTTCTGCATGAGTTTGATTGCCGTCTCTCGGTCGGAAGCCTCCTTGTGCTCGATCAGCCAGTCGATCAGTTCTTTGGCCACAAAGCAGTTGGGGTAGGTTTTCAGATGATGCCGTCTGTCTTTGATCACCTTTTCTTCGTGGAGCCGGAGCCTGGAAAGAAAACGTAGCAATCACTTTAGCAAGACCGACGACAACACAACTATGCCACCCATTCCAGGGAGTGGGAACAAGATGGAAACTCAGAATGGACCAGGGTGCCATTAAAGTAGCCTCTGACAGTTGGTAACGTCCGTCCCATCACAACGCAGAGCCTCCACACAGTCATGCTAACCTCAGACCCAGAAACGTGGGGGGAATAACCTCAGCCAACTACGAGCTCCCAAGCCACCCAAGGGGATGAGAAAACCTCTCCCACGACCCGTCCCCGCCTCATCCCTTCCTCTTCTCTCTCTAGCCGTGCAGTTATTGATTCCAGCGTCCAAAACAGGCAACCTGTAGAAGCCGGCTTTTCTCCATCACAGATGGCTCAGGGTCCAGCATACTTGCACATGCATTCATTCATCTAACAGAGATTTATTGAGCATCTACTATAAGCCTATTAAGTATTGTTCCAGGTACTAGAGACGCGGTTCAGAAGATATGCCCAGCTCCTTGCCTCTGTGGGGCTTGCATCCCAGCAGAGGGAACCGAGGCTGACCTTCCCATGGGGCTAGCTCGCTTCTGGGTTCTGCTCTGATTGCTTTAGGTAGGTTGATTCTGAGGATCACCACCGCCTCACCCGGAAGCTATGTCCATTTGGATGGGAGGGAACACTAAAGGACCATAAGCATCTCGCTATCCAAGGCTCTACGACCTTCCGCCCTGACCTCTGGCCTCTTCTCAAAGTTCCTCCATCCTTCTCCACCTCCCCACCACAAGCACGCCCGCCTGGCACGATGGACACACCAAACTCGCCTCCATTTCCAGAGCATGCCGCCTCCTACCAGGCCTCTGCTCCAGATGCTACTTAAAACAACTTCAATGGAAAACTCCCCCCTTTTGCCATCAATGATGAGAATAGCTCTACTGGTCCTTCCATGGGCCACTTTAAGCAATACCTCCATTTAAAATTGTCCTAGCCTCCCATGGTTTTAAAAAAAATAAGGTCCTGTTCTCCCAGCCTGGACTACTGTCCTTTGTGAATTGCTCATGCCCATCAGGGTGCTACAGAACAAGGGCATCCCGCTTGGCCGAGTACAGGGGCAGCAAAAACCAGGAAGGCCCTCAAGGAGATGGCCTCAATGGAATGGCACGACACAGTGGCCGCCACAATGGGCTTGGTTATGGGAACAATCGTGAGGAGGTTGCCCGACCAGGCAGTGTGTCCTTCTGTGCCACATAGAGTCACTATGGGTGGGAATCGACTCTAACAACAACAACGCAGGAGGGTTGCTTATTTACAGCCATATAACAGCACATGATAGGACAAGATCCCTATGAATGTGGAAACGAATTCAGGTGCGCTGCACACTCGGCATTGTGAGAGGCCAGGGCCAGAATACCGAACCACCACCTAGTCTGAATTCATCCGCCAAGGGCACAGGCTAGAATGACCCTTTATCCCTGCTGCCCTTTCCACCCCCCACACTCAGGAATTTAAATACAAAAGCCCCCTTCCCATCATTCATCCCGAACAAGCGTCAAGGTGATTTTGTCCAGTCCGGCTAAGGAGCTGCTGAAATTGCATCAGCCAGCTTCCTCTCCCCACCCTAGCAGAACAAACATGACTTGGCGGGTGTTAAGAATACCTACAAAATCGGAGATAAGAAGTGTAGAAATTGTTCTCTTGTAAAATTAAAAAATAGCCTACAGAGAACTGCAGAGGACTGTAGAGCTCAAGGGAGAAAGAGGGAGAGTGAAAGGACATATTCTCATTTAAAAACAGCGTCACAAATTTCAGCCAAAGTACACACTTCAGTTTAAAAACACAGCTAGCCAAGCCATGGGGCCGGCAGTGTGGGCCTGGAACGATGGTGCTGACATCGATGTGCGTTAAGCCAGCGCTGCTGTCCTGACCAGATGTACTGTCTCCACCAGCTTCAGTCCTTGGGGATCGAGGGACCAGGGAAAAGCAGGCTGGTCCCCCAGCCTTAAAAGATGAGTTTGCAGGCAGGAAAAGAAAAGCCTCACACCTCGTATTCCTTTGTAATGTTTTCTCTGGTTTCCTTTGTTAAGCTTTTTATTATCAAAACAATGTATGCTGAGGCTGTAAAGGCACCCCAGTAGCGAAGTGGTTAAAGTGCTCAGTTATGTTAGGACATACCCCCCCCCCCACCCCGACTCCAGCCCCTACCCCAGCTGCTCCCTGGGAGAAAGCTCCTGCAGTGTGTGTCTGTACTGATTTAAAGGCTTGGAAATTCTATGGGTCTACTCTGTTGTACAGGGTCACTGTGAGTCAGAATTGACAAGGTGCCCATGAGTTTCAGTTTGAGGGTTTTGTTTATTTAGATAGCAGGAAAAATGTTAATAGATAACAAATGAAAATTTAAAGTCTCCTTCAAGGTTCACATGAATGAGCAATTATTGACACTAAGTAAGTGGTGATGAATTGATTATCGGTGACACGCGGAGACAGCAAATAGACGTTTGGTGCACTTTGGTGTATCTTTGAAATTCTCTTCTGCCGCCACTTTGCACAGGGACGCACATGACAGTTGGTAAGGTGTATGTGCAAAAATGGTCCACAGACATATTTATGGGTATATGTGCATAGATATATTTCTTTTACACAAGACAGGATCAAAATATACATTTAGCTTCAAGAAAATGTTTGAATTCTCTCCTCCGACTAAGAGCCATAGACTCAATACGGATGTAATCGAAAGGAAAGGCACAGAGATGCTCGGTGTAAACAAACTGAATGTGGTCGGGCGGAGCGGAAGGAATCAACCGATCTCTCACACACACTGCACCAGGGCCCCGCAGTGGGTGGTGTCGATCTCTCACACACACTGCAGCAGGGCCCCGCAGTGGGTGGTGTCGATCTCTCACACACACTGCAGCAGGGCCCCGCAGTGGGTGGTGTCGATCTCTCACACACACTGCAGTAGGACCCCGCAGTGGGTGGTGACGTCAACTGTCCCACCAGCAAGACTCCTTGTCAGGAGGGTTGTGAAGGATGACGGATTCAGGAACGAGACAGAGTCATGCAGTCCATGCAGAGCCCTTCCCGGGCTCTTGTCAAGTCGGTTCAACGTCCCACGTCTGCTGTGGGCAGCATCTCAAGGAACAGAGATGGCAAACACACCTAGGAAGGGAGAAATGTGCAATTCCAAGTCCCATGCTCCATCTCTGACGCCAAGATGGAGTTTGGCAGACACGATCACATTACTGTCTGTCGTCCATCAGAATGGAGACATACGTGCTTGGCGCTGACCCTAACAGCATTCCTGAGAACCAGGAAGGCATCGCCATAGGCATTTGGCAGATAAGGAAGCCAGCTCGCTCAGACGAATTAAAAGGACTTGCTGTTGTAGATGGGGGCTTTGGAGTCTGTTCCAACTCACAGCAACCGTATGTACGTACATATGTACACAAAACACCCCCAGGGCTCCTGCCCAGAGGCCCAAGGTCGTCTATTGTTAGGTGTCGCCAAGCAGGTTCCAGGGCAAGTGACTTCTGTACCCCAGAACGAAATACTTCCCAATCCTGCGTCGTCTTCACAGTGTTTGCTATGGTTGATCCCATCGTTGGGGCCACTGGCTCAGTCCATCTTGCAGAGGGTTCACGGTCATTGTGGGCTGACCCTCTACTTTACCAGGCATGATGTCCTTTCTCCAGGGCTTTGATCCTTGTTCACATTTGTCTTTAAATATTAAAGGAATTAATTTTTATTTCTGCCCTTAATTTCACTTTTTGTTTCCAGTGTTGCTTTATATATCATTTCCCCC
>NW_022103896.1:19520570-19528891 GCF_000313985.2 Echinops telfairi
TGGCACAATAAACTTTAACTATCTTAATCACATGGGTCAAAGTAAATGTGCTGGCTGTTATCAACATACATCACACAGGCACTGCACCCAACAGAAACCCAGACGGAGCTAACAAGCAGTCACCACATTGTCCTCAGGTGACAGACATTGAGCCAGCGTTAACACGAAACTAGCAGGGCCCGGCAATAGGCCTGGTGAGTGTGCAGACAGCATCCTGGATAATCTGTATCCATTCACATGGGATGTTCCACACACACTCCCCAGGGTGTGTGCATGCAAGCTGATGTAGCCCTTTTATGTCCCTGAGCTCATCCTGGAGATAAGTACAGGGTCTGCCTGGGAAGGTCCCTAAGTCAGAAGGTCCCTGAGACTGTCACTTAAATCTTCCTCCACACGACCTCTTTCTTAAGAGGTGTCCCGCTCTGAAGAACAAAGGGTCAATGCCTCAAAATCTCCAAGTCTGATCTAGTCCTCTGCTGAGTCAGAAGAACGGTGCGCTTCTTGCTGGCAAAGCACATTTCCTAGAAGCTCCCAGATTTTTCTCAACCAGGTCATTCATGAATTGGCTACACACCACACCCAGGAGCATCAGGCCATTTCACAGGGGGAAGGAAGGAGCCCAGAATGAACTTGCCTAGGACACTGAAACACTCACGGGATGAACTGCCTACTGAGCCCCCTGGGCCTGGCTCTCCTGGTGATGTTGTGGGTAGCACTTGCACTGTCCAGCAGGGCTTCTGATCTTGGATCCCTGTTCCTGTCACGCAGGGGCCACTGGGTAGCCTCCTGTTGTTCTTCATCTGTATATTGGATGCAGTCTCTGTGTGATGTCCAGTGTTGGGCCAAGTGGACTTGGACTCCTGGTGACAACAGAAGGTCTTGAGTCATCCCCATGGATCACCAGCGTGTTCAAGTCCATGGTTGCAGTTACGGTGCCAACCTCTCCTACAAGGGTGTCCCCTGCCCTTGTCAGACTCCTTCCTACCGGCCACAGAGGTTTGCTCTTCATTTAGAGTCGTGGTTCTCAAACTAGGGCACACATGATGCCCCTTCCTTCATCCCGGTTCTTCAAGATCTGCCAAGGACCAGTGTGGTGCTACTCAAGTGGCAGGGAGTGAAGGAAATAAAAGAAGTCATCACCTCCAGGTAGGACTATGAGTAGATCTGACTGTTCTAGCTACATGGCTAATGATGTCACTTCCTCCCTCCTTACTCCCTCATTCACCCATTACTCTGCAGTGGGCCGCCAGCCCCCTGCACAAAGGATTAGAAGCCAAGTTCCATCACTATTCACTAGGTGCCTGTGGAAAGAGCCATTATACTTCTCAATGGCTCAATTTTTCCTCATCTCTAAAATGGGAATACTATTCAAAGGAGATTCACCAGGGGCTACATCCAGGTGTACTTTCCTTTTTTTTATTTTAACTGAAACAGCTTTAAAATGAGTCTAAACAGGAGATCAAATGATTCAATATTCCATTTCGGCCTGTCTGCCATATGGACTTTACACGGCCCTCTGATCCCAGGACCAGGGGTGTGGACAGCCTTGCTATCGCGGAGCGCTTTGGGAAGCAGATTGATGCAGATGCCATTCGGATAAGATTTAGCTCTCTATCATTTGCTCTTCCTTATGATCCATTTAAAGTTCTAGTTTTTAATATTGTCTGCTTTCTTTTTGCTCGAGGTTTTCATCTCTTTTACTTTGTTATTCTTGTCAGTTTGTCCATCTGTTTTTAATGTTTTTCTGTATATGAAATCCAGGACAGGGGCATCTATGGACAGAAACTGGATGAGTGACCCCTTGGGAGTATTGCATGAGGAGCTGGGGGGAAATGGAGAGCTGACAGCGATGAGCACAAGAACAAAGACAATATTCTAACGCTCATGGTGGAGGTGATTGCACAGCCCTCCGTGGTGTGATCGACCTGCTGAATTGTAGGATATGTGAATTACACGCCAACAGAACTATTAGGCAAAAGTAAACAAAATGTGAATAATAAAGCCTGCCTCATAAGGCTATTTTGAGGATTAAGTAAGAGACACTATACAAAGTACTTTAGAGTGTCGATTACTACCCTGGCAATAATGATTTAATAATATATTTCATCGTCCAGTTTTGCCAGAATTACCACAGTGTCATAAGCCACTAAATATCCATTTCAGATACTTTAAAGTAACAAATGCACTCCCTCCTTCGCCCTGTTTCCCAAAGAGGAAGCAGGGACCTTCTGGGTGTGTGGGGGTGAATCCAGGGACAAGCAGGTGGACTGGCGTATACCAGAGAGCCTGGGCCGACATCTTCCATGGAAAGACTACAAAGAGAGTCCTGCAGATGGAGCAGCAGGTGAAGGCCAAGAGAACGTGGGGCCGGGGAGCGCCCAGTCATCCTCTGACAATGCACCGCAGCCTCACTCCCAGAGAGCGCTCTAGAACCCAGCTCCCCCCTCCTGGGAGTCAACTCACCTCAACCGTAAAATCATTCGCCTCCCTGCCATGGAGTGGATTCCGACTCAAAGCAAACCCTATAGGACAGCCCCTGTGGTAGAACCGCCCCTGTGGGTTTCTGAGAGGACAGATCTGTACAGGAGTAGAAGTCCTCATCCTCCTCCTGCACCACAGCTGACGGTTTTGAACCGCTGACTTGGTGGTTAACAGCCCAACTCGTAACCCACTACCCCACTCCGTTCCTCACTAAAATCACAGAACTGTTGTAACTGGAAAGAATTATTTAGGTTCTCTGGTTCAAGCTCACAACTTTACAAATGGGGAAACGGAGGTGGAGAGAGGGTAGGGGGCTCCTGACGCTCAGCACACTATCGGTTGAACTCCACGTGAGACGGGCTAGCATCCCCATGCCAAACCCTCCACCACTGAGTGCATTCCGACTCACAGTGACCTCGTGGGGCAGCAGAACTTCCCCAGGAGTGTCCGAGGCTGCGATGGCTGTGGAAGCAGATGGCCACATCTTCTGCACTCCCCGCCCCAGGCTGGGAACAGGAGCTGCTGATGTAGTCTTGATCCAGGAAAGGGGCCCTGGGGACAGGCCTTTTTATTTTAACACCCAGACCACCCAAAGTCACTGTAGAGAGAGATGGTGCATTCAAGCCACTGCTGAGTGTGGGGAATGTCTTTCCTCAGAACAATTTCCATTTTATCTTCCTTTCAGGTTTGTTTTTCTCCAGCTTCTACTCTTTACATAGCCTTTGAAAGAGATTGTGGGACAGCACCTGCAGGTCTACATTTGGGGTGGGGGTGGGGCTGTTGGTCCTTCTGGGTCTCACGTGTCCAGGTCCTGGCCCCTTTCTGTGAGTGGCACAACTCACACACTCATGTAGCTTCACAGACAGCAAGGGAAGCACGTATGCATTGAAGACGCTTGCTTTGGGAATCTCGGACGGCTGGGGCCTCCACCCTGCTTCTTACCATGGACTTGTTCGTGGCCTTGTCTTTGGGCTCCCAGTGGGCACCGTTCATGCAGCAAATAGTCTGCGCACTGCCGTGGCCTTGGCACAACATTGATACGCCTTCTCTTTGTCATCGAGGACGCAAGAGAGAACAGACATGTCTTTTCTGAAAAGAAAATACTGTTTCTGAAGAGAAAACACTGAAGACAGTCTCAGGCTGATTTGAGACAAAGAAGAAACTCTACCAAAAGTACAAAAATGAAAAAGAAAATAACTTATAAGTTATCAAGGGTTCATGAGGGAGGGAAGGGGGAAATGAGCTGATACCAAGGGTTCACGTAGAAAGAAAATGCTTTGAAAATGATGATGGCAACCGATGTAAAAATGTGCTTGACACAAGGGATGGATGGATTCTGATAAGAGCTGTAAGAGCCCCCAATAAAATGATTTTAAAATTATATTTTTAAAAAGAAAGTACAAAATTGCCATTAAATAGTTTAAACACTGCCCAATTGCAGCCCACACACACACCCTGCAGTGGACCATGAAAGATATATGCTAGGGACTGTGTGCGGGCAGTTAGAGGAGGAGAGAAAAGAGGTTCTGAAACCACTGCCTGCACCTGAATCACCTGCCACCTTGTTCATGCAGAGCCGTCGGGGCCCCTGCAGTGAGGTTTCTAGCTCAGCATGCGCCGCAGCAGACCCAAACTGTACCCCCACCCTACAGGCACAAAAATACCCAGGGGTCTCAGCCACCCCTCGCAAAACCAATAAGCAGACCGGAAGTAAACCAACTCCAGGGCCAGCCTTAGTTACTCTGTGAATTCCAGCTCCCAGCTCTCCCTACCCCCACCCCACCCTGTGCCTAGTGGCGCGATGTTAAGTGCTCAGCTGCTAAGCACAAGGTCAGTGGTTTGAGGCCAACAGCAGCTCCTCGGGAGACGGGCTAGATAACCTGCTTTTGTAAGATGACATTTTTAGAAACCCCTTGGGGCAGTTCCACTCTGTCTTCCAGGGTTTAACGTGTGGTGTTTCTTTTTATGTCGTTGCTTTTGCCTCCCTACCTGCAAATGCATGTGCAATTTGGACTTTAAATGAGGAAGGCCGAGGATAATTCACGTGCTTGAATGATGGTGCTGGTGAAGAATATTGAAAGTACTTTGGGTCAAGGGTTCATGAGGGAAGGTGGATGGGGGAGGGAAGAGGAAGAAATGGGGAGCTGATATCACGGGCTCAAATAAGAAGAGAATGCTTTGAAAATGATGATGGCAGCATATGTGCAAATGTGCTTGACACACTGCAGGAATGTATGGATGGTGATAAGAGATGGAAGAGCCCCCAATAAAAGTATTGAAAGAACAAGAGAGAGAAGAAGAGAGGGAGAGAGAGAGAGAAAAGAAAGTACTTTGGACTGTCAAAAGAATGTAGTAGTCGGTCTGCCTTGGAATGAGTATGGCCAGAATGCTCTTAGAGGTGACCTTGGGGGAATGTGAACTTTGGGAAAGGGCCTCATGCTCGTAAAGTCGCAGGGCAGTGAAAAGGAGGAAGCCCTTCGGCAGGCCGGATGGACACCATGGCTGCAACGATGGGCTCAGTAAGGACAATTGGGAGGACGGCCCAGGGCTGGACGGGATTTTGTTTTGCTGCACACAGGGTCGATTTGAGTTGGAACCAACTCGATGACACTTAACAGCCACAGTAATACCCACTTTCTGGGAGTTCTGTGTCATGCAAAAGGTTAAGGCTCAAAAAAAAAAAAAAAAAAAAGGTTAAGGCTCTGCTCAGCTACTGAGCTAAAGATTGGACGTTTCAGGTTTCAGTCCCCACCAAGGTACCTCAGAGAAAAGACCCGGTGATAACCATCCACCGAAACCCTGTGCCCTACAGTTCTCCTCTGACCCCTATGTGGTCGCCAAGAGTCGGAATCAACTCGATGGAAAATAACCGGCGCCTGTTTGCTGGGGTTTTGTTCTTCCTGGGACAGGCGCAAGGCCATCTAGTCCCACTTAAAAAAGACCCACCCATTGCCATTGAGTGGATTCCAACTCCTCTGGGCCCCACTGGACAGAGTAGACCTGCTTCCTAGCGTTTCCTTGACTACACATGTTACAGGACCAGGCAGCCTCCCTGTCTCCCTGGGAGCAATTGTTGAACCATCACCATCTTGATGGTTAGGGCTCTTTCCAGCAGAAAAGAGCTTCAAGACGGTCCTTGGCTTCCTTCACCCCCACCACCATGACCCCAGTGATGCCTCTCACTTTGGACCAGACCGGAGCATGTACACTGGTGTAGACAAGAAATAAGAACTCAGGACACACACAACCCAGGAGCAGGAATGGGAAGAGAGATACCAGATGGGAAGAGAGAAGGGAGGAGTGGAGGAGGAGGGGAAGGAGGAGGAACTGATCACAATGATCGACAGGCAATCACACACATCCCTCCTGGGGAAAGATCAGTGGAAACCATGGGGGATGGGAGACAGTGGTCAGTGTGAGATATGAAAATAATAGTAATTTATAATCTTATCAAGGGGTCACCAGGGTGGTGGGGGGAGGCAGGAAAGAGGGAGAAAAGAGGAGCTGATACCAAGGGCTCAATAGAAAGTAACTGTCTAGAGAAGAATGATGACAACATATGTACAGATATGCCTGATACAATTGACGTGTGGATTGTAATAAGCATTTTAAGAGCCCTCAAAAAAATGATCAAAAACAGAAGGTCCTTGGCTGAGGGACAAGTGATAAGCTCACGCATTAAAATGAGATTAATTCATCAGCCAAACAGATGATGGTGTTCCATCTGCTCCCAAGTCCGTGGGGAGGGTGTGTAGAGCAGGAAGGGCTAACGGATGATGGGGGAAGAAGGGAAGGAGTTTGTGCTGAACGTGGAAAAGGGTGCACATACAGAAAGCAGGCTTCCGATTGTCCCACCGTGGGTAGACATCAACGCCTCCAAACAGAAGTCAGGAGACACGCTGGGACCTGAGCAGTCCCTGTGGCCTGAGAAAGGTGGTCTCTCACCCAACAGGGACTTCCGTGTTCTGGAAAATGAGGGCGCTGTTTGTTTCACCCCTCAAGTCTCTTTGAAATGGTCCTTCTCTGTTTATCTAGACCCTGATGCGCCTCCCAGGGTAAATCCTCGCCAGCCCAAAATAGCCCAAGCTGTTTCAGGCACATGTTGTTCTGAAAAGATCGACCACAAACCACAAGGCCAAGGAGCAAGCAGCAGCACATTTCATTTCCTTTGGTCTTCCAAGCAAGGGTGTGAACATAGAAAAGCAAATCTTGGGCGAAGCGTGCTGTACAAACCCTGACTAAGGTTACAATCATCCCACAGAGGGGCTTCCAAATGCTGATGGGAAAATGGGGAATGAACAGATCGTGGAAGTGCTCCACGCACGTTTTGAAGCCCCTTCTATTTTCAGCTCACAGGACAGAGGCTGAAGCTGCCAACGTGCCCCAGGTACTCGGTGTTCGCGTCTGGAATGTAAGAACGGAGAGAAGGGTTCTCTGAGCTTGAGTGCATTGCGGGAGTCTTCAGAAATGTGATCAGGAGAATGGCCACGAGAAAAAAATATGCAGCGCAGGCGTTGGCAAGACTGGAGGGAAATCTGGACCCTCACCATGGCTGGTGGCTATGAGATGGTGCGGCTACCAAGAAGGACCGTTTGGAGCTTCCTCAAGAAGGTGAACATAGTTACTATACAGCTCAGCAATCCCAAACCTAGGTCTGTACCCAGAAGTGAAAGAAAAGAAATAGAAAACTGTACCCCAATATTTGGGCAACACTTTTCCCAATAGCCAAAATGTGTGTGTGTGTGTGTGTGTGTGTAGGGGGTGGGAGTGGGCACAATATGTCTATCAACAGATGTATAAGCAAAATGGTGTATATCATACCCCAAAATGTTATTCAGCCCTAAACAGAAATGAAATTGTGATACATGCCACAGCGTGGGTGAACCTTGCAAACATTATGCTGAGCGAAATGAATCTGTCTCAAAAGAGTACTGTATGATTGACAACAGAAAAGTGGGTGAAGGGAGACGTCAGACAGTATAAGATATGATAAAATAATAATAATTTTATAAATTATCAAGGGTTCATGAAGGAGGGGGCAGGGGGGAGGGAGAGGAAAAATGAGGAGCTGATACCAAGGGCTCAAGCAGAAAGTAAATGTTTTGAGAATGATGATGGCAACAAATGTACAAATGTGCTTGACACAATGGATGTGTGCATGGATTCTGATGAGTTGTGTGAGCCCCCAATAAAATGATTTTTTTAAAGCCTACTGTATGAGCTCGCATGAAATAAACAATTAGATAAGCCAATGATTATTATTGGTTACCAGGGATTAGAGTAAGGGCACAACAGAAGATTTTCCTTAGCAGGACACTGAATTTATATTAATGGTGGTGGAATAACTTAGAAATGGGTAGAACATCAGTGGTAATTCATTATAAATAAATGCATGTAGAAATTATTGATGCATGTTGATGCAACAATGCACATTGAATTGGTAAACATTTTGTTGTGTATCTTTTCACCAGAACAAATTTTTTTAAAATATCAGGAACAACAATATCAGAGCTTGAGATAAGAGGCTTATAAAACATTTATCAACCAAAATACATACACTCAACTACGCACCTGAAAAAGCTGTTCACAATGGACTAGTGATGCCTAACACTGCAACTGAAACTAGTGCAACTGAAACAAGTTGAGTCCCACCCCACCCCTGAATGAAAATACATCTTATGTCTGAGGGGTTTTTCAGTGGAACATTAGAAAATGCTGGTTCTCAAGAAGAAGGAAACCACCTGTATTAGTCTGGGTACTTTGGAGAAACAAATCCACAGCAACTCATGTATAAGAGAGAGTTTTATGTAAAGAAAATATGCATCACGAAAACATCCCAA
>NW_022103896.1:19529634-19531899 GCF_000313985.2 Echinops telfairi
GAGGGAGAAGGGAGAAGAGGGGGAGGGGACAGGGAGGCTGTTGGATGATGAGAGAAGTTGCTTAAGTTGCTGAATACAAACAATGACCTGAAATGTAAATCTCCACCTAATTCACAACAAAAAGGATATATTAGAAGAAAGAAAATGCTATTTTATAACCTTGATTATTACGCTCTGGAAAACCTTCACCGAATCAACTGTCAGAGACACAGCCCGTAAAAAGCAACTGCTGGGAAATTACATAAGATGATGTATAAATATATAGGCTTATTCTTAGCCGACAATTTCCTTTTCTTAACAGTTACTCTGACCCTTGCAGGTAAACACTACCCTTACAGTCAAATATTCACACTATCTGAGTACCAGGAGTCCCTAATACCCTTAGCATGTTTTATGCATATCGGGAGGTATAGACTCATATCCGAACTCTCTCCTAGCCAGCTGCCCAGGTCCCTCCAATGATTTGAGGATGAAAAGAGGCCAAGTATGACACCGCGGCACAAAGCCACGGTCAGGAGGAAGCCTCTAGGTGGCAACTGCAGGATATCCAGTCTTTCATCCACCTGAGTCATGATGCAGTGCCAAGGAATAATAAGTCCACATGACAAGTACTTAGCACAATACCGCTTAGGAATTCCTTCCACATGCTTTGTCTCCGTTGCTTCTGTGTGTGGAGAGGTAGTTTGGGGAGAGATGACCAATGCCCTCAACAGAGCTCAACCCCATGGCAATCAAATCATGTCTTGCTCATAGCAACCCTCCAAGACGGAGTAGCACTGCCCCAGAGGGTTCCCAGGGCTGTACCCGGTACAGAAGCAGACAGCCACCTCTTTCTCCTGCAGAGTGGCTGGTGGGTTAAGTTCCAACTGCTGGTCCTCTGCATGGCGGCTGGCTTACGCATGGCATCACCAGGCTCTGAACAGATGAAAAAGAAGTTTCCACTGGTGACTGGAATTGGTCACTGATAGTTTGCCAATGGCAAAGCCACTCATCGAATATAGGATTTTTCACTAGCCAGGGCACCATTTTTGCAAGAACCTCGTTGGTGTGAATGTTTCTGCGTGGCTATAGCAGGATGCATCCATCCTTGTATCTGTAAGGTTCTTTTTCATATTTTCCCCTGGGTCCTACAGTCACTCCATTAGTTCCTCAAAGATTCCATTGAGATATGTGTGTGTGTATATATATATGTATATGCATACGTATATCCCCTTTTTGCTCTGGTGGGTGAGAAGATACTCAAACATTGCCAATGATTATGTAAAGGATCTGAAAACTTACCAAACTCTATTTAGAGTCTGTCCAATGCCAAGGTTTCCAAACACCTGTTGCTACTTAGGAAACATCACTCACTCACCGACCCAAAGACAGTACTCATATCAACTAAAGAAGATGCAGCCACTGAAGGCCTGGCCAGTCTCCACCACCTTCTGCTGACAGCTCTCGCGGGAACTGGAACGGCACTTGGCAAGAGCCCCACACTCACGCTCCAGTACTGAGGCTACCCAAGGCAGGGAAATGGAATGGGGGCTCCCAGGAAAGCACCAGGGTCCTAGAAGGCCTTTGAAAGCACATTTGTACATGTGCTGTGTCATGGCTTTTTCAACGAGGCCCTGGGATCTCTCTAAGCCTTCGGGTTGGTTTCTCGGAGCCTCTGGTTCACATCCAAATCACATCAGCTATGTGGATCCTGATCACTAACTACCGGTCTTCAGTCTAAGAAAACTTTAAAACCCCTGCAAATCAGTCCCAGGTGGTTAGACTTGTGACATTCCCACAATGACACAATCCAGCTTGAGTCACTAGCAGCTGAAGTTCTTTGTTTTAAGGGAGGAGCTGCAGACAGCAAGTTGAACAAGCCCAGGATAAGAAGTGTTCAGACTCAAACAACGATGAACACCCGTTTTCATAAAGTGAACCAAGAACAGGAGTTTGCACTAGTTTGAAAACAGAAAAACAATGGTCTGAAAGTAGTCATACAACTACTTGGTGGACATCAACTATTAAAACAAGTAAAAGAAAACAATCTATGTTCACAGAATCAACATAATGTCCTTCCTGAACTCGTACAGTTATTTCTTAAATTCTCCATTAAAAAAGGATCTTTCACATCCCCCTGCTGAGGGGTTTTGGGGAGGAGACGAGCTAATCAGGGTGCAAGGTAGCAACGATGAAACATATAACTTTCCTCTAGTTCTTTAATGCTTCCTTCCCCCCAGTATCATGATCCCAATTCTGCCTTGCAAATCTGGCTAGACCAGAGGA
>NW_022103896.1:19532123-19533624 GCF_000313985.2 Echinops telfairi
GTAACTTATGACAAAACTATAATAATTTATGAATTATGAAGGGTTCAGAAGGGAGAGGGAGAGGAGAGGGAGGGGGGAAATGAGCAAACGATATTGAGGGCTAAAGTAGAGGGCAAATGTTTTGAGATTGATGAGGGCTACAGGTGTACTTATGGGCTTGACTCAATGCATGTATGTATGGACTGTGATAAGAATTGTACGAGCCCTCAAAATAATTTTAAAAAAAGAATCATGAGGGTAACAATTGTACAAATGTGCTTTATACAATTGATGTATGTATGGATTGTGATGAGTTGTATGAGCTCCCAATAAAATGACTTTAAAAAATAAAAAAGGATCTTTCTCCAATCATTGTAGTTTCTCTGAGCTGCTGCACTGGCCCCGGCCCCGGCGTCCACCCCCACCCCCTCAAGCAGACAGGTGCTCTTCTTGTGCCTATTCTCATCTCTGACAATATATTCCCACTGCCAGGAATTCTGTCTGTCTTCCATTCAGCTTCTACAACCCAAGACCACCTTTTGCCAGGTTGGTAGAAAATACCAGAATATATATATTTTATGTCACCACCCTTTCTCATGCCACACCCCCATCGTGAAGCTATTCCCGTTCCCCCAATCCTCCACCAATTTCTGTCTTACAAAATCACTCTTTCAATTCTCCATGTTTCTTCCCAATAGTTTTCCATTCCCTCGGTGGATTCATGGATTTTTATTCTATTTCCCAACCTAGAAAATAATCTTCCTCCGGGAAGGAAACATGCCTTCAACGTCTTGATGTGTGGTTGCATACAAGCAGACGGTCATCCCACAGGCTCTCGGTGAGTATTTACAGACGAAAGCGCATCAATAGGCATATGTATGAGAACATCATGTTGGGAAGAAGAGAGGGAAAAGGCTCTACCCAGGTCTCTCTGAAATTTGCTGGGAAGAATCTATGCACTAAATATGTCTCAAAGACCTCAAGCTAACCAATCCATACTAAACTGTTCGTTGCACTTTCTCAAAAAGACTCATACACAGTGATGTAAAAAAAATTTTTTAAGCAGACAGTCTTAATTCTTGATCAAATCCATTGACTAATTGCAAAGCACTCTTTAAAAATGAGGTCATGAGTTACTATGTGAGGAGAGCAACAAAACAACTCTGCTGCCGTTATCATAGATCCCTGGATGAAAAAGGCAAACAGAAAAGTGTGTGTGTGGTGTTCGCTCCTCCCCGCTAAGCGCCAATGGGGCTTCAAAAAATCAGAAAACAACAAGTGTTCGAGGGGTTTGGGGAGACAGGAACTCTCATCCACTGCTGGTGGACCTGTAAGTATGTACAACCACTATGGAAATCGATCTGGTGATATCTAAAACAGATGGAAACTGAGTTACCATAGGACCCAGCAATCCCCCTACTGGGCATATTCCCAGAAGAGGCAAGAAACAAACCAAGACCAGACATCTGTGCTCCAATGTTCATTGCGGCACAGTTCACAATTGCAAGGAGTTGGAAACAAC
>NW_022103896.1:19549120-19550411 GCF_000313985.2 Echinops telfairi
TGTATGTATGGACTGTGATAAGAGTTGTATGAGCCCCTAATTTAAAAAAAAAAAAAAGGAAATAGGTAATAGGGAAAAAAAAACCACCAAGAGAAAGTAAAAGATGCATGTGGATCAAGGCTGACAGTCCACATGCACACAGAGACACAGTCCTCTCTTGAGGCCCCTGCCCATACGGGAGAGAAGAGAGCGAGAATTCTGTGCACTAGGAGCTCCGGCGTGACACCCTCAGCTTCCAGCACAGAGCCGGGGGCAGGAGGGTTTTCTGTTTCTCCACGGAGCAGGTGGTGCGTTGAGTCCATCGTTTTTGATGAGACAGGCAGGGATCAAAATTAAGTTGGAACACAAAAGGTGTAGTTTTCCTGCAGTTTTCTGCTCAAGGCATTCTTCTACCCCCAAATAAGTTGACAACATAGTAGAGAGGAGAGAAACGAGACCTCAGGAGCAGGTCGACTGAGCACAAGAGGCAAACTCAAAAAGCCTGCAACTTGCCTCCAGGGACTGAAGAAAATTGAAATGGGAAGGTAGGAGTCTTTGAGTGTTCTGCTAGTCATCTCCTTCATCCTGCTCTCCTTCCTCATCCTCCTCAGGTTCTTCCCTTGCATCTTCCTCCCTTCCTCATCAATGTCTTCTAAACCTCCTCCTCCTCCTCCATCATCCAGATCAAGAAGCCAATAGGACTGAGATGGAGGTGGTCAAGCACCTGCGGTGACCGCTCCTAACTCATCCGCACCAGCATCGGAACAGTCGCTAAACCAGGCAGAGGCACTCTGGTTGTCTGTCGGCCTCTGCCTGCTGGCTCGGTTCCCTGCTTCACTTTCCATGTCTAGTCCTTTCTTGGTTTCCATTTGATTTCCGCTGATTGTGAAGCCCAGTCACCTCCGGTGAGCTTGATTTTCGAAGTAAAGATTTTCATCCAAACAAAAATCTCTTCTGCAGCCTGATACATCTCAAATTCTGTCCCTTCAAAACTCTGGTCAAATAATGCACGGCCTCTTCGTCCTTCTCCCCAAAGAGTGCAGAGCTTTGTGGATGGTGATCAAATGTTGTTATGCCAACATTTAGAATTTGGAGATCAGTCTGGTATTTTCTGAATGAATGGTTGGGGAAGTTTGTTTTATTTTTGTTCTACTCTCAAAATCTCAGGCTTGTTCATTGTCTGTCTGTTCCAGCTTGTCCTTCAGCTCTCTCTCCCTTCCTCAGTTTCGGAGAAGCTGAAGTCCCAAAACTTAGCTTTCTTCACCTGAGGCATGATTAAAGACTGATGTTTTGGGGCCATCGTGCCACCTAC
>NW_022103896.1:19552563-19554534 GCF_000313985.2 Echinops telfairi
AAAATGTGAAGTTGTACTTTCTCGATACACCCTCTGAAGTCTACATGTACTTTTGAAGATGATCTTCTCACCCCTCCATCCCTTCCCCCAAAGAATTCCACCCTCTTCCATTTATGCCACATCAAAAACCCCAGGTTTGACATCCTGGAGGGACTCAAACAGAATTTCCTTTTCTCGCCAATGTAGTTTACAGCTTCCTTAAAACTTATTCATAATTCCCTGTGATTGCCCTGCATCGTTGACAAGTCTTTCAAGATTTCAACTTTGAGGAGGGGAGAGGATAGAGATAGATTGAGTATCAACTAGGAGAAGATGCTAACCAAAAGTAAGAGAGCCAATCATTGCAACTGATGGATTGCCAGCTGACCCAGAGGTAGCACAGCCATTTTGACTTTCTGCAAGTAGCATTTGATCAAGACAGTGGCCTAATAACATATCACGTACACTGGTGGCTGGTAAGCATAAAGATTCAATCTTCCTATTGTTCCCCATACCCCCTTAGGGACTTATTTAGATCCCCCCAACCCAGTGGCCAGTAACACCCTCTCTGACCCTCTGTTCCAACTGAGGTTGGAGAGCAGTCCTCTTGGATTGAACACTGGGGTACCACCCCTGCATCTGGAAGGTGTATGCATTCCACCTCATCAGACCAACACAATGCCTAGTGCTGGATGCGCAGCTTGCTGTCAGACTCTCCTGGGTAGGCAACAACTCCTTGCACAGCCAGCCGATCAGCTCCCCAGCTGCCATTTGGCCCCAAACAAGTTCTTTTCAGGAACAAGCATTATGACCTCAGCCAGCTTTTGAGTCAGCACAAACTACTTCTGGATCAGGGGTCTTGTCCTCAGCCATCATCTAGGAGCTCTGTCTATGAGTGTCCCCCACACCAACCCACACTCCATGAGCTCCTTGTTTGACATGTGCACTAACTCATACTGGGTGCCCTGCTCCCCACAATTTTCTCTAGGTCCTGCCCAATGTCCCTATTTTCTTTCTCTCCCGCCACTTTTCATTCCATTCCTTTGAGGGGTTTTTTTTTTCCAGTCTTTATCTGTTTTCCCCTTTCTTTTATTTTACTTTTTTGTCCTAGTTTTTTTCTTTACTATTTCTCTTTGTTTTTTCTCTCTCCCTAGTTTGGTTTATTATGTTTCCTTTCTCCCCCCACCCCTTCCCTTTTTTATTTTCCTTGCCCTTTTTCTTTTTAGTTATTAATTCCTTTTTCCTATTGTTGACTCATTTTTTCCTTTTTGCTGTTTTTATTTATTTTCTTTCTTTCCTTGTCCCACCTTGCAGAAGGCAATAACCATGCACACACAGTCCAACCACACATTTCTCTCTTGCAGTCTCACCCATTTAGCAAGGACCACTACCATACTAACTAATCAATGATAGACAGTGGTCAACACCAACTAAAACTGTTTTTAACTGTGCTATAAGATCAGAGACTTGCGGGGAGAGGGGAGAACTGATACCAAGGGCTAATAGAAAATGTTTAGAAAAGAATTAAGGCAACATATGAAGCAGGCAACATGCCTGATTCAATTGATGTATGGATTGTGATAAGAGTTGTACGAGCCTCTAATAAAATGATTTAAAAAATATATCAGAGACGTGTGCACACATATTCTTTATCACACTCCCCAGCAGACTGGGTATGAGTGCCTAAAAATATACTAACATACAATAATCAATGAAATAGAAATACAACCATACAGCAATGTCTCTGAGAAACAATTTTATTTTACACACACATACACACAAAGATGGAGTTTCTCAAACAAGTAACCAAAACACAGAGCCATTAGAGCTTTCTGAGAAAGAGGTGGTATTGGAACTACCTTACAAAGAATTAAAGATTATATATATGTAATATATAATCTTTCCCTAATACTTTTGAATTTTGTCAGTATATTTCTTGGTTTTTTTCTGCAGATTGCTCAGTCTTTTTCCCAAGCCACCATTGGGAAATAT
>NW_022103896.1:19554910-19564597 GCF_000313985.2 Echinops telfairi
TAAGAGCAAATCAGTGAACTTTTTAAAAATCATTTTATTAGGGGCTCATATGACTCTTATCACAATCCATACACATATCAATTGTATAAAGCGCATTTGTACATTCATTGCCCCAAACCAGTGAACTTGAAGACAAATCTCTCAGTAGTAATGTGAACTTGAAGACAAATCGATCAGTACTCTCAGAAACAGAACAACTGAAAAGAAGAAGAAAGCCTAAGAATTATGTGGCATGCTGTCAAGAAGAATAACTTACATCAGATCAGAATTTTTAAACAAGAAAAAATCAAAGGGGAGGGCACAGAGAAAATTGTAAAAGAGTTGTTACAGGAAAATCTTCCAATTATGAAAGATAAAAACATACACACTCACAATAGTGAATGAACACCAAACAGGATAGACTCCACAGGAAAATCATCCATCAAACTTTCCAAAACCCAATATACGGAGCGAATCTTGAGAACAGCGCTAGAAAAGGTACACGTTACCTCCAAAGAACAGTGAGGCTACTAGCTCTGACATCACAGCAGCACCCATACAAGCAAGAAGGCAATGAAATGACATATATGAAATTCTAAGGAAAAAAATTGACAAGCCAGAATTATATACCTGGTCAAATCACTCCCAAAATACAATATCAAAATTAAGATCTTTTCATAATTATAGGAATAAAATCCAAACTAATCTTACAAGAAATACTAAAGGGAATTCAGCAGATAACTTTTAATAGTGCACAATAACCTGAGAGTAACATATGTAACAACACTACCCAGAAGTCAACACAAACATAGCAGTCTCTGAAGAAAAACAAGCCTACAAGACTGAAAATAGGGAGCAGAAATATCAACTTGTAAATGAAGATGTGTGCAGAGTCAAAGGAGGGAATAATTAGGTTAGTTAAAGAACTTCCCGATGGAGAGGAAGTCAACTATATTGCAAAGCAGAACAGACTGTTTGTAAACTTTGGAAAAAATTAATAACCTACAGGGTAGCTTCAAAAAAAAAGCTAATAATCCTCATCAAAATAAAATAGGAAAATTATCTAGATTTCATAAATGCTAAGAAAAACAGCAATGAAGACAAGGACAAGAACACTCACAAACAAAATGAACTCAGAAAAGAAAAATAAATAAAAAGGATTGCCCCTTAGGGATCCCCAAAACCAAGTGGCATAATTTACTGAGCTGACCTCACATGTACTCTGGACCTATTATCTGAAAGGCTCATTCCATATGGGACAGCATAGAAGGAAGGACGCCATGGCTAGTAGAGGGTTAGTGAAAGAGGAAGAAAAAGAATGCCTTCATCCAGATGGACTTACACACTGGCTGCAACAATGCACTCAAACACAGCGGTGGCTGTGAGGGTGGTGCAGGACCAGTTAGTATTTCTTTGTGTTGTATCCATAACACTATGAATCAAAAGCTACCCAGTGGCACGGAACACCAACAGTATTTTATAAATATCATTCATTGTAAATACTTTCAGAAGGATTCCATTAAAAACAAACAAACATGAGGGGGAGTTAAGTGACTGTCCTGAGAAGAGTTTGGTATAAGATTCTTATATATAAAACATAAAACGTATATAACTATTTGCACTCATAGTAGGAAACCTCACCAAGATGAATTATTTGCCTACAGCTCATCATCTCCAAACTAGGAATATTCTGAAATTTGCTTGATCATTCATGGTACTATATCAAGAATAATTCTACAAATATATATATGGGATAAAATGCTATCCCATCTTGTATAGTAACAATGAGTATTATTGAATTAATGATAAATAACATTGTATTTTCTGGTCAGTCAAAAATCATAAGCAATTTACAAGCTCTAGTATTTTGTATTCCACAAATCAAATGCCTTCTTTGCAACAGCTTTATTTAGATATAATCAAGGGCTTCAATCTGGTCCAATTAGGCTCAACCCAGGCTGAGAATGAACATTTTTATCCCAGATATACTGAATTAGAAATCTACATTTTTTAACAAGATGCTTCAGTGATACTTACAGGTGAAAATGTAAATTCTCAGCAGGCGGTCAAACCAAAATAAACTAATTTGGATATCAATTATATGCCATGCATTTCAATCATTTAATATCCACAGAGGTGTGCATTATAATCACAGAATCATGCAACCATCACAACCAATTTTAGAATCATTATCCCATAAAACCCAAAACACTGCTATTCAATAGATTCTGAGTCAATAGAGGTCATCTTGGACAGGAGAGAACTGCCCCTGTGGGTTAACTCTTAATGGACGTAGAAAGCCTCACCTTTCTCCCTCAGAGAGGCCAATGGTTTCACACTGCAAACTTTGTGGTTAGCAGCCCAACTCGTAACCGACTATGTCACCAGGGCCCCTACATTATCCCAAAGCCAGTTTGGTTTTCTCCCAGGCCTTGAGCTTATTGTGGTTAAGTCATTCCAACTCTTAGGAACCCTACAGGACAGAGCAGAACTGCCCCACAGGGTTTCCAAGGCTGGAAATTTTTATGGAAGCAAACTGCCTCATCTTTTTCCCAAGCAGCTGGTGGGCTTGAACCACTGACAGCAGGTTAGGAGCCTGCTGCTTCATCTACTGTGCCCCAGGGCTCCTCCCCTAGCCCTAAGGGTCCACTACAGTGTTTCCCCGAAAGTAAGACATCTCTTGAAGATAAGACCTACTTACAGTTTTGCCTCTTGCTGAAATATAAGGCATCCCCTGAAAATAAGACATCCCCGAAAATAAGGCCTCCCCGATAATAAGCCCCCCCAAGCTGCCGTAACTCTGGACCTCAGTGGCGGCAGGCGCCACCGCGCAGCTGACTGTTGGCTGCAGCGCAGCCGAAGCAGACAGGAAGTGCGAGTAAATGTACCATAGATTATGAGTAAATGTACCATAGATTGCTGTACATGGAAATTATGGTAGTAACAAGAAATTCTTAATACTGTAGGATTCACAGTTTGTCTGGTTATGCTGGTTTGTGATGACAACTAATACTGTACCGTATACAGGTAATAAATTTCCTTTTTTGTTATTCAGCAATAAATGTGTACCGTATTCTTCTTCATGGAAAAATAAGATATCCCCTGAAAATAAGACCTAATGCATCTTTGGAACAAAAATTAATACAAGACACTGTCTTATTTTCGGAGAAACAGAGTAATATACTTCCTGTCTGAAGTTATCGACTCTGAACAATGTTTACAAATGGAACCATGCAAAACCATGCTTTGTGAACAAGACATGTGACTTTCATTTGTCTTCAAGGTTTACCCATGCTGCTGCATAGATCACCACTCTATTCCTCCTTACTGCCGAATGGCATTCGGCTGTGTGGTTAGTTCACCTTTTGTTTATTCACTCATCAGCGGATGGAAATGTGTGTTGTTTCCACTTTGGGCTACTGTGCTTGATGGAGCCAGGAAACATCGTGCACATTTTCATTTCTCTTGATGTACATCTAGGAGTGGACTTTCTGGGCTGACAGATGGTTTTCCACAGGGCTATGAAATGGGATCCAAATGCATTTTTAATATGCAAAAACATGAAAATATATTGGGCAAGAACGTCAAACCCTTTCTAGCAAAGGAAAAACATGAAGGCAATTCAGAAAACTTTGCGCTGGAAAAGGAAGCAGGGGATATTAGCTGTTACTCAACACTTGGCCCTTGTGCAACCAATTGCCTTTACAAAAGTGTCAGGACCCTAGATTCAGCCCACAAATTCACATTTTGAGTTTATAACAATCATGTAGTCATTAGATGCCAGAGAGTCCATTTTGACGCATCGGGGCCCATGTGACACAGAAGTGCCCACAGAGTTTTCTGTGGTGATCCCCAAAAGGGCAGATCAGCAGCAAGTCTTTCTGTGGAGCTGCTGACTAGATTCATACTGCCAATCTCTGAGTCAGTAGTTGGCAACTCAGCCAGTGCACCAACAGGGCTTCCTACAGCATTCCTGACAACAATTCGCCATGGGTTTTTTATTTGTTTCTTCTCAAAAGTTATTGACAGGTGTTCACAAATACTGCTTGTTACAGATAGTAAGAAAATCAGTGAGTATAAAAAATACCCACAGACTAACATGATTCATAGCCTCATTGTATTGGGTCATATTGACAGTTCTGACCCAAGTGCATTAGCAAATCAGCATAGAGTCTTAGCCTTGCAGGGGTATGGATACATGGAAGCTGGGCTTATAAAATGTGCTTTTGTTGGTATAACTAACTACTGGCGGCCATCCAGGCAATGCTGATTCACAGTGACCCTATAGGACAGAGGAGCACTGCCACTTTGGGTTTCTGAGGCTATAAATCTTCACTGCAGCAGAAAGCCTCATTTTTCTCCAGAGCATCTGTTATGGGGTTGGAACTGCTGGGCTGTCTCTAGCAGCCCTACCCTATGCCACCATAGCTCTTTAGAACTAACTACAGAGATACTTTAAAAGGAATAACACATTTCTGCAAAAAAAAAGCTCCTTATTTTGGTGACACTCCCCCTTGGCAGTGTCACCCTCCCCAACATCCGAATGACACCATTGATGTTGACACAAAGTGAAGAATGTTTTGCTGTGTATATTTTCACGAAATGTACAGTTAAATGTAAGTGTTTCAGAATCAATCAGAAAAGCTTTAATTTGTTTCTATTAGAGAATATTTTTGGTGAAGAGAAGGTTTTTAAATTTTCTTATTCCTTTTAAAATGGATCAGGCTTAAAAAAAAATCAACAAGGAACCGAAATACGCAAGTTGCCCTTTGTAGCATTAAACTCAATTAATCCTGACTTCTAATTTTTACTTCCTCCATCTAAGTGGGGCAAGCAGGGGGGTTGGAATCCTCCGGGGGCCCTTCACAGCCTTTCCAAGTTTCTCACCCCTCCAGGTCCTGGAGCATATTTAGAAAGCAAAATGTGCCTGGCGATTGGGGCCAAGAATGCAAACCCGACAGGCGCGCTGTCTTTCCAGCCAGGGCCGGCGCCCGTGTGCAAACAGTAGCCCAAACTCGGCCGGGGCAGGTTTTTTGGTTGGGTTATTTTTTTTTCTCCCTTTGCCCAGCCAAGGTGATTTATGAGCACACGAAGAACAGCTGCGGAACCGGTCAGACCAACCCCCGGAGCAAAATCCCAAGAAGTGAGAATGGATGGAAACGATGAGCGCGAGTCCAGCCACCTCTGCCCGTGCCCCGTTCCCAGAGCCCTAGCAAGTCCCAAGGCCAGCGGATTGCGCTGCCCCAAACCTGCGCGCCGGCGAACTTGGCACCGCGGAGGGGCGGTCAGACCAGGAGCTTCCCCGCCCCCTTGCGGACCCAAATTACGCTGGATGACGCTGTGCCAAGTAAGTCATAGGGCCGATACTGCAGAAATGTTCTCTAGGCTGGAGTCCCTGCAGCAACCCTTCTAGGGAGGCGATAGAGCCAAGCCCATTTCACAGATGGAAGAACCGAGGGCTCCGACGCGGGAAGTCAGCCGGGCGAGCACACAGGGAACGCCAGGGAGGGCGATCCTCGGGCTGGTTCCTTTCGGCCACGGGTGAAGGGGCCGCCCGGGGCCCCACACTGACCCATCCAGAAGCCAACTGTCACCCCGAGGCTGGCCGGCGCCCGGAGACTGGCAAGCAGGCGCGCACGCGGCGCTGGGGCGCAGAGGCGCGGCGCGCACAGACAGCTGGCACCGCTCTCCACTCCGCGGAGCGCCCGGCTGCAGCAGCGGGGCCACGGGGCCGCACCGGCCAGCCACGCGGCCGCCCGGGAGCCCCGCGCCAGGCGCAGCGCGCGCGTGCGGCACTGCCGTGGGCACGGGCTGGCAGTGCCACCGCGAGCCCACCGGCTCTGCCCTCGCCTTACCGTAGTTGCTCCCCGGTGACCAGGACCTCAGCCATGCGCTCCAGTTCCCTTTGCTGCGGGCCGCCACCGCCGCTGGTGCTGTTGTCGCTAGCACCGCTGCCGCCCTCCATGGTTGGGGCAGCGCCGGAGCCACGGTCACTGCTGTCCGCCCGCCGCGGGTTCGGGCGATCGGTTCAGCCTGCCCTCTCGGCGGCCTCCCTCGCCATCTTTGTTAGGGGCAGAGCCGTCGCTCCGATGCGATTGGCTGACGAGGGAATCCCTGGGGGCTGTCCGCGTCTCCTGGCGCCCGGAGCGCTCGTTTAAGGGCGTGACCACCACGGGAGGCCCTCGTGGTGGAGGGGCGGAGCCAAGGGAGGTAAATATAAACATCTGGGCGGGGCTCCAGCTCAGAGACGCTGATGTCTGTGCAAGTGGCATTAGGGGCGCTGTGCGTCCTTGCTCTCGAAGCTTGTGCTATGGGGCCCTGGGGACAGGCCAGAAGGTTATTAGACAGCATAAAGGCAACTGTCTTATACCTTCCATGACCCAGATTGCCAGAGAGAGAGAAAATAGTCGCGAGGTGGCTGATGGTGGACAATTGAGAAGGTGTTATTGCAGCTCATGGAGAAATGGAAGACTGTTCACCAACTTACTTGGTGGTGTGATCAATAAAGAATACCTGTCTGAGGTGTTCCCCTGGGTGAACGGGAGGTTAATATCCACAAGAGGGCAACAAGATAATGAGAGAACCAAGGCATGCCATTGAGAGGTTTAGGTTTGATAAGTTCTTGTTAGGTGCCATCGAGTGGATGCTGATCCATAGGGGCTTTACACAACAAAACGAAACACCGCCTGGTGCTGCGCCATCCTCACAATTGTTCTTATGTCTGAGCCACTGTTACAGTCACTGCGTCAATCCCTCTTGTTGAAGGTCTTCCTGTCTTCCCCCTGCCCCTCGGCTTTACCAAGCATGATCTTCTCCATCTGATCTGTAAACACACACACCCCACACACACACACACACACCCCACCCCCACCACCACCACCACCCCCACACACACCTAATTCACTACAAAAGGTTGAAAATGAATAAATAAAAATCTCGCAAAAGAAGAATGCTATCTGGAAATCAAGCACAATCTGCGATGCAGCTCCTCTCCTCTAGATAGCTGCCTAAAGTGCTTCCTCCTCTTCTGTCATTTGCAAAATTAAAATAATCACGGCCACCACCCACATCTGCTGCATTACAAATGTTTCAGATGAGTGGGTCCCTTGTTTCCATCTCTCAAACCAACCAAAGGAAACTATTGCCAAGTCAATGCCGACTCACAGCAGCAATCCTACTCAATCTTTCCAGGAGCAGACAGCCTCTTCTCTGAGCACAGACTGGACCCTTCGGTAAAGCCCTCCACACACCAAGTGCTTTAGAATGGAAGCTGCAGGTTTTCTATAAATCCTACAGTGCCACGATGGCCTTGTGCAATGGTCTTCCTCATCCAGATGGGGGGGTCTTGTGTCCCCTACAACAGCTCTATTGCCAAGAACGTATCTACTGAGATTTATAGAATAAGAATAAAAAGGAGAAAAACCTTGCAAACCAAGTCTCCTCTTTGTATATATTAAAACAATTCTCAGTCCCAGGGTTTTTTGGTTTTTTGTTTTGTTTTGGTTTGTTTTTCTGATGATCTTTTTAAATCACTTTATTTGGGGCTCTTACACAATCCATACATCAATTGTATCGATCACATTTTTGCATATTTGCCATCATCATTTTCAAAGCATTTTCTTCCTACTTGAGCCCTTGGTATCAGCTCCTCTTTTTCCCCTTCCTCCCCAGCCTCCCACCTTCGTGAACCCTTGCTAAATTAAAAATTATTCCTATTTTCATATCTTACACCATCCACTGTCTCCCTTCACCCATATTTCTGTTGTTCCTCCCCCTCAAGGACATTGATCACTGCGATCAGTTATACCTACTGTCCTACAGGCTTACTTTATTTTATTGTTCTATTTGTTGGCCTTTGGTTTTGTCAAGCAGATCTCTGACACCAAATTCCAGCACTCAACAGGACGACTCCTTGAAATTAACTTCAAATTTGTAGCCTCAAACGTGTTGAGCATTTATTCTGTGCTTTCGCTGGCACTGAGCACCTCATTTGTTTTACTTAACTTGTCCTCACAAAAGCACTCTAGACCGTATTATGTTCAATTTACAAATGAGGGCGCTTACCTTGAGAGAAGTAATTTGCCCTAATTTTCATATCTCCTAAGTCAGCCGGGTTCTGTAAACTCTCAATGTCCTCCTCAACCACAACCCAGAAAACAACTCCCCAAGTTTCCTGTTCCTGTGTGTATCCAACAAAAGAAAGTAGGCACCTCTCTCATCAAAACAAACTATCTATTACTTTTTATTTTTGAAGCAAAATAAATAAATGGCTTAACATTTTTAATACAACACAGTGGACATGCACATCAAGGGAATCATCTTTCCAGATGGGCGCAATTTTCGAAGCCTTCCTCTGTAGGACACCTAAAAAGCAGTGAACACAAATAGGGATCCCAGAGGTAATGAGAGCAACAACTGCTTGGGACTCCACTGTTGCCCTGAGATCATCTTTAAACTTTCAAGTGCAAATGTCCCTGAGTTTCCTTTAAGCCAAACAATAGCAGCATTGAGCATTGTGCTCTTTTTTCTGCCCCCTCCCTTTTTTCCCCAACAGTTTTATTGCCACCTAGCCCACATATCTTACGATCCAATAGTTTAATTGTTCAATCATATCAAGAAGAATTGTACAATCATTACCACAAGCAATTTAGAACATCACCACCATCACCACCCCGCCATGGTTAAATCGACTTTAAAATGAGTTGTGTAATCACAATCAGTTCTAGGGATTCCTCCCACCTTCATTGTTTACTCCCAGAATCCTCTCACCCTCCCTAGCACCCACTCCCACCTCTACATCCCCTATAGACCCTTGCTTCAGTTATTATCTCCATACATCCACTCCTTCTGTGCTTCACAAATTGGGAAGCCCAACAGAAATAATACTTTTTTAAAAACTGAAATAAAGTGGCAAAGATAAATAATAATAATATAAAGATACAAATACAATAATGAGTAAGAAAGAAACGACTCCCCATCAATATTTAAAAAGCCAGGGAAGACATTTTTGTCATGTAATAAGTAAGAGAATCTTGCACCTAGAACAAATTCAGGTTGGATCTACAGGGAGGTCAACAGGCCAAATATCAAGTTTGATCCAGCACAGTCAAGATTACAATGGTCTCTCTGGCTGATATTAAGGCTATTCCAGACTCTTGCCTGTGACTAAAGAGGATTTGCCAGTGGGTTAATCTGACTAGATACTCTGCAGATGGATTCTGGGCTCCCACTGTCCTCCACAGCCTTCTACAAATTGGGTGGTCATAATTTTTAGCTCTGATACTTCTCCCTTCACCATATTCAAATTTTATAGTTGTCATCTTTGGATCACAGAAGCTGGTGTGCTTCTTGCGTGTGGCCTTAGTTGATTCCTCACTTAGATGGCTGCTTGTTTGCATGCAAGTTTTTAAGACCCCAGACATTATTCCCATTGATGGTCAGGCACCATCTGCTTTCTCTACCACACTTTGCTGTAGCACCCTTATCTTCAGTGATCCTTTCATGAAGGCCAGTATCCAGCAGGGCCGTGTGATCAGAACTAACTACCTGGAATGGGGCTGGAGTTTTAAGTCGGAACCCGGACTCCCTCTGCTTGTCTGTGGGATATGTAAGACTCAGGTTTACCTTGGCAGTAGTAATAGGATGTGGGATTAAAGGGAAGAGGGAACCCCACAAAACATCACAGGTTCGGTAGGTACAATTGTACAG
>NW_022103896.1:19566458-19568250 GCF_000313985.2 Echinops telfairi
AAGGCTGGGTAGAAATGAATTCATAGTTTCTATCCAGAAACAACATCTGGCCCATTTTTCTCCTGAGGTTTCTGACACTCATTGGTTAGCGTCCCTTCCCGCTATGTGGTGAGTTCTCCCCAATCACCCACCACACTCAACAACAGAACAATCAGTGTCTCCTCCACGACGGAGATGGTCCCCTCTCCTGCTCTTGTCTTGGATTTCCAGCACACTTCTCCTTCCATTGCTGTGAGGGGCTGTTGATTTGCCCAGCCTTGTTTCAATGTTGTATAACCTAAAGTGGATGGCCATCTCTCAATTTCCCCCCTCTTGAAGAAGTAACCCCAGGTACTTGGGGGGGGGGGGTCTCCTTCTTTCAGGTTGGCTCTTGTGAAGTGTGCCAAAGGGAGATGATGTATGGTTCATAGCCAGTAGGTAGCCTTCTCGTCTTTATCATTATTATTATTAATCATTTTATTGGGGGCTCTTACAGATCTTATAACAACCCATCAGTCAATTGTATCCAGCACATGGGTACATATGTTGCCATCAATATTTCCAAAACATTCTCTATTTTCCCTCCCTCCCCCACCCTCCCACCTTCATGAATCTTTGATCAATTATATATTATGATTGTTATTTTCCTATCTTACATGGTCCGCTGTCTCCCTTCACCCACATTTCTGTTATTCGTTCCCTTACTCGCCTTTTGTTCAGGAATTGGTGCCTAAGATTCATGTAATCAGTGTTTCTTCTTATCGCAGTGGACTCCTATACTTGCCCTTTTGTGATTGACTAACTTCACTCAGCATAATGGTTTCCAGGTCCTTCCATGTCATACGCTGTTTCCTACTTTCCTCACTGTGTTTTTAGGGGTGCATAGTATTCCACTGTGTGGCACTGTGCTCCTCAAGGAGCTGTCTGTCGGGCCAAACAGTCCAAAGTTGGAGGGCAGCAAGTTTATGGTAAAGGAGGAGGTACCAGTGAGGATGGTTGGACAACTTAAAGAATAGTATAATCAAGGCCACTGAATTGTATATGTAGAAGTAATTAAATTGGTGAATGGTCTGCTGTGTATATTCTCAAGAAGAGAAAGGAAAAGAAAGTTGGGTTTTTTTCCAACCATATTGAAAAGAAAGTGTAAAAATAGATGTGTATAATAGTTTAGTGTACAAAAGAGTCCCCAATCTCCAGTAGGATTTGAGGATAACTTTAACCTTAAAAGAGACAAAGACAACGCAAACACACAGACACATCATCCAGAAGAGGGCCCATCAGCCTGTGGGCAAAATGGCTTCTGAGGACTCCCCATCGGGGTGCTGGTTAAATAAGGCATGGGACAAAGGGAACTGTCATATGTCCATGAGTTTTGACAGATCAATGCACCACGGTTATGGGTGGGACTACAGGGCCATGGTTGAAACCCATACATTATGTTACATAGAAAAGTGTACAAGGTTGATCCTGGGCCCTCCTACCCAGGTAGGTGGGGCATGGCGCATGACTCTGACTCCTGTTTTCTCCACACTAGGGTGACCACCATCAAGGACATGCCCAGGCAAGCCCTGAGAGAGACAGCCCCTCCCAGGACTGGCTAGAGAGGGGTAGAGGTCATCTACCTTGCAAATGCAAGACTAACCACATCCTTGGTTAATGATCAGGAAGAATTCACTGGAGGCTTAATATGCATGGGGACTCTGCAAATGATTTGGGATTATCACTGTTATCCATACCCTTTTGCAAATCAGGGTGCTCAGGATTTAAGCTCTAATACAATACAAATAATCAAGACTAACTGGAATCTAAACAG
>NW_022103896.1:19569678-19573500 GCF_000313985.2 Echinops telfairi
TTCCTTTTTACTTCCCACTTGTCCCACCATCATGCTTGGCCTTCATTTGAGTTTAGTAAATCTTTGCTGCTACATTGCCCTTGATTGAGTCCAACTAGGCATCCTATGACCTTCCTTCCATTGATTTTATTTTACTTGTTGTTCCCTTGTCCCTGGGTTGGTCCCCCCTCCCCTTCCTGTCTCCCACCTCCCCTTCTCCCAATCCCCCCCGGAATCTTTGGTCCCGTTCTTTTCATCTCTGAATTATTTATCCCGCCTATTTTATCTAGATAGACATGCAAATACATTAATAAGTGCAAAAACCAGGCAAAGCCAAATAAAACAACAAAGAAAGTCAAAACCAATAAAACAATAACAACAGCAAAAAACAAACACAAAATAACAATAAAAAAAAGAAAGCCACTGACAAAAAATAGCAAAGCCTATAAAAAGATCTGTTTGTTGGTCTTTAAGAATGTTTTCCAGGGAGTCTGATGGAGTGCCACACTCTGTCTCCAAAGTCTATTTTTGGTATTCCCCAGGGGTTTCATCACTCTGCTCCCCCTGCTGCTCTGCTGCAGCACTCAGTGCCTCCCCCCAGCGTGATGGGGCCAAACCGTGCACTATTCCCACACTGTGTCTCCAGTGCTGTCCCCCGCAGTGTCATGGTTCAGTGCGGGATGCCGTGTCCTGTGGTAGAGCCGGCCCTGCTATCCTCCAAGTGCGTTGGCTGCTCCAAGCAGCAACATCATCCTTGGGGCTTGGTGGGCCAGGAAGTCCTCTCCTCCCTCTCAATCCCTTTGTGTTTCTCCCTTGTGTTCTAATCAGATGTACCCCTCTCCCCAAGCTGTAGCCCCAGTGCTGTCCTCTGAAGTGCATTCTTTTGAGGGATAGTGGGGGGCTGTCCATAAAGTGGGGATTGGGGCTGGCCCTGCAGACCTCTCTATTGGTTCCCTGGTACATGCCGGTACATTTTATTCACGTCTTGGCACATCGGGTTGAAGCCTGGGCTCTCTCTCCCTCTCCTGTGGAGATATAAACAATACCCTCCCCTTGGGTGGGTTAGTGCCCTGCTCCCCCACTACCCATGTCTTTTTCTTTTCCCTCTCCCTTTCCCCCTTATTTAGTTGCCTGCCGTATGTATCCCTGGATTTGGTCTGGCCCCTGCCATAGTTGCTGGACCTCACCCCAGGGATGTATGTATATAGTAGATGTTTCCCTATGCCTTGTTTGTTGTTGTTGTTATTTAAGCTTATCTCAGTGGACTCACGTTGTACTTGTCCTTTTGTGCTTGACTTACTTCACTTAGCATGATTTCCTCCAGTTCCTCCCATGAGGCAATGTGCTTCATGCGTTCATCACTGCTTTTTAGTGATGCGTAGTACTCCATTGTATGTATGTACCACAGTTTTTTGATCCATTCATCTATTGATGGAAAATTAGGTTGATTCCATCTCCTTGCAATTGTGAATTGTTCTGCGATGAACATTGGAGCACAGATGTCTGGCCGTGGTTTGTTTCTTGACTCTTCTGGGTATATGCCCAGTAGGGGGATTGCTGGGTCATATGGTAGCTCAATCTCCATCTGTTTTAGATATCGCCAAATTGATTTCCATAATGACTGTACATACCTACAGGTCCACCAGCAGTGGACAAGTGTTCCTATCTCACCACAGCCCCTCCAACACTTGTTACTTTCTGACTTTTTGAATTGGACCATCTTTGAGGGTGTTAGGTGGTATCTCATAGTTGTTTTAATTTGCATTTCTCTTATGGTGATCTGAATGGTGCTGGAGTGTGCTGCTGCTTTAGCTAGTTCTCTCCCTCAACCTGTGAACTACACTACCTGTGGGCCAGGCCTACCCGTGGATCACGTAGCTAGAGCTTGAGGCTCCTTCAAGACCTCCTTCAAGACCGCTGGTGTGTATATCGCCTGAGCTTGATGCTGGTGGATTTTGTCTCCTTTGTCCAATCTCCCAGGCAGGCTTGCTTCGATAAGCTCCCGAGCTGCAGATTGTTGGAGACCCACCCTGCCGCTTGCTGCCTGTGGGCAGACCACTTGCCCTTCTTGACCTTGGACCCAGCAGCCCACGTGAGTTGAAGGACTTCCACTATATCAAGTGTTCCACGGAAATGAGTTGAACTGAACCCTCTGAAGAGTTCTAATTAGCTGTTACATTCCTTCTCGCTGTATAAACCTATCTTCATATATATAATCATAAGTGTCCTGGTTTTGTTTCTCTAGAGAACCCTGACTAACACAGTGAGTCAAATCTGATCTTAAAGTTTAGGTGGGATATACACAAGCAAACTTGTTTTAATTTTCTTCAACTTTAACCTGAACGCACGAGCAGTTGATGCTCTGTTTCAAAGTCAGACAATGGCCTCATTTTGGCTACTGATATTGCGCTTTCCTATCATTGCTCCCTACAGACGTAGTCAATTCGATTCCTGCGCATTCTGTCTGGTGAGGTCCATCTTCAGAGTTGCTGCCAATCTTGTTAAAAATGGAATTTGCATGGAAGACGTCACTACCCTTGCAGCATTCTATCACGTGATTTGCAGTTTCATTTCGATCACCAAGGCCATATTTTCCAACGACTGCGTCCTCTTGTGTCCAACTTGTGTGTTCCGATTATCAATAATTATCCATGTACCTTGATTACATGTTTGTTCAATTTTAGACTGAAGAAGTTGATGGAATTCTTCATTATTAGCTTTAGTGGTTGTTGCATAAATTTGTAGGCATAGAGATATTATCTTATTACAAACAGCACTGTACTTCAAATACACCATTCTTCTTGGGTTTACCATTCCCTGCATAGGGAACCCTATGATTGTCTGCTTGGCAATGGTCAGTCTCTTCCAGTTCACGAATGCAATAGGGGGTGCCGGCATCGTAATGGTGAGGATGGTGCAAGTCTGGGCAATGGTTTGTTCTGTGCTACAGAGGGTTCCTATGAGAGGTTATATTATCTATGGATTTAAGTATAGCAAAGTGAAGCTGGCATTATACCATATTACCATTAAAATGATCATTTTTGAGAGGGGAATTAAATTATAATAGGATGAGGATTTTTTTAATGGAATAATAATAAAACTAAACTCATAGTGACCCTATAGGATTGGGAAGACCTGCCCCTGTGAGTGTCCGAGATGAGACTGTAACTCTTTACTGGAGTCAAAACCCTCATCTCTCTCCTGTGAAGCAGCTGATGGTTTCAAACTGCTGACCTTGTGGTTAGCAGACCAACATGTAGCACGTAGATTACATTTACTGAGTGCCTGCTGTGCTCTTAGTCACATCTTTAGAGTTTGCATGCCTTTACATGTCCATTCACCCCTCAAAATGACCTTGTGAATTTGCCACCATATTTATTCCAGATTTGCAGATTGGAAAACCGAGGCACCGAGGGGCTATGCAGTTCTTCTACTGTGGAGTAAATGGTGGGACCTGGATTTGAACCCAGTCTGTCTGACTCGAGCCCTCTCTTGTAACTGTGCCATTATGCTACTGCTCCACAGCAGTGAACTTGGATGGCAAGCTCGTCTCATGGGCCAAATATGCTGTTTTCATATCAGAGCTCTGCCTCTTCCCTGGTCTCTGCTCTGAGGAGCTCGAGGCTTCTCTACTGCTCTTATGCTCTCTGGTGCTTCATTAGCCTCCCCCCACCCGGAACCCCCAGCCCCCTTTTAAAAAAAATCCAGACCTTCTATCTGTCTTACCAATTTCCTTTATTCGTCTTAAAATCTCCCCTACTCCTTTTTTAATCTTGTTGGGTTTTGTTTGTTTGATTTTGCTATAGCCTCAGTGGAGCTGAAGATAAAGTAGACATTTGTTCA
>NW_022103896.1:19575246-19576782 GCF_000313985.2 Echinops telfairi
CTTGTCAGTAGAGCATCACTCAGGGAGTGAGCAGAGAGAGAGTGTGACTCCTGTCTCCAAGGAGGAAAATGCCAGAGTTCCCAGAATTCTCAGGAAAAGACCATGCCCATACAGAGGCCTCATTGGCTGTGACATGAATGACTGACTAGACTCCACCCCTTCACTCTTAATCCTCTCAAGTCCCAAAATGACACCAGATACTGGGACTACCACACTCCTTAAGTAAAGACAAGTGGGATGAATTTTTCCAAGGCCATGCAGCCAGTAAGTGGCAGAGTGAGGCTTTGAACAGGCATCAGAGTGCACGGGCATCACTACTACTGAGCATTAGAAATTGTCGTCACCCCACCAACCTCAGACCCGGTTGTTGTTCCTCACTGCTGAGTAGATTCCTGCCCATGGTGACGTGTGGATGTGTCTGGATTGTACTGTTCCGTGTTGCTTACAAGGCTGCGACCTTTCAGAAGCAAATCACCTGGACTTTCTTGCCAGGTGCTTCTGAGCGGATTCGAAATGGAAACCTTTGAGACAGTAGTCCAGTGCTTCACCATCTGGCCACCCAGGAGTGCGCCACCCCAACTCTCTAGGATCCAACTCATTTGTGTTCTAAATAAATTTATTGAGAACTTAAAAGCATGTTTGTTTATGTGAGACTGAGAGGGAAATATTGAATGTAGATAGAGAAAAACAACCCATCCCATTGAGTGGAGCCTCTCTCTAAGGAGCCCAGACTTCCAGGAGCTCTGGAGGTGAGGAGAGAGGTGATGGGGCATGTCTGTACAGTCCCTAATGATGAAGCTGTCCCCAAAGAATTCCGTATTTCAGGTGCCTGTCTTTCAGGAGTGTAAATGAAGTAAAACTGCTTTAAGATGAAAGTGTAAAATTTGTTGTCAGGAAAGAAAAGGAACTACTTCAGGCTGAGGGGAAACGACATCCGTGGGAAACTAGAAGCTTTAAGAAGGAAGGAAGGAAGAGCAGACTACGTGGTAAATACCTGGGTAAATATAGACCTTTTCCTTTTTCTAATTAACCACAAAACTCCAAACTCTGACCCTATAAAGGCAGAATCAACTCAACAGCAGCAAGTTGGGAGTTTGGGGTTTTATGAAAAAACCTTGTCCGTTAGGTTTAACAAGTGATATTCTAAAGAGAAGGATCCCCGGTGGTATACTGCGTTACATGTCCAACACACCCATCACTCCTCAGGAGAGATGAGGCTTTCTGTTTCAGGAAGATGTGCAGCCTTGGAAACCCAGAGGGCCATGCTACTCTGTCCTCTCAGGTCACTTAAAGTGAGTTTGATGCACTATCGTTGGTAGTCACTGGTTCACGAGAACCCATTGTCCACATTTCAAGACATCTTTGAGCTTGTTGAGGTTGCACTGACAGCTGGAAATCAGCCACTATGGGAAAATTTACACCGCAGGAATAGATAAACACGATAAGCCTCCACGTTCTCCTGAGGAATGGCTGGTGGTTTGGAACTGCTGACCTCAAGGGTCATAGCCCACGATGCCACCAGGGCCCCTTCACAAG
>NW_022103896.1:19577472-19579412 GCF_000313985.2 Echinops telfairi
CCTAATAAAATGATTTTTTTAAAAAGAAAGAAATCTCAGAAAATGTAACAGGGTCAAAAATCACAGAATCGGTTCACCAGCTGTGAAAGAACCCAACTCAAAATCCACTGAGACATCTAGGGATTCACAAAGAGTGGGCAACTCAACAGCCCACGTGGATAGAATCCGTGGTTCCTGGAGAAGAGGAGAATGAGCATGCTCAGATGGGTTTGGATGAACGTGACAATGAGAGGTTGCTTCAAAATTGAGGAGCAGGGCTGAAAAGAAGTGTGGAGGGGAAACATTGTCATTTTAGATGTTTTACATCAGAGAAGAGGAAAAGTCAAAATTCAATGATAGGAAGTTTGAAAAAATATAATTAAAAAAATATGTATACATATGATAGAGTATACCCAAAATAAGTAGAAGTAAATATTGGTGTGCCGCCTCTCCTTTCTCTAAGGGCTCAGGGGGGACTGCAGAGGGCATGGCAGGTTGGCGGTTTCACAGGTGCGCACGTTTGTCCAACCTCATTAAGTGGTACATCATTTTGAGCGGGTGCAGTTCATTTTGCTTGACTGAGAAGTAAACCTTCACAATCTCTCTCATTACGGCTGATGAAAAACAAAGGAGCCTAGTGCATTTCAGGAACAGCCCAGGTGTAGCCCGATGGGGTCGTTTTGGGCGAGAGTTTCAGGTTTTATTGGAGAGTTTTGAACCGAGACATGCCAACATATGACTTACATTATTTTTTTGGTATGACTTACATTATCTTAGGGATTTGAGGAGATGCACACCTGTCGTACACTGTTCAGTGGTTGATGCAGTGACTCTAGCGCACAGATTCCTTCTCGTTCTCTCCAGTTCTGAAAACCAAAAGGGCTGCGCTGGCAATCGAAGTGTGATACAATAGTACCATCTAGTGGACAAAATCCTGACCATGTTATCACCAGTCAACCAGTGACCAGCGGTGACGCACTTGCCTGCTAAGGCAAAAGTGAGGTTCAAACCCATCAACAGCTGCATGGAGGACCAGTGTGGCCCTCTGCTTCCCTAAAGGTGGTTGTTGTCTTTAGGGCCATCCATCTGTTTCCAGCTACAAGGCCTTTAAAGTGCTTTGTGGAAACGGATGATGAGATTTCGAACAACAGCTTGTAGGCATACAATATAATCAAAGCATTTCATATCTACGAAACGTTGTTATTCGATGCCTTTGAGTTGGTTCCTGTGTACAGCCGCAGAAAATGCCGCCACTTTCACAGTTGGAATCATGCTGGCCAAGGAGTCAGTCCATCAACCACTGAACAGTGTATGCTATAAACTTCCTAGTGCTGGCTGAGGTCTCCACGCAGTTTCTCTAGCCCAGGCATCCTCAAACTAAGGCCCGCGGATCACATGAGGCCCGCCAAGGACATTTATCTGGCCCGCGAGGTGTTTTTGGCCTATTTGTTTTTCTACTTCAAAATAAGATATGTGCAGTGTGCATAAGAATTTGTTCGTAGTTTTTTTTAAACTATAGTCTGGCCCTCCAATGGGTCTGAGGGACAGTTAACTGGCCCCCTGTTTAAAAAGTTTGAGACCCCTGCTCTAGCCCCTTGGCTGTATCAAGGTAGGTCCATGTAGCTTCTCTTCTGGGATGTCTCCCAGGGAGGGAGTAGAGAGAGAGTGTCTCCCATCTCTAAGGAAGAATGCAGAAGTTCCCAGAATCCTCAGGAAAAGGCTAGGCCCACACAGAGGCCACATTGGCTATACAATGATCGACAGCTAGACTCCACCCCTTCACTCTTAATTCTCAAATGGACATCAGATTATATAACTCCCAAAGAGGGCTTGCTTTCTCTGTTGGCATTAGAGGAAGGTCCTGGTTTCCTTTCAACCTCTGTGGGATTTCCACAGGAATTCCCTGAAGAGCTACATGTGCGGTCTTCCCCTGGTCTAGGAGGTTTTCCATGCAGGGATTT
>NW_022103896.1:19579867-19581171 GCF_000313985.2 Echinops telfairi
AATATAAAAGGTGAAGCAGGCCACACCCCAGGGGATCCCAGGGTTGTCACTCGTGTAAGGGTATCGCAAACCAGTGGAAACCATTGACCAGCCAAGCAGACAGATATTTGGTGGGGGGGGACGGGGGACGGACACAATTCAGTCCATGACAGTTATCATCCAGTCGGTTCCCACTATGAGTGTCTGTGCAAAACTGTTCTCCATCGGGCTTTCAATGGCAGTGTGTTTTTAGAAGCAAGTTGCCAGGTCTGTCTTCTGCTTTTCCTCTGGGTAGACTTGAACAGTCGACCTTTCTGTTAGCAGCCACAAGCTTAACTGCACCCAGCTGGGATGTCCTGTCTGTACTCAGTTTACCGTTAAATTTGATCTGCATTCGACAACACCCTTCCATAGTGAGTTTGCTTATCTCCTCTCGGAGTTTATAGAGCCATCGCAGGGACCAAGATGAGGCTTTTTAGTCCCATAAAGAGTTACAGCTTAGGAAACCCACAGGGGCAGTTCTACTGGACCCCATAGGGTCCCTATGACTTTGTTTGTGTGTTCTCGGTCCCCAAAAGAGCTTCTGACACCGGTCCTAGTTCCTCACCTGCCATCAAGCACAGGCAAGGGACTCAGCTCGTGGATGGATCTAGGCAAAGCCTTGTCTCACCACGGAATGGTCCCCGGTCCAAAGCAGTGAGCTGACCTCACTTGCACACTCTACCTCGGGCTGCACTCAAAGCTGCCATCTGCTGCACAAAGGGCGTGCTTCGCAAGACACGGAATAAACTAAGGCCACCTTCCTGGGCTCTTGGAAAGGGTTCTGGAATCTGCAAGTGCTGACCACAGGCCCGCCACTGCCACACACTAAGAATACTTTTGTCATGGCAATAAATGGGCACTCGAGGTGGGAGTAAGGCGCGGGGACCTGCGGGGTGGTGGCAGGGCACAGCGGGAACGTGTCTGAGCCCACCACGCCGGCCGCTCTCGGCTCCGGAAAACTTCCGCGGGAACTGCCCGAGGCCGCCGGGCTCGCCCTCTCAGGCGTGTCGCTGATTGGCCGGGGTCGGCGCTGCGAGAAGCTCCCATTGGTCCAGGACGCGGCGCTCCGCCCCGGAAACCCTCCCCTGCCGCCGCCGCCGCGGGTTGGCGCGCGTTTGGAACGCTGTGCGCGCTCTTTCCGGTCCGTTTCCCTGGCTCCGGCCGCCGCTCGGCCGCCCGGTCTCCGTGTGCGCGCCCCCCGGCGCCTGCCGAGGCCGCGATGCAGAGGACGCAGAGGACCCGCGAGGAGGTGGACGCCACGCTGCAAATCGCCAAGCTGAACG
>NW_022103896.1:19581328-19601374 GCF_000313985.2 Echinops telfairi
CGGCCACAGGTGAGGGGCGCCGGCGGGGCGCAGGGCCCGGGTTCCCAACACCCTCCGCGCCAGGCCCTTCAGTCCGCCGGACCGAGATGATATGTATGAGGCTGATGGGTTCGCGTGTCCGTGGGAACAGATCGGGAAACAGACCCTCAAGGAAATTCTGCAGATGCGAACAGCGCAGCCAAGGGTTCCCCGGAGCCCCTTCATTCTACTTAAAATCCGATGGTCGCCTGTACTGGTCCTGGAGTTCTAGGAGCGCCGAGTAGAAAGCACCATCGTCCTCCCATATATATTAGCAGAGGGTGGTTTCCAACTGCTGACCGTGCGGTTACCTCACCCCCATCAGGCAGTGCTGTATTCTAGATGCCACTATGCACAAAGAACCCCCCACGGTGTAGAAGGTTATGCCTTGGGCTCTTAACCGCAAGGTAAGCGATTCAAAACCAGCAGCGGCTCCTCTGGAGAAAGAGGCGGCTGTCAACTCCTATAAAGAGTTACCGTCTCAGAAACCCACAGGGCTGTTCTGCTCTGCTCTGTATGGTCGCTGTCAATCGGAATTGACGCGATGGCAGTGAGTTTAGTTTGGTTTTGAACTGTGTACATAGGAGGGGGCTTGGAAAAATCCATTCTATTTCCCTTCTTCCCCGAATATTTGGAAGTTGCTGGCCTTTCCTTGGATACAAGTTACCTTGGGTCTCTAAATGGAAAGTGAGCTTCACTGCGTTCATTCTCAACATAGCCAAATTGGTGGGGATTTAAGAAAGACTTCAGGTGTGATAATCCTGCTAGCTTGGTGGGTTATGTGTTAAACTGGGTTATGTGTTAAACTGCTAACCACAAGCTCAGTAGTTCGAAAACACTGGAAAGATGAGGCTTTCTACTCCCCTAAAGATGTAGAGTCTTGGAAACCCACAGCCTTTCCTAAAGGGTCGCTGAGTCTGAACTGACAGTGTCAGTGTTCGGTTTAGTGGGGGTGGAGTGTTGTTTGTTTGAGAAGGTGTGAATATTTTCTTTTTGTCCAGTGGTAGTTTTTCTAGTTGACAAAAACAACCTGTCACAGATTTTGTCTTACGTGGTTCCACAATCAGCGTTTATGGAAGCCGCAGTCAGGAGATCAAAAGATGCACTGCACTAGGTCAATCTGTTTGCTGCACAAGACCTCTTTAGAGTATAGAAGAGCAAGGATGTGACTTTGAGGACTAAGGTGCACCTGACCCAAGCCATGGTATTCTCTGTTGCATCATATGCATGTGAAAGTTGGACCTTGAATAAGGAAGACTGTAGAAAAATAGATGCATTTGAGTGCTCTTTAGAGGCGAGGATGGCAAGGTTCGACTTTGCAGACTTTGGGCATATGGTCAGGAGAGACTAGTCCCTGGAGAAAGACACCGTGTTTGGTAAAGCGGAGGGGCTGCTAAAAGGAGGAAGGCCCTTGATGAGATGGAGTGACAGTGGCTGCAGCATTGGGCTCAGGCATAGGAGCCATTGTGAGGATGGGGAGGACTGGGCAGTGTTTCCTTCTGTTGTGCATAGCAAGGTTGCTATGGGTCAGAGCCGACTCGATGGCACCTAACACCACCAGCACCAGAAGCGTGGCCTCCGTCTAGATGCCTCCTAGCAATGCTGAGTCCTGCGCCCCATCCCAGACCTACTGAGTCTTCATGGTAAGATTTCCTGAGACGTAAGCTTGAGAAACACTACTTAGCATGTTCTGGAAAATTGTTAAGGCTTGACAGCAGCAAACCTGTGGCCTTCACACCCATTTCAACTCCTGGGGGACTTGGGTGTCAAGGAGTAGGACTGCTCCTTAGCAGGGGTCCTGAAACTACACCCCCGCGGGCCACATATTTATCCGGCCCGCCTGGTGTTTTTGCCGCTGCTGCCTGTCCTGTTTAGCAGCCAACTTGTCCAGTGTGCATAGGAATTTGTTGTTTTTTTTAAAAACTATGGTCTGGCCCTCCAACAGTCTGAGGGATAGTGAACTGGCCCCCTGTTTAAAAAGTTTGAGGACCCCTGCCTTAGAGTTTCCTTAGCTGTGATCTTGATGGCAGTAGATCACCAGGCCTTTCCTTCACAGTGCTGCTGCTGAGGGGATTCTCATCTCCAATCTTTCGGTTAGTAACAACAAACAACATGCTCTCCGCCAATTAGCTGATTCTGACTTAGTGATCCTATCGGTCAGAGTAGAACTGCCCCTGTGGGTTTCTAAGAGTAACTCTTTATGGGAGTAGACAGCTTCATCTTTCTCCTGAGGAATGGTTGGTGATTTCAAATGGCTGGCCCTGTGCTTAGCAGCCCAATGCTTAACCACTGCTAGTAAATAATTAGTTCCACTCAGGGACCGATTTCTCTGGTCAATGTTTATGTAATTTGCATTAGTGTCTTTCTGGCCCTTCATTGACATCCCCCGCTCTGGGTACCTATCATTGTTTAAGAGCTGTGAGCACAGAGGTCAGATACAGCTTCCAGACTTAATTAAAAAGCAAAAAACAAACGTACAAATTTTGGGTATTGTTTATGATACAGGTGTCTCACTTACTGCTTTCAAGTAAATTCCAGCTTATAGGGACCTGAAGTGACCTAGGAGAACCACCTTGTTGGGTTTCTGAGATTATAAATCTTTTTGCAAGCAGAAAGCCTCAGCTTTCTCCTGTTGATTGGCTGATGGATTTGAACTGCTGACCTTGTAATTAGCAGCCCAACACATACCCTGCTATGCCACTGGGGCTCCTGTTGAAGAAGTCCAGTGGAGTCTTCATCAACCACCTGTATCTCTGATTTTCCACAGGCTTGTGATTCGTGGGGATAAAGACGACCAGGCTGTGCTGTGCAGTAAAGATCAAACCTACGACTTGAAAATAGCAGACACTTCAAATATGTTGCTTTTTATTCCTGGTTGTAAAACCCCAGAGCAGCTGAAGACAGAGGCGGCCCCCTGTAACCTTATTCACTCTGAGGTACTGTTTTCTGTCTCCTGGCTTAGCTAAGACTAAGAACACATGCACTCATCTTGCCCTTGGCTCAAGGCTTTAGGTCTAGTACGTACAATTTCAGGGAACTCCAAAGTTCTTGAACGACATTGGAAATTTCCCAGCAAGGCTTGCTTTTCTGTTCTGCACATCTGGTGCAATGGCTTCACTTTCCCAAGTGCACAGTGTTAGGTCCTAACACTCATTCGTTGTCCATAAAGAAAGTGTGCAATTAGGTGACTCGCTCTCCAAATCTGACCCGTTTTCAGTCTGTTTCTCAGGTTCTTTTGAAAGGACATTCCTTCAAACTAGAACTTCAAAATCAGAGAAATGAAGACATTTGAGTTGCTTTTTTTTTTTAATCCAGGAAGTATGGGTCTCAGCTTTGAAGCTGGTACAGTTTATTAACATGTGTATTAGACAGGGTTCTCTAGAGAAATAAAACCAAAATGCTAATAATTTTATATATATTTACACAGCTATAACATAAATAAATGTTAATTAAATTATAAAGCAGTACAAATGGCTCAGTGCAACTCACTCCCATGAGACAGTTGTGAGACACTGGCAGTCCTTCAAGTCTTGAGGGCTGCCGGGTAGTCCTGTAGAGCAATTCAGGCTATCCGGGCACAGGCAGCGAACAGCAGGGCAGGTCACCAACAATCAGCCAGATGACAGGGTCCAACAGTCCCCAGCTCAAGAGATGTAAATTCCAATGGTGTAGTGAAAAACAGCTAAAAGGAACCTCAAATTACAGCGACACAGTCCACAGGTTAGGTGTCCCACAGGTAGGGTAGCTTGCAAATTGAGGCAAAGAACAAGCAAGGCAGCCGCACACTGGTCCGATGATCAAAGAGCGAGAGACAAAAGGCAAGGCTCGCCGAGCCATTTAGCTCTCTGCCCTTCAATTAATCCCACATGTGTTTATCAGCCAGGTTGGCACAATAACTACCTCAGCATGTGTAGGATTTTAACATGCTCAAGGATTTGGGAGCCTACCGAAGGCAGATACCAAGTGGCAGTCTCCATCCTGTCTAGGTGGGGACACATTTTTATAAGCCATCCACACGGAGCCTTTCATGATTTCAGGAGAACTTCTGGTCAACTCCTCCCTTGACAAGAGAAGTGGCATGGCGAGTCGGGGAGATGCTAGGAAGCTTCGTGACTCTCATGATGTTACTGGAACATTAGAACCTCCCAGCAACTGTGGGAGGCTGCTTGTAGGCCTGTAAGTCTTTCAAGGTGCTCAGGTGTCTCAGCAGTTAGGCAGTGGCCTGTGAACCAAAGGTTGGCTTCTCGAACCCACAAGGAGCTCTGTGGCAGAGTAGCAGTTCTACGCTGCCCCATGGGGTCGCTGGGTGTGGGAACCGGCTGATGGTACCTTGTAACAACCTAAGCCATTCGGAGTCATTAACCAGAAATATTGGGAGTTCATCTTTCTGTAACAAGGTCATGGTATTTTTTTCATCACTTGTTTTGCAGGGTTTGGTTTTTTGAGGGTAAACTATGAATGCGTTTGAACTCTCCTTTGTAGTATGTAAATTTTGTGCCTGTTATTTTAGGTGGTGTTGACTTTGTTCCGACTCAAAGCAACCCTCTGTACAACAGGAGAACACACCTCCTGGTCCTGCACCATTCTCACAATTGTTGCTATGTTTGTGCGTGATGGCAGGGGAAACTAAGCAAAGGTCCACCAATCCAGGTCTCAATCCATGGGTGCACCACCTGGGCATGATTTTTTTCCCGTGGCTCCTTAAGCCCTAAACTTTGTGTCTCCCACCAAATGATTGGGTGGGGCCATGCAGATTGGTTGTGTTTCCTCCCTTCCTAGTGTCTCTGGGTCAGAGAGAAGGTGGGGGAAATGCTGATGGGATTATGCGGTTCAGATGTGTATGGTTGTTAACAAGGGTAATTGTGATTGTGAAAATTTGGAGCTCTAATGAATCCTGCCCTTGTGACCATAATCGGTGGATGATTCTATGCTCCTGCAGCTGCTGGTGGTACTGGCCATCGATTGAAACCTGCCAGGCCTCCCCCTGTGGCCCACAAACCACAGGTGCTCATGAGGAAATAGGAACAACTTCACATTGGAGAAAGAGCCCTAGTGGCATAGTGGTTACACATAGTGCTGTGAACCCCAGGGTCAGCAGCTTGAAACCGCCAGCCGCCCCTCAGGAGACAGACAGGGCTGTTGACTCCGGTAAAGAGTTAGGTCTCAGAAACTCACGGGCGGCTCTCTCCTGCCCTATCGGGCCACCGAGTGAGCATCGACTGGCTGGCAAGTGCGTTGGGTTTGCACTGGAGACGAGCAGCAGTCGGCCAGTTTGGGAACTGCGGGTAAACCTCTCTGGGTTGGTCCTTAACGCTCTTTAGTGTTGGTCTGAGATTCAGCATCATCGCTTCCAGGAGCTGGGCCTAATGTTAGCAACCGTGTCTTATACTGGTTTGAGAATGGACACCCCCGACCCACCCCCCCTCCACTTTTAAGGTTGGGCGACACCACCGAGATAATCCTCTTGAGCGCTTTTCTTTTCTTACGGAGTACCAGGGTTGCAGAGGGGAAGCTCGTGAGTTAGATTCCACCACGTTGGCAATGTTTTGTTGGTGAAATCCGTTTCCTTTTGGTCTGAGTTGAGAATATGCACAGCAAAACAGATTCAGCAGCTTCTAGGGGCGTGCCTGCAGCTACCCCAACGAGCCCTAACACTGGGCTGATTGTGAGGCTGTCGCAGGACTGGGCAGTGGCACGTAAAGTTGCTGTGAGCCTCAGTGGGCTCGATGGCACTGATGAACAAAGAAACCGAAATAACTCAGTGACATGGAACTCTTCTCCCCTCCTCTCTTTTCTACATCGGTCCTCCTCCATCAGTGCATACTCTGCTGCCCGCTGTCCTGTCTGATCTTCTAAGGGGCTCTTGTCTTTCCGGTCCCCTGGAGCTAGACCTGAAAGAGCACAGTGCTCAGGGAAGAGCTGCTTTACCTCTTGAGCTTCACCGTTATTTGGTTTAGAGAAGACTTCAAGGGATACTTTGTGGGGTAGGCAGTGGCTTCTTCACTGATGTTTCGGGAAGCTTCCACCCATCTGCTTGAGGAAGCTGGATCGGATGCGTGTGCTCTCAACAAGGCACAATAGCCTGGCTCTGGTTTCCTGGCTACCTTGCCAGGAGCAGGTAAGTGAGTTGGCATTTGATGTGAAACTTTTCTTCTGGAATGGTGTCTGGTTGTCGTTGTTAGGTGCCGTGGAGTTCTGTCCCAGCTGACAGGTTATATTTCTCACTTCTAGATCTTTGGTTTTTCTAACAATTACTGGGAATTAAGAAGATGCAGACCTAAATTAAAGAAGCTGAAGAAACTTTTAATGGGAAACACCTACGAAGGGCCTGACAGTCAAAAAGAAAAGGATTCAAATAGCTCCAATGTAAGAATATGATGTTTTGTTTGTTTGTGATTTTATTTATTTATTTTTAATTGATCATTTTATTGGGGGGGGCTCTTACAAATCTTATAACAATCCATCATTCAGTTGTATTAAGCACACTTGTATACATGCTGCTATCCACATTGCTAAAACATTTTCTACTTGAGCCCTTGGTATCAGCTCCTCTTTTCCCCCCTCCCCCATGGTTTGTGATTTTTTAAAGTAGAACTATAATTAGAAGCATTTAATGGTGACATTCTCATTTATATCTGATATGGAATTTTCAAACATACCCCAAAGCTGGGAGTAATAGCATGACTCCTTTTCTTTTGATCTCTTAGGTTAGATACCAACCTCTATTTCCAGCCTACTCTATTCTGTTCTCTTACTCCCTCCACATTTTTCCTCTGCTTCTTGAGTATGTTAAAACACATATCCTAGATAGCATGGTGACATTCATATACCAACAGCATCTCATGTACCTAACTCTGAAACGATAACTATGTCTGAGGTAAAATTGATCCTCGCTTCATTAAAGTCTATAACTAGGCCCTCCTAAGAGAGGACATTATGAAAATGGAATGTATTTTCTTGCTCTGAAGTCAAAATTGACCAATTCTGGGAAAACGCTCACTGACATTGAGTTGATTCTGACTCAGGTGGCCTTATAGGACAGGGTAGAACTGCCCCAGGAGTTTCCAGGGCTATAAATCTGTACAGGAGTAGAAAACCTCATCTCTCTTCCATAGAGTAGCTAGCTGGTGGTTTCCAACTGTGGACCTTGCAGTTAGCCCAACATGTAACCCACTATGCCACCAGGGCGCCTAGAAATTAGGAAATTCCTGGAAATAGGAAAGAATATTTATAGAACAAGTGAAAATAAATGAGAAGCTTGTAACTTAATTAAAAATTGGAATAGTTTTCATCGGGGCCATAGCTTTATGGAGATAATAATCTTTACTTCCCAGTGTACCTATTCCAAAGCTTTTAGGATGGTGCAACCCTCTCCAATGTCAAGTTTAGAATATTTTTATCACCCCCCCCTAAACTCATACTTTTGAGCTGCCACCTGCAGACCAAGCACTCTCCTTAGTCCGAGGCAGCCACTCCCACTGTTTGCCTCTTGAGATTTGCCTCTGGTGGTCCTTTCGTAGAAATGGAATCACGAGGCACGTGGCCTTTTGGCCGGTTTCTCTCAGTCAGCATGAGCGTGTTGAATGACCATCCACAGTGTCGCATGGGTCAGTATTTCCTTTACTGCCAAACAGTATTCCATGTGTGGCTCCATCCCAGTTGATCCATTCATCAGAAGACATTCGGATTGTTTCCACATCTTGGCCATGACCAATCACGGTGCTTATGAACACTGATGTGGAAACTTTTCAGCGGACATAGGTTTTCATTTCTTTTGGGGATAGAACCAGGAGTGAAACTTGAGTGGTAAAAGGTTAACTCTGAGGCGTGCTGGTGGCGTCGTGGCTAGCAGTGGCTGCCATCCACAAGGTCGGCAGTTCGAAACCCCCAGGCCGGCAGTTCGAAACCCCCAGGCGTGGGAAAAAGAGGAGGTTTTGTATTTCCATAAAGAGTGACAGTCTAGGAAGCCCACAGGAGTGGTCCTACCCTGTCCTAGAAGGTTGCCATGATTCAGAATTGACTCGATGGCCGTGAATTTGAGATGAACTGTGTATAATTTTTTTGAGGAACTACGAGCACCAGACTTTTCCAAAGTGGCTGTGCCATCTTGTCACTAGATGTGCGATGAGCATTCTAGTTGGCGCTACATCTTTTCCCACTTTGCATTATCTGTCTTTGTGATTATACCCTGGTGATGTGGTGGTTATGTGTTGGGTTGCAATCCAAATGGTTTGAAACCACCAGCAGCTCCGTGGGGCAGACTGGGCATTCTACGCCCATAAACAGTTAGTCTCGGAAACCCACAGGGGGGGCACACGCGAGACAGAATAAAAATGAAGTGGCATCTTCTTTTGGTTTCGATGTACATTTTCTGGATGACTAATGAGGCTGAAAATCTCTTCAGACATGCGCTGGTCCTTTGTATAACCATTTTTTGAGAAAGATCTAAGGTCATTTGCCCGAGTTGTAATTTGGGTTATTTGTCTTTTCTTTGAGTTATGAGAGCCCTTTAGATCGCCGACGTACAAGTCCCTCTCGAATGTGGGGTGTGTGAGTCTTTTCTTCTATCCTGCCGAGTAGCCTTTCACTCGCTTGGTGGTGTTTGGATGCACAAAAGCTTTTCAGTGTCATGAAGCCCACTTTATCTGATATTTGTACTTTGTGGCCTGGGATTTTGGAGTCTTCTCTAAGCTGCCATGGTCAGATCCAGGTCATGATGATGTACCACAGTGTTTTCTTGATATTTCTAAACTCTCCAGGACCTTTTTGGGTTGGATCTTTAAAAATAAAAGTCTGTCCCCTGGTTTAGGCCTTGATGTCATAATCTTTATGCAGGAACAGAAGAAACACAGAATCTTTCTTAAAACTCTTTTCTCTATTCTTTCAGTATACGATCGGAGATTTACTTGATCAAATTCAGGCAAGTGAGGAAGAAATAATGACACAATTACAAGTTCTAAATGCCTGCGAAATTGGAGGTAACATTACTTACTGTTATTATGAATGTTGATGGAGAGGTTTGGTGACATCTGCACCCTATTGCAAGCTGTTTATTTCATCTGTGGACTTCCAGGATAATATCTCTATTAGGGGAGTGGATAGAGAGTCTGTGTGCTGGTCAGGATTAACTAGAGAAACAAATTCATAGACACTCATGTATATAAGAAAGAGCTTTATGTAAAAGAGCAATTGTATATTGAGAACATCCCAGATCAAGTCCATAAATCCTACATTAGCCTGTATGCACAATACCAGTCTTCAAATTCCTCTTCAGACTCACGCAACACATGCAATGGTATTGAATGCAGAAAGATCACAAGCCAGTGGGTGAGAAGTCTTGTGGATCCAGTGGCAGTGGAAGCATTTCAGTGCTGGCATGGGTCTCCACGTGTCTCTTCCAGCTCCAGGGCTCTGGTTCCATCAGTGTAGCTCCATGTGTCTTGTCAGCAGGAAGACGAAGCAGAGTGTATGTCCTGCCTCCAGGGAGGAAGACAGGAATTCCCAGAATCCTCAGGAGAAGGCCATGCCCACACAGAGGCTTCATTGGCTATGACCTGATTGACAGGCTAGAGTCCACCCCTTGCTCAAGTTGACAGATTATGTAACTGCCACACCAGGTGATCATGAGTTCAGTGTGTTGCCAGTGGGTTTAAACCCATGGTTCTCAACCTTCATAATGCTGTGACCCTTTAATACAGTTCCTCATATCGTGACCCCCCCAACCATAAGATTATTTTCGTTGCTACTTCATAACTGTCATTTTGCTACTGTTATGAATCGGGCGACCCCTGTGAAAGGGCTGCAACCCACAGGTTGAGAACCACTGGTTTTAAGCGCTCCTTACCATTTCCTTTGGATTAAGTGGCAATAGAAGAAACATGTCAGCTCCAGGAGGGCCGCTAGACCTCAGGCAGTCCAGCCTCTCCATTTTCTGTAACAAATGAGCCTAAGAAGTCCCAGGAAGGGGAACTGGTTTGTGCAGGGCTCCACATTGAGGTCTAAGCTTTGAATTATGTAATTAATAACCTGCAACAAGCAACTTCCAAAATGCTTGGAAGGTGATAACCTTGTTTCTTAGAATAACTCTGGCCCCCACAAACACTTTATTGTAAATTTGGTGGGAGTTTACATATCACATCATCATATTTAAACGTAAACAACTGATCAGATCCCCCAGTGGCTTGTCTTGCTTCCTCCCCCTCCCCTGCCTCTGCTTTTCTTTCACCCAGGTTAACCCCTGCCTGCCCTCTTGCCTGTTGCTTCCCCTTCCCTCTGTCCCCTCCCCTGGATTAAAGTAAATTTCTGGATTAAAAGTAAAGTTTTTATGCCCGTAAGCTCACATAGCTTACTTTGGTGTTTGACTAACTTCACGCAGCATAACGTGCGCCACATCCATCCATGTCTGGATGGGCTTCACTGTTTCATCTTCATTCTTTAATGATGTATAGAATTCAGTTGCGGATATGTACTGACGTTTACTGCTTCTTAAACCCTTCCCCCCCCATAATCTCTCAATGAATTTTTGATAAATTGTTGAACCCCTTATCCAATGAGTTTGTAAAAACCGTTCTGGTGGGGTATTTGGCCGTAGGTGTGGGTGGAGAAGCCCCAGAGCCCTTCTTTGATGGGCTGGGTGGGCTTGAGAGCAGCAGTCAGCTTTTCTCCTGCCCAGCCCCGCCCCTGCCCCCACCCCACCCTACCCCCTGGCAAGCAGAATGAGTTGATGCTGCCTTGCATTTGTCAGTCTGCCTTTGCAGGTCCAGAAGCAGCTTTATTCTGCACCCATTTATTCTACAAGCTAAACACACTGCACCGAGTTGATTGATCACATAGCAAGCTTACTGTACAGAGTAGAACTGCCCATCGGGTCTCCAGGGCTGTGTTCTTGACAGAAGCAGTTGCCACATCTTCTTCCCTGGGAGTGGCAGTTGGGGTCAAACAACCAACCTTTGGGTTCACAGTGGGATGCTTTAAACACTGTAGCCAGGTCACTTGCCCGCGAATTCTAAAGCCACACTGCCATTAAGTCCATTCCATTGGTGCTGGCTGTGGAGCGCTCACTGCCCTCGAGGCAGTGCTGACTCACAGGGACCCCGGTGGGTTTCCAAGACTGTCCCTGTTGACGGGAGGAGAAAGCCCAGTCTTTCTCCAGCGGAGCGGCTGGTGGTTTGAACTCCCTACACTTGTAACCACTACACCGCCAGATCTGAGGCTAAATCTTTTTAGAAGCATTGGTGCTTTTGAACCTCTGACCTTGAAGTTAATAGTTCAACTCTTAACCCACTGTGCCACTAGGGCCCCTTATATTAGGAAGTTGGAACTCTGGGTGTGGGTGTGGGTGTGGGTGTGGGTGTAGGTGTAGGTGTAGGCTCACCATTGGATTTATTCACAATCTTCCCAGCAAGATGAGCAAAGCCTACGTTAGAGTTTACTCTCCTGTGGGGCAGAACACCTGCTGCCACATTAGAACTCACTCGGAAGCCCTGTTCTTTGTGGGGTTAAGACTCGTTTTCAATGCATCCGAAGTGACCTTTTTAATTAGGACACTTGCTGCCAGGTTACATCGCATATGGACACCGTGAATGTGAAGGGGGAAAGGCAAACCAAGCGATGCATTTTTATTACGACCCTTTGCATGATCATTGCTGCCTGGAGGCAGATGACCTTCTGGTAAGGGCATTCCTGCTAGCTCTCCCTTCGCGTTACGTGCAGGCATAGGAACATGAACTCCTCGCCCCTTGGAAGTGGTGGGTGTGTTCTTGATGTGGTAGGAGTGCCAGTGAGGACAAAATTCGCATCTGTTATCTTTCATGGGAAGAGGGCACAGTGTCTGGGGCCCAGCTGTTACTGTTCCACGGGCCTACGTGCGTCTATCATTTCTTGGGCCTACGTGCGTCTGTCATTTCTTGGGTGAGCTGGACTTCCTTGTGAGTATGAGAGCCCTTCCGCAGACGCTGCGAAGAGCACTGCCCACTGGCAGGATGGCCCAGCAGAGATGACTGCATCGGATGGCTCCTGAACCTGCCACCCTCACCTCACTTACATGAGGCTCTCATGAAATGACTGTGCCAGCTGCAGCTTTCTACACTTCCATTTAGAACCACCTGGTGATTGTGAGATAATTAAGGCACTTGGGTAACAATCAAAGCGTTAATTTCTACCTAAAAGAGTCCCCGGAGTCCCTGGGTGACACACACTGAAGCCCTCAGCTACTAACTAAAAGGTTGGCAGTTTGAATACACCTCGAGGTTCCTGAGAAGAAAGGTTCATTATTTAAAGAGATCTGTGGGGCTGCTAACCCCAAGGCCAGCAGTTCGAAACCACCAGTCACTCCACTGCAGAAAGATGAGGCTTTCAACTTGCCTAGAGAGTTACAGCCTCAGAAGCCCACCGGGGCAGTTCTTCCCTGTCCTAGAGGGTCCCTGTGAGTCGGATCGGCTCGATGGCTCTGAGTCTCTGGGTGCTTTTGCAGGTGGACAACATGCTGCTGCTATTTTTTGAATCCATTTGCTCTGAAGGCTCCGTTTGTATTGGAATCTGTAGGTTATTGGAGGATTCTAGAATTTGATTATGAGATGAAGCTTCTGAACCATATAAATCAGCTTGTGGATTCTGAATCTTGGTCTATCGACAAAGTTCCTCTGACGACCTGCCTTCAGGAGCTTGGCCCTCTGGAACCGGAGTGAGTGCTTTATTCCTTGTCCCTTCCCATTTCCCTAAGGGGAGGAGAATTCTTTTCCAGATGAGAACTACCACCAGTGCATAGCTTATTTACATTTTGATGTCTTTAAGAACTGTTAAAAAATCTGCAACCACAAGATTTTGGAGAGTTGGAGTACAGGATCATACCTGTGTGTCATCCTTGTTTTCCTCCCCACCCAAAAAGGAATTGTGAGGAGTTGTTTTGTAGTCATTAACAATGTGCTCTATCAGTTGGGTGGAAGGAAGTGTTTAGCCTAGAGCCTGGCACATCGTGGCTTCCTGTGACATTTGTCTTAATCCTTGCCGGAACCACGCTTGTTTCTCCTCGTTCAGGAAAGTCATGTATCTCCTCCTTTCGAGTTGGAAGCAGTGAAGCTTAACATGTAGCATCTCACAGCGCTGCTGACCTTTCCCATCGGTGTTTTCAATTTTTCAGGGAGATGATAGAACACTGCCTGAAGTGTTACGGGAGGAGATACGTAGAGGAAGGTAAGCCTGGTAACCTTTTCTGATGGGCATTTGCCTGCTGTGTTGAACATGGTGTGTCTTCCCGAAGTGTGTTCTTATAGTAAATTAACAGCTTCTCACCGAGGACTAGAATTCCTTCTGAGAACTTCCACTGAGGAAACGGGAAACCGAAAAACCAAACTCACTGCCACTGAGTCAGTGTGGACTTACCCCAACTCTATAGGACAGGGGACACCGGTCTGTCCCTGTGAGTTTCTGAATCTGTAACTTTTTAAAAAAAATCATTTTATTGGGGGCTCATACAACTCATCACAATCCATACATACATCAATTGTGTAAATCACATTTGTACATTCGTTACCCTCATCATTCTCAAAACATTTGCTCTCCATGTAGGCCTCTGGCACTCTTAGGGGATTAGAAAGCCCCGTTTTTGTCCCAAGGAGCGGCGGCTGGTGGTTTTGGACTACTGACCTTGTGGATAGCAGTCCAATGCATAATCACTCGGCCCTCAGGACTCCCTGAGGAAAAGGAAAGGTTACTTGATTTAATTCTAAGAAGACAGTCTAAGTGCCCACATCGTTTCTTCAGGTGAAGTTTATTTTGAGTTGAGTGCTGATAAGATATGCAGAGCCACAGCACAGATGCTGCTGCAGAACGCAGTGAAATTCAACTTTGCCGAGTTTCAAGAAGTGTGGCAACAGAGTGTTCCCGAGGGGATGGTAACCAGCCTTGACCAGCTGAAGGTAATTGCCGTCCGCGGCGACTCCCATAATTCAGTGGGCTGTCCTTGATTAGGTGAAATGACACTTGCGTTGGAATTGAATTTGGAGGCTATTTATTTTCCAACCCAGCTATTATGAGTGCACTCATTAGGTACCCAATCTATCATCTATTCTGATTTTAAGAATTTATTAGACTTTAAAAATCATTCTTCGTAAATATTGCTGGGTTTTGCAACCATTACTATTCTCCCGCCTATTTCCATGTTCTCACACCACTGAGCCCTCTCCCATCCCACCCACTGTATCCATGTCTTTCCATTTCCACTACCAGCATCCTGCCATTACCTCTTGCCTCTTCAATAGTCAGCCCTGCTGTAAGGTCAGCGGTTCAAACCCACCGAGCTTGGAGTATGAGACCGTCTGCTCCAAGGAAGATTTACCACCCTGTGTAGGGTCGCTGTGGATGGGAGTGGACTTGATGGGGTAGTTCATTCTCCGGTGCTGCTCGAATGCTCTTTTTAAAAAGCCAGCCACATGAGTCCATAAAGGTTTCAACGGTTGTCCATGGCATTGAAGATAGAAAGTCAATAATTTATATCATGGCCTACAAAGTCCTCATGATCAGCCCTGGAGCATCGCCATCTCCTGCTACTTTCTGTCGCCCTCTCTGCACACCAGCCTGCCTTCCAGTCATCAAAGCATCTCGCTGTCTTCTAAGCCACGGGCTTTCTTGTTCTCACATGATCCCCCTAATCTCTCCCGGCCACTGCTTCATCTTTGAGTCACTTCTCAAGGGTGGCCTTCCTTGTTCTCTGTTCTGCACTTAGCCGTTGTCTTCAGTTAAATATTAGTTTTGGGAAAATGTTGAGTTAGGTTGTTCCCCGTTTGCCATTTTGACCGAATTTTTATTTGCTTGTTTGTTTACTGTTGCATGTTGACTTGGGGGAAAGATGCTGCTGTAAAGACTTCGAGCCTTGGAAACCCTGGGAGCAGTTCTTCTCTGTTCTGTAGGGTCTGTATGAGTCAGAACTGACTGATGGCAGTGGGGTAGGGTACATCAGTAGGTTGGTTACATGTTGATATCTAGCATATAGTACAAAATCAAGCGCATTGCCATCGAGTTGGTTCTGACTCATTGCAACCCTGTTGGAGAGGGTAGAACTGCCCCTGAAGGTTTCTGAGTCTGTAACGTTACCGGAGTAGAAAGCCTGATCTTCTCCCGTGGAATGGCTGGCGGTTTTGAACTGCTGACCTTGTGGTTAGTAGCCCAATGTGTAACCCCTTATGCCACCAGGGCTCCCTACAGGGCTGGGGAAGTAGAGGGAAATAAGGAGACAGTGATGTCAGAGAGCTGGAAGAGAAAGGTGTATTAACATTAACAAAGTCAGGCAAAGGGACAAGACGCCTGGCCACTGGGGCAGTGGGAGGTCCTTGAAGACTTTCAGAACGAGACCTTTTGACAAACTAGTGGCACTGAAAGCCAGATGACAGAAAATGAGAAGAGAACGTTTTCTTGAAGTCTTAGATGGAGTGGGAGGAAAACGTGGAACAACACCCTCAAAGTCAAAGGGGACCATGCTTGCTGCCTGGGATGAGAGCGATGGGCCCCTTTGAGGCTGGAGCCCATAGTCAGTCAGGTGTGGAACTGAAACGCCCTCGCTGAGAGGAAGTGGAGTGGGTGATGGGTGGTGCATTGAGGGGGTCGCAGTGGATGAGTAGAATCAGATTGTGTGGGAATTGCTGAATGTAAAACTGACGATGTGCTTTGTAAACCGTCACCTAATTCACACTGAAAATGGAGGGGGAGGTGGCGGCGGGAGATTAACCCAGGAATCACTGCTCCTAGTCTCGGGAAGGGTTCATTGTGAGCCTCGGGTGGTTTGTAAAAGCTTTGTGCACTGATAGTTGACATACCGTGGGCTAAGCCAAGCCCCCAGATGTAGAAGACTCGCATTAAGAACAAGAACATTACCTTAGCTGCCCCTCCTTCTCTCGTTTCTTGTAGGGGTTAGCACTGGTGGATCGACACACGAGACCAGAAATCATATTTTTATTGAAAGTTGACGATTTGCCCGAGGATAATCAGGCACGCTTTAATAGTCTGTTCTCTCTAAGGGAGAAATGGACAGAAGAGGATATTGCTCCATATATTCAGTAAGTAATGCCTCCAAAAAATGGATCTTGTTCCCTTAAAACGTATTTCGTTGTTGAGGAAGTACTCGGCAGGGCAAACCCCAATGCAGCAGATTCTGCAAGTTTGCAGCAAGAGGAGAAACTGGAAGCGCTGCGTGATGCAAATCAGTATGCATGGCACCTCGGCATAAACTCCTCACAACGGGGCCAATAAATAACACCATGATACAAGGGGGAAAGACTGAAATTGTCAAGGACTTTATTTATTTCATCCACAATCAACACCGATGGAAGCAGCTGTTAGGAAATCAAATGAAGCAATTGGGCAAGTCGTCTGCTGAAGACCCATCTATTTGTTAAAGACCAAAGATGTCACTTTGAAGGCTAACGTGCCCCTGCCCTAAGCCATGGGGTATTTTTCAGTCCTCTCATATGCATGTGGATGCTGTCGATTGAATAAGAGATACTGAAGATGGGTGCCTTTGAACTACAGTGCTGGTGGAGAATATTAAATGGACACCGGCTTTCTAGGAAGATGAACAGTGGAAAAAGTATGGCCATAATGCTCCTGAGAACCCAGGAGGGTGAGACTCTGTCTCATGTTCTTTGGACGTGCTCTCAGGAGGAACCGTGGCCTGGAGAAGGATGTCGTGCTTGGTGACGTGAGGGCCAGCAAAAGAGAGGAAGACCGCAAACAAGATGGATTGACACAGGGGCCGCGAGAATAGGCTCACGCCTCTTGGGAGAATGGCAGAGGCCGGGGCGGCGTTTGTTTCCCTGTCCCTGTGAGGGGAGGGTTTGGGAGGCATAACAATATGCTTCAAAGCAAATTGACTCAAGATCCAACCAATTCCTGCAGACCAGCGATTTTCAACCTGGGGATCGAATGGCCCTTTCGCAGGGGTTGCCCGATTCATAACAGTAGCAAAATTACAGTGATGAAGTAGCAACAAAAATAATTTTATGGTCCGGGGATCACCACAACATGAGGAACTGCATTAAAGGGTCACAGCATTAGGAAGGTCGAGAACCACTGTTGTAGACTGTACCTTGACCTCTTCACCTGACTAACTGCCTCTAATCCTGCCTCATGAATATCCTGACGGTCAAGATTTGTAACACATTATTATAAGTGGCTGTAACACACACAATTACGTTGGATGACAAAATGGGAAATAGTTCTGTAAGACTGAGAGTCATGACAAGCTGAGGTGGCACTACTGCCTGTCAGTTGGTCGTCTGTTTTCGCCACCAAAGGTGTTTTGGAAATTTTTCTACGTTCATAATTGACAATGTAATGAACGCTCTATACCCACCAGCCAGCTTGCATGATCATTACTTTATTGCCCCCATCGTTAAATGAGGGCAGAGTGGCTCTTCTGCTTATTGAAACCATCCTAGTGTTTCCCATCATGCTTTTTTATTCCCTTAAGTTTTATTTTGTTGAGAATAGACACAGCAAAACATAACACCGATATAACAGTTCCTCCTGCGGGGCAGTGAATTACTTCCCGTGGTTCTTCTCGCCGAAGTCTCCCACTCCCACCAAATGACTTTTCCCTCCGTGGGTTTGATAAGAAGGTGGGGGAGATAGTGATAGGGCGCGCCTGTGTGGGAAACTGTGAGCAGGATTCCCTGCAGTACAGTCCTGTCGTATATAACATGAGCCCTCTGAAAGCAGGCTTTCATTACCAGCAAGATCCAGGAGTGGGATGTAGCCTTTGGACTTGAGATAGCTCCACAGTGACCCTCCTGGATCCAGAAGACTTCTGTATCATCAGCAGAAGCTGGAGCAGAGCGATGGACGCCCGAACTCACGTGCTTCTGTGCGGCGGGTTGGTTTGGGGAGTAGAGTGTCTCTGGGCACTTAATTGAGGAAGTTGGCCTTGCTGACCCATGAAAATAAAGGTGGGTGGCTTGGAGAAGACCTGAAAGAAAGGACTTTGTAACATGTCCAGAGAAACAACCCGAACCAGACCCTTTCTCCCTGGCCTTGCAACTTGTTAATTCCCTTTGAAACCCTTTCAATCTTGAATTTTGTCTGTGAGTTCTGTGTAGCCATGGCAGTGGATAGGAGAGCCCAGAGAGGTAAAACAGTCCACGTTCACAGTGTAGTGACACTTAGTGGACACTTGGTGTTATATAACTAACCTCTTCACCCTCCTTTTCTGAGTTTTCCCTCATCAGCAAACTCACTGGCTCCCTGTTATGTGTAGTGTGAAAGCTCAATTCTTTGTCACATCCTTCACTTCGCTCTGTGATCTGAACCGCCCTCCCTCCCTCCCCTAGCTCATGTGCTCCCACCCTTCTCTCTGTTCACTATGGTGTCAGGGTGGGCACAGGGGAGGAAGCTGACGTTCAGGGAATGTGGGTGACCTAGACAAGCTCACTCGGGAAGCCTCGTAGCCAGGTTCGTTGACTCTAGACACACCACCACCCCTACTGCAACCTCTCGGTGTATCCAACTTGTACTCTGTTTACGATGGAAATACCGTGGACTTTGTTGTCCTACAAACCTGCCGGGCTGCTGCAGACCTCCACTCTGCCACTTCCTAGATGAGCTTAATTTCCCTGGGGGGGTAGAGTCTACGTTGCTCGTACTGGTATTGTGAAGATTCAGTAAGGCATGGCATGCCGTAAGCTGTAACACGCTCAGTTCAATTACGTCTTGTAACTTCTCCCCATCGACCTCTTCCATTACACACATGCATACACCGTTATGCTTGTCAGACAGGATTAGGGAGAAACATAAAAATAACGAGTGCTGTGAATTTGGGTCCTAAAATTTCATGCTATTCCATTTTCTTTTTGTCCCCACAGAGATTTGTGTGGACAGAAGCAAACCATCGGAGCTTTACTCACTAAATATGCCCGCTCCTCAGTGCAGAATGGTGTTAAAGTCTATAATTCAAGAAGACCTGTTTCATAAAAGAACCATTCTTTTTCGACTAAAGTTGCACGATAAGGTTACTGGCTATGAGATAAAAATCCTCTGCATATTTATATCCCATATTCCGAACTGTTTTCTTTAATTCTTAAGAAAAAGGGGAATCCTTGGAAGCATCTGTTTTCTGCATCATTTTGAAGCTATACTCTTCATATTTATTTTTCAATACAGGAGGGGATTTCTGTATTTTTCCAGTTACTTTCCTATTTTGTAGACAATGTAAACACTGAACAATAAAGTATCATTTGTTATATTTAGTTTCTGAGATCTGTGTTGTTTGTGGGAAGGTGGTTTTGCTTTTTATATTTAAATTCTCATTTCTTTTCCAGAATATTCTAATTATTAATATATTTAAACATTTCACAGAGTCCCAGTAGTAGTAGTACTTTTTTTTTTAGGTACTTTAGAATTTTTAAGGAAATAGAAGAAAGAACCAGGGGGCAAAGGACATTTATAAAGGCCTAAATCCAGTCATGTACATATGCAAACATATATATAATGAGAGAGGAATAGAACTATGTGCTCATATCTATATGTTAAGAATTAAGGTAGACATTGGGCCTCGACTCAAGTACTCCCTTAAGACAGAACACTTTGTTCTAACAATCAGGCATTCTGTGATGCTCACCTTCCTGACATGATCGCTGAAGACAAAATGGGTGCATAAGCAAATGTGGTGAAGAAAACTAATGGTGCCTCACTATCAAAAGATACAGCGTCTGGGGTCTTAAAGGCTTGAAGATAAACGAGCAGCCATCTAGCTCAGAAGCAACAAAGTCCACGTGGAAGCACACCAGCCTGTGTGATCATGAGGTGTGATCAGGTGTCAGGCATCTAAGACCCAGAACAAAATCATACCCAATGTGAATGGGGAGGGCGGGCATGGAGTGGAGACTCAATGCCCATCTGTAGACAATTGGACATGCCCTCACGGGTCACAGGGAAGAGATGAGCCAGTCAGGGTGCAGTGTAGCACTGATGAAACAGAACTTTCCTCTAGTTCTTTGGTGCTTCCTTCTCCCCACTATCATGACCTCAATTCTACCTTACAAA
>NW_022103896.1:19601861-19603690 GCF_000313985.2 Echinops telfairi
ACTTTTAACCCTTTTAATTCCACTTTTAAATAGGAAATCACTCCAAAGCAAAAGCAAAGTCCCACCGAATCCACTATGAGTCGATTCCAGCTCAGTAACTATGACACAGGGTCGAACTGCCCTTCTGGGTTCCCAAGTCTATAAATCTTTACTGCAACAGACTGCCCCATCTAAATTATTCAAACTCCAAATCAAACTCGATACCATCTAGTCGTTTCTGATTCATAGCAACCTTGTAGGGCAGAGTAGAACTATTCCAGTGGGTTTCTGAGGCTGTCCATCTTTCCTGGGGCAGAAAACCTCGTTCTGTAAAGCTGCTGGTGGTTTCCAACTGCTGAACTTGTGCTTGGCAGCCCAACTCCACTATACCTGCATTCCTACGGGAGGTCTTGAGAAGCTATCCATTATCTAACTCAGTTTGCACTGATGGATTAGCTTGAATGAGCAATTATATTCCTCCATTGGCTTACCAGGTATAAATAAGCACTTTAAGACTATGGGTTTAATCCTTAATCCTAGGTGAAAAAAGATTGAGCAGTGTAAAATCTCACTAATAGAGAATACTGGCACAGACAGGAAGTCACCGCTACGGAGTCAATTCTGCCTCATTGACCTTATAGGGCAGAGTAAAACTGCCCCTACAGGTTTCCAAGACTGTTAGTCTTCATGACCCTTTCTCCTGAACCGCTGTTGGTGGGTTTGAACTGCTGACCTTGCAGTTAGCAGTTCAAGGCACACTCCACTCTGCCACCAAGACTACCTTATAACAATTGCTATAAAATTACAAATAATGCCTAGATAATTTTGAAGTGCTTGATCAGGTTGTTTTACAGCGTTGTTTTCTTAGGATCATTGTTCAAATTAAACATAGCAAATCGTTTTACAGTTGTAAGCCAGTCAGAGGGTGTACTGAAAACAAAAACTGAAGTTTAGCTCCAGGTTGTCCACGGAACAAGCAAGCTCCAATCCTGTGTGGCTTATGAGGGGCCAAAGATAAGCTGCACTCACACACGCACATGCACACAGCAGCGAAGAGGTAAGCCAGTTTTGATTTTTAATAAATCATTTTATTGATGGCTCTTATAACAATCCATACCTCAATTGTATCAAGCACATTTGTATATACATTGCCATCGTTTTTAAAACATTTTCTTTCTACTTAAGCCCTTGCTATCAGTCGTTTTATGAAAGCACAGGATCACTTTAAAATAAATGAAGTGGGAAAAAATAAAAATGAATGAAGCGGGTTATTATCGAGAGGTGAGGACACCTTGGGCACAGATGCTCCAGAGGGATGCAGGTCCTCCCCTCATGAACTGAGATGAACTTTGTCTAGGGGAAACCTTCTAGTGTCTCAATGATACTTCAAAAGGGAGGGACTGCCACCCTGCAGATGGTAAAGCAACTTTCTAATTAGTGACTCGGTCCATCCTTGGGTTTCCTTTCTCTCAGGTTTGTCTCAGCTCCAGCTCTGCTCCCGGTCAGCATGTTTTCAGACTGAGCTCCAGCCATGTCCTGTGTCAGAATATTTACCTCAGCCTGGCTTCAAGGTTAAGATGTTTACCAAGCCTATTCTCACACGGTCTTTTGTTTAAATCTTGTTTTCATAAGGTCCTCTGCCTATTTTCTTAGCTGGCAGGACAGAAACCCTTGTTCTGACCTTATCAAAAACAACAGTGCTCTGAGTGGACTCTGACTCAGAAACTCTACAGGACAGAGTGTAACTGCCACCAATAGACTAAGTCTATGGGAGTAGAAAGTCTCATCTTGCTGTTGAGTGGTGGGTGGTTTTGATGTATAACCACTAAGCCACCAAAACTAATGTCAAT
>NW_022103896.1:19605172-19629258 GCF_000313985.2 Echinops telfairi
GAGGGTCTTACAAATCTTATAACAATCCATCCTGCAATTGTATTAAACACACTTGAACATGTTGCCATCATTTCCAAAACATTTTCTTTCAACTTGGGTCCTTGGTATCAGCTCTTTTTCCCCCTTCCTTCCCCTCCCCACCTCTTTAATCCTTGATCGATTAAATATTATTGTTATTTCATGTTTTACACATTTCTGTTAGTTTACCCCATGGTGGGGTAGTCTGTATATCCAACCTTGTGATGAGTTCCCCCTTCTCTCCCCCCACCTTCCCACCATCCCTAAAGATAATCATGATACTCCCAATACTGTTCGTGAGGGTTTTATCTGTCCTGAATTCCATGTGTCCATAGCTCTTACCTGTACCAATGTGTGTACTCCAGTCTAGCCGGATTTGTAAGGTGGAACTGGGTCATGGTTGGGGGATGGGGAGAGGGAAGAAGCATTCAGGAACTAGAGGAATGATGTGTGTTTGTCAGTGCTATACTGCACCCTGGTTGAATCGTCCCTTCCTTGTAACCCCTCTGTGGGGGGGATGTCCAATTGTCTACAGATGGGCTTTGGGTCTCCACTCTAACCCCCCTATTTCACATCGATATAATTGTTCTGGATCTTTTGATACCTGATACTATGAGACACTTCATGATCACACAGGCTGCTGTGCTTCCAAGTGGGCTTATTTGCTTCCCTGCTAGACGGGTGTTTTTGTTTGTTCGTTTTTTTATTGAGGCAGCAAGGCCCAGTGAGAATTCTGGAGTTTGACGATTGGCATGCCCTCCATGGCAGAGGTGCTGGGGGGCGAACACTAATGCTAGAGGTCCGCTGGTGCGTGGCTCAAGTGCCCAGCTGCCGACTGAAAGGTCGGCGGTGAGAAGCCAGAGGAAATGGGTGGACAAGAGTCGGAATCCCGATGGGCAGTTCTACTGTTCTACAGGATCACTATGAATCGTAATGGAATGGAGCACAGAGGGTCTTCTGTGGGGCTCTAAACACACAATTTGCAGCTTACATCACGGGATTAGGGGGCGTACAGCGTCTGCTCACGGAGAAGGGAGAGGCACCACCTCCCGATTCCGGAGAGCCCCTCATTAGGGGCACATCCAGTCTCGGAAGTCTTCACGGGCTTTCTCTGGACCTTAATTCTAAGATGCAACGTTTGTCCCCTAGCCTACATGCCGGGCCCGTTTCACCCACTAAATATTTGTCTGCATTTTCCCCAAACGCGAACAAATTGTACCTTCCCAGCATCCACGTGCAGGCGGCAACTCAAACGACAATAAAAGCCAGCCGGCCCCCGTAGGCCCCGCCCCCGACCACAGACTTCCGGGTCCCGCCCCTTCGGCAGGCTCGCTTCCGGTGACGCGAGAGGTCAGAGGTTCCCGTCGTGTCTTCGGCGGCCGGTGTTTCCGAGCAGCCGCTCTCGGAAGCACTTCCCTGGAATGAGTTCGGCCGAGGCCCCTTAGAGGAGCCGAGCGCCGCGGGGCAGCGGAGGACCCCGAGACCAGAATGTCCGGCCGCCCCCCGGGAAGTCGGGGAGCCAAGCTTCCGGGGCCCGCTTCATGCCGCCGACTGGCTTAGAGCCCGTCAGGATGAACAGGAAGAAAGGGGACAAGGGCTTTGAAAGCCCCAGGCCTTATAAATTATAAGTATTACTGTGATTTCATTCCCCCCCCCCCCATGTTCCTGGTCTGGGTTTTGTTTTTTCTTAACATTTGTGATCGCTGGAAACGGGCTTCGTGGGACGTTCACTCGGATGGGAGCTGGTGGGGTGGGAGCGGTTTTGAATGACAGGCCCCGCTTGGCCGATTTCAGGGGACCCGTCTTAAAATATCCCACTGTTTCCGTCCAAAGGAGTCTCTTTCCCTTCCGCCTGACAGGTTAAAACCAAGCAAGCTGTCCCCCTTTGTGGGATTTTAACGGGAAATAAAGTATGGGTTTCCATTTCTTTGGGACTAATCCCATATTAATACTGGGTTAGCGTTACGCGTTCTCTTAATAATGGAAGTTATATTTTCCTTTTGTTTTCTATTTCTAATGTACAACCCATCAAGTGGTCTGCATCAACAACGTAAACTTCCAGAGAAAGTCCGTTGTGGTAAGTACAAGCAGTAGCAACTCCACGGTCTAGCGGACTTCCTCGCAGCCACCAAATGATTCCCTTCGTAGTGATCATGCAGGACAGAGTGGAACTCCAGGGACTAGAACGCCGCCTCTTTCTCCCACAGAGTGGCTGGTGGTTTTAAACTGCTGACCTTACGATTAGCAGGCTACACCACCAGAGATCTCACTCTAGAGTACTTAGAAATATGGTTCCAGAAAAAGAAACTTGGTTCCTGTTAATTCCAACTCTTAGTGACCCTGTAAGATGGGGTAGAACTTTTCCTGTGGGTTTACAAGGCTGTAACTGTGGGAGTAGAAAACCTCATCTTCCCCTTTCAGAGCAGATGGCGGGATTGAACTCCTGACCTTCTGGTTGGCAGTCGTACCTTACTACACACCCAGGGCACCTTTCAAGGATAAGGAAGAATTAGAATTCAGGTTGGCCTTTCTGTCAGATCAGCCCTGGTGGCACAGTCGTTATAAGTTGGCTGGGATCCACAAGGTCAGCAGTTTAAAACCACCAGCCACTCCTAGAAAGAAAGGGCTTTCTACTCCCACAAAGAATTACAGTCTCAGAAATGCCCAGAGACAATTCTAACTTCTCCTATTGGGTCTCTGAGGAGGTATTGATGGGATGGCAGTAAGTCTGGTTGTTTGTTTCCCCAGAAGAAAGTCCTCCTGTACCCAAATTCTGGAGCATCACCTCCTGTGGGCATCCTTTGTGTTTCAGTGTCCTCATGTGTTAAGTGAGGTTAACAATAGTTCCCATGTTCATTCGTTTAGTAAGTATTTGGTGATCTACAATGTGTAAGAACAATAAACTCGTGGAACTGGTTTTTCCCCTTGGAATGATGGTGCTTGACCCTTGTTACTCTTGCGTGAGCCTATGTTTACTTAAAATGGGCTATGTAGATAGAAACATACCTTTTCCTTAGAATCACAGAATGTTAGGTTAAGACCAGTTATAGTATGTAAGAATAATTATCGTATCATTTTTTCTCATTTGTGTTAGAGGACCAATGGAAGAATCATTTCTAAATAGAGAAAGATAAGTCCACATAGCAGTCAGGCAAGAGAGTGGGTGGTTAACAGAGGAGGGTGATAGTTGGGTGGAGAAGTGGCCTCTCCATTAGTTGGAGCTGATGGGGTCCAGGCTACAGGCTACAGGCTACAGAATCTCCAGGCTTTTGAGCAGCTGAGGCTGAATGTTATCCAAAAGCTTCATGTATGATGTGTAAAAGCCTTATACATCATGGCATACTGGAGAGAGCATGAACTTTGGGGGTGTAGTTAGATGTGGGTTTGCATCCCATTTCATTTATTAATAAAATATGCTGAGCCTGATGGTTGACTTATCTGTAAAAAATGCAAAGTAGTGCACATCTCCAAAGTGTTGCAATGATTGGTGATAACATGCATGCAAGTATCTAGTGTAATACAGTCATGCTAGTATGACAGTGGGTGGATTGTCTTAATTAATATCTTCTACTTATTTCTCTAGGTTTTAATATCCATGGCAATGGCTATACAGAACTCACAGACAATAATTAAAGGGCTTATTAAGGAAGATGACAGATTGTAATGCAAGTGAGAAATGCTCAGGATACAGTTGTTTATCAAGGCACTGTCACAAAGTTCTTCAGGATCTGCTAATAAATGCCCAAAGAGCATACCACTCCACTGTGAGCCTCAACCCACAGGCATTCAACTTAAGCTGCGTGTGGGTCAGCAAACCTAGCTCCCTTCATGAAGTGCCCAGAGTCACCCAACTCGACAAGGTGGCCTCCTGCACAGAGCCCTCAACTTTACTTGCTCTGTGGGTTGACAAGTCCATCATTCTGTTCCATGCTCTGGTTCCTGGTTCTGCTGCTGCTCCTTTGGCGTCACAGCTGTTTTTGGGGTCTAGGAGTTTCACTGCCCAGGAGACATTGCACTCCTCGTTCTTGTTTGTAGTGAGATCTTTCCTGGTTCTCCGAGGCTCGTTTATATGAAGCAGGATGGCATTGCAGGGACTCGTGCTCACAATTACTGACAGGTGAATCCTATCAGTATCTTCTCCCACCTTTACCAGGCTCATGCAGGAAAAGGTCATTTAGTGGGAGTTAGAGACTTTGGCTGGAAGAGCCACATTAAATAATGAATTGCTCCTGGTAAACATTACCAATTTTAAAAATATAATGACATTGTTACTCTTTTCTCTTCACAGGGATTTGTGGAACTGACTATTTTCCCCACAGTTGCAAACTTGAATCGAATCAAGTTGAACAGCAAACAGTGCAGAATATACCGAGTAAGGGTCAACGATTTAGAGGCTGCCTTTATTTACAATGATCCAACCTTGGAAGTTTGCCACAATGAATCGAAGCAGTAAGTTATAATAAACTTTAAAAGTCGGTGTACCTAACCATTTCGCTTTTCTCTTGGGATTGGATTCATTTTCCTCAACAGGTTTTTCTCAGCTATGAATAAATACTGGATCTCTTTTCTCTCCTCATTACCCTCTTATTTCTGTGCTTTTGCCACATAGCTCATTGAGTTCAAGACTGTTACTAGCCCCACCCAGTATGGTTGGTTATTACCTTCTTCTCCCTCAGAGTACAGCTTTAAGGATGGGCTAGCTGGGATCTTTTAGACATTTTCTTAGCCCTTTCTCGGCCCTTTAAAATAATTCGTGCATTAGTAAAATAAAAATTTTTTTTTTACTTTGTACATTAGTACCTTTCACTTCGACAATCTTCATGATCTATAGACCAGAGACTACCGTACTTTAAAGTAGTCTAGAAGATGAATCTCATCCAGTGGTCCTCACTTTAAATAACCATGACATCGATTGAGGCAACTTCTGAGTTTTATCATGAAATGTGCATGCTTGTGATCAATTCTATTTTCACTGCATCCTTGGTTTTCATGTTTCCCCGTGTGTACGTAGGCTTCAAGGAGGCCCTGGTGGCTGTGTGGTGGTTACTCTTTTTTCCGCTGTTGTCTGCACAGTTCTAAACCACCAGCTACTCCACGGGAGAAAGACAGGGCTGTCTACTCCTGTGAGCAGTTAGTCTAGGAACTCACAGGGGCAGTTCCACCTGACTCACTATGAGTCAGCATGGACTCAGTGGCAGTGAGGTTTTTTGTTGTGGTTTTCAACATAGATTTCATAGTTAGCTCTTTTTTTTAAATGGTCACGTGACTTTCCTTTCGTTAGTGTTCTGTAGTTTGCATGACTGTTCTCCATTTGTGTGGTGTTCTTATAGTTTCCACCTTTTGCAGCATAAATTATGTCGAGCAAACATTCTGATACAGGTAGTATTAGCCCCTCTGTTTTTCATGCTTTCTATAGGCAAACAGAATTACTTATCGTTTTTAGGACTCTTAATATGTTACTTGACTCTGCCTCAGTGAGGTATATACTAATTTAGATATAATTGTCTACACTTGAGGACACTTAGCGTTACAAAGTTTTGGTAGTGTTGAATTCTGTCATTTCTTTGATTATTGGTATTTTGAGATAAGATACCAAAACTTCATCTTAAGCTAGTTTTAATCTAGTTACTATATTAACTAGTTCTATGAATTGTTGTGGCTTGTTGTTGTCATTGGGTGCTAGTGAATTGATTCTGACTGCAGTGCAATGAGTTATTTAATGTGTCTCGTCTAGCTCTAGTCTCTCACCCCCGCCCACATGACCCTATACTGATGGGGCTGAGTAAGAGAAGGTGGGGACATTACTAGGATTCAGTTGTGAGCGATTGTTAACGGAGGTTATCTGTCACATCTGCCATCCTGCTGCCATCTGAAAAGCAGAAAGGGGCGGTGGTGGGGAGGAATTGCACCACCAGCAAAGGACAAGCCTTAAGGGGTCAAACACGTACCTCAGAATCCCTGTGCATGGAACCTCTTTGATCCAGGAGACAACTTTGACACCAGAGAGGTGTCAGGGGAGCAGCAACAGCGGAAGCAGGAGCCCCAGAGTACGAGACCCAACAGGGAACTCCCTAGCTCATAGGGCAAGTAAAGCGGAGTGCTTTGGGCTAGGAGGCTGGCCTGCGGAGGGGAAAAATTCCATTATTGTTTCATTCTGTTTTTGGATGAACTTTTTGGAGCTCACTTGTATATTCCTTTTATAGCTACCATAAAAACCGTATTGCAAGTTTTGGAGTCCATTCCACCTCCCATTGGTGCCCCTTGTGCAACAGAATGACACACTGTCCAGTCTTCAACAATTGTTGAGATCCTGCAGCCACTCCTATGCTTGGGGCAGCCTCAGTGTCATCCATCTTGTTGGGGATCTTTCTGTTTTTCACTGACCCCTACTTCATGCCGAGCATGATGTCATTTCCAGGGGCTGGTCTACTGGAGGAGCCCTGGTGATACTAATAGGTTACATGTTGGACTGCTAGCCACAAGGTCAGTTTGAACCACTCAGATGTTCCACAAGAGAGAGATGAGGCTTTATGCTCCTGTAAAGATTTACAGGCTCAGAAATGGACAGGGACACTTCTAATCTATCTTATAGGGTCTGCCCTCTAGAATTGACTCTATGAGAATAAGTTTGTGTCTCTTCTGATAAAATGGAATACAATGAGAAAGTCATGAGGGAAATATTCACAGTTCCGAAAGAATTCTCTGTGTTGCTTTTCTCTGGTGGGAAATAAGGCTAAATAACTATTGAACAAATAGTTACTGAGTGCCTCCTGGCTTATCAGAGTATAGCAGTTACCTCACTAATTGTCCCCTTCCCTTACATTGTCATGTCCTGCGAAGTGGAGTAAGCAGTACTTTATTTCGAGCAATACCTTCGCAACCTAATTTATTGTTCTTTTCTTTATTTTTAAAGTTTTTATTAGGATTTCTGTGTAGGTTGATGGAGCAGATCAGCAGGTTTACATTCAGCAAGTTACCTGTCCTTTGCATTACCTCATCCACTGCAGTTCCTTCAATGTGCCACTCTATTCTGCTTTGTCCTTGTGCTTCCTGTGTCTAGTCCTCTTTTTTCCCTAACCCTCTGGACGCTATCCTTGGGTCATTTATGTAGTTCTTGACTGAGGCTATAGTCTTGGGCCTGACTTGTTCTGTTGCTGTTAGGCTCCATTGAGTCGGTTCTTACCCATAGTGACCTTACGCACCAGAGAATGAAACACTGTGTGGTCCTGTGCCATCCTCACAATTATTCTTGTGCCTGAGCCCACTGTTGCAAGCGCTGTGTAAGGCCTTCCTTTTCCCCTGCCATGATGTCCTTCTCCAGATGAGTCTCTCTAGCTTGTTTTAGACATCTTAATGTCTATCAGATTAGTTTGTTGAGGTGCCTGATTTTTGGCTGATTGATAAGAAATCATTACAATTTTTTGCCTGATTGATTTTTAAAATTTTCGCCTGATTGATAGGAAATCAGTATTTTTCTCAATTCAACATATTATGCCCATTTGTATTAGAAAAGTGTAGTGAATTTGGCTTTTCAGAATTAGTGAAGGGTGTAATACAAGGAGGCTTCCAAAAGTTCATTGAAAGTGGAATTAAAAGTTAGTGAAAATTTCCCGTGAACTTTTTTGGAAGCATCCTCGTAATCATAATGCAGTCACCCAGCACTGAGCACCAGGTTGTATGTACTATTGCATTTATAGTGTGATGAATAACAGGCACTTGGCTAAAAAGTGTTCTTTTGAATTGTGTAAGAGTTACCCAGGCTGTTCCTGGGTTATGAACAAGATCTGTAGGTTAAGTTGAGCAGGTGCATCTAGTTCTTACTTTCATGTAAAGGACCTAAAGGCCTCTCAGTGATTAAAAGCTGCATCGGCTGCATACAGTGATGAGTGTGATAGATATGTTGCAATAGGGGTTCCCTCTGTTATTTCAAAGTGAGGGCAAGTTTACATTTCATTAAAGTGCATTTACAAGTCCTTGTGTCATATACATGTGGAACTTGGACAACGAATAAGAAATATCAAAAGAGTCAATAGGTTTGATGTATGGTGTGTTGTTGAGAATAGTGCAAGTACCACGGATTGCCAGAAGAACAAACAAATCTGTGTTGAAAGAAGTACAGCCAAAATGCTCCTTAGAGGCAAGGATGGTAAGACTTCGTCTCACCTACTTTGGACATATTGTCAGGAGAGACCAGTCCCTGGAGAAGGACATCATGCTAGGTAAAGTAGAGGGACATCAAAAACAGGAAGACCCTTGACAAGATGGATTGGCAGCAACAATGAGCCCAAACAATGAGGCGCCTGGGGCAGGACCAGGTGGTATTTTCTTCTGTTGTACATAGGGTCGCCATGAGTTGGAATTGACTCGATAGCACTTACCAACACTTTGGCAAGTTGTCTGAAAGTCAGCTGTTTGCGCCTGGGGACTGCATTTAGTGCTTGCTTATATATAAGTGATGTCAAGTAATATTTAAGAAAGTCTTTGGTGAAACATATGTGTTCTTAAAACTTGGCTTTTTTTCCTCTTCAGGAGAAATCTCAATTATTTTTCTAATGCTTATGCAGCTGCAGTTACTGCTGTGGATCCTGATGCAGGAAATGGAGAACTTTGCATTAAGGTTCCCTCAGAGCTTTGGAAACATGTTGATGGTAAAGTATGGAGACTATATTTACGATATAGTAAAATCATGTTAGATCCTGTGACCGGAAATTTTCACATGAAAATGAAAGGATGTCAGAATTATAAACTAATCTTGAAATACACAGCATTAAAATGTTGCAAGCTCTGTTATTTATATATGTATTTACATCTCGCTGGGGATGTGTGTTGCTACAGAGTTAAAGGTCCTGAAGATACACATCAATTTCTCATTGGATCAGCCTAAAGGAGGCCTTCATTTTGTGGTACCCAGTGTAGAGGGAAGCATGGCTGAGAGAGGCGCTCATGTGTTCTCTTGTGGCTATCAGAATTCCACAAGGTAGGGCATGGATTCTTATATATTTGAAGTGGCCATTGCATTTTTTTCTAGGTATACTCACAAATGAGGGGACTTTACAAAGTTTATGGAAAAATGGAATTAAAAGATGATGGAATTTTCCCACTGATTTTTTTTTTTCAGGTGGCCCTTGTATATTTAGTGTAAAATGAGAAGAACAAGCTTAATCACTGAAACCTCTTCCACTTCTCCTGAACCTTGTTCCATTTATCATTTCTTCTCCCCTGTTCTGTAAACCCTGGTGGAGTAGTGGTTACTCACTGCACTGCAGTCCACGAGGAAGTCAGCAGTTCGAACCACCAGCAGCTCTGCAGGAGAAAGATGGGGCTGTCTACTCCTGTAAGCAGCTCCGTCTCAGAAAGGGACCTGTGCTAGAGGGCTGCTGTGAGTCGGTATTGACTAGGTGGCAGTGAGCTTGAGTGGTTCCTGTGAAAATCATTTCTCATGATTCTCTTTTTGAGCCTTATATTGAAGAAAAACCTACAGAAAATTGTAATTACCTCTAGTTTGCTCATTTTTTTCTCTCAATTTCATTCATTTTGTTATTGAGAGTATCGACAGTGAGAAGCATACCATATCAACAGTTTCCACATGTACAGTTTAATGGCTGATTACACTTTTCAAGTTGTGCAGCTGTCCTTTCCCCACATTGCTCAGTTGTTCCTCCCTTATTAATGTAAACTCACCATCTCTTAGGTTCCTGTTTAATTTTTTGAGTTGCTCCTGTCAATTTGATTCCATATAGATCGTTCTTAAAAAGCATCATGCTTAAGCCAGAACTGTTCCACTATTTCAAGTGAACTCTGAAGCTCACTCCCGTCAAGTGGATTCTGACTCACAGTGACCCTTGAGGACAGGGTAGACCTGCCCTGTGGCTCTCCTGAGACTAGCTCTCGACAGGATGGTGCCAGAGAGTGGCTGGTGGTTTAGAAATGCGGCCTTGCCTTTAGCAGCCCAACATGGAGCCGCAGTGCCTGCTACCAGGGCTCCTCTTTTAAGGTGTTGAAAAGCAAGCAGGTTCCTTTGGGGTCTCCGGGTTGTCTGACCCAGCCATGGTCTTTTCAATCTCCTCATGCACGTAAAAGTTAGATATTGAATAAGGAAGACCGAAGAAAAATCGCTGTGTTTTCATTGTGGTGGCAGGGAAGAATATTGAAAGTATCCCGGACTGCCAAAAGGACAAGCAAATCTGTTGTGGGAGAAATACAGCCAGAATGCGTGTGGGGGAAGGCCGGCAGTATTCTGTCTCCTATCCTTGCAACGTTTTGTCAGAAGAGACCAGTCTCGGGAAAGGACATCGTGCTTGATAAAGTGGAGGGACTGAAAGAGACCCTGGACAAAATGAAGTGACACAGTTGTTGCCGCCATGGGCTCACACATGAAAACAATTGTGAGCGTGGCGCAGGACCAGGCAGCGTGTCTTCCTGTTGTACAGAGGGCTGATAGGAGTAGGAACTTACGTCACTGGACAGTAACAGCAAGCTACACTTGTTGGTTTAAAGTAGAGTTTATTTTTGGTGTAAGGCTAAAAGATTCTATCAAGGCGATAGTTTCAGGGGTATATTCACCCACTATGCTTCTAAAAAGTATAGATTTCATGAGAACTGTTTCCCCTGTTTTGATAAGGATTCTTCTATGGAATCTTAAACAAAAAATGCAGTAATGATAATTGGGCCCATCCAGTTCTTCTGGTCTCATGGCCCAGGAGGAGGTTAACCACATTTCATATCCTCTGTGCGAATCTGGGCTCATCTTTCCTTCTTCCTCTACTCTTTTTTTTTTTTTAAATCATTTTATTAGGGGCTCATACAACTCTTATCACAATCCATACTCACATCAATTGTGTAAAGTGCATTTGTACTTGCCCTCATCATTCTCAAAACATTTTCTTCCTCTACTCTTATTAAAGAGGAATTTCATACTCCCCCCCACTGCTCACACCTCTTCATCTACTATACGTGTATCATGGGTTATTGGAATTTTATAATGTGTGCTTGTCCCAGACTGTTGGCTTCTATAAGGCAGGGATCACGTCTTTGTGCTGCTAAGTACGGACCCTGGCACATAAGATCTGACCTGAATGGAAAGAAATAGAAATTTCAGACTGACTTTCTCAGCACTTAGCTTATATAAATAGTTCTGAAAAGCAGTATCCTGACTTTTAGAGAAGATTCTGAATACTAATTGTGTTTCATAAGGCTTTATTACACATTTTTAGTTTCTAGAAGTGAATGCTACATATAAATTAATGTGAAGCTACTTGTACAAATTGAAATTATTTTTATATTAAACTTTGGAATAGTTTTTTTAGAATGTAAACTGGAAGCAACACATGGTATATTTTCTTAATATTCATAGATAACATTGAAAGCTGACTTAAAATTACTGTATACTCTAGAGTATAAGCCGACCTGAATGTCAGCCAAGGCACATAATTTTACCACCAAAACTGCAGAAAAAATGTGCTGTAAAAAAAAAAAAAAAGTGCTGTAAAGGCTTTATACACGAGTATACATGTTAGATTCTTTGAAGTTGCACATTAAAAATGCTTTCGTGATCAAGAAATGTTAAATGTACTTATAGATGGAGGTATATTTTAAGTGTATTCCTGTGCCGTCACTGTTTTCCTAGATTTTGGTTCCCATGTGTTGATTCCTACTCTGAATTATGTACGTGGAAGTTAGAATTCACAGTAGATGCTGCCATGGTGGCCGTCTCCAATGGGGACTTGGTGGAGACAGTGTATACCCATGATATGAGGAAGAAGACCTTCCATTACATGCTGACCATTCCAACAGCGGCGTCAAATATCTCCTTGGCCATTGGACCTTTTGAAATACTTGTAGACCCATACATGCATGAGGTAAGTCATCTCTTCTCTGCCGTTCCCTTCCGCCCACCTTTCCACTCCCAGTAAAAATGAAGGTATTAATGAAATTCTTATCTTTTCATTGCTCATTTAACTTAGCAAGAACATCACTTGAAAACAGTATTTCTGTAGCTGACATATTTAATGATGTGAATTCTTGAATTTCCTTCAAAATGTCGTTGTATTACAACTTCCCTCCAACTCACAATAAGTTACATGCGTTTTCCTGATTTACCTTCCCCACCCTGGCTTTGATCCTGCGTGGATGTCCTCTTCCCTCTTTGAAGATTGTCGAGGATACTGGCTTGTTTGCAGTTCCCTGAATGAGCCCTTACTCTGGGCCTCTCGTGTCAGTGCCAAGGTCATTCATTTCATCGAGACCCACAGCATGAAACCGGACCATTGGGTTGGTTCTGACTCATAGCCGCCCTGTGGGGCAGAGTAGAGCTGTTTCACAGAGCAGATTGCCGTACCTTTCTCCCATATGGAGTGGCTGATGAGTTCAAACCACTGCCCCTTCTGTTCGCAGTCGAATGCTTATGCCACTGTGTCACTAGGGCTCCTTAAGATGAGGCAGTATGTGCTGTTGGATGACTGTGTCCAAGATGAGATGTCGCTTGGTAAGGGACAAGAATTATGATTTGTGTTGCCAGCATTTCTTAACGATAAGCTTCCGGTCTGAGGTTATTTATTTATTTTTAACATTTTATTAGGGGCTCATACAACTGTTATCCCAATCCATACACACATCAATTGTGTAAAGTGCATTTGTACATCGTTTCTCAAAACATTTTCTCTCCATTTAAACCCCCGACATTAGGTCCTCATTTTTCCCCTCCCTCCCTGCTCCCCCCTCCCGCATGAGCCCTTGATAGTTTATAAATGGGTATTTTGTCATATCTTGCCCTGTCCGACGTCTCCCTTCATCCACTTTTCGGTTGTCTGTCCCCCAGGGAGGAGGTCACACACAGTTCCATGTAATCGGTTCCCTCTTTCCTACCCATTCTCCCTTTACCCTCCCTGTTTTGCCACTCACACCACTGGTCCTATAGGGCTCATCCATCCTGGGTTCCCTGTACAGAAAATATTTTTATTTCAAGCCATAGTTATTTTCAGTGGACCTAGGCATTTTATAGTCAGACAAGCCATAGTGAATCTTTAAGTAAATAAACACTTTGTTAACATGGTTACTAAAAGTAATCACAGGTTTTGGGGGTATTTTTAGGCAAAAGAGAAGACGTTTATTGGAGCCCATACTGGAAACCCTAGAGGTGCCCAGCATCCCCTACTGTGTAGGCATGCCCAGCAAAGCGTCATCCGTTCACTGTACCCCCATGTCTCAGAGCGACTCCCCTTGACCAACCCCCAAAGCCCCAGGACTGGCTGGGGGTATATCACAGATTTTATAACAGCTTTTTTTCCCCCCAGCATTATGAAAATTGTGTAAGTGTGTATTGATTTATAATTGAGCTAGTTAAGAATTTTACAGTATTGAAGTAAACTCTTCCATTCAGGTGATTTTTTTTTCCTCCTGCTTTTTATTTTCAGGTGACTCATTTTTGTTTACCCCAACTTCTTCCTTTACTTAAACATACGACATCATACCTTCATGAAGTCTTTGAGTTTTATGAGGAAATCCTGACATGTCGATACCCATACTCCTGTTTTAAAAGTGTGTTCATTGATGAGGCTTACGTTGAAGTGGCTGCCTATGCTTCTGTGAGCATTTTTAGGTTGGTTTGGCTTTAAATTCTAAATCCCTGCATTAGAATGATGATGTAAAGAAAAGTTATTTTCTTTTTAAAAAAATGTTTAAAGTTATTTTCTAATCAAAATGTTAAGACTAGCTCTAAACATTTTATTTTAGATGTGATTGGTTTTGTAGAATAATTTCCATAGCTGTTTTATTTTAAATGAAAAATATGTAGAAGTCTAAAGAGATAGTCAGAAATTTAGAAGAGGAGGAAAGAATTCTTTTTCTTCTTTGCTCCTTTCCTTCCATCTTCTCACCTCTTCATCTTCCTCTGGACTATTCCAAACTTAGATGCTTTGTGTCTCAGGCTCAGCCATTTTACCTGGGCTGGACCTACATGTTCTCATCTCTGTGTTGGGAATCATAATGTCCTGGCATTTTCTATCATGCTCGTATACAGATCTGATGGGAGAATGCACTTTAAGTCAGTGATAGAGAGCAGTCAAGTTAAGAGTCAAGAAACGCTCTTTTTTTTAAATTAGCTGAGCCTTTGTATGAGGATTTTTTTCCCCCTCCCTCCCCCCATCCCCCTGTATGAGGATCTTATTTAAGCAAAAGTTATAACAGTGACAAATTTCAGCTAAAATATGAGGAAGTTCTTAGAATATTCTGAATTTTTCTTCTATGTAACTTCAATTCCATTATTTTAAAAAATGTAATTATGTTAATTAACTGAGTAATTGTTTACTTGTTAGTTATGTTTCTCTTCTTTTAAATCGTAGCACAAATCTTTTACACAGTGCCATGATTATAGATGAGACTCCTTTGACTAGAAGGTGTCTGGCCCAGTCATTGGCCCAGCAATTCTTTGGATGTTTCATATCCAGAATGTCGTGGTGAGTAATTTCAGAGCTTACAACAACAAAGGGAAAAAATCTGACAAGTTTCTCTGATTGTCCTTTACTGTAGTACAAGTTGATCTTTGCCTTAATAGCAAATACTTGACTGCACTTCCATATTAATTTATAGGAAAATAATATAAAGTTTACTCTACCTTTTGACCGTGAAACCAATGTGATAATGTTACCATTTGCAGGAATACAGAGGTCCAAGAGTTGTTTTTTGTTTTGTTTCTTTTCCTGCCCTAATGGCCTTCAGAGGTGAGAGTTTGGATAGCAGTGACTTCCTAAAAGCTAGATGAGTATTGTAAACATAAGGACTGGAAATAGAGAACTGCAGTGAGAAGGCTAACACATGCAGGGCCACTGGTAATGTTCAAGGCAAAATGATGACTTCCTACGTTTGTGCTAATGATGTAGTGGTTTACCTGTCAACACTGACTTTTTATCAATGTACTTGAAAGGAATTAGGGGGGAAAACATTTACATTTTTTCTTTTTGGTTAAACTTTAAGGTAAATTAGGAGAAAAGCATGAAACTCCCTTAAGATGATGTTATAATTGTGCAAACTCTGTACTATTAAAAACACAAAACAAAATCTTAGTTATTTTATTTTGTTTTGCTTTTTTCCTAGAGGAGAGAAAGGAGAGGGTAAATCCTTTAATTTGTAATTTTTCTAAAATTAGGCTTAGTTTTACTCAAGGGTAGTGCCTAGAACATAGCTGGCAAACTGAATGAATGCACGTACAAAGTGACTAGATGCTTGACTGGTGTTCATGGCCTTCTTCTTGCAAAACCGAAAAAGGAGCACATGCATTTTTTAGTTTTTCGATGCAGTGGATTGCCAGCAGTAGAGGGGAGGGACTCCGTTGTGAGCACCTGTTGCTTTCGGAGCAGACAGTGTAAACAGCGTTGCAAGAGGGACGCAGCAATGCCGAAAACAGAGCGCATGTGTAGGCAGTCTACTGGAAATGAAACTTGGATACAGTCTGTAATTAAAGGGAAAGCCAGATGTGAAGAAGAAAGAAGAACTCGTCATCTGGCCAGAAGTAGTAGGGAAAGCAAATACTTTAATAATTTCATTATCCTATAAGGAAAACGGAGTAAATCCTGTGTTCCATTATCCTCTTAGGCTTCACTGGAAGATTTTTTTTTTTTTAACTATTTTATTGGGGGCTCGTACAATTCTCATCACAATCCATACATGCATCCATTGTGTCAAACACATATGTACATTCGCTGCCCTCATCATTCTCAAAACATTTGCCCTCCACCTCAGCCCTTAATATCAATTGTTCATTTTCCCTGCTCCCTCCCCACCCCCAAGGTTTTTTTTTTTTTACTAAAAGAACTTTGTATTTTACCTTTTCCCTAGGTCTGATGAGTGGGTGCTGAAGGGAATCTCAGGCTATATTTATGGACTTTGGATGAAAAAAACGTTTGGTGTTAATGAGTACCGCCACTGGATTAAAGAGGTAACAACTACAATTTCTCTTCCTCACTTATAGGTAGTAAGACATGTTTGTGTTCTACTGATCTCCAAGTTATGTGCGCTTTGTTTTTAATAATTGTACAAGTGCGTGTAAAATGTAAAAATGTCAATCCAGTTGTCAGCTATTTAAGTTTTCACAGCAAAGGGAATCACTACTAAGAAAGACTAATGGTCTGTTTTATCTGCTTAAAATGGTCAGTGTCTCTTTTTTTTTGAGGAGGTTTCTAGCTTCAAGTTGGTCTTTGGACCTTCCATTCCCATATAGTTGTCCATTCCCAACAAGTGTGTATTCCAGATCTTCACAGTGAGTTTTCACTCAGTTTCTGAAGATTTTTATAGATGAAGAGACAGATTCTGGAGTTGGAGCGCTTGCTCTTGAATCTTCCTCATACATTGACTGGCTCTGTGACCTTGATTCATCTTTCCACGTCTCCTCTGGGCAAGGGGTAGTGGTAGTTAGCCCAGGGGCAGTGAATGTGAGGTGAGACCTCTTTCATGTAATATGCACTTCATGATGCCTTCTCCATCTCACTGACAGCAAGTCAGTTCTGACTCGTTGTAACCCTGTGGGACAGGGCATCCGCTGCCCCATGGCTGTTCCAGAGCAGAACGCTTCCTCATCTCGTGCCCACGAAGTAGATGGTAGATTCAAACTGCTGACCTTTGGGTTGGCAGCCCAACACGTAATCCTCTGTGCCACCAGACCTTCCTACCTTGTACATACTAAATGCTTGTTATAGGCTGGCTAGTCCTTGAGTGCACTTAATGTTCACCTTCATAGCACATTTCTTTTCTGCTATCTAAGGGTTTGATCTTTAAAAAAATTAAAAGTATGTTTTGCTTAGCCCATTCTGTTTTTTTTTTTTAGCCCATTCTGTTTTTATTCTTTCAAAATTTTTTATTTTTAAAATCATTTTCTTGGGGGCCCTTACAGCTCTTATCACAATCCATCCATCCATCCATTTATTGTGTCAAGCACATTTGTACATTTGTTGCCGTCATCATTTTCAAAACATTTTCTTTCTACTTGAGCCCTTGATATCAGCTCCTCATCCCTCCCCCATAAACCCTTGATAATTTATAAAAAAAAATTTCCCCCCATGTCTTCCACTGACCATCGACTCCATTCACCCATACTTGTGTTGTCCATTCCCCTAAGAAGGGGTTATATGTAGATCATTGTGATCGGTTCCCTTTCCCCCCCAGCTTCCTCTTACCCTCCTCATATCTCTATTCTCATTATTGGGCCTGAGGAGTTTATCTGTCCTGGACTCTCTTGTGTTGGGAGCTCTTATCTGTAGCAGTGTACATGCTCTGGTCTAACCGGATTTGTAAGGTAGAATTGAGGTCATGATAGTCGGAAGGGAGGAAGCATTAAAGAACATTCTGTTTTTAAACATTGTAATCTTACTAAACTTCATCTTCCCCAGGTTGAAAAATTCTCAGTCTTTAATTTCTTCATTAAGCAGAACCTTCCATATTCTCACTTCTATTCATTTTCCTCATCTAAACCTAAGTGCAAGTTAAAGTTCATTGTAAAAGACTTGAGAGGATTCCTACATCTGAACTGGAAGAGTCCATTCTTCATCTTGTAAATTGTGATGGAAAGGGGAAAAATTATACCTAGCGCTTAACAATGCATGTGACACTGTTAGAAAGATTTTTGAAATACTGGCTTGTTGACTCCTCTTAGCAGTCTTACGTACATTTGATAGGTGAGAACACTGAGGGACAGACAGACAGGTCAAGGTATGTGCCCAGAGGTAGTACAAAGCTAGTAAATAGCTTTTAGTCAGGACTTGAACCCGGCTTTTAGCCTTTGTAAGAGGCTCTCTAACTTCTCTATGCTGCATCTGCCCACTGCCTGTCCTTTTGTCCTGCTGCAGTGGCTTGTTTGTTGTTACGGTGCGTGAATGAAGCTGTGTCCCTGGCATTTCAGGTACTAGGAGGCAGGCTTTCCTCTGGTGGGTAGGTTCCAGTGACCTTTCCAGATGAAGATAGGACGAAGACCTGGCCATCTACTTGTGAAGATCAGCCAGTACACATGGTGGGGGTTGGGACAGAATACTGTCCCCGTGGATTCAGACATGCCGCTGGTCATGATGATGGCGCAGGACCAGGCATGGTTTCTTGCAGTCATTCACAAGGCAGTCAGAAAGTATTGCTAGTAGGGTTCCTCTTTCTACTATACGTGGGTTTGTTCCCCCCAAACCGCTGTGCTGAAACCTGTCTCGGCCATCCATGGATGGCTGCTGGCATGTTTTCTTAGTTACGTTTTTCTTGGTCTCCCAAGGTGCCTTCAAAACAGTGCAGTCAAAAACAGTGGCTTCTGAAGGGATCTGCTGGGCCCATTAAATTCAAGGCAAGCGATCTCAGCTCTGATGGTTACTTTTGGGACTCCAATGTGGTCATTGGGATAGATTGCCTTGAAAGACCAAGAATGACCTCACTGCCATTGAGTCTTAGGGGCTTGTTATGAAAATTTTTTAAGAAAATGGAAAACAATCAATGAAAGCTGTGTTGAGGAGTTCTTCCCATCACGACCGTGCACCCTCTTGCCACTCCCAGGTAGCAAAGGCTGTCTATCCAACCAAATTGTTGGGAGTCTTTACCCCACTTGCCCTACAATAGTATAGCCTGAGCTCGCCTGTCAGACTTCTGTTTCTGAGGCTCAGAGACCATTGACAGGGACTACAATTTTTTTAGTCCTCTAAGGATGCCCAAACTGCCATCTTGCTATGGTATAAGTGGAAGGGAACAGATTTCTTTTGGGGAAAAGTGAGTGAGACGGCAATGCTGTTTCAGGCATGTATAGACCTGGATAGGGGATGCGGAGCAACTATAACTGCATACTTTGATAGTCTTGTTTAATAAACCTTTCTGTGGTTATGTAACCAAATTTTTTTATCTTCTCATATTACTGAAAAAACTCTTGCAGCCATCAACCTAGTGAGAGCCATGTTTAACGCATTTTGTGTGGGATAAATCCAAATGTATAAACTAGACGTCTAGCAGCTGTACTTTCTGATTTTCCCTTGTGTGTGAAGTTGCCACAAGTTGGGGACAGTTTGATCGCACCACGTAATAGCACTACATCTGTATTATTTAAACTGGTCATGAACATCCAGCACAATTGCTCTATTCCGTTTTGTTCACTGAGCTTGTTGTCGTTGTTAAAGTTTCTTCTATTAGAGGAAGAAGTGAGAAATTTAAAAATGATGGATCTCTAAAGGAATTTTATCCTCATTTCTGTTTACTTGCTTACATCCTCTCACTGGAAGCAAAACAGAGAAGGAGGAAATAAACTTAGAACAGAGTTTGGAGCGGTTGGCAAGAGCCCCGGAGGAAGGTCACCTGGTTAGCCCTGAAGTCACAATGTGGAGACGGTTTCCCCACTATCATTTAGCCAGCCTGGGGTCTGCTGTCTTTATAAGTATACAATCTACTCTCTAAATACATGTATGTCACTCATCTTAAGAAATTTACATTCCAATTCTAGGAAACGGGAATCCATAGGTGAATGATGGCATTTAATGTTTTTAAAAATATTTTCATTGACTTATGTGTTATGTTATGATATCTTTTCAAGGAACTAGACAAAATCGTGGCATATGAATTGAAGACTGGTGGAGTTTTATTACATCCCATTTTTGGAGGAGGGAAAGAGAAAGATAAGTATGTTTATTTTATCAGAGAATGTTATAAACCCTCATTTTAAGAAAACACTAAAAAAAACACTGTTACATATTTTTGATGTTCAGATCTCTTATATTCACTAAATCTGTATGTTTTGTGTAGTCCAGCGTCCCATCTTCACTTTTCAATAAAGCATCCGCATACACTCTCCTGGGAATATTACACTATGTTCCAGTGTAAAGCTCACCTGGTGATGAGATTGATTGAAAACAGGATCAGTATGGAATTTATGCTACAAGTAAGTCGTGAAAACACATTGTAAAGTAGGAACTCCACAGTGGTCAAGAACGATCTGCGTGTGTGTTACTTGAAACAGGCCTCTAGGTTGACGCTTTGGTTTCTGATCAATGAGCTGCTTGCCCACTGTGTTCCCATGGGGCTTGTTGTTGGCCTGTCTTCTGGGGGACAAGATCAATGTTGGGGCCCTTTAGCTTAGTGGGAAAGTGGAATGAGGACATAGAGGTGAATGTTCCACCTACTTATGTGTGTTATTTTGTTTTTTCCACTTCATTCAATAGTGATATTAAGGGTGAAGTGCTGTTGAGAAATATTTTCAATAGAAAGAGAAATCTAAAAATTGTTTAATTCTTATCATTTTTGTAAATTCTGCCATATGTTTTAGACTAGTTTTGGTATAAATAGCTGAGAGTAGAAACTAATTGTATTATGATTACTTAGCAATTTTTAAATTGATAACCTTAAAGGAACATGGAAAATAAATCATCTTTCAATAGAAACATTTTGTTTGTCTTAAAATTAATTTTTAAAAAGTTCTCCTTCACCGTACTTTTAAAGAATGCAAATATTAAATAATAGTCAATAAAGGACCATTCAGTTTGGGGGGGTTGGTATAAATCAGGGGTCCTCAAACTTTTTAAACAAGTGGACAGACAGTTCACTGTCCCTCAGACCCGTTGGAGGGCCGGACTTTGGTGTAAAGAAAACCTATGAACAAATTCCTATGCACACTGCACATAGCTTATTTTGAAGTAAAAAACAAAGGGGAAAAACACCCGGCAGGCCAGATTAATATCCTTGGCGGGCCACAGTTTGAGGACCCCTGGTATAAATCAACCCCAATGCATAATCTCAACTTCTTAAATAATGTTTATGTTTTCATAGAGCTCGTAGTGTAATAAATTATAGGTATTATGGTGTTTATTGTTAATTACAATATTAGTTATGATTAAATTTTTGATTGTCAATTAGGTAGGTGTTTATATTTCATAGTTATTATTAATAAAGAAAAGTCAATTTTTCCAATATAACATGATAATTCAAGAATGGTTACAGGAAAAACAGTTTTATCCTGTTTAATCTTTGTACCTTTCTATTGCTAAGTAGCTCTAACTGGAACACTAAGTGGTAAAATGCTAACTTGTCCTCTGGCCAACTGTAACAAAGTTACCACGGGAAGTATGTTTAGTATGGGTTTCAAGCCATATATTTTATGTTGTTAGCTTTACTATCGACGCTTTCGTCTCCCCAGGTCTTCAATAAGCTGCTAAGTCTGGCCAGTACAGCTTCGTCTCAGAAGTTCCAGTCTCAGATGTGGAGCCAGATGCTGGTTTCCACATCGGGGTTTCTGAAGTCCATCTCCAATGTCTCCGGCAAAGACATCCAGCCTTTAATAAAGCAGTGGGTGTACCCTTTTCAATAGCAGTTGTCCAAGGCGGGGAAAGGCATAAGGTGCATGTGGCGGGGGGAACGAAAAAGGCATATGAGGGTATAAAGAGGGCAACTTCCTAAATGGTGTAAATAAGAATCATTTCCTCTAAGGTGCCTTTGAATCGTTGTGATGTCCACATCCGCATCCAGGTAGCTGTACACTTAAAAGGTGGTATATTTGGAAGTACTTTTGAGCATGGGAGTAAAGTAGGTTTGTTGCTGGGAAGGGTAGGGTTAAAGTAATCCACCAGACTGGCCTGTACAGTTCTTTATAACATGTGGTCTGGTGACTTTTAGATGTGGTTTGAAGCTGGCACAGCTTTTTTTTTTTTAATCATCTTATTAGGGGCTCATACAACTCATCACAATCCATACATACATCAATTGTGTAAAGCGCATTTGTACATTCATTGCCCTCATCATTCTCAAAACATCTGCTCTCCACTTAAACCCCCGACATTAGGTCCTCATTTTCCCCCTCCCTCCCTGCTGCCCCCTCCCTCATGAGCCCTTGATAGTTTATAAATTGGTATTTTGTCATATCTTATCCTGTCCGACGTCTCCCTTCACCCACTTTTCTGTTGTCCGTCCCCCAGGGAGGAGGTCACATATAGTTCCTTGTAATCGGTTCCCTCTTTCCAACCCACTCTCCCTCTACCCTCCCAGTATCGCCACTCACACCACTGGTCCTGTAGGGATCCTCCGCCCTGGATTCCCTGTATTTCCAGTTCCTATCTGTACCAGGCTGGCACAACTTAAGTAGTATCTTAGAACTTATGTGTTGTTTTGATTTGTTTTAAAACTAGTAATAGTGTGGTTTTGCTGCTTTCAAGACACAATTTTCTTAATGTTTCAGAAATCTTGTTTGACTCAAGGGAAACATTTCTATAAGAATTTTGATTACGTTGCCAGGTTTAACTTGAAGTGTACTTCTTGAGCTTTGAATTCTTAGAGATGTCCTTGAAAATTTTCACTACTATAACGAATAGCTGATGTTGGTTAGTGTGAATTCATTTCATTATGTGAAGATTCCTTTACATGCCTTTAGAGACCAGAGTGGAGTGGTAAAATTTTATGGAAGTTTTGCATTTAATAGAAAACGAAATGTCTTGGAATTAGAAATAAAACAAGATTATACATCTCCGGGAACTCAGAAATATGTGGTAAGTGTTTTTGTTTCATTTTTTCTTTCCCCGAAGTAGTCTTTTGCCCAGTTGGATTCTAGTCTCGGTTTATGGAAGCACTTATCCATAGGAAGGTTTGTAATGAGGATTGTTTGCAGGGAGTAGATTTGAGCAATCACCCTGTTCAATGAAAGGAAAGAGGAGGTGACAAATAGAGGTTTTGTGGGCTACCGTTTGCCTCATTCCTCTGTCCTCCAGCAGTGGTGGCCTTTTTGTGTCTCCAGATACACATGTTGAACAGAAGTATGTTGTATCTTGATTTGTATGTCTGTATACGTGACTGAGTTTGGTTTGGGTATACCCTGGTGGGGCAGTAATTAAAGTTCTTGGCTGCTAACCAGAAGGTTGGTGGTTCAAACCCACCAGCCGCTCCACTAGAGAAAGATGTGGCAGTCAGCTTTCCTAGATTGTATACCGTCTTGGAGACCGAGAGTCGCAGTACTATGAGTCAAAATCAACTCGATGCCACTGGGATTGGTTTTGACTTATACACAAGCATAGGAGCAGACTGCAGTCAAGTTGTGAGAAAGTTCCCTGATCTTTTATTTTATTTATTATTGTTTTTTAATCTATTCATTGGGGGCTCTTACAGTCCATACATCAATTGTATCAAGCACATTTGTACATATGTTGCCATCATCATTTCCAAAACATTTTCTTTCTACTTGAGCCCTTGGTATCAGCTCCTCTTTTTCCCCTCCTTCCTCCGCCCTCCCACCCTTGTAAACCTTTGGTAATTTATAAATTATTGTTATTATCATATTTTACACCGTCTTCTGTCTCTCTTCACCCATGTTTCTGTTGTTCGTCCCCCTGGGGGTGGGAGTGTTGTACATCAATCATTGCGATTGGTTCCCCGTTTCTTCCCTTCTCCCCTCAGAAAGTTCCATCATATTTTAATTCTGTTTTTCAAAGAACTTTTGAAGCTCCTGGATAGACTGGTATTTTTCAGCTTGCCTTTGAACAGTGTTTCTTTTTAAAGGGACCACTTAAAGTGACAGTGCAAGAGTTAGATGGATCCTTCAACCACACACTGCAGATTGAAGAAAACAGCCTTAAACATGACATACCCTGCCATTCCAAAAGCAGAAGGTAGGTTTTGAACTGTAACTATAAATTTGAAATTATTAAACTGCGTGGCGCTATTTAAAAATGTCAAGTTGAAAATCTTCTGTTGTTACCAAACATTCTTTGTTTGCATTTCCCTCTTTAGAGCTATTTTTTAATGTAGGCCTTTGGGTGTCCATTTATTTGGAATGGGAGCTTGAAGTTTCTCTGAGCCAGAAAATATTCAAGGCAAATAGTTTATATCCATTTTTATTCATCTTGTGGATTTACTATGTACAGGAAATACTAGATGAGTAATGATAGTTAAGGAGTTTAATGTGTGCATCATTACATTTCTTTTTTTTAATTTTTATTTTTACTGTGAATCTTTCTCCTATATATTGCCGTGACCATTCAGAATATTCTTTATGCCTTTGAAAGGAAAATTACCGGTTCTTTTCTTTTTTACAAGTTTATTTTTAAAATATCCAACAGGTCACCTTTGATTTAATATTTTTTTTTTTT
>NW_022103896.1:19630714-19646485 GCF_000313985.2 Echinops telfairi
CTCCCCCTCTCCCATGTCCCCCCGGAACTGTCAGTCCCGTTGTTTTCTCCTCCAGATTGTTCATCCCGCCTGTCCTATCCAGACAGGCCTGCTGATTTAATATTTTTAAAGGTTGGATTTCACTTAATATTTAACGTGGTACCACTGGTTTTTAATTCAGGCCTTTGCGTCTTCTCTGAATAGTGAAATAGAGGTCCTCTCTGGGCTTTCCTGGGGAGGATTGCTGGGGTTGTCATGAAGGTGCCGTCCAGTTGGCTCCCACTTAGCCCTCACACGCACAACAGACTGCGACACCGCCCGGGCCTGCGCCGCACCGCACTTGCTGTGTGTGAGCCGTCCGTGCAGCTTCCATGTCCGTCCGCTCACTGAGGGCCTCCTCTTTCTCACTGGCCCTCCACTTTGCCACGCGTGACGTTCTTCTCCACGACTCGGTTCTCCTGATGGCATGTCTAGACATGTATGTCAGACAGTCTTGCCGTCCTTGTTTCGAAGGAGCGTTCTGACTTGTAGTCCTTCCGAGACAGATTGCTCATCTTCTTGAAGTCCATCATCCGTGAATGTTTCTCACAAGCACCACAATTCAGGAAGGCTCCTTAGCAGTATTAAAATTGGAGGATCAGAACTCTTCTTGGCAAGATCCTTTGTAGGTTGTCTAATACAAATGATGTCGATTTCATATGAAGACCCCAGAGAAGTTTATTTTGAAATCTTAATGTAATCATTCCTCCCTTCCCCTGAAGAAATTCCTTCTTAAATCAGAAGGAAATCCCTCTTTCTTATTGTCTTATACACCTTGTAAATTGGTAACATCTACCTGCTACCTTTTCTCCTACCATTTCCTCGCATCTTTTTCTCTACAGGAATAACGCTGTCCCTTGAGTAGTCCTTGGTGTGAGGGGCACGGGATGGTTCTGTTATGTGCTTTTGTTTATTTTCACTTTCTCACAGGTTTTTGGTATGTCGTCCTGCTGTTTTTAGGACAGGAGTAATTTACATGGGAGCTATTGTTTTAAGTTCTGTACATATTAATTCTCTTAAGATTATTATTATCATTTACTTTACCTTATAGTAGCTAGTCCATAAAGCATATGGTTCTGAATTATTTATGTTTCATAACAGGCCTATTTTTTTTGTTTTTTGTTATAAAATATCTATTGATGATCCACCTTAATTTTTCTATCTGAAACTGTCATGACATGCTTTGGGTAATGTACAGGTTTAAGTTAACATTTCATTATTTGTCTGCTTTTTAGTAAACTGTGATCATGAAGGAATTTCAGTATTGCTCATCATTCCCTCCAGCTTCCAAATGGATATTGGTTTTTGCTGTATTTAAAGCCTCTTGTTTTTAAAGTCCATTGCATTTGGTATCGCCCCTTAAGATGTTATGTTGCCCAAATGCCTAACTTGATCCTTAGCCGTTCTTTATTTCCTTGGAAACTCACAATTTTCAAACTGCTTTTTCTCAAATGTAGAAATAAGAAGAAAAAAATTCCACTGATGAATGGAGAAGAAGTTGACATGGACCTTTCTGCAATGGAGTAAGTTATGTACATTCGAAGATACAATATTGTATACGTTCTTGTTAAACCAATATAAAAATGGGTGACCTCAAAATCAGTGGTTTTATGACTTTTTAGAGGGACTAGAAACTATTAAAAGTAACACACAAAATTGTAGTTAGTCAGATAAAAGTAAACCAGACCTGGCTGCCAAGGTGGAATTTTGAGGCAGGGAGGGTGCTGGGGTGGGGTGGGGGTGTCTTCCCGCTTCCCTGTGGCTTCCCAAGGGCTGATTCCCAATGATAATGGACATACAGATCACATCAGGTCTCCTTACAATCTTGTTTCTGATCCAGTACTTCATTAGACTCAGAGACCCACTGCTTTTGATTTGATTCTGACTCATAGCAACCCTGTAGGACAGAGGAGAACATAGAGTTTCTAAGACTATAAATATGTACAAGAGGAGACAGGTTCATCTTTCTCCCGTGGAGTGACTGATGGACTTGAACTACCAACCTTGAGATCAGCAACCCAACACTTAACCCATCGTGTCACCTGGACTCTCAGTACTTCACTAGTAGGGATGGGCTTGGCACTTTTCATTTTTAATGAGCTCCCCAATGAGGAGCTTGTCTTTGGACTTGTGCGCTTCGAGGCTCCCTCTGTTAAGACAGTTTAAAAGATCCCTTTCCTCAGCTTTACGTGCTGATGTTTTCTCATGGTCTTTCTCTTTTAAAGCCTGTGGTAGCTCAAATGCTCTTTCTTTGCTCCTTCATTCTGTGCCTATATGCTTTTAATGAAACGCTTTGAAATGTTACTTGCTTTGGTTGCCAGATTACCAATAATGTTTACACAGACGGTCTTCTTTAGGATGGGTATTAATTTTAACTGTTTCTAGTGAGTGCCTTGGCTGTAGTAAGCACTCAGACGGGCTTATTGAGTAGAATGATTATTCCCAGTGGTGGTTTTTTGAGGAAAATGTTGACAAAAGATTAGGTTTTTAAAACTAGGCTCTCCACGTCAGATAAACCCCTCAGGAACAGAAATGGGAGTAATGCTACCAGGAGGGGAGGGGGAAGGTACGGGGAGGAGGGCAGGAAGGGAGTAACCGGTTGCAGTGATCGATGCATAACCTCCCCACCCCCAGGGGGATGAACAACAGAAACATAGGTGAAGGGGAAACAGCAGTCGATGTAAGATATGAAAACAGTAATATTCTGTAATTTATCAAGGGGTCATGAGGGTGGGAGGTGGGGAGGGAGAAGCTGATACCAAGGGCTCAAATAGAAAATAAATGCTTAGAAGATGATGATGGCAACATATGTACAAATATGTATGATACAGTTGATGTATGGAATGTTAGAAGAGCTGTAAGAGCCCCCAATAAAATGATTAAATAACTAAAACTAGGCTTGTTACCTTGAGAGGTATGTTAGAATACAATTTTTTCTACGTCCCCAAATTAGGTTTTAAACCTTGTCTTTTTTTTTTTTAATCATTTTATTGGGGACTCGTACAGCTCTTGTCACCATCCATCGATCCACTGCATGAAGCACATTTGTACATGTTTCCATCATTTTCAAAACATTTTCTTTCTACTTGAGTCCTTGGTTCAGACCTAGTTTTTGAAAACAACAAAAGGTTAGCATTAAAAACAAAACCAAAAAACCTTGCATTACAAGGCAGCAAAACATTAATATTTAGTCAAGCCAATGCTTTCTTTTCTTGGTAATGGTTGCTATCCAGTAAATTATAGCCACCGTCAGTTATTATCTGTTGGAGTTAAATGAAGAATTTCCCTCAAAGTTTTTATATCACAAAAGCACAAATCAAAACCTGCTAATTTTTATTATTACTGCTAGCTATCCCTTTATCCTTGCAGATCTTTCCAGCAGGCTCTATAGAGATTAGACGTTGTGAGAAGTTGAAACACACGAAGCAGGTTGATGCATTGTCAACCCGATGAAAAGGGGAGACATTGACTCCCAGATCTAAAGGAGACATCTGGGGAACAGACGCTTTGTCTCTGTGTTCTTATGCATAGAATGACGCACGTGTGTGTGGTTGTTTTTCTTCCAGCGCTGACTCCCCGTTGCTGTGGATCCGGATCGACCCCGACATGTCGGTCCTGAGGAAGGTGGAGTTTGAGCAGGCCGATTTCATGTGGCAGTACCAGCTGCGCTACGAGCGGGACGTCGTTGCGCAGCAGGAGTCCATCCTGGCCTTGGAGAAGTTCCCCACGCCCGCCTCGCGCCTCGCACTCACGGACATCTTAGACCAAGAGCAGTGTTTCTACCGCGTGAGAATGTCAGCGTGCTTCTGCCTCGCAAAGGTGAGCTGGTGTCCAGTAGAAGCAGAGCGCTGACTGCTGCGTGGATTCCTACAAAAAAGTGCTGAAAAAGAACTGACATACCATTATCTTTCAATTCACTTGGTAGCTGGGCCTTTGAGAGCTTTGCCAAATGCTTTTTGACAAGACTGTCTAGAAAGAAACATCTTTTGGGTCTAAAAAGAGATCTGCTCAAAATTGTTGTTTTTATCAAACTGAAAAGTCAGCTACAGAAACCAAAGAAAATGTTTCACCGTTTATTGAATTGCAGCAACGCATTTTTAAAAAAAATATATAAGCATTATATTAAAGTCATTGAGAGCATGAGAGATAATACAATAATACAGTCAGGCATGTTACATAGTACCATTGCTCACCTCAGCCCAGCTTGGTCCACGTGGAGAGAGGGGGAAGGGAAGGAGGGGAAGGGAACAAGGGAGAGGGGAGTGACCAGGGAGTGAGCATCAAGGAGCTCAGGGTCAGAGAGAGAAGTCCAACCGCTCTATATTGCTGACCCATGCCTATATACCTTTTGGGAGCATGCCAGCCCATTAATTACAGGTAGAGACATACGTCACAGGGAGGGGTTGCACTATAGGCTACACAGCAATGAGAGGGTGGTCTAGGGGGTGGTTTCTGGGTCTCCATAGGAACCCTGATCAGTAGAGTGCAAACCCCTCCTACAGGAACCAAGCTAATGGTCCCAGGCTTCAGAGAGTAGTCCATTGTCTCCAGCAGCAGGGAGCAGGCCCACCCCTGTGGTGGGATGAGACAGCAGTCTGGCAGCAAGTATCTGACTTCCCCCCGCAAGTCCCCCTTTTGTTTTATATATAAAATTCAAAAGAGCTGTGGACGCCATTACAAGATGGCGCCGGACCGCGCCCGCATTGTCGGAGCTGAGATGTAAACAAGCTTGTTGCGCATGCGCTGCCAGGAGCTGAGCTGTAAACAAGCTTGTTGCGCATGCGCTGCCAGCCGCTCACTGCGCATTATCGCGTTGCACCAATCCTGGTAGGACACGTCACCGAGCAGGGTATTTATACCCGGGGTTTTAGGAGCTTGGGGTCTTCCGCAGCTGACTTCGGGCTCAGAAGCAGCGTCAATAAACTTCGCAGATTGCATCCACCAGAAGGGTCCTGACCATTCTTGTCTCGGTCCGTGTTGCGCCGTGTCATCCGCGCGCGACAAGAGCCACAGTGGCTACATGGTTATTTTCTATACATTGAAAACTGCCAAGGCAAAACTTTATAATCCAATTAATATAGCCAAAAATTCAGGCTTATAGAAAACATTTTGAATCCAGGCACTGGGGGTAAAGTCCCCAAATGCCCATCGGCTATTGGAGGAGGGTATTGAGATTGGATACCGCAGCGGGGAGAAATAAAGCCAAATAGGAATGTTTGCCTCTATAGTTAAAGCTGCCGGCCACACAGCAACCAGCTATGTGCTTGTAAGAGACAACCTCAGAAACAGCACCATATAGGAGGGTAAAGTAAGGAGCAATGTCATGAGAATGTGATTGGGACTCACCTACAGCTCACAAGGGTGGAGGTCCCCCTCCACCACTAGAAACCTAGCCTCCCAGGCTCCTCTGCGAGAAAATGAAGGATTCGTCCTTAAACACTCTCTTCCCGTTCTCTGCTCCTCAACGGTGTTTGCCTTATGCGCAAACTTCAAAAGTGCCACAGAGGCTGTATGATTCTCTTTCACACGCCTTAGCTTTCTATAGAAGCAACACGTGATAGCCAGGACAAAAATTGTGATTATGAGCAGCACTGATAGGCTGGAACCCAGGCTATGAGAAATACTTTGAGCCCAAGCACGAGGATCCAATCCTTCCATGCCATCCACCAATTGCTTAATTATATCAGAGCCAGGAGATGCCTCAAGCCTGTCTTTGAATGTATAGAAAATATCCTTTTTAAGCTGAATAACACCTAATGAAATGTTTCCCTTAAACCCTTGCAAATGTTTTTTGATCAGATCCCAATTATGCAATGTTACAATATACAGGTAAGGAGTTACACAGAAATCAGTTACATTTCAATCACATTATAGCATTAACTAACAAGTGTAAAATCTTGATCTTTCAGCAAAGCAGCAGTCTGTAGTAATAGTCCAGTCATTACTTTATAAAATGTCCAAAATCTTGATCTTTCAGCAAAGCAACAATCTGTAGTAATAGTCCAGTCACTATTGTATAAAATGTTCAGTTATGATAGAGTTCTAGAGTTTCTTTTAGACGGCATCAGCAATGGAAGAAATATCTTTGCAGTCAGCATCGCCACTCAGGAATCTGCGAGGGCTTCTTGACGTTTTGGGTAACTTCAATAACAGGAAAGGGTCACGTCACAGCATGGGCGTTCCTCCTTTCTTCTGGGCCTTGCTGGCTGAAGAGAAATTCACCTATCTCCTTTGCCTGTGAAAATATAAACAAATAGCCCCTCTCTTTGGGGTGTCATTAACCTGCAAAAGGAATTATGGTTAAGATTGGGTGGCTCCTCCATCTCTTATTTGTCCATTTTTCTCCAAACGTGGTTGCGTCCTTCTAAAGGGAGTCCATCAGCTTTATTCTGTAAAATACAAATGCATAGCCCTTTCTCCAGGTGAATGGAACCGGATCCCAAACGCGGTTTCCATCTTCTTGGGACTTCTTAGGATTAGTTTTCTCTCAGCCCAGCTTGGTCCACGTGGAGAGAGGGGGAAGGGAAGGAGGGGAAGGAAACAAGGGAGAGGGGAGTGACCAGGGAGTGAGCATCAAGGAGCTCAGGGTCAGAGAGAGAAGTCCGACCTGCAGCAACACATTTTAAAGCGAAGAATATATTTGGTAAGAAGTCCCTTGGTTTGAATGATAGTTTACATTATAGTACATGAAATGAGTTAATCTTAGCCTATTGTAATTTTTTTTACATTGATTTGAGTTTAGGAATTGATATTAGTCATGTAATTTAAAACCATAGGCATTAAAAAAAATGAATAAAAGCATAGGAATTGGAGAAGGGAAAACTGATTTCCTTCTTCAGAACCATAAAATCATTACAATAAAAAACAAACAAAATGTCACTTAAAAAATGTAAACTGAAAAATAAACATGCTGCAGTAACAACAGAAAAAGATGATGACAACATATGTACAGATGTGTTTGACACTCTGAATATATGTATGGATTGTGATAATAGTTGTACGAGCCCCCAATAAATACATTTTTTTAAAACCCCACAAAAACATAGGAACTACCATTTAACATGCTGGAAAAATTAATTTATTAAGAAAAATCAAATATTTTTCTTTAGATGTGAAAAAAAAAAAAACCCAAAAGGAAAAAACTGATGGTAGATCAAATGAAAGCCAGAAAAAAAGCCGATAAAAATTTGGCCAGAAATGCAGGTTTCCAGGTATTTAAAAAGCATCTTGATAATAGATTCATTCCCATTTAGTGACTGTGTAGCCTTCATCACTGCTAAACCCATTTGTCTAATATTTCAACAGATTATAATGACTTACATTTGTTCTCTCCTTACTGACTTGGAAGTAGCTGGCTGCTTTTGGATATATGAGGGAAAATCATTTTCTTTGGTAGTCATCTGCTGAGGATAAGCATTCGTGGCTTCTATTAAAGGCTTTGTGATTCTTGCATGCTGAGTTCTTAGCAGAGCCATAAAAGTATAGAGTATATTATTTTTTTTAAATCCTAATTTTATTTTCAGACATGTATTTTAGATGCACTAAAAATTTCAATAGCGAGATTTTTGGAAATGGTTCTTACAGACTTGAGTGGTTGCACTAAGGCTTGTTTTTCATTGAGGGTAGATTGAAAAACCTTATTTAAAATCCATAATGATATTTCTGCTGAGTAAATGGATTACAGTTATATCTGTCCAATGAATAAAAACATAAACCACTTCTTATTTAGACTTTTCCAAATGTTTTGCAGTAGGTAACAAAAGTAACTGCTACCATTAGAAATGAACTTGTAGAAAAATACACATTTTAAGGATTTGGTGGGAAGGTGAGTGGTTTGTTTTACTTTTTTTGAAATGGTGGTGAAAGGCTGGAGTATTGGCTCTCTGAGACTAGACCGTGTACTGAGAGGGTGTGAAAAGCTCTCTTCGGTTTCGAAGTGCTTGCTGTGGTGACGCAGGTGGTTCCCTTTTGTCGTTCTTCAGATCGCAAATTCAATGGTGAGCACATGGACAGGACCACCCGCGATGAAGTCGCTCTTCACTAGGATGTTCTGTTGTAAAACTTGTCCAAACATTGTGAAGACGAACAATTTCATGAGCTTTCAAAGTTACTTTCTACAGAAGGTATAGTTCACTTGTAATCTTCTCATGAATATGTCTGATTCCATTATCTGTGTCTTTACATTTAACACGAGGTGTGCTTGATTTCTTATAGAGCTGGAACTGGCTCTCGTTTCTCTCTTGGCCCAACAAAGTGAAACTGGAGTGGGACAAATTGCAGGGCAGCACGGGCATGGCATAGCAATCAAACCGCTTGCTGGACACAGTGGAAACAGCAGTGCCCGACTTGGAGGCTGACAGTGCTGTTTTTTGTGTCCCTCTCCGCAGTTCTGGCAGTAGTGCAGTTTCCCACATTTGGTTTCGGAAAAGGCCCACTTTGCCCCTTATGAGTCTCCCAACCCAGGGCTTTGACTTGACTTGTTATTTTTCTCTTTCCATTTCGGGTGTCCCCATACACTCACATTTTACAAATTCAGTTTTGCAGCATTGACCTTGACTAAACCAATTTTAACTGGTTTGAAATCTGCCTTCTTATAAAATTAATTCTTTTGCTTCTGAAATTCTTTCCAAAACTGAAGCAATTACTCATCCCTTTTATGGGGGGTATACAACAAAGAATCATAATCTACATTTATAGTAAGATTAGACATGGAAAACTGGGCCTTGTGGTTGATTACATGGAAGATGGAGGCGTGAGTAAGTTCTCTAATGGCAACCGGTTTCAGGCGTGGTCTGTTTATATGATCAGAGGAAGTAAGCATAGATTTCTGGGTACATACTTCATTCCTGGTTCATTGACTGTTTGCACGTGAACACATTTCTTAATCTTTTAAGCCCCAGAGTACTGACTTCTAAGATTTATCTTTTATTAGCATAAAATAAGATCAAGAGTATAATGTATCTGTCACATCATCTGTTTCCTGTAAATGGCCTTTTAGGAAATTGGTGGTGGTGGTGTGATGGGTTGGGGCCAGTGTGTTTGGAAGGGATGTGGCAATGGTTGGGTATTCATCACTTGGTAGTAATTTGAAAATCTTAGTAATTTACTAAAGTAAAGGCAGACATAAGATAACTAAATGGCACTGGGAGAGAATAATGAAGTCTAGATAATTAAGCTTATTCTTTTGTGATTTGGGGATTGAAGAGAATGAGCAAGGTTGAGCAAAAGGACATTCGGGTTAGTTTGGCTTCGTGTGCCTGGAGAAAAAACTGGAAGCTTGCTGGGCACAGAAGGAAGCCAGTGGAAAGGCAAAGAGAAAATAGTCAAGTGAGAAAATAGATGCAAAGGAGAGAAGAAGGGCAAGTTCTGAAGATGTTAGAAGAACATGGGGCACGGTTGGGGGTGAATTTTAGAAAAGATCAAAACATTTCTCTTCCTGAGACAAGTGGATGTTGGTGGAGATGTAGGCAAGTTGCGACTTACAGTTCATAGAGCAAAAGATCAAAGGATTGCTTAGCAGCACTGGGTGAAAATGATAATATATTTCCAGTAATTTCTTGAGCAAAAGAGATTCAGAATAATCCAGGTTTGCTGAAAGACAATGTTGGTTTAGTCTTAGAAGCCTGCAGTGTGTAATTTTTATATTGAAGAAATGGACATTTGATAGTACTTACATATTCTTTTTAGCTTCCTTATTGGCATTACACTAATTCATGGAGAGGATGCAAATGAATGTCTGTTTCTAGTTTTCATCGTTGTGTTGTTCTTCCATATGTAACAGTGTTTCTAACTGGCACTTGTGACCCATAGTGAGAAGGTCATGAAATCAATTTGAAGTTTTAACTAACCTTTTTTTAGTAAAAGAATAAGTAGTATCAAAATGTATTATATGTGGTAAGGGTTAATATATATGTATTTTTGTTACCTTTTTTTGTTTTTTTGTATTCTATTGCACGTAAAGAGTGTGTGTGTGTGTGTGTGTGTGTGTGAGAGAGAGAGAGAGAGAGAGACAGACAGAACTATGCTCTGGTATACAAAGTATATTTCTTACTGTGGGTTGCAGTCAAAGCTTAAAGAACAGTATTTTCTTACCTATTGATCTTTCATTCAATATCTCTAGATGAGAGGAAGGGGAGAGAAGATTAGTGCTTAAATCAGATTTGCTTCCAAAAAGGGCAGAGTGACCATAGAACAGATATTTCTTCGAAAAGTTCCTTAGTTGTTTCAGAGTATTCTCATCGGCTGCTATAGCTTCTACAGCTTCTGTTCCTTCAAGCAAGCAAAGAGCCATCGGCTTCTTAGCCCCCAGGTTAGAGGGGATCGTTATTTTAGTAAGAAGAGAGAACAGTTCACGCTTCCCTGTCCACTGAGGACTGTGATACCCATTCATTGTCATTCACTCCATTTTGCTAGTAGAAGTTACTACTATGGTATGATCATGTTTCTACCGCCGTAGAGAAGTTGATAATGGAAATTTGGAAAGGTGAAGATTAAGTTGAATTTCAGGTAACTTACTGGTTTTCAAAAACCTCAGTCTAAGAATGAAAGTAATACTGGAGAATTGTGGTGTTTTCTTTTTTATTATTTTTTGGGGGCTCTTACAGCTCTTATAACAATCCATATATCTCTTGTATTGATCACATTTGTGTGTATATTGCCATCATTTTTTTTGCCATCTTCATTTTCAAAGCATTTTCTTCCTACTTGAGCCCTTGGTATCAGCTCCTCTTTATTCCCTCCTATCCCCATCCCCCACCTTCGTGAACCCTTGTTAAATTAATAAATTATTGCTACTTTCATATCTTACATAGTCCACTGTCTCCCTTTACCCACATTTCCCCCTCAGGGGGATTATGTCGATCATTGCAATCAGTTCCCCCTTGTCCTCCCACCTTTCCCTTATCCTCATGATATTGCTATTCCCATTACTGCTTCTGAGTGGTTTATCTTTCCTAGATTCCATGTGTCTAGGGCTCGAATTGGTGTTTTCTAAAGACTGATGGTTGAGGTCTGCTGATGTCACATGGTTGTAGTCATTTTGTCATTTGATCTTAAAATGGTTGTGAGGCAACTGAGCCTCCTACTCAGTAAACAGCTAGTTAAAGACATTCAGCAAGAGTTAGCAGTTGAATACTGGTTTACCTACTGCTGAACCCATACCTTTTCCACTGTAACACACGGGACTGGAGTAACATCATTTGTCTTACATGTTTTGCTGCAGGATACGTGGGCTACGAGCATGTCAAACCATGCAGCTATTCTCTCATTTCCCATTCAACTCTTTTGTGTTAGAATGGTTTGAGATGGTGAACAGGGGTGGGAGCTAGGAGATTTTGGCTTTGTTTGAATTTTTTGTGTCAGCCCTAAAGTGACTCCTTTTCTATATACAGTCAATGAATTGTAGTCATTAGATTATATGCTTAAAATTACTTCATTGTTTTTGTTTGCTTTTTGTAGACTATGCCAGTTGCAATGGCTTTGTTGAGAGATGTTCATAATCTCTGTCCCAAAGAAGTCTTAACATTTATTTTAGACTTAATCAAGTATAATGACAACAGGAAAAATAAGGTAAGATTCTCTCTTCCTCATGATATGATGAAACTGGCTCTTGGTATTTTGCTCTGAAGGAAATGTTTACTTAATGGTAAGCCCATAATAATTGAGTTTGCTAGAGATGGAGATGGCAGGGTTTTTTAGAGCAGTCAGCAAATCAAAAACAAGACAGTTGGTTCTGAAATGTTCTTCCTGCCCCTTCGATGTGGAGACTGCTGTGTACCCAATTTGAGGTTGTCACGTAACTCCGTTTGGTGAAGTCTGACCGCACGGTCACCGAGTGATATCCAGAAGACCGTTCTTTTTTTTTAACATTTTATTAGGGGCTCATACAACTGTTATCGCAATCCATACACACATCAATTGTGTAAAGTGCATTTGTACATCATTCTCAAAACATTTTCTCTCCACTTAAACCCCCGACATTAGGTCCTCATTTTTCCCCTCCCTCCCCGCTCCCCCCTCCCACATGAGCCCTTGATAGTTTATAAATGGGTATTTTGTCATATCTTGCCCTGTCCGACGTCTCCCTTCACCCACTTTTCGGATTACATGGAAATGTGTGTGACCTCCTCCCTGGGGGACAGACAACAGAAGACCGTTCTTACAGGGGAATAACTTGTTCATTGATGACCTTGACCTTTTTCTTTTACCATTTTGTGCATTATTCATTTTTTTTTTACAAATAGTTGTTGAAAGCTATGAGTCAAAACTTATTTCATTACACTTGTCATCAGTTCATAATCACCAAGTGATTTTGAGCACACATGCTATACTGAGAGAATATAGGTTAAATCGAAGGCATATTTGCTGCCTTCAGAAACTTCATGTATTCTTTAAACCTTTAGTGAACAACAGCTGCCTATCAGTTTGATTCTATTCTAAGCCTGCTGGCTTACGGTTCTGCTCAGCCGTGTATTTTGAGTAGCTTAGATAGATGACTTTGGGTCCGGATTTCTCAAGGTTGCAACCAAGAAGTTGGGCCAGGAACACCATCACCTGAAAGCATGACTGGGACTGGTAGATCCACATCTAAGACGATTGCACACGTGGCTGTTGACAGCGTCCTCAGTTCCTTGTCACCTGGGCTGGTTGTTCTCACTTCTGGCTTCCCCTGACCAAACTGAGACCCAGGAGGAAGCCCAATGACCTGATTTCAGAAATTGTACATTGTCACTTCTGCTTTTTTCTCACCGTTAAAAGTCACAAAGCCCAGCATACACTCAACAGGAGAGGAGCTGGTTTTTACCTTTTTAAAAAAGAATTAAAACAAAAAATTGTGGATGTATTTTAAGTAAACTGCCACCCGAAGTTTGCAGGAGTCAAAAAGAGTGCAAGGAATGTAACCGTTTTGATCCTTTTTTTTTTTTTCGTTTTGATCCTTTACAGGATGCAAAGTATCTTTTACTCTTCTGCCTGGTGGTCTGGTGGGTTTAGAATTTCAGACACAAAATAACTTTCCCTCAGATTTTTTGTAGTTGAGAACACACACAACAAATATACACCAGTTCAACCATTTCTGTGTGTATAATTAATTTAGTGACAGATATCGCTAAATCCTTTGAGTTGTGCAACCATCCTGGCCCGCCCTCCTTGTGTTGTTCCTGCCTGTTAGCATAAACTCCCTGCCCCCTAAGAATCCTGTCTCATCTTTGGAGTTGCTGCTGTGCCAAACAAACAACCCACTGTTCTACCCTGCCTTATAGGGTCGCTATGAGTCGATGGCTGTGATTTTTTTACGTAGTTGATTCAGACTCATAGCCACCCCTATAGGTTTCCCCAGCTATAAGTCTTTCCACGAGATAAAAACACCAACCTCATTGCAATTGAGTCAGTGCTGACTAACAGCGACCCCAGTTGACTTCTGAGACTGTGTTACTTGAGTAGAAAGCCCAGCCTTTCTCCTGTGGGAGCTGCTTGTTGGTTTCGAACTGCTGACCATATGGATCTCATTGCTAACCGATGTGTAAGCGCTACATCACCAGGAGATGGTCTTCTCTTTTTCCCTTTGGGCTCAAACAGCTGATCTTGTAGTTAGAAGTCCAACATTTAAGGGCCACTGCCACCCATGTAGATAGTTCTAAAAGAGCACAGTGCTCAAGGCAGATATTTTGTATTAGTGAAGCGAAACTATTGTTTGGTTTTGAGAAGATTTCAGAGGGGGGTTTTATGGCGTAAGTTTTAAGATTGTCTTGGGTTCATCAGAGGTTGGAAGCCATTGTTCTGTTACCTTTGAGAGTGCTGTTGAGAGAAGCCCAGTGCCCTTTTTGTTCTAGTTCTTTTATGTGTACAGCATATGCTTTCCCTCTGGAAGATAGAAGCCATGTGCTGTAACATGTTTCTCTTCAGTGTCCTGAAATTCCCCCCAGTGTCTTGAGCATCAAGTTGGGCTGGAATAGATGCTCGGTAGTAGGCTCTGTCAGTTGCAGAACTTTTGGTCTGGGACTTGCTATGGAATTAATTTTTTAAAATAGTTTTTGCCTCCGTTTTCTCTGCTTCTCATAATAGAACTCCTGTAGTTGGTGTGCTTGCCTCCTGTACTAGCCTTCTAGTTTTCCTATGCTTCCTCTCCTAATTTCTGCCTCTGTTCACTTAAAATTTTATATATTTTTTCCACTTAACTCCCATTTTAATTTTTGACTCATTTTCTGCAGGTTTCTTTTTTTGTTAAAAATGTTACACTATTAGAAGTTAGGACATCCTGGTGTTGTCTCAGACAATATTAATTTTTATTTCTGTTGCCTTTTCCTGCATATTCTTACTTTCCCGAGTTGCCTTGTTTTTGTTAATTTTGTTGTGCTAAAATCCGTAGGCCCCATCTTGCCCTGTGAACCATTTGAAGTGTGCAATTGAGTGACATTAAGTAAACTCACTGCCTGGTGCAGCCATTGCCACCAACTGTTATGTCCCATCAGTCCAACACTAGCTCAGCCACCCTCCAGCACCAGTGCTCCGTTCTTCGTTTCCCCCAACCCCTGACAACCACCAGTAAGCGCTTTTTGTGCATGTTCTTACCCCAGCAGCTGCATTTTGCTTATCTGTGCATCTATTGATGAACCCTTAGGTGGTTTCTACCTATTGGCTAATGTAATGCTTCAGTGAACATTGGTATAAAGCATCTCGCTGAGTCCCACTTTCAAAAAGTCCTTTGGGTTTGTACCGAGGAGCGGACAGGCTTGGGTGACATGATAATTCTGGTCTCTAGTTGTTTTTGTTGATTTTTTCTGAGACTATCTGGTGAACCTTAGTTATATGTATATATGCAAGGGATCTTCAAAAAGGTCGTGGCAAAATTCCATCACCTTTGAATTTGTTTTCTGTGAACATTTTTTTCCCCCAGTAACTTTTGGATGCCCTCTCATATGAGAGTAGAGTGCTAAAATAGCTGATTTGAAGCTCTTTGATTATCAGTTTTATTTGTGGAGTATAGTTCTCCTTGTAGAAGAATCCAGCTGGGTTACTGTAAGAATGCCTTCCATGTTGTTAATATTTGTTCAGTCTGATTTCCATAAGACATATAGGTGATACTTAAGAACTTGTTCCTATCGTTTCAGATACAGTCAATTTTTCAGCTATGTACATGTTTTATCCATTTGTAATGCTCAGGTAAATTTTGGTACTATCATTAGAAATTATTCTTTGGGTTAGTTTTCAGATAACTATTACCGTGCAGAAATGATTGATGCCCTTGCCAACTCGGTTACACCCGCAGTCAGTGTGAATAATGAAGTTAGAACTTTGGATAACTTGAATCCTGAAGTACGGCTCATTCTGGAAGAGATCACCAGGTTTTTGAATATGGAAAAGCTGCTTCCAAGTTACCGACATACCATCACTGTCAGGTATGCTTAGATTCTTTACATTTTTTTGTCTGAATAACTATAAAATTTATCCTCATTATAGAGTTTTGAAGTCCTGGTGGTTTCACGGTTATGCATTGGGCTGCTAACTGCAAGGTCAGCAGTTCGAAACTACTAGCCGCTCTACGTAGGAGAAAGATAGAGCTTTCTAGTCTTGTTAAAGAATTAGTCTTAGACATTGGGCCTCCACTCAAGTTCTCCCTCAACGCAAGAATACTTTCTTTTATTAAATTGGCATTCTATGATGCTCACTTTCCTGACACAACCGCTGAAGACAAAGCGGGTGAATAAGCAAATGTGGTGAAGAAAGCTGATGGTGCCCGGCTATCAAATGATATTG
>NW_022103896.1:19647388-19661280 GCF_000313985.2 Echinops telfairi
AAAAATGACCTGATGCCGGGGGCTTAAGTGGAGAGCAAATGTTTTGAGAATGATGAAGGCAATGAATGTACAAATGTGATTTATACAATTGATGTATGTATGGATTGTAATAAGAGTTGTATGAGCCCCTAATAAAACGATTAAAAAAAAAAAAAGAATCAGTCTTAGAAACTTAGGGAGACAATTCTACCCTGTCCTATGGTTACTATGAACCAGTATCAATTTGTTGACGCTGAGACTTTTAGTATAGAATTTTTGGGAAATGTAGTAATGAAAGGGGAAAGCGAAATTTTTGTGTAAACTTGCCACCCATAAATTGTTCATATTTCACAGAAGGGTCTAGTTTTTTTCCCCTTAGTGGCTAGCTGAAGTTTTAATTAATTGAGACTATATTGTGTAAGTATAATATATATATAGGTGTGTGTGTAGCTTTTGAACTGTTAACATTTTGTTTATGCTGTTGTCATAAACCATTTTTATTTAATCTGTATGCCGAGCAAATCCTCAGAGGAGCTGTGTTATAGGAAGAATGCAGCATCAAGATTGAAGGAAGTTTTATTAACAACCTTCGATGTGCAGATGACTTTACTTTGCTTGCTGAAAATGAGGGCTTGAAGCACTTGTTGATGAAGATCAAGAATTGCAGCCTTCAGTATGGATTACAACTCAATGTCAAGGAGACTAAAATCCTCACAGCTGGACAAATAGGTAACATCATGATAAATGGAGTAAAGATTGAAATTGCCAAAGATTTTGCCTTGCTTGGATCCACAATCAGTGCTCATGGAAGCAGTAGTCAACACATCAAAAGAACATAGCATTAGGTAAATCTGCTGCATAGGACCTCTTTAAAGTTGATTTTGTGTGTTTTTTTTAAATACAAGGCTGTGCTTTGAGAACTAAGGTGCGCCTGTCCCAAGCCATGGTATCGTTAAATTGCCTCATATACAATGTGAAAGTTGGACATATTGATACGAAGACTGAAGACGAATCTGTGTGTTTGAATTATGGTGCTGCAGAAGAATATTGAAAGGACCATGGACTGCTAAAAGGCCAAACTGATCTGTCTTGGTGCAAGTATGGCCAGAATGCATCTTCGAGGCAAGGATGGCAAGACCTTGTCTCATGTACTTTGGGCCTGGTGTCAGGAGAAACCAGTCTCCAGAAAAGGTTCCTATGCTTGATAAAGTAGAGGGGCAGCAAAAATGAAGATCCTGAACAAGATGGATTGACACAGTGGCTGCAACAATGGGCTCAAACATAAGCAGAACTGTGAGGATGGTGCATGTAGGTCTGGGCAGTGTTTGGTTGTGTTGTACGTAGGATCTCCATGAGTCAGAACTGACTCATTAGCACCTAACAGCATTTTCATAGACGTTTTTGCATATCATCTGAATTCTTCAAAAGCATTATCTTGACACCTACCGTATGTACTCTAGTATAAGCCGACCCAAATATCAGGCGAGGCCCCTATTTTACCACAAAAACTGCATAAAATGCTGAAAAACTCATATATATGAGTATATATGGTATATCGTTTTCTACTCTACTAGACGTAAAAGTTTCTATATTGTCATACTTTGTTTTTAATATTTTTTTTGCTTCTATAGTCTTTGTATATAGTTGTCGAAAAGTTCTAATTATTTCAGTGTTTGCTAAAAGGCGATTTACTGATTTTTTTTTTAATTTACTGATTTAAACATTGACCAAGTTTTAACCTTTCATATCTATTTGTACTAAACCATCCATACTCAAACTTTTGAAGAAAATGCTTTAGTAAAATCATATTTGATGGTATATAAAATTTACTAGTGAGTTAAAAAAATTTTTTTTTACTAGTGAGTTTTTTATAACTATAAGCACATAATGAAACTTGAAATTTTGAATTTCCAAATAAGTTTTGGAATTTTCTTTTTCTTTTTTTTTTTTAAGTTTATTTTTGTTCTTTTTGGGGGAATTTGCTTTATTTTAAAATGTTCAAGATATTACCTTTTGAGTTTTATGACCATTGTAATAATTTAGTATTAACAAAATTGAAAATTTTAAATAATTTACATTTTTCAATATACTGCCAAAATTAATCTCTAATGCTTAGGAAACAAATTTGATTGTATGTTCGAACAAAAGTATTTAACTATTCATCTGAATTTCAGTGATTTCGCAATCATGTGGTTATGTCAATAGTAAAAAACTACCCTCTGAGTGTTTGTGCACTGTTGACCTCCATCTGGAAGTGATGAAGCTGGAGGTGCAAGGGGAGAGTAATGCTGCCTGGGATAGTTAAGATTGTGCTTTGGCTTTCCTGGGCTGTAGTAGCTATATAATTATTTAATTTGGGAGTCATGGAATGATATCATTTACTATTTTGTGGTTTGATGTGTTCATCCTCCATTTTTCCCTACTGACCTGCTCTTTGGAACTTTATTGCATCTCTAATGGAGTAGTTACTTTTGTTTTTTGCCCTAGCTGTTTGCGAGCTATAAGGGTGCTTCAGAAGAATGGACATGTGCCGAGTGACCCCACCCTTTTTAAATCTTATGCTGAGTATGGCCATTTTGTGGACATTCGAATAGCAGCTTTAGAAGCAGTTGTTGATTACACCAAAGGTAATGCTTTACAAATACATGCTTACTTGATGTAAAAAATATATTCTATTTAAAGTGAAAGTTCACACAGCAACATAGGTTCCCTTTGAACAAATGTTAATATGAATTATGCTGGGATAATGGTTTTGTTTTTCTCAATATGTTAGCATTCTCATTTCCATTCTGTGTTTCTTTTCCATTAATGTAGCTTTCCTGATACCAGTTGATTTTAAAATGTTTGAGTAGAGAAAACTACATCTATCTGCAAAGCAATTTTTGGGGGGTAAATTTCAGTGGAAATATTATAAAAGATTTACAGAAAACTTCTATTTTAATTTCACTTTTGCCACAAACTTTTTAAAGCTTCATATATTTAAGGTCAGAAAAAAAAATCATTTCTTCTACCATTTGACTGAAGATTGAAATAGGCTTTGTTTAAAAAAAAAAGTAAAAATAGTGATTAAAGTTTTTTTTAATTTGGAATACAACAGAAACAATGTAATCTTATATCAGATTCTCGTTTGCTTCGAAATTTTAATATTTCTTGACAGCTTCTAAGCATGACATTTTTCCCAACCATTTTCCAGTGGATGGTGTTCATTCTCTCATAAATATGCAAATGACTTCATAAACTAGTACTACTTGAAATGAAATAGAATGCTGAATATTATGGTTTACAAAAGAATGCTAAAATAACAAGTATAATGAAAATGAGTAGTGTTTACATGTACTCCACGACTGTAGACTTGCTGAACTGTTGTGTTGTTGAGGGAACGGAGTCAGTCTGACCCCGCAGACTCCCCAGTCCCATGCCTGCCTCCCTGTTGTTATGTTTGAGCCCATTGTTGCAGCCATGCACTTCATCTTCTCCAAGGGCTTCTTTTTCGCTGCTCTTGTACTTTCCCAAGCATGATGCCTTTCTCTGGGACTAGTTTTTCCTGATAACATGTCCAAAGTACGTGAGAAGAAGTCACACCATCCTCACTTCTAAGGAGAAATTTGATTGTATTTCTTGTAAGACAGATTTGTGTGCTGCTCTCTTGGCAGTCTCTGGCCCTTCCAGTAGTCTTCACTAGCACCGCCAATCAAATGCCCCAATTCTTCCATCTTTCTTGTTCAGTGTCCAACTGTCACATGCATATGAGGGGACTGAAAATACCATAGTTGAGTCAGGCACCTTAATCCTCAAATGGACATCGTTGGTCATCAGCATCTTTGGTCTCGTGCAGCAGATTTTCCCAGTATAATATGTCATTTGATTAAGAAATCAAATGCTGCTTCCACAAGCATCGATTGTGGATCCAAACAAGAAGGAATCCTTGGCAATGTGAGTCTTCTCTCTCTCTTTATCACGATAGTAATTGCCTATTGGTCCAGTTGTGAGGATTTTTGTTTTCTTTACATTGAGTTGTAATTCATGTTGAAGGGTTGCAGTCTTTGATCTTTATTAGCAAGTGCTTCCATCTCAATTTGAGCAAATGTGTTGGCCAGGTTGACTAGAGAAACAAATTCAGTGACACTTACATATATGTAAGAGAGCTTTATATCAAAAAGTATATATCAAGCAAGCATCCCAGTCCAGATTAAGCCCTTAAGTCTGATATTAGTCCATAAGTCTGATAATAGTCCATAAATCCCTCTTTAGACTCTTGCATCCACATGTGATGATGCAGAATGCAGGAAGATCTCAGGCCGGCGGGTGCAAAGTCTTGTAGATCCAATGGCAGTGGAAGCATCTCCAGGGTTCTCTCAGGTCTCTGGCAGGTCTTGTGGCTTGCCAGCAGGAAGGTGAAGGAGAGAGAGAGTGGGGTGGAGGGAAGTTCCCAAGATCCTCCTTATAAGGTGGTCACACCCACAAAGAGGCACCATCAGGCTGTGACCTGATTGACAGACAAGACTCCACCTATACTTCAAGTTGACACTAAATTGTGTTTATTTACTAAATAGTAAGCTTAAATACCGATGCTGAAATTAGAAAATGAAAGAATTGGAGAATAAGGAGAAATAAAATTCTGAGTTAAGGAAAGCCTTCTAATAAATAAAAGCCAAACTTGTTGAAAAGGTGAATGACATAGTTAAAGAGTCAGCTTGTTTATGTCATTTATATTCCTAACACTATTTTTATGATTGCCTTTTATGTTGTATTGGAAAGTTAAAACTGCTATCTAGTCTTAACTGGAAGAAACCACTTGGGGGAAACAGTTTACTGTCTGTGTAATAGAACCCTGGTGGTGCTGTTGGATTCCTTAACTCCAAGATTGATGGTTCAAACCCACTAGATTCTACATGGAAGAAAAATGAGACTATGTGTTCCTATAAAGAATGACAGCCTTGGAAACATTGTGTAGTGTTGCTATGAGCCAGAACTGACTCTATGGTAGTAGTTTTATGATGTTCACTCTTGATTTGAGCTTTGGTGTAAATCATATAGATGGTCTGTTTTATGTCTTGGCTACATAGAAGTACACAGTCTGCCATCATTTCCAACTCATTAACCCTATACGAGAGAGGAGAACTGCCCATGTGGGTTTTTGAGACTGTAAATCTTTACAGGAGCAGAAAACCTCACTCCTCTCTCTTCCTTGGATCAGCGGGTAGGTTTGAACTGCTGACTTTGTTGATTGGCAGAGAAAGATGTAACCAACTATGTCACCAAGGCTTCATGCATATAAGCACAGAGTTCAAAAATTTACAAAGTGACTCGTGTGAGAAATATAAAAACTTGCCTGTTAGCTTTCAAGTCGATGGAAAATCTAGCTGAGACCGAGTCCTAGGTATTAAGCATCAACTCCATACTTGAAGTTTGTTATTTTCTATTTAATTTGTTATAATTAACTGCAAATATATTTCTTTGTTTTCAGTGGACAGGAGTTATGAAGAGCTACAATGGCTACTGAATATGATTCAGACTGATCCTGTACCATATGTAAGGTTAGTTTTTATGCTATGAAGTTTCGATTTGGCAAGTCCTAAAGTGAATAGTTTGAGGAGAGTATATACATGGGGCACTGGTCTGTTATTTTTGAAAATATGGGAATATGCTACTCATTTCTTTGTGTCTTTTAAAATTTTTATTTGATCTGCCTTTGGAAAGAAATTTTGCAAATGTTAATAATGTTTATCATTGAAAGCCAGATTATTTCCTTCTCTTTTTATCTTCTTTTTATGTTGCATCCTACTCATAGAAGTAAACTTTTATTTTTCTTTCAAATCTAATTTTGACCATATTACCCTGATGTCATGCACAGGTTCCTCTCAGAAGACAAGTCAGATTTTAGTAGGTGCTGAAGTTAGTTGGCATCAAGCTTGATCCAACCTATAGTGACCGTCTCCACAACGGAACAAAATACTGCCCAGCCCGGCGCCATCCTCACAATTGTTCCTATGCTTAAGCACATTGTGACTGACACTGTTCATCCATCTCCGTGAGGGCCATCCCCTCCTTCACCACCCTTACACTTTATGCAGTATGTCTTTCTGCAGGGAATGGCTCTCCTTACAACATGTGCAAAGTACGTAACACAAAGTCCCATCATCCTTACCTCTAAGAGCACTCTGGCTGTTTTTCTTCCAACACAGATCGGATTGTCCTTTGAGTAGCCCATGGTACTTTCGATATTCTTCTCTAGCACCACAATTCCAATGCATCAATTCTCCTTCTGTCTTCTTTATTCAGTGTCCAATTTTTACACGCATATGAGGCAATTGAAAATACCATGGCTTGGATCAGGTGCACCTTAGTCCTCAAAGTAATATCCTTGCTTCTCTTTTCAGTACACTAAAAAGGTCATGTGCAGCACATTTACCTAATGCAATTCATCCTTTGATCTCTTGGCTGCTGCTTCCATGAGCATTGATTGTGGAATCAACGGTTTCTCCATCATGATGCTACCTGTTGCTCCAGTGGTGAGGATTTTGGTCTTGACATTGGATTGTAATCCATGCTGAAGGCTGTAGTCCTTGACCTTTATCAGAATATGCTTCAGGTCCTCCTCACTTCAGTAAACAAGGTTGTGTTATCTGCATATCTTCTGTTAGTAATAAGCCTTCCTCCAATCCTGGTGCCACATTCTTCTTCATATAATCCCATTCCTCTGATTAGTTGCTCAGCACACAGATTGGATAGGTATGGTGAGAAGATAAAAACCCTGATGCACACCTTTCCTGATTTTAAACCATGCATTATTCTTCCCTTCACACACCTTCCTCTTGATCCATGTACAAGTTCACATGAGCACAGTGAAGTATTCTGGAATCTCTTTTCTTCTCAAGTTTATCCATAGTTTGTTAAGGTCCACGGAGTCAAATACCTTGCCATAGTCAATAGAACACAAGGGAACATCCTTCTGGTATTCTCTGCTTTCAGTCGGGATCTGTCTGACAGCAATAATGAGACTCCTTGTTTCATGTCCTCATTCTGAGTCCTGCCTGAAACTCTGGCAGCACCCTGTCATTGTACTATTGCAACTCTTGTTGGATGATTTTCCACAAAATTTTACTGGCTTAATATCAGTTATGTTGTTCTATAGTTTGAGCATTCATTGGGTCACCTCTCTTTGGAATGGGCACAAATAATGGATTTCTTCTAGTCAGTTGGCCAAGTAGTTGTCTTCCAAATTTCCTGGCACAGATGAATGAATGCTTCCAGTGCTTATTGAAACATACCAATAGGTATTCCATCAACTCCTGGAGCTTTGTTTTTGGCTAGTGCATTCAGTGCAGTTTGAACTTCTTCAGCACCATTGGTTCTTGCTCATATGCTACCCCTGGAAGTGGTGGACTGTCGACTAGTTCTTTTGGCACAATGACTGTGTGTTCTTTCCATGTTCTCTTGATGCTTCCTGCACAATCATTGAAGATTGCAACTCAAGGCTTGAAGATTTTCTGTAGTTCTTTCAGTTTAAGATATTTTCCCCTTTTGGTTTTCTAAATCTAGGTCTTTGCACATTTCATTGTGAAATTTGCCTTTGTCTCTTGAAGCTTCCCTTTGACATTTTCTATTTAGCTCTTTGCCTTCATCCTTCCATTTGCTTTAGCTGCTCTATGACTAAGGGCAAGTTTCAGTCTCTTTTGACATCCGCTTTGACCCTCTCTTTCTCTCCTGTGTCTTGAATGATCCTTTGCTTTTTCTTGAATGATTGTCGTGATGTCCTACATAGCTCTTCAGGTCTTCTGTCGTTTTCGTGTTCAGAGTATCAAGTCTGTTCTTGAGATGCTCTGAAATTTCAAGTGGGTTAGACTCAAGATCGTATTTCAGCTCTTGTGGATTTGTTTACTTTTCTTCAACTTTATCCGGAACTTACATAGGAGCAATTGATGATCTGTTCCACAGTCCGCCCCTGGCTTGGTTTTAGGTGCCCATAGTGAGTTTTTCCATTGTCTCATTCCACAGGTGTAGTCAATCAATTTGATTTCTGTGTGCTCCATCAGGAAAAGTTTATGTGCAGAGTTGCTGTTTGTGTTGTTGGAAAGAAGGTATTTGCTATGAACAAGTCTTTAGTTTTGCAGAATTTTACCAGCTTCATTTTTATCACCAAGTCCATATTTTCCAACTACTGCTCTTTATTTGTTTCAGTGGGAAATTGAGAAATTAATCAAACTTGCCAACAAGATGCCTTGGTAATTTTTAGTTCTGGGAAGGCAAAGGTTGGAGAGTCGGGATGTTAGGGCTTAGCCATCACTCTCTGTAGGGTTACTTTTAACATGCAACCGATTTTGAGGAAACCTTTTCAAATCTTCGTATTTAAAATGCTTCTGTATATTTCCATCCTTTCTAAAGATTCTACAATAATGACGTTTATGTTCACTTTATTATACCAAATGTAGGCTTCTTCTTGGCTTAGATGTAATATTTTTTTGTCCCATTTAAGAGTTTTAGATTTATTAGCTAGTCTTTTATCGAAACTCTTCTAGAGACCATCAACTGTTCATTTTAGGAAGCGAGAGGGGAAAGATTGGTTAGTGTTATGAAGGTAGGCTGGTGTAAAAATGGCGTGGGGACAACATCTGACCCCTGACTTCCTGAGGGAGAGGGATAATCAAAGTCAACATCAGTCCAAGGTCAGTTCTATGAGGCAGAGGTCAGCCAGGCCTCCCCGCGCCACTCTTGTTTAACAGTTTTGATACCAGCCATCCCTCTCACAGCACTCTGTACTTCTCTGTTGGGTTTGATAGTTCATTGCAGTGGCTACACAGAACTCACAGACCACACTCAGGATTATGAGGTTTATTAGGGAAGTTAAGTTATAATTTTGGATATTACTGCGTAAGTTACAGTTCTTCTGATCAGAAGTTGTATCCAGAGGCTCTCCTTTCTCTGGCCCTTGACTTCTCAGCTGCTTGACCCCTTGGGCTCTGCCCTGCTCTGGCAAGTATTTCAAAGCTACTTTAGAGCTACTGATAAATATCTAAAGGAGCTTAGCTTTAGCTCAGTGGATCAGCATTCCTATTTTCCTTAATTAAATGGCTGCAGGCATCCGACTCTGTGAGCCTGCTACTCAAAGACAATCCACTTTATGGACTAGGAAGACCCCCACACACACACACACTCTTATCTCATGCTCTTGGTTCTGCTGCTGTTCTTCTGGTGTCACTACTCTTGTCTATGGATTGAGGAGGTTCCGCAAACAGGAATCTTGGGGTGCAAAGGATGCACTCTGCTCATGACTTGTTTCTTAATGTTAGTGAAATCCATGTTCCTGCTTCTGAGATGGCTCTCTAACACTCAACGGATGGCACATTCGAGTTCTGTCCACCCAGAGTGCTTGGTTCCATACCTGTATTTGGTGGGAGTAATAAAGACCGTGGCTGTAAGAGCAATAGCAGGGAAATCACTGCTGTTCTGTAGAGTCTGGTTTTAGAGGACCTCATTGTCCAGGAGATTGTAGAAAGAGCAAACCTGCCTGAATTATACAGCAGAACAATAGTAAAATGTTTTCATATTTAAACAACTTTTCAAACAAATTTAAACACAACACTAGACCTAAGAGGAGAGATGGTGAGATACAGAGATGGAACTATAGACAATTTTCCAGTGTTTTATTTAATGGTAAGCAAAAAATTGAATAATATATGTATATTTTAATCTTTCAGGCATAAGATTCTGAACATGTTGACTAAGAATCCCCCCTTTACTAAGAACATGGAGTCTCCTTTATGCAATGAAGCCCTGGTGGACCAGCTGTGGAAACTTATGAATTCTGGTGAGAGCATAGTTTACCATGACTCATTTTTAAGTTTTTATTATTGAAGCATGTGCAGTTTATAATAAGTTTCCAGTATCTTTTAAGAATGCTGATAGCTTTATCTTTTGTTTTTTAATAGTTTATCATACTCACCTTTAAAGTGGTGTGGGCAGTGGCATTCTTTGTTAATGATGTACTCAGTCACTTTATCTCATAAAGTAGTTCAGGAAAAAAATACTATGGGTGAGTGTCTTCAGTGTTTAAAGAACTATAAACATGAACCTACCAAGTGTTACTGTTTTTAATTTGGAAGATGACAGACGGGTGAAGAACAAATGTTAACGTCTCCTCATAAGGTGTTTGTTTGTTTTTTTCAAATCATTTTATTGGGGTCTCGGACAACTCTTATCACAATCCATACATACACCCATTGTGTCAAGCACATTTGTCCATTTGGTGCCATCATCATTCTAAAAACATTTGCTTTCTACTTGAGCCCTTGGTATCAGCTTCCTCATAAGTTTTTTAAAAGTACATGCATACTGCTCTGTGCACACTGTTCTGCCCCTTGGAAACCATGCGTCTCATCACCGTTTTCATTTACTTTATTGAAGTGATGTCAGTGGACGCCTTAGCATTGTTGTCAGGTGCCATCAAGTTGGTTCCGACCCATATCTGCTATCTGTGCAACAGAACGAAACCCTGCCCATGCCTGCACCATCCTCACATTGGAGCCCATCGTCACAGCCACTATGTTGGTCCATCTTGTTGGGGATCTTTTTCTTTTTCTCTACCCGTCTACTCTACCAAGCCTAATGCCCTCCAGGGATTGGTGTCTCCTGATAATATGTCCAAAGAATGAGAGACGGAGTCTTGCCGTCCATGCTTGACTTCCAAGACATCTGCTTGCTCTTTTGGCATCCCTGGTACTTTAGTATTTGTTGTCGGCACCGACATTCAAATGCACGGGTTCTTCTTCAGTGTTGCTTCTTCAATGTCCAACTTTTCACATGCATGTAAGATGATTGAAAATAATACAGCGGTTTAGGTCAGGTGCACTTTAGTCCTCAAGGTTACATCCTTGGTTTCCACATCCCTTGACTGCTGCCTCCATGAGCAGTGATAGTGGATCCAAGGAAGATGAAGTCCACGACAACTTCAGTCCTTGCTCCGGTTATCAAGTTGGTACTTCACTATCAGTCCAGTTGTGAGGATCTTTCTTTCTGTTCAGTTGTAATCCTTCCTGAAGGTAGCCATCCTCGCTCTTCATCAGCAAGTCCTTCAAATCGTCCTCACTTTTAGCAAGCGAGGTAGTGTTGTCCAGAATATCACAGTTGCTAATAAACCTTCCTCTAGTTCTGGTGCTGCCTTCTTCTTCATAACATGCAGCTTCTCTAATTATTTGCTCACCATACTGATTGAATAGTATGGTGAGAGGATACAGCCCCGACACACAACCTTTCTTGATTTTAAACTATGCGATATTCCCTCATCCTGTTTGCACAGTTGCCTCTTAAACCTTGTACAGGTTGTGCATAAGCACAATAATGTGTCTGGAATTCCCATTCTTCTCAGGGATTTCCACAGTTGGTTATGGTTCACACAGTCAACCATAACGTTTGCATATCAAAGCTGAAGTGAACAGCTTTTTGGTTTTTTTCTGCTTTCAGCCTCGATCTATCTGATTTTAGCAGTGCTATCCCTTGTTCCATGTCCTCTTCCGAATCCAACCTGGACCTCTGGTAGCTCACTGGCTGTGTACTGCTTCAAATGTTGAATGATGTTCAGCAAAATTTAAATTTGATTGCATGTTATGTCAATGATAAGATTTTATAATTGAGCTTTCTGTTGATTACTGTCTTCCAAATTTCTTATAGGTGAGTGAGTACTTCCAGTGCTTCATTAGCTAGTTGAAACCTCTCAATTGGCATGTTGTCAATTCCTAGAGCTTTGGTTTTTTTCAAGTATACTTTACATAACATGGTTCTTGATCATATGCCACCTCTTGAATGGTTAAATGTTCACTAGTTCTCTTTGGTAGTGACTTTGTATTTTTGTCTTCTCTGGATGCTTCCAACATCAGCCAATATTTTCCTATAGAATTTTTCAGTATTGCAAATCAAGGCTTGCATTTTTTATTCAGTTCTTTCAGTTTAAAACATCCTGACTGTATTCTTCCTTTTTGCTTTTCTAACTGTTGGTTTTGCATATTTCATAATACTTCACTTTGTCTCCTCAAGCTGCCCTTCAAAAATTTCTGTTCAGCACCTTGACTTCATTGTTTCTTCCTGCTGCTTTAGCTGCAATACGATTAAGAGCAAATTTCAGGGTCTCTTGATATCCACTTTGGTCTTTTCTGTCTTTGTAATGGCCTTTTGGGAATTCTCTTTGCCAGTATTCTCTACAAAACAGGCCATTGGTTTCCGATGTGAATCATGTATTCACGCAGGTCTTCACATCCACAGGCGGTGAGATGGGGTGAGCAGGCGGCCTCGCGTCCATCACTGGGAGGCGAGGAGCTCTCGGTTTCGTGTCTAGAGCACTTCGGATGTTGGGCTGTGAAGAGGCAAGCGAGACCTGACTGCTTAGCTCCTCCACGTTTGGCTCTGAGATGTTCCAATGAAGAGCATCTTGGAAGGAATTCCATTTTTGTTTCAAGCTTTTTATTATTATTATTATTATTATTATTATTATTATTATTAAGACTAATAAAATCATGTTACGGAGTTCATCTGGAAAAATTTTAAAGGAAAACATTACACACTTTCATTACATCAGGTATTCAGATTTGGGTATAATTGACCTTTATTCAAAACAAGCACAAAGTTTAGTGTGAAGTAACTACAATCGTAATGAAAGTTTTAAAACAGCATTTTATCATGAGAATTGTACCCATTGCTTGCGACCTTCCGGAAGGCTATTCTTTTTAGAGTCAGTAATCAGAATTCCTTGGAGCAGAAGAAGCTGTAACATCACTTAGGCCTCCTAATCCTAATGAACCCTGCTTCATCGTCTTTCCTTCCTTTCCTTCTTGTAAAAAACTGAGGTTTCCTTGTATTCACGTGTTTATTCTTATCTTGGTGTCCGCATGGACTTGAGGTGTGCTGACTTGAGACCAGTGTAAAACCCAGGGGACCCTGTCTTAATTAGGTTGATAGCAAGTACTTTGGCAGAATCGGCGTTGGTGCGCTTCACCGACTTCAGACACTTTTTGCTGTGAGGTTGCTCGTGGCAGGGAGTAGAGGAGCAGGGCATAGAAAACAAATCAGTGGAGAGTGAGATGGACGAAGGACATGGTGGGAGTCATGGAGTTTTAAAGTGCACGCATCAATCAGTGAATTACCATGCCTCTGGTAGGCAGGCACTGGAGAAATTCGGAATGAGGTACAGCGCCGGGGCTGTCGGTAACCTGAAGGGAGGTGCCCAGGGTCTGTCTGCTGGGTTCTGCTGCTTGGAACCTCCATGGAGCCTGGCCTGTGCGAGCTTCTGGAGGCACCTCCCAACAGCTAACCCTTAGAGCCTGCAGTTGTGAACCCACACCCTGATTTCTTGTCCCTTCCCCTAGTTTCACTTTACTGCATAACTGTTGCTTCCTCACTTTTTTTTTTCAGTTTGAAGAAGACCATTAGCACTCATGTATTTTTCAGCTGGATTCACCACTTTTTAATATTTTACCCCATTTAGTAGGTTTATTTTTTCACTAGACCCTGATGGCATAGTGGATTACATGTTGGGCTCTTAACCACAAGGCTAACAGTTTGAAACCACCAGCTGTTCCACAGGGGAAAGATGAGGCTTTCTACTCCTGTAAAGAGTTACAGGCTTGATTTGGCAGTGAGTTTGGGTTTTTTGGTTGTATTTTTCCCCCATACAGAGATAAGTAGCTGTATAGGTATATATATGCATGTATATAAGATAGATAGGTACATATGTAGATAAGGAGATTTGCAGGTACTAAGGAGCCTGGTGATAGAGTAAGTTAAACATTGGGCTACTAACCAAGATGTTGGCAGTTTGAACCCAGCTATCCTCAGGAGAAAGCGGAGACAGTCTGTTTCTGTAAGGATTTACAGGCTTAGAAATTCTTTTTTTTTTTTTTTTAACATTTTATTAGGGGCTCATA
>NW_022103896.1:19661918-19671079 GCF_000313985.2 Echinops telfairi
GACACCTTGTGGTTGCATAGGCTGGTGTGCTTCTTCCATGTGGGCTTTGTTGCTTCTGAGCTTGAAGGCCGCTTGATTACCTTCAACAGGCTTAGAAATTCAATGGAGCAGTTCTACCCTGTCCTATAGAGTTAGTATAAGAACAGACGTGTGTGTGTATGTGTGTGTGTGTGTGTGTGTGTGTGTGTGTAAAACCCACTGCCATTAAGCCAATTCCGACCCCGTATAGAAGGCTTGTAAGACTGCAAATCTTTATGAGAGTAAACAGCCTCATCTTTGCCCTGTGGAGTAGCTGATGAGTTTGAATTGCTGACCTTGCGGTTAAGAACCTAGCACCCAGTCCACAGTGCCACCAGCAGTATAACTGAAGGTAGATATCAAACTATTAAGGGCCTGTCTAATAAAATGATTATTTTTGGATTCATAGAAATTTAAACTTGAGGGACTCTTTAAAATCATCTTAACTGTTGCCACTTTATGGCCCAGGCGGCTGGCCCCATGTACCAAAGCTAACAAGTAATTAGCCAGAAGCGAAAAGCACAGCAATCCTGAGGCCTGGTGCAGTATCTTGTATTATAATGATGATGATGACCAACGTAATTTAACTGTAGAAGTGTTACTTCCAATTTGAAGTTTTATTCCGGGACCTGTAGTGGGATACATCTTGAACTGTTCACTGCAAGGTCAGTGGTTCAAACCTACCAGCTGCTCTGTGGGAAAAGATGAAGGCTTCTGCTCTGGTAAAGGTTTAGTCCCCGAAACCCAAAGGGGCAGTTCTACTCTGGCCTACACGGTCATCGCTATGAGTTAGAGTCCATGGTGACACATGGGGTATGGAGATATCACTGCTTGATTATCCATTCACCTGTTAAAAGATACTTTGGTTGCTTTTCTTTGGGTTGATTATTAATAAGGCTACTGTAAGCATTTGTGTGCTGGTTTTTACGTAGACTTGGGTCTTCAATTCATTTGGATAAATGCATAAGTGCGGGACTGCTGGATTATCTGGTCAGCCTACATTTGGTTTTACAAGGGAGTGCCGTACTGCTTTTCCATGTGGCTGTGCTATTTTGCATTCCCTCCCGCAGTGGGAGAAAGGCCCCTTTGCCGCCACATCCTCATCGGCATCCAATGTTGTCAGTGTTTTGAACTTGAGCCACCTCTGGGTGACATAAACAGTTAATGTGCTTGGCTGCCCTCAGAGAGGTTGGATGCTCCAGCCTACCCAGAGGTGTCTCAGAAGAAAGACCTGGCCATCTACCTCCTTGCTATTAGCCATTGAAATCTCTACAGAGTACAGTTCTACTCTGACACACTTGGGATCACTGTGGGTTGGAATCAACTCCATGGGTAGTTGTTAATAGTTGTCGGTTAGTATCTCATTGTTTCAGTGTGCAAGTCCCTAATGACATATAATAAAAGAAGACCTGGCGGTGAAGTGGTTATGAGTTGGGCTTCTATTTGCAAGGTCAGCAGTTTCAAACCACCAGCCACTCCATGGGAGAAAGTCAAAGTTTTCTACTCCTTTAAAGAGTTAGTCTTAGAAACCCCCAGGGGCAGTTCTACCCTGTCCGTGGGGTCACCCTGAGTCAGAGTGAGCATCTTTTTCTATGCTTATTTAATCTCTGTGTGTGTCTGCTCAGTCTTTTGGGTATTTTTTATTTGTGCTGTTGGTTTCTTATTGAGTTTTAAGTATTCTTTGTATATGTATTTTGGATGCAAACCATTTATCATAAATTTTGTAATTTGTGTAATAAATTATGTATTTTGTAAATATTTTCTCTCAGTCTGAAGTCCAAGGTACCATCATTTTCTTTCATGGCTCATGCTTTGGGATTGTATCTGAAAAATCGTCCTCAGCCCAAGCCTCCTAGCTGTTCTCCTGTGTCTTCTCCTCGATGCTGTGAGCTATTTTGAGTTCACTTTTATCTGCTGTTTATTTTTCAAATATTCTTTTATCTCTAAGTCAATTTTCAAAGAGAGAGACAAACAAAAAGGCCTCTCACTGGCCTTCCTCAGGAACAAGTTCATGTTTGGCTCTTTTTTCCTCCAAATTGAAGGTCTACTAAATGCAAGACAACTCAGAAATCAAAAGGAATAAAAATTGTATTCTCCAGGTTCAGTGCATTAGCTGTACTGATGCTGTTTAGGTTGGCTTTCAAAGAAGTAACAAGCTTAGCTCCTCACAGTACGTTTCCATGTGGTTTTTAAAACATACTGTAACTGGCGTATAACTTACATAGCATACAATAGTTCAGTCATGTTATGAAGAAGAATTGTACTCATCACCACAATCCATTGTAGATCATTTGCTTCCTCCAGTACTCGTTGTTAGTTCCCCACTTCCTCCACCTGCTCTCCTATGTCCTTAGGTAATATCAGTCCAATTGCTGTCTTCGTAGATTTACCTAGTGATAGGTTTGCTTGGCTTTAATGGAGTTCACAATCACTAGCCTGATTGATTTGAATGTCGTGTGTGACATGCACAGAATTAGGATGGCATGTGTAGCACAGATGACTAGATGATACTGAGCTTCAAAGTTTCCTTTTCTTGCAAGTAGTGTCAGTGTACCCCAAACCTTTCTGCTTCCTCCTGTGGATAAAATACCGACTAGTCACGCCTTTCCTAGTGACACCTCTGCACAAGTAGGGGGCCAGTGCGCTGGGTTCACCAATTCGTTCCCGTCACTCAGAGGGTGGCACCTTTGCTAAAACCACACGAGACTCTGAATGTCTCCGAGAGTAAAGCTACGTACTTCAGACCCGTGAAGTATCCAGATGTGCATTTCCAGAGATGGGAAATGGACTCCCCGTGGGAAATGTCTGTCTTCATTGTATCTTGTCTTTCCGTTTGTAGTTCCTCGGTAGTTTTTATTACATAGAAGCCTGATTTTCCTTTGAAGCTACTGCCTCTTCCTCTGTTTCCAACAAGGTTACAAGTGTTGTTTTCTCAAACAGCAGCAAAATCAAGGACATCTCAAATAGGAAGGTGACTGCCCTTTCAAGGCATTATCATATACAAAATGCCTAGCACGAAACTTTATCTGGTATGAGCTCGGTGAAATGATAATACCCCTATTGTGAATTTCCTTTGCATATAATTGCTACTCTGTTAGAGGAAGTCTGTCACGGCTTGCAGTATATTTTTTATTTCTCCTTTAAACATAAAGCTATTTTGAAACCACAGCTCTTGGTCAAGTTTAAGTAAAAATGTTCCCCCCACTACAATCAAGTCAATTGCAACTCATAGCAACCCTGCAGGACAGCGTTGAACTGTCCCTTTGGATTTGCAAGGCTGTTCAATCTTTATAGGAGCAGACAGCCTCCTCTGTCTCCTGAGCAACCACTGGAGGAGTGGAACCGCCAACCCTTCAGTTAGTAGCTCAACTTGTAACCCAGCATGCCTTTTAAGAATTAACTTTTTACACACCAGTCTTCTTGTAGCCAAATGTTTTACTGCAACTGCCACCCCTTTGGTTACTGCTTTCTGGGATTTCCCCCCAACCCAAGAAATACTTGGTCTAAAAACAATGCGATGGTGTTTAGCAGAGTATTAACTTCCTTGGTAGTAAGTCCAAGATTAAATGTGGCTACCAGGTCATGTAGTCTTTGTGTTTCCTTACCCTATTTAGAAGTTGAAAGTCGCCGTGTTTATAGTTAGAGAATTGGTTTTAGTGACGGTTTACCAAGGCTCCTGCAGGCCTCTCTCCCTGATAGGCAGCTGAAGAAGAGGAAAATCAGTCACAGTGAATAGCGAATGTATGAAGGCGAAGGCGTTATTTGGATGCAGCAATAAAAAGAAAGGTTTTAGGCCAGAAGAAGTATTTTCAGAATGCTATCTTTCTTGTTGATGATCCGATATTTTATAAGAATAGTTAAGGACAAGGTTTCTCCTGTTTGCCGACACGTTCTGTTTCTGTAACCGGTTGTTAAATATGGGCTGCAGGTGAATTTTTAGGGTGCCATGTTGGCCGAGGGGCCTAGCTCAATGGATCCCTCTTCTCTGTAGATTCCAGAATGGCTGGAACGTGTGTGGTTCAGGGTGTGCATATCGGTTTCATTTCTTTCTTTTTCCTGACAGGTACTTCACACGACTGGAGACTGCGCTGTGGCGCGGTGGACTTGTACTTCACTCTCTTCGGCCTCAGTAGACCTTCCTGCTTACCTTTGCCAGAGCTCGGGTTGGTTCTCAATCTGAAAGAGAAAAAAGCTGTGTTGAATCCCACCATCATTCCTGAGACCATAGGCGGCAACCCCGATGCTACGAGTAGCCCAGGCAGTCACCTCCAGCTAGTTGGATTCCAGAATCCTGTAAGAATTCCCTCTGTTTCTGAAGAGACGCCGCTTTCTAGAGAAAGACCTCTTTCTTTGGCTGGTGGATTTTCATAGCTATCAGACCAGTGTTTTCTACTGTTTAACAACATGGCAGCTGCCATTCGTGGAGCTCCTTACACTGATCCAGAGCTGCGGACAGCTGTGTAGCTGAGGCGCCCAGAGCACAAGAGACACCGCCAGCTCGCTTACTCCTCTGGTGCAGGCACGCCCTCCCATGTGCCAGAGCACAGAAGGGAAATGAGTATTTAACCTATGACACTTAACCTGTTTCACCCATCCGTGTGAGTGGTGAGCTGTCTGAACCCAGCACACGTGTCATTTTCGGTGTGACTGTGGGTAATACCTAGGTCGCTCCTAAATGTATGTTACCAAACTCACAACCCACTGCCATCGAGCTGATTCTGACTTCGCTCGCAGCAGCTGTGAGTATTTCCAGGGGCAGACATCTTCATTTCTTCTGTGAGTGGCTGGTGGCTTTGAATCGTTGACCTTGCAGGCAACAGCAGCAATCAACACCTAACCCCCAGCTCCACCAGGGCTCCCAGTGTCTGTGAAGTGTCTGGCAGCTGCTCGTTGGGTAGGTAGGTAAGGAGGCAGGCAGATCGTGAGTGGACTTCCCAACATTCACAGAAAAATCCCATTGTCTTGTTCATTGCTTTCCCCCCTGAGCTTTTTGAAGCCCCCTTCATTAAGTACGTAGGTAGCTTGACAAATAGTAGATAATAGATATAAAAATAGGTGCTATGAAGGGCCCTCAAAAAGGACGTGGAAAACTAGATTTAAAAGATCGTGGCATTTTTTCATGAACTTTTGGAAGCCCCTGTGCCTGAGGTAACTAGATAGGTTGTTAGGTAGCTGAATGAACTGAAGCGAAATGAAGATGGATACAGAAGCAGCTAGAGGAAGGAGTAATCGACTGATTTGTGAAGAGACTGCATTGTGGGTTGTTGTTTGCCGTTTATGTGTGGCTTTACAAAAGTTTTGTTATAGCTATGCATTATAAAATTACCAACCCTTTCTTTGTAGAGGGCCTTTTAGGATGCATGTGAGTACAACTAATTATGTTTCTATAATTTGCAGAAGATTTTCCAGAGGTGATGTTCTTACCGATGACAAAATAGCCCCAATCCTCGAGGCTTCATTTGTCACCGACATTTAGACCTGCTGGCTTGCCCGGCAGTTCCCTACTGGGGTGTTGAGAGTGGAAAGCCCAGTTTCCCTTCCTCAAAGCTAGTTAGGCTTTTTAAATTTCTCTTATTCAGTCTTTATGAAATAAAATCTTCCTTGTGAATTTTAAATCTATTGTAGAGTGTTGGGTTAGGAAGAAGTCGGACAAAGCTTCCCATAGGGAAGGAAAGACATGTCATAGATCTCCTTCAGGTCTGAAATTCATTGATAAACCTGTGGAAAGGAATGTTTCTACGTCTTGCTCATACATGTTAATTTATCTGTTATCAACACCCCGCTTATCGTTCTCAGGGTAAGAGGAGAAAGTAACACCAAAAGCCGTGTGCTTTTAGGGAAAGCTCTAAAAGGTCACTTTCACACCTTCTTTTTAAGCCTCCGCCTCCCACCATAAAAGTAGCAGATAGGAAAGGGTTACATTTATTTTGAGCCCATTGCTAATAACTTTCAGCCTCTGGGCCTGCTCTCATTTGCATGGTTGCTTTTTAGCTATTAGTTTTCCGCGATTCTATGAGCTACTTGTCTTCAGAAATCTAATTTTGATCTTGAACATTGCCGCAGGAAGAGGATCACCTTGCCAAGGAAGCATCATGTAGTGTATCAGCTCACAGCAGGGAGTGAAGAGGGAGCCCGACACACCACTGGGTCCCCACTAGAGCCGGTCAGATACTGGAGAAGAGTGAGGGTAGCAGTAAAGTCAAACTCAAAATCCGAGTAAGAAATACAGGCGAGGCCTGGATTCACAGTGTAGGGTGTTCACCTTCTTGTCAATCTTTCTGAATCCTTGTCATGGTTTTTCCTTCGCCGAAACACTGGGGACAGACTGAATCATGAAATAACCCCAGTGTCCATCTGAGACATTCCAACCACTCGTCTGCACTTTGCTGTCACATGCTTCTCTCTGTTTGTGGGAGAAACCATGTGCGCGCATTTCACCACACACAGTGGGCTCTGGCTTCCCACAGCAGAGGGATAGGCTTTAGTTGTTGCATCTCCAATGATTTCCAATCAGTTTTGGGGGGCTGGACCATGTAATTGCATTCCTCGTAATTCTTGTTGAGGTAAGGATCCTGCTTTTCCTTTTAAGATTATTTGGGGGCATCTCCTAAAGGCTTTTCTGCTATCTTGCTTAAGAATTAAGATTGAGACACAAAAATTGTATAACAGTTCTTTCTCTCCTCTGCTTTTGTGTTGTGGTGTGTGTGTGTGTGTGTGTGTGTGTGTGTGTGTGTTTAGTTCTCAAATTCTCAAGACGAGGAGGAAATTGACATGGATACTGTTCATGACAGCCAGGCCTTCATTTCTCATCACTTGAACATGTTGGAAAGGCCGCCTCCTCCAGGTGAGGGGACTGTGCTGCAATGACTGGGGCAGTGGTGGGGGGAGGGCGTCACTCATCTCAAATGGGCAGAAGTTAAAAGGCAGGCCGTATAGAGTGTTCGATTATATCATGCTATGTATAAGAGAAGAAATAAATACAATTGTTTTGTCCTCTACTATTTGGTATGTGTAATAGTTTATAAATATTTAAAATATTTTACATATAATGATATATATTTTTAATATGTAAAACCTGTTCATCAGATTCCTTTTAGAAGTTTGATTTTCTTGTGTTTTTACTGGTAGATTTCATTTTGAAATAGAATACTAGAATTTTAAAATAATATAACTGCAGTAAACAGGTTTTTTTCAATAAGACATTCATACCTATTCTGTTTGATGTAATTGATTGCAATCCCCACAATGTGACAACACTCACCCCACCGCCTCCCTAGATTTCCCATTTCCCTTCCTTCACCTCTCCTAACTTCCTGTCTTCTGAACTTTGACGTTGGGAAAGGCTGACCTTTTGATTTTGAATTGGCGAAGGTTCTAACATTAAAATGTTTTTGACAAAAGTTAATTCCACCTTCAATACAATTGCTTTCCATGGCTCCCTGCTTACTCTCCATATTATATAGATGCTTGCATGAAAAGCCCATAGCATCCTGATTTTTCTGTTTAAAAATGCTCATTATGACACTGTGGGGTTGTGATGTACAAGGGTAAGTTAAAAAATGCTGCTTGAAAGTCAGAAAGAAAAATATACAAAACTCACTGTCATGCCAATATAGTATTTCCTAGGCCTGTACATCTCTAGAGAAGCAAATAGCCTCATCTTTCTCCTGCAGAGCAATGGGTGGGTTTAAACTTCCCACTTTGTGATCAGCAGTTCACTGCTCACCTGACAGCACCACCAGTGCTCCTTTAGAAAATCATTTTGTTGTCGGTTCGTTGCCCTCAAGTCAGTTCCAACCCAAAGCACCCTATGCCCGACAGATAGAGGCGCTGCCCAGCCCTCCACCATCATGACCATCGCTCCTGCACTTGAGCCTGTTGTTGCAGTCACTGGGTCACTCCATCTTGTCGAGGGCCGTCCTCTTCTTCGCTGCCCTGCCGCTTTACCAAGCAGGATGTCCTTCTCCACATCCTGGTCTCCTGACCACATGTCAACAGTATGGAAGAGGAAGCCTCGTCAGCCTTGCCTCTAAGGCGCACTCTGGGGCTGTGCTTTTTCCAAGACAGATTTGTTTGTACTTTGGCCAGTCCATGTGGTCCTTTTCATATTCTCTGCCAGCGTCACAACTCAGATGTGTTGGTGGGCCTTTGGCCTTCCTTATCCAGTGCCCCAGCGTCCCCGTGCATGTGAGACGATTGAGAAGACCACAGAAACCCTGACTTGAACAGCCCCGGCTGCCCTGGAGAAAGGAGCAGGCTGCTGTCCCGTTGGGAAAAATCCCACGGGATGGCAGTGAGTTTGTTTCTTTGATTTTGGCTCATAGCGATGTTTTACTGTCATTAGTATGATAGTTTTAGAATACCAGTTGAGTAATTATGAAATGCTACATTAGGCTTCTTTCAACATATCTTTTTTTTTCATACCTTTCTTTTTTAATGACTTATTTTTATTTGTGAATATTGTTTCTTTTTATTTGCAAAGCATATTTATATCCCAAGGTGCTTTTGTCTTTTAAGATCTTTACCCTCAGGGATACTGTATTATTTTAATTGAGTTTTCAGGCTGAAATTATTTTTCACTATCTAGACTTGATAGCAGTGAGTTTGGTTTTGTGCAGTCTATATTGAAACTAGTAACATTCTGTTGTGTTGTTGTTTGATATCAAGCTGGTTTCCAGCTCATAATGATACCCCTCCTTACTCACCCCCCCACCCCCCAAATGTGTCAGAATAGAATTGCCTCATTGGGTTTCTTGGTTATAATTTTTAGTCTTTCCCCCATAGAACCACTAGGTAGGTTCAAACTGCCAACTTTATGGTTAGGAGCCAAGCGCTTATTAACCATTGTGCCACTAGGCTAGGGCTCCTTAGTAAAGTTTAAGAACTGGCTTTAGGTGGAAAATCAGTCAGTACTTGAAAAGGGGGATAGGCCATGAACTTTTTAGCTCTTATAAGCAAGCTTCACAATTCTTTTTTTTTTTTTGAAACATTTTATTAGGGGCTCATACAACTGTTACCGCAATCCATACACACATCAATTGTGTAAAGCACATTTGTACATCATTCTCAAAACATTTTCTCTCCACTTAAACCCCCGACATTAGGTCCTCATTTTCCCCTCCCTCCCCGCTCCCCCTTCCCTC
>NW_022103896.1:19672367-19687547 GCF_000313985.2 Echinops telfairi
CAACAACATCAAGCCACTGACAAAGAACAAATTAAAACATACCAAGAAAGAAAAGCTTGTGTTTTCCAGTCTAGCCTGTTGGGGCACCAGGCCCTGTCTCCAATGTCCACCCTCATCATTCCCTGGGGATGATTCTTAATCTATTCTGTCCAATTTACCGAGAAGGGAGGTTGAGCAAAGGGGACACACCGAGGTAGAGACAGACCTTAGGCACACTACACATGGATAAAATGCCACGCCTACTTACATCCTCATTTGTCGCCAAATTTGGAATCAGCCCACGTATCCTGATGCCTAGAATGGTGCAGTTCTCATTAGACCATAAAACCAGTTCCTATATTTAATTATTTATCATTCCTTTTTTCCAATTCCTATTTTAAATGCCGTCTCTCACTCTCCTGATTTATTTTGATCTATATACGAAGTATATGCTGTAATAGAATCAGTCACCAATATTGTCAGGGACAGGGCAAGCTTTCCTGTGTGTAAAGCTCCTCAGGAATATTAACAATATGGCATGGATCTTGTCCTGAAATATTGAATCTAGTTTAAACATAAGCCAGTCATTCAAACTTACTGTCTCATAAAATCATGATGGTCTCAAGTTTAGGCATATAGGAAGAGTGACAAAGAATTTAATCAAATCTAATCTTGAGTAATTTAAAAAGAGCATTCTTCTTTTATTATTAGAATTCTACTTTGCTTCAACTGCTTCTGATCTTAAGGTTAGCCTACAAAGCAGGTCACACTTTTTCCTTCTTTCGAGGAATAAGGAAGTGAAATCACTCTTTCCTCTCGTTTGGTCCTCTAGGACTCGCTAAGTTCCGGCCTGCCAGCTCCCGGTCGGCTTTGCGGCCTCAGCTCTCATCAGGCTGCGAAGGCCTGCCCACCACCAAGCCCCCGTGGGCGATGGAGCTTACGCGGAAAGGAGCAGGTACAACTCCTTGTATGTATTTAGCTTGCTCGAGAATACATCTGCACACTTCATAGAATGACTCATGGTGTAAAAAGACAAAACTAAGCTAAAACAGATGCAGATTCTAGGACTTCCTTTTCTGGCAGCACCTTGCTACTGTGCTTTTTTTTAACATTAAAGACTATTGTACATTGGACTTTTTCACTTCCCAAAGCAATATATGTTTGCTGTGACAGAAAATGTGGAAATTACAGAAACGTTGGAAGAAGGAGAAGAATCCTCCTTAGGCTGTTTAAAGATGATCAGTGTCTGACGTTTGCTCTTGGTGGTTTTCCAAAGACATGGGCCAACTTTGAGAGAATCCATCAAACCTATGACATGGTGCCTTTTTTAAATGTAAACATCAGCCATTTGTTTTCCTCCCGAAAAGTCATATAATTGGTGATTCAGGCATGAAGCCTTGGTGTACATACCTTTCTTGTCTGTACGTTATTCAGACTAATGGGTTCTAAGTTGTGATAAAGGTAATCCAACTCAGATTTGCCGTGACCTGTTCCACTGGTTCCCATGGACTCCTGCCTGTTCCTCGGGAGGGGACAGGGGTTCTGCTCCTGTGACGTCACAGACTCGGAAACTCGGGGGCAGTGCCCCCTGCCCTATCGAGGTGAGGCGACAGAGACTGGTTTAGTGTTTGCTGCTTACTCTGTCCCTCTGTTGCTTACAGAAAAAAAGATGTTAATCCAAATAGCACGTAATCAGTGCCGATGAACTTCCATGATACAAACATTCACTTGTCAAGATTTGGAGGAACAGGGAGTGAAAACAAGATATACAAGCAAAGTCATTTTTAAGGAGAAACTTATCCAAAAGTCATTAGTCAGACTTTAAAATCTGCCACCTCCTGGTTACAGTCCGACAGATGGATTTTGCGTTTATACACCATGTTTTTTTATGGTGTAAATTAAAAAGGACTGTTTAATGAGTTGAAGAGCTTAGAGTTCAATGGCGATAACACTTTAAACAAAAGTAACACCATAAAATGTTTCAGTATTGAGACCCTAGACCAGCAGTTCTCCACCTTCCTTACGCCGCGACCCTTTCATACAGTCCTCAGGTGGTGGTGATCCCCCCAACCATAAAGTTGTCTGTGGGTTTCTAGGACTATAAATCTTAAGGGGAGTTGAAAGTCTCTTCTTTCTCCTAAGGAGCTGCCAGTGAGTTTGAACTGCTGACTTTGTGGTTAGCAGTCCAACAGTAACCAACGATGCCACCAGTGCCATCTGACAGTTTCATTGTTAGGTAACATCCAGTTGGCTCCGACTTAATGACGGTGTGTACAACAGAACGAAGCACCACCCAGTCTTGTGCCGTCCTCACAATTGTATATTTGAGCCCAGTTGCTGCAGTCACATGAGAATGGGCCGAGCCATCTCTTCGAGGGTCTTCCTCCTGTACGGTACCAGCAGAAATAGGTGGTCCACTGCTGAGCAATGAGCCACTGGAAACTTGATGATACCTGGCAGCTGAATAGTCTCATACCGGTTGCCAAATTGCCTTAATTTCTCCTTTTTAAAGAATGTTTATTATGGAAAACTAATGTAGACTAGTGAATCAAACCTCATGTATCCATTTTCTAGATTAAACCGTGGTCAGCTGGTGGTCGGCCTGAGTTTAATCCATGTTGTGTGCCAGCACGTCGGTTACGACTCAGTGGCTCTCTAGGACCAACTGAGCTGCCTTGTGGGGTTTCCAATGCTGCAATCTTTACAAAAACACCTTTGCGTTCTCGTGTCTCCCCAGGGAGCAGCTGGTGGATTTAAACCAGAAAGGCGCTTTGACCACTGCACCACCAAGGCCCTTTGTGCTTAATCAGTGCCTTCACCTAGGGCCGCGGTTCTCCACCTTCCTCATGCTGCAACCCTTTCATACAGTTCCTCATGTTGTGGTGACCCCCAACCCTCAAATTATTTTTGTTGATACTTAATAACTGTAATTTTGCTACTGTTATGAATCATCATGTAAATATCTGATATGCAGGATATATTTTCATTGTTAAAAATTGAACATAATTAAAGCACAGTGATTAATCACAATACAATATGTAATTATATATATTTATGTGTTTTCCGATGGTCTTAGGCAACCCCTGTGAAAAGTTCCTTTGACCCCCAAAGGAGACCCGACCCACAGGTTGAGAACCGAAGATTCATTGTATCATTTCCTTCACAAGTATTTAACTATGTATCTCTAAGGACTTTAAACAATCCTGGCCCAATACCTTTTTAAAATTAAGTAATTTGTCAGTTAGTATCTAGCCACAGTTTGAGTTTTCAGGTTCAGCCTTCCAGTTGAGCAGTTGCCCTTGGGGTGACTGGGACTCAGAACAGCTCCGTTGGGTTCAAGTGGCTGGTTTGTCAGACTTCAAACACTAGGCCCTTCGTTCAAGGTGCCCCTGGTGGCCCCCATCAAGTGCACATCCCCTTGGTTAGCAGCCAAGCACATTAACCTTTGTACCATCCAGGGACTATCAGTTGACTCATAAATGATACTTTTCTTTTTAATAGTTTCCTGAATCAGTGATATGGTCCACGCACCTCCTGATAGACCCTTTCAAAACCAAACCCCCTGTCTTGGAGTCAGTTCTGACGCCTGGCAACCCCAAAGAACAAGGTAGAACTGCCCCTGGGGTGTCCGAAGCAACTGATCTTTGTGGGAGGAAAAAGCCTCATTTGTCTCCAGTGGAGCACCGGGTGGCTTTGAACTGCTGATTTTTGTCAGCAACTGCCAAGGCTCCAGATGTGCCCGTTAGCTCTTGTTTGGTCTAACATTTCCACTCAACCTCTCTTTTCATTTTTTTCTTCCTTCCATGTAATTTGTTGAGGAAAGTAGGTTTTTGATCTATAATTTTCAAGTCTGTATTTTGCTAATTATATACGCTTGGCATAGTTAACCTGCCTAACTTCCTGTAAATGTGTGGTGGCATCTGTAAGCTTGGAGGGATTCAGGATCACAGCTTGAGGCACACAATACTGGGTCGACTTGTTTCTGTGCTATTTGTCGGTCATTAGTTCACTCCAGGCTGTGGATGGTGACATTCCAGTTCACCCTTCTATCCTTTCTTAAAAGCTAAACTAGTCCTGTAAAGCTGAATTTCGCCTCACCAATGGTTTTCCCAGCAGAAAAGAGAGAGAAGTAGTGTGTTTAATAGTGTTTAAAATAGTGACTTGGTTGACTTGCATCCTCCTGTGGTGATCAATCAGTCTTTTGTTTTTAAAGAATCCTTATGAACTCGGATTTAAATATGTGTGTTACAGTTTTGGTGGTAGAGTGGTTACTTGTGGGGCTGCTAACAGCAAGGTCAGCAGTTTGAATCCACAGGCCAGTTCTCGGGGGAAAGAGGCTTTCTACTCCTGTAAAGTGTCAAAGTCTCCGAAACTCACAGAGGGGGGCAGCTCTACTCTGTCCTGTAGGGTTGATCTGTGTGAGGCTTTTTTGGTTAACAGTTTTAGCGTACTGCAGTTATTATCTTTATCGAACCTAAAATTGTCCCATCTCTGAAAATTGAAAACCTTTTCTTAAGTTGACCCCGACTTTCACTTCTGTGCTATTATTTCCAGTGCCTCAGTCTCGTCTTGGAGATAGATGTCTGAGCCACAAATTCACGGTTTGTCCTGCTTTCCTAACTCCGGGAATCCTTGGAGCCCGCTCTTCCTGTGCCTTCTCCATAGAGACTGCAGGATTGGCAGTCAGTGTATTTTTCCTACAAAATATAAGGCCACTAGGCAAGAGACTGACTCCGTTTTTGAAGTGGTTCTAAGAACTCTGGATAAGAATGCACGCACGCACACTTGGTTGTTCATTTGGCAGTCCCACTGCTGGGAAGTGCGGGGCTTAGCATAACCCTTGGCTTCTCTGCAGGCCAGGTAGCCTGGCAGGTTGGCGTTAAGGATGTGCTTACTGAGCGCTCCCAAGAGTGCAGCTAGCCAACTGGAAAGCTGCAAAGCCTGGGATGGGATAACCGCGTTGGGAGAGGAGCGCGAGGGAGCTGTTTCCACCTTGTTACATCTGACTCTGTTTGTGCGGTCTGGCCTGTTTGTGCAATCAGCAGCATAGTCATGCTAATTTGTTTGAAGCTGAAATTAAAACTATATGAGGGGCCTTCAAACAGTCATGGAAAACTGGAACTAAAAGATAATCCATCTTCGTTGTGTGACGCACTGGACTGAAAGGATCCATTGGATCATTCCCAAGTCTTTCCTCTCCTGTTGCCCGTGGGGGTTTCGGTAGGGGTTGTGAACTGTGCCCTGACCAGCGGCCCCGTGTGGAACAGCACAAAGCACTGCTGTGTCTCTCTGTGTGTGAGTCTATGGGAGAGCCCCGCTGAGGCACCAGTTACATTACATAACCCATTTATTTAGACTTGATAATTACATAAAATTATCATGTAAGTAAAAATATCGTGACAATGGCGCAGGATCAGGCAGTGGTTGGCTCTTTTGGGCATAGGGCCACTGTGGGTCAGAACCGGTTCTGTGGCACCTGACAACAGCGCTTAGTGTAATTTTGTGTTAGGACTATGTGAGTCATCTGTGAGGACAGAAATGTCGTCAGTTTTTCTCTCGGGCTAAAAGCCTGGCACAGAAAGTGCAGTTGTTCCCTAGCCCCCGCCAACGTGCCACCGCACACACCAAAAAAAACTCCCTGTGCCTTTGAGTTTCCGAGCCTTAGATCTTCACAGGAGCATGACCGCCTCATCTCTCACCCATGGAGCCACTGTGGAGTTTGAACCTCTGACCTTGTGCTTAGCCCCTTAATGCATAGTGCACTACACTGCCAGTCCTTCCGAGTCCCCTCGCTGTCTGTCCTGTGACGGTCCCTCCTGTCAAGGGGAATTAATCTGTGTGCTTTGCATTTGGAAGGGAAAGAGCCGTCGCCTCTGGAGATGAGCATGCACCCGGCGGTGGCAGCGGCCGCCGCTCCACTCTCGGTGTTCAGCAAGGAGCCGGCCGCCTCCAAGCACAGCGAGCACCACCGGCACCACCACCACGAGCACAAGAAGAAGAAGAAGAAGCACAAGCACAAGCACAAGCACAAGCACAAGCACGACAGCAAGGAGAAGGACAAGGAGCCCTTCACCTACCACAGCCCGGCCAGCAGCAGGTCCGTCCGCTCCCCGTCCCTCTCCGACTGAGGCCGCCCCGGGAGAAGCCGTGAGAACAGAGTAGCCGCTTTGCCTCGGGGAGAATGAAAAAAGGGCAGGGATCTATAAAAAGACAAAAAGACAAAAAGAAGGAGTTGCCTCATGGAAATTCAGACTCCATTTAAATTCTCAATATTGGATTTGCATTATTGATACAGTTGAGATCTAGTTGGGAAAGAGTACTGTCTGTTTTGGTTCAACCATTTTAGTCCCCTGTTCTCTCTCTGAAACACGCTCCCAAACTGCTCGTCAGATGGTCAAATGGCCATTGGCCGACCCCCCCACCCCCCACCCCGTGCTTTGGTGCTGCAGCCACGGTTAGGTTGTGTGCAGAGCCACCTGCCAAACCCTGGGTGACGCAGCAGTGGGGCCTGGCGGACGCCGCTGGACAAGGCCGCAGGCCGGGGTACGGTGTGCGCGCCTCTCTGTTACACCGGGTTTTGTGGTGTCCAGCGCAGGATGTATGAATACAAATACATTTTCTTTTGCCCTGAAAATTCCAGAAGCAACTCTTTTGTTTATTGTTTTAATCTTGAATGACTATCTTTTAATCATACCATTCAGTGACTGTGATGTTGGCATTTTACCAGAACTGTCAAATCCACAATTGTTCTCAGATCAAGATGTTGAAATTATGTAAGGTTCTTCGCTGTTTTTCTTGGTGAGGCAGCTTCCCCTCCCCCTCCATTAAGTCTAAGGAGTATGTTCATCTGTAAAATAGGTTCTGCCTGTATGGACAATTGAACAACATTAACCCACCCACACAGTCTCGTTCTCAAATGATTTTTTATAACACAGTTTGTTACTGTAAACAAGTGACTTTTCATACTATTTATTCATTTGGACATAAGTTATTTGGCCCTCATATGAGGATATACCAGAACCCTTTCAAAACAGCTATGAAGTGTTTTCATTTTATACTTGAATAGTTTGTATAGTTGTGTGTTTTTAATCTTCTCAGTTTATTATGCGCTTTATTGTTTTAAAGTGTTTTCTTGACCGGTTCAATTTTTTTTTTATCATTTCTCTTATTATAAAATTTGACAAAATACTTTGTTCCAGAATAATTATTTCAAAAAGGATCCAATTAACAGTGGACTTTTTTTTAACAGTGGACTTTTAAATATACTTTTAGTTGTGCTTAACTTGTTTAATAAAGAACTCTAAAAATAAATCATTCTGCCATTGTATCTTTTTGGTTTTTGATATCCTTGTGTGTGTGTGTGTGTGAGTGTACTATCTTTTTGTTCCCCTGAACTTTACTATATCTACTGCCATAAGTACAGTATCCCTATCCACAAGGTTTGAGGAGAGGGTTTTTTTGGTTTTTGTTTTAGGAGAACTTCTTGGATGGATAGGTGAGAGTTGGGCTGGCTTATTGGGAAGGATGATTGCACTAGACCGAGGTGGTAACGTTCTGGCAGGAGAAGTAGTATCTTCAGAGGCACATCCGGGTTGGGAAAGCGAAGCCTTGGACACGGAGCACCAGGCGTAAAGAGAATGTGGTCATACGGTGAAGACCCCAATGGCAGTTACTTAAAGATGCCAATCATTTACTGAGTGTGTTGAGCAGAAGTGAAACGCCAGCATGGAGTATCTTGGGTGAGAGTGTACTGATACCAAATATAAGATTCTATGCTTTGCCAATGCAACGGGCCTATTTCAGAAGCCTTGTTTGTGTTGTAGGAAGACCGTGGCAAGTGATAGTTACCGGCCAAATGGACACCCCTCGTGTGTGTATTGCTCACTTGGATGCGTCTTAGGGAAGCATTTGATGGCGCGCTCTTGATTTCAGCTGGCAGTTAGGAAAAAACCGTGCCAAAGTTGCCTTTCAGCAAACTTTCAAATTACGCTTTTGAAATAGGTAATTATATGCAACTCGTGTAATCCTCCCCTGCAGAGGCGCTGGGAGAACCTGAATGACGTCACGTTGGGTCATTGCTTGCCAGTATTGTCTGAGGGGACGTAAAAAAGTTTGTGGGAAATGGAATGAAAAGAGCCTGGGGTTTTCCATGACTGGTGAATCCCCCATGTATGTTTCTTTCTGGGGCCCATATCACAGGAAACACACGCTCTACAGGACGTTCTTGTGGAGCTCCCATCGTTTCTGAATCTGAGGCGTCACACAGGGAAAGGGCGAAGAGCTCTTTGAGTTGCTGCCTTTTATTGGCTTAAGGAAAGTCTTTGGTGGCTTCTCTGACAGTAGTTTTTGTGTGTGTGTGTGTGTGTGTGTGTGTGTGTGTGTGTGTGTGTGTTTTCGGCAAAGACCTTTTTTTGTTCTGAAGGGGTTTTCTACTAGGGGCAGCCCTAATGCCCCAAGGCTGGGAACCTGTGAGGGCCAGACCGTGACAGGACTGTGTTGTTTTTCCGAGTCTCAAAGGTCGCCTGCCTCTGTGGAGAACCCTTGCCCTCACCTCTTCCTTCTCTGCCAGCTCATCACTCCGCCACAGGGGCAGCCTTCCACAGGTTCAACCCCAGGGGCCTACATTCTGACGGGATGAGGCCTGACCCTTTCGGTTTTGCATCCGAGTGAGAATACAATTGGGACACACAATTTTGTTCCCAAATAGTTTCCAAGCAGCTTTGCACTTCTGAATGTGGTGTTCAGGTGAGCAAAGGCAGGGAACGAGCAGTCACTGCTTTCTAGGCTGCACAGGGAGGGGAAGGTGCCAGTGGGATTTTAGGCAAGACTATTCTGTCTTGGGTGGGATTGTCCCATGCGTTACTGCACACTGAACATCCTGGTCTCAGCCCACCTGATGCGAGTAGGATGCCCCGGCATGGCAAGGTCCAGCCCCCCCCCCACACACACACGTGCATCTTGCCCTCTGCAGCAGAGTTCTGCTCAAGGTTGAAAGCCATGGAGCTCACAGTCTTCCCCCAGGTTCTCAGCATCGTCAGCTCACGAGAGAGAAGATTATGACATTTCTGTACAGAAAATTTGCACAGTTCCATTAACACACAAACCCAGACTTCATTCTGATCATAGTTGCTACTCACTAAGCATCTGTCTTATGGCATGGCACTAAACCCGATGGCAGCAAGTTTGGTTTGGGGCCTTTTAATTGTGAAACAAGTGTCAGAACCCTCATTTTTAAGAAACTCTGGGGGTGCAGTGATTAGATGCTTGTCTGCTGATCAAAAGGTCAGCAGTTGGAACCCACCTGCTACTCTGATGAGGCAGTCTAATTCTGTAAAGGCTGATCTGATCCTTTCAGGAATGCCAAGGGGCCACCCACTCGCTCCCCTGTGTAGGGACACAATGAGTCTGAGTCATCCCGATGGCCATGGGTTCGCTTGTTTGCTTTTCCTCCTCCTCTTACAGGTCAGGACACTACTAAGTGCACAGCATGTGATTTTATTTCTCATCAAACATCATGTGCACTCCGTGGGTGAGGCAACAAGATAAGGCCATGAGTAAGAGAGACCCATTTCTGTCCTTGGGGAGCTTGAGTTTGCGTAGCTACAGCAGTGGAAGGGTGAATAATTTGGCCCGGAGAGTCATGTCTAGAACAACCCCCTGCCTCCCACTTCTCCCCCTGCCACCACCCTTGTTATCTTCTTGAAGAAGAAGAATCCAAATGAATTGGACAGTGGACAGCAACTAACTACAATGGTTAGTCGAAGGCATTGGACAGCAACTAACCACAATGACCACCACGGTGTAGGAACTTTTCTGGTCTTTCTCCTCAGGCCTCCTGGAGTCATGTGTGCACAGTGCGTTCCAGCCAGGTGCAGCGCACAACCTGCACAGCCAGAGCTCAGCAAGGGCCCAGTCCTTGCCTAGAACACTTTTCCTTCAGAGCCCCTCCTACCTATGGAAGTTATGTCTTGCATCAGGATGGGGCAAATGTGTGTTGTGCAGGCTCTGGCAACCAACCAGCCAGCCAGCCAACTGCCCAGCCATCTTCCCTTCCCTTCCATCCCTTTCGTTCATCTTTGCAGTATTTTTGTTGAATACCCACTGTTTTGCTGCGTTTCAGGGCTAGGGTTGTGGTGGTTGGTGCCCTGCACCATGCTCACAGTTGTTTTGCTTGAACCCATGGTTGCTTTCGCTGTGTCCATCCATCTTGCCGAGCATCTTCCTTACTTTGGCTGCCCCTCTATTTTACCAAGCATGCCCTCCAAGAACTGGTCTCTCTTGACAACATGCCCTAAGTACACGAAAGTCCCACCCTCCGTGCTTCTAAGGAGCATTCTGCGTGCACTTCTTCAAAGACAGATCTGTTTGTTCTTCCAGCAGTCCACGTTGCTCTCAATAGTCTTCACCCCCACCGCGATCCAAAGGCATCAATTCCTCGGTCTTCCTTGGTCCATGTCCAACTTACTTATGCATCTGAGGTGACTGAAAATACCATGCCTTGGGTCAGGTATACTTTACCCCTCAAAGGAACATCCGGGATTTCTTAACACTTAATTAGGATAAAGGGGTTCCTAAGACAGTCCCTGTTCTCAATGAGGACGCCGCTCAGCTTTAATCTGCCCACTCGCCCCTTCCCCGTTGCAGATACAACTCTTGCAGGGATGATTCCCCATAGTTTATTAGCCATTGTGTTCTCCCGGGTTTTCACTGCCATGAGTTTGCCCTGAGCATTGCTCGGAGTAACACAAATGCACAGTTGAGTGGGATTCTTGACTGGCGTGGCAGGTGGGTGTGTGCGCAGCACACTGGCAGCACGCGGCGACGGCAGCGTTTTCTCCAAAGCAGCGGCTGCATAAAGGAAAGCGTTGTCCTGCTCTCAAGAAGAAGAAGCAGTGAGCTGCAGCGGGAGGATCAATTTGTTTTTGCTGATGTGTGATGGGCCACGAGTTCTCGCTAACGCTGTAGAGGAAAAGGAAAGGGGCCCACCAAACAGGACAGAAAAGGCATAGCTATGTTCTTTTTCAAGGTAAATGTTTACCCCCAAAACCTGTTGCTTGGATGGGTGATGCGTCACCGAGGGCAAGGGTCATTCTTTAGCTTGTTTATAATACGTGTTCTTCCATAATCATCGAATGTCACGACTTTAACACAAGCTCAGTTTCTACTGAGTTTAATTTGAAAGTAGAGTTTGATTTTTATTCCTGGCCAGAGAGGAAGGACTAAAACTGGGCAGATTATGGTAATAGAAATCGGGAGACCTGGGTTCTGTGTCCCAACTTTGGGATGCCTTCAGGAGGTCTCGTGGCAGAGCAGTTATGCCTCAGCTTCTGAACCACAATATCAGCAGTTCAAAACCACCAACTGCTCTGCAGGAGAAAGACAAGGCAAGTTAAAGTCTCAGAGACTCACAGGGGCAGTTCTACCCTGTCCTGCAGGGTCACTCTGAGTTGGAACCGACCCCATGGTAGAGCACTTGATATTGGTTTAGATATGCTAACACACGCCTCAGGTAGAGACCCTACAGGACTCAGTGGATCAAGACGTGAAGGACTCACTGCTCCCCTTTGCCAGCAAGTCCATTCTGAGACACGGTGATTCCAGGGGTGTTGGAGTAGAGCTGAGCTCATAGTGGCTGATTTTCAGAAGTAAATTCTTGTGTTTCTGAGGAGCCTCCAGGCACGTTCGAATTTCCCACCTTTTCGTTAGCAATCAAGGATGCTAAGTGTTTAACCCACCACAGGGATCCTGGGTCTTAGTCTTGGGAATGGTCTTCTGATTCACCGGGCAGCTAGCTACCTAAGATGCGGTTGAAGCCACCCAATGAAAACGTCAACAACAACCAAAGAGCTATAAGCCACTGTTTGATGAAGCATGGGAACCAAACACCAACCTTTCAGGGTACCAGCTGGCTCCTCGCACAACGGAAAATAACTGCAGGAGAATCAAAACCTGATGTGTGAATTGTCCCCTCCAAGCACGACGTTCAGAAGATGTTAGAAGCTTTTGCCAGGAAAATAGACATCTCTGTTTTCACTTAGAAAACCTTACCATCACTAATCAAAACCACAATATTTTAAGAATGATGCCTTCCCCCCTACTGTGTGAAAGGACTTGGTTCTGTATTTGCAAGGTGTAAGGAACATGCGAGGGCCGGGGCCTCCTGTATCATAACTTCATGATAGAATAACTGTGCAGAGGTGTCTGGGAAGCAGATTTCTAACCAAGGACAAGTCTGTATGAAATCAGTAGAAGTGGAACATGTGGCTCCCAATTTGCTTATTCAAGCATGAAACAAGCGGAGTGATGCTGACTTGACTTCCTTACAGAGAGCGAGAGAGCGACCATTTAGATTTTGCCTCGTGGCCCTGTATAGGACAGAGAACTGACTGAGGGCTTCAGACGGTAAATCTTTAAAAAGCAGACAGCCTCATCTCTGTATGTGTGTTTGAACCACCAGCCTTGCTGTCAATAGCCCAGTGCTTAACCACTACGCCACAGAGGTCCTCAAAACCATCTGAGGCCGTTCCTATTCAAAACCCAAAGGAAGGTCTTTAAGCCAAACCAATCTCACTGCCATCAAGCCCATTCCAGTTCATAGCGACTGTAGGACAGGGTAGAACTGCCTCGGGAGTTTCTGGGACGGGAGCTCTTTAGAGGAATAGAAAACCTCATCTTTCTCCCAAGGAGCAGCTGGTGGTCTAGGACTATTGACCTCGTGGTAAGCAGCCCGCCTTATAACTCACTATACCACCAAGGCTCTTGGGAAAGGTCTTTATAACCTAGGTTTTCCTATCCTAATACAGCATCAATAGTTTGGAGGCTGATACGAAACCCTGTGTGTTTGTGAGGCTATACATCTTCACAGGGGCAGGAAAGCTTATCTTTTCCCCCAGAGCGACTGGTGGGTTTGAAATACCAGCAGTGTTTCCTGCCGTTGTACATAGGGTCACTATGAGTCAGAACCAACCCCACAGCCCCTAACAACGACCACAGGGAGGAAAAAATAAAGTGAGTTGTAGGAGAACCTAAGAAAGGCATCCAGGAGCACTAGAACCCTGTGCACAGCCTTTCCCAGGTGTCCTAGTGACGCCCACAATGTTCATCGTTAAGCCTTTGGACCACAGGACAGCACTTGGATCTTCTATCTTTTTTGGACCACAGGACAGCACTTGGATCTTCTATCTGCCTTTAGGAACAGTGTGATCTCCGACAAGCTGTTGAACCGCTTGGTTTATAAGTAAAGCAGTATTTATTGGCACAGGATGAGTCCTAGACTATGTTAAGTGCTTGGCACCCTGTGTTAGTCTGAGTTGACTAGAGCAACAAATCCAGAGACACTCATGTCTATAAAAAAGAGCTTTATATACAAGAGCAATTGAATATAGAGAAAACATCCCAGCCCAGTCCAGATCAAATCCATAAGTCCGATATTAGCCCATATGTACAATTCCAATGTATAAGTTCCTCTTCAGACTCATGTAACACCTTGAGCAACGCCGAATGCAGGAAGATCATAGGCAAATGGGTGGAAAGTCTTGGGGATCCAGTGGCAGTGGGGGTCTCCACATGCTTCCTCCAGTTCCAGAGCTCTAGTGTAGCTCCATGTGTCTTGTCAGCAGGAATGTCTCCCAGGGAGTGAATGTGTATCCTGCCTCCAGCAAGCTATTTATCTCCTTAGCACAGTGGTTCTCAACATTCCTAATGCTGTGACCCTTTAATACAGTTCCTCATGTTGTGGTGACCCCCGCAACCATAAATTATTTTCGTTGCTACTTCATAACTGTAATTTTGCTACTGTTATGAATCTGGCGACCCCTGTGAAAGGGTCGTTCTACCCCCAAAGGGGTTGCGACCCACAGGTTGAGAACCCCTGCCTTAGCACCTCCAAATGAGGTCATCAAGCTGTGACCTGATTGATAGGCTAAACTCCCCCCCTTCACTCTTAAGTCTCGAATTGACAACAGATTACGTAACTACCACACACCCTTTCTCAATTCGCCCAGTCCTTTGTGACACCTTGTTTAGGTGCTCACCCAAAAGCACTCTCCTTCCCTTGCTGACAGAGTCTGCTTGCAGCTGGAGTGGCCATGTGACCATTGGGACCACTGAGACTAGCAGAAACCTGGGAGTTCAGTTGTTGCTTTACCTGATGAAATGGGGACCCCTGCGACTGGCGCCGTTCTTCACACCAACACCTAGATTCACTTCTGATTAAATACTGTGTGGTGGTTCAGTGGTTGTACATTGAGCTGCCATCTTCCAGATCAGCTGTTTGAAACCAGCCACTCCACAGGAAAAAAACCCAGCACGTTCTACTCCTGTAAACAGTGACAGCCTCAGAAACTCACAGGGGCACTTCTACTTTGTCCTACAGGGTTCCTATGAGTTGGCATCAACTCGATGGCAGTGAGTTTGGCTTGGAGTTGACTGTCTACTCTGCCCTCCAGGGTCCCTAGGAGTCCGAGTGACTCCATGGCTTTGGGTGTGATGTTTGGGATGGGCTACTCAAGTTGACTTATATAAAAGTTACCGTCACACTATGTCACAATTTCTTCATCAGTAAGTTGGTGAGGATAACTATCCAAATCCCCTCATAGTATCATTGTTAAATTTGAAATAATACATAAAAGCAGCTTCAAAAGGGCCTTGCAGATGGTAAGCACTCAATAAATATTAGCTTTTGTAACAGTGGATGTCAATTTTTATTAATTCAAATGAATTCAAAGATGGTTCCGATTAATGAAGTCAAACTGAAAGCATGCTCCTTATGGGGCCCATGCAGAAATGCACACATGGGTTCCCTGTGACTTGCCCACATTCAACTATGGCAGAGGCAGGATAAAACCTCAGGTACCTCAGCGTGCTGGCCAGTCCCTACCTGCTTGCTTTCCATTAAAAAGAAATAAATGTAGATTCACTTCACAGCCTCGTGGCTGTGTTTTAAAACCAAAGAGGTAAAAAACTGAGGACGCTTGCCTGACAAATCACAAAATGTCCCTCCCACTTTTCTCTCACCATTTCTATTTTCAGATTGACACGTAAATGTGTGTGTGTGTGTGTGTGTGTGTGTGTGTGTGTGTGTTTGAGAAGAACCAAGTCGGCTGGACTAAGGAAAACAAGTGGCAATTATTATTACAGATCAACCGTGAAGCGGATAACAACAACAGCAAAGACTCGCCACCCTGCCCACTTGTGGGACTG
>NW_022103896.1:19689673-19693415 GCF_000313985.2 Echinops telfairi
CCCACAGTGGGGATGGTCCGACCGGACTCACTCCCTGCCATGTGTCCCTATGTTGTCCTCTCTCAGAGTATGCTACAGTGAGGGGACATCATGTCTAGAGCTGTTGGTGCCCTAAAGTCCTCTCTGTGCCTAAGCAGCTCTGTGCAGGGACATCATCCTCAGGGATTGGTGTGCCAGTGTGGGGTCTAGTCCCTCGATCTCTCTTTATCCTTCTTGGTTTGCTTCTGCATGAGTGTGGCCGGCCCCTCTCCCCAGCCTGTTGGTTTAGTGTTGTCCTCTGTAGCACATGCTGCGGGGGTATGGGGGTGAGAGGGGGGACTTCAGTTTCCCTCTGATTGGGTCTGGCTCTGTAGACCAGAGATAATTCTTTGAGGCGGTAGTAAAGAATCCATAAGGGCCTTGGAAAAGCACACTCAAGATCTCTGTGTGACATGGTAGAGGCCGCCATGACTCTGTGCATCAGACTTTGGGACAGAGACTTAGAGGAGCAGCTCCGAGACTAGGGGATCCCTTCTCCTTATCTAGCCAGAGACTATGGAACTGTGAGAGTGTTCGGCAGGCTGGTTTCCTGGCCCATGGAGGCAAAGGCCAAGTGACTGAGAATCTAAGAACCTGAGAGACCGTGGCTGCTGGTTAAGAAGACCAGTGATTATATCCTTATTGTGTGCTGATCCTGACTTGTGGTAACCTATTAGTGGCCCTAATAAACCCCCTTAACTATGGGTATTGCCTGCGAATTCTGTGTGGCCATCACACCAAATTGTTGAACCCAGCATGGATACTAAGTAGCAGGGGAGGAATGATTGGCGAGGCCTTCTTCGTTGTCTGTGGTGGTCTGGAAGCTCCCCTGAAACCTGTTCCCTTTGGGTGACCCCGCTGGGATTTGAAACACCAGTGACAAAGCTTCCCGCATCACAGCAACACATAAGTTACCACAGCATGACAAACGGAGACAAGTGGTGGACACTTACCACCAAGATGTGTTCATCTAGACTGTGGAACAGAAGAATAGACGTCACAGCACGGAATCGAGAGCCTAAAAAAAAATCCCCACATTGACAGGCAAGACATTTTTATTTTTACAAGAGTAGCAAGGCAATAAAATTCAGAGTTGTGGGGCAACTGGATTTCTTCTTTGTTTTTTCAAATCATTTTATTGGGGGCTTGTACAAGTCTTATCACAATCCATCCATCCATCCATTGTGTCAAGCACATTTGTACATTTGTTGCCATCATCATTTTCAAAACATTTTGTTTATACCTGAGTCCTTGGTATCAGTTCCTCATGTTTCCCCTTTCCCTCCTCTACCTTCCCTCCCTCATGACCCCTTGATAATTCATAAATCATTATTATTTTTTCATGTCTTACACTGTCCAACATCTCCCTTCACCCACTTTTCTGTTGTCCGTCTTCCAGGGAGGAGGGTATATGTAATCCCCCTTCCACCCCACCCTCCATTCACCCTCCCGGTATCGCCACTCTCAGCACTGATCCTGAAGGGATCACCTGTCCTGGATTCGCTGTGTTTCCAGTTGCTGTCTGTACTAGTCTGCATCCTGTGGTCTAGCCAGATTTTAAGGTAGAATTGGGATCATGATAGTGGGGGAGAGGAAGCATTAAAGAACTAAGAGAAAGTTGTATGTTTCATCGGTGCTATACTGCACCCTGACTGGCTCATCTCCTCCCTGCAACCCTTCTGTAGGCAACTGGGTTTCTACATGAAAAATAATGAAGTTGATCTTCTACCTACCACCATATACTAAATTTGATTTTAAATCCCCTTTTCATGTTTAGACAAGTGTCTCTTGGTCTATGTACAGTTTCCATGTGAGCACAATGAAATATTCTGGAATTTCCAGTCTTCATAATGTTCTCAATAATTTGTTATGAGCTGCAGATTTGAATGTCTTTACATAGTTGTGGTAGTTACATAATCTGTTGCCAACTTGAGGCCATTAAGAGTGAAGGGGTGGAGTTTAGCCAGTCAATCAGGGTGCAGCTTGATGACGTCATTTTGAGGCACTAAGTAGATAAAGAGCTTACTGGAGGCAGAATAGATAGATATTCCCTGGGAGAGATTCCTGTTGACAAGACACATGGAGCTATGCTAGAGCCTTGGAACTGAAGGAGCCATGTAGAGACCCCTGTCAGTGCTGAGATACTTATACTGCCACTGGATCCACAAGACTTTCTACCCACTGGCCTGTGATCTTCCTGCACTCGGCATCATTGCATGTGTTGTGCGAGTCTGAAGAGGAATTTATAGATTGGAGTCTGACATATGAGCTAATATTGGCCTTATGAACTTGATCTGGACTGAGCTAGGATATTTTCTTTTCTTTGCTAGGATATTTTCTTAATGTACAAACTTACTTTTTGATATAAAACTCTCTCTTACATACATATGAGCACCTCTGGATTTGTTAGTCAGCCTGAACCAATACAAGTAAACCAAACACATGTACTTTCTCTTTTATTCTCTGTCTGCTTTCATTGAAGACCCATTTGACATCGGCAATCGTATCCTTCATTCTGTGTTCTCTTCTCAATTTGACTTGAATTTCTGGCAACTTCCTGCTATAACTATTTATGAAATATCTTCAGCATAATTTCCCTTGCGTTTGATAGTACTGATGTTATTCAATAAAGTTTGCATTCTGCTGCATTAATTTGCTCCAAACACGGACCTCTTCCAGGTAATTGGCCAGGTATGCATCTTCCAATTTTTTGGTCATTGATGACTGAACACATCTACTGGTGCATTTATTTATTTGTGGAAACATCTCAGTTGTCAATTCATGAAGGCTTGGTGGTTTTGTGTGTGTTTCTCTTTGTTAATCTATTTTTTTGGCCAATGCCTTCAGTGCCGCACAGTCTTTGCCCTTCAGTACCATTAGTTCCTGATCATGAACGACCTCTTGAAATGGTTGAACTTCAACCAATTATTTTCAGTACTCTGTGTGTCTTCCATTTTCTTTTGCCACTTCCGGTCTCCTTCAATATTTTGCCCATAGAATCCTTCAAAATGTACAACTTCAGGCCAGAACAAAGGTCACTGTCTATAAGTGTATCTATCCCTAACGGTCCTGAATAGGTTTATAGAGAGAGACGTGTAGTTGGCGAGTGGGTGCCCAGGGCTTAGTGGCACTTGTTGGGAAAGGAAGAGTGACTTTCAAGGGAAAACAGGGTTTCTTCTTGATTGCAGAGGAAGTCTTCACAATGCTGCAACCACTTTAAAATCCCTTCAACTGTCTCCTGTCAATGAGTGCTTGGCATGGTTTGTGCCTCTATCTCGATCAAGCTGTTTCTAAAAGCAGGGAGGCTGAGAGAAACCTGACGGTTCTATATCTGAGGCTGCTCCAGGGCTCAGTTAGGAAGACTTGATCAAGGAAGAGTAGCATCAGAAGCCAGCGCAAGGGAAGCAGTTGGGCGGGTTTTGGAGAGAGCCACGGGACTAAGATTTTCACAGATATGCAAAGAGAGTCATGTCTGGAATGGACAGAAAGAGGAATGATAGATAGATATTAGAGATTTAAGGAAATGCAAAGACAACCTCCTACGATGCTTGCAAATGTTTTGAATTACATGTGCATCCTTCTGCAAGCTAGAAAGCTCTGTAGCTGATTGCCTATCTGTGTCCCACAGGCAGACTTAGTTTGTAATCCTGAAATGCACCAGTTGGACCCATTGGCTCACTCAGGCTTTGCGATTGCACCAGACCTTGATTTTCACCTCAAGGAG
>NW_022103896.1:19696714-19697558 GCF_000313985.2 Echinops telfairi
GGCTCTCAGTAATTCATCTTGGATACATTGCATTTGGTCAAATCCCCACTGGGCACTATATGCCCTCCATCGATTTTAGACCTTTTGTTGTTCCCTTATCTCTGAGTTTGCTGGCTCCCAACTCCCCCTCCCTGCCCCCTCCTCTCCCATGTCCCCCTGGAACCACTGGTCATGTTGTTTTCTCCTTGGGGTTGTTCATCCTGCCTGTCTTATACAGATAGAAATAGGGCGAAAGAAAAGGACAAACCAAACCAACAAATAAACGAAAACAAAACAAGAAGCAAGCAAGACAAAACAAGGGGAAAAAACCCAGTAGATCATTTCAGTCTGTCTGCTGACCCTTGTGTGCGTTTTCTGATCAAGTCTGATGAGGTGCCAAGTCCTGTCCCTCACGTCAGAAGTCCATTTGCAGGATTCCTTGGGGACTTGCTTACTTTGCTCCCCTTGCTGCCCTGTTGCACTCCCTTTGCATTTCACCTCCCTGTGCCTGGGGCAGACCAGGCACACTTCCCACAAAGGAACACCACATCCTTCTACTGCATGTGTGTGTGCATCTTGGCTACACTAACAAGAGAGTCATCCCGTCTCAAGCTCCTCTGCTACTTCCTTAGCACCTAGACCAGAGCCTCAGGGTTTGCAAACTTGTACCTGCAACTCTCTGCCTCCGAGTACAGGTCCCTCGAGTAACAGAGGACATTGGCCACCATCCATCATCTATCTCCCTGCATGCACCTACTTGAGACAGATCCTATCTACTCAAGCCTTAACAGCAGTGGTCAGAAGCTACAAGCTGAGCTGTAGTTTGAGGGGTGCAACTGAGCCAAAAGGTGCAACTGTACTGATG
>NW_022103896.1:19699335-19723020 GCF_000313985.2 Echinops telfairi
AGAGGGAAAGTACCCAAACATGAGAAAATGTGCTACCTCCTTGACTGCATGATTCGGCTCTACTTATTGATGTGAGTCAGCCTTTCCCCACATAAAGATCATTAAGTCCAAGTACCGTTCCACCATGACTGATGATCCTTTGGAAGTGTGCTTGAGGCTGGCTGTCAGCAGCTACTGTCCGGACTATGCATCCCTGGCTCATTCCATTCAGGGTAGGTCATCAAAGTAAACTCAGGTCATGATAAAAAATGTACAGAGTTAATTGTATTGTGTTGTGCAATATGGACTCGTGCTTATGCAGGTTACATAAACATACATTGTACATATAAAGAATTCTCAATGCATTTATGCATAAATGTAATAAAAAGAAATGTTTTGCATTTTTGTAGTTGGTAGGTCCTTTTGACTTGATCATTTTATAAGTAGCTCGCATGCTGAAAACATGTGGGCACCCCTGTCCTAGAGTCTAGGACCACACCTGAATTCTGACTTCTAGCCTGAACGGGAGGAGCCCTGTGGCCTCAGTGAATAATGTGGGGGGTCTCTAAACCGCTAGGTCAGCAGTTAGAACCTGCCAGCTGCTGGAGGGAGAAAGATGAAGCTTTCTGCTCCTGGAAAGACTGACAGCCATGGAGACCCACAGGGGCAGTTCCCCCTATGAGTCAGACCGGGCTTGACAGCCGTGAGAGAAAGGACCTGGAGTGTAAGAGAGAGTTTCTGTTCTTCAAAGCCACCCCTTGGGTATTTCCCGTTAACTGGGAAGTTCTGGGTTCCTACTGTGTGATCATGCTTCTGACCCCGTTGCGGTTCCGTCAGTCCACTTTTATGGCTGTCGAGCTATCTGCAGGGATAATGGGGACTCCTAGAATGGCCTAGGTAAGAAGGGTGTTTACAGATTGTCGGAGGGTTGGAAACCCAAATGCTTCCAGAGAATGGGTGGGCAGCTGGCAAGCAGCAGAGTCTCGAGTGGAAGGAGCAGAGGGTAGACGTCCTGGGGTGAAGTCGTTCCAGTTCAAACAAACAAAATCAAACAAACAAAAAAAGAAGTCTTGGTGAACAATTATGATAACTCATAGAAATAAGTACAGAGTATTCTGTAATGCCCATGACACCCCTGTCCCCTGCAGCAGAGTCTCACATGGGCCCTACCTACCCATTCATGGGCCCCCGAGGCGCTGTGACTTGGGAGGTCGTGTTGTAAACTGGAGCTTGGGTTTCATAGTCAGAGCGGCCGGACTTGTGTTCTACTGTCTGGACGCCCGTCTCGGAAAGGGAGGACTTCTCTTAGCCTCCTCATCCTCCTCTGGCTCCCGCAGGAAACACTTGGCTCAGGGCCTGGCCCATGAATCGCTCAACAATTCACTTACGGGTTGCTTTCTCCCCCCCGGGAAGAGGGACAGTGTCAGAACCCACAGGGGCTGTCCTATCCTGTGCTATAGGGTCTCTGGAAGTCAGGCCTGACTGGCTGGCAGTGAGTGTGGGTGTGTGTGTGTGTGTGTGTGTGTGTGTGTGTGTGTTTGGCAGTGTGTGTGTGTGTGTTTTGCAGTGGGTGACAGCGGCTTGTAAACCACTGGGCTGGCAGTGTGTGTGTGTGTGTGTGTGTGTGTGTGTGTGTGGCTCAGGGAGAGAGGGCCGATCACAATTAGCGGAAAGGCTATGGTCGTGAGGCTTCGTGTGGAGGAAGGTGTACAGGGACATCTACTTGCTGTGTGTGCATACATGTCCATGCGTGCGTGTGTGTGAAGAGGCCCAGGCACGGGGATGCTTCAAATTAAGGGATGGCTTGAGGCAGGGCGCACAGCTCTCTCAGCACGATGTTTCTCAGGCGCATCTGTTTTGCTTTAACTGTGGGATCCCTTTAGGGAATTTTTTTAAAAAGCAGCTGATCTTTTCCTTAGGTCCCCGCACCCCCTCCCTCTGCTGTGTGGTTTGGTAGAGGTCGGTGGTTTCCACACAGGCCCTCTGCCTCCTGGGAACTCCCCGCTACCCTGACCAAGGGGACAGCGGTTTTCCGCCAAATCAAATTAAGGACAGATTTCAACTGCAGTTGCAAAGCCATCCTGTCTCTAGTTGACTCGGGAATGCTGTGAGGAGAGGCAATTTAGAACATATTGCTTGGAAGGGTTTCTATCACACTATGCCTTTCTCTAGGAACCCTGGTGGTGTAGTGGTTACACTGTGGACTGTTGACAGCAAGGTCAACAGTTTGAAACCACCAGCCACTCTGAGGTAGAAAGACGAGACTTTCTATTCCCATAAAGGGTTAGTCTGGGAAAATACAGGGACCCTCTACCTGTCCAATAGGGTCACTATGAGTCAACATCAACTCGATGGCAGTGAGTTTAGGTTTATTTATACCTTTCTCTACAGTATTAAACATGTTATGACTGATGATTTTGATTAAAGGATATTCATCATTTGGGAAAATGACGTCCCTGAAATGGTTCCTCAGAGAACATGCTTCTATAGAGTGTTCAGTCCGTGCAGGCCTATGACCCTTGCAAATCCATCACTGATGATTAGCACTGGAGGGAGTGGGGAGAAGCAGTCTAGAGCCATGGCCAGGGCTGGAGGGACAACGTACAGCTGTCTGCTTCCCAGATGTCACTTCAAGTCATTTCCATCTTTTGGAATCTGGTGTATTTTCAATCTGCGCAAAGGGCATAGGGCCATCTCTCCTAGAGAGCTGGGCCTTTGGGAGGTTTCAACAGCCTCACAGGACTTTGTTAGGTGTGATCCAGTTCATTTTGACTTAGCAGAGCATAATTGCCCCATAATGCTTTCGAGCTGTTGGCCTTGGTGGGTTCGAACCACCAACCTTTCCAGTAGCAGTTAAGTGCTTCACTGTTGGGCTCCCAGGACTCCTTGTTTGGGACAGCAAACCAGAAAAACCAAACTCTCTGCTCCTGAGTTCGTTCTGACTCAGAGTAGAATTGCCCCTGTGGGTTTCTCAGGCTGTGCATCTTACAGGAGCAGGAAGCCGCATCTTTCTTCTGCAGAGCAGCTGGTGAGTTCAAACTGCTAACCTTGTGGTTAGCACCCAACAGGTAGGCCACCACTATGCCACCAGGGCTCCTCTGTCTGGGACTGCTCATTCACTGTCATCGAGTAGATGCTGACTCATAGCGAACCTATGGGACATGGTAGCACTGTCCCTGTGAGTTTCTGAAACTCGAACTCTTTGTGGGAGTAGAAAGCCCAGTCGTTGTCCTGAGGAGTAGCTGACGGTTTTGAACTACTGACCTTTGTTAGCAGCCCACTGGGCAACCACTACGCCACCGGGCTCCTGTTCCTTGCTGCGCAGGTGTCTTTATAAGCCAGCCACCTTTTCTCTCCATTTCTGGGGCGGAAAGAGCTTTCCTCCTCCACGACCCCACCCCTTGTTGTGTGAGATTGCTGACTTCCAGTGAGACAGCTCCCTGCTTCCAGGGCCGGGACTGAGGGCTGGTGAGCCTTGACAGATGAGGGTCCAACATCTGAGGCGCATGCACCCCTCCATCACAATCCCACTTGGAACCCTTATTAGCAATTCTGCTTCCTGGCTCATGCCCTGTGCTCCTGAATCAGGTTCAAAGTCAGCCCTTTGAAAGGAGCCCTTTGGGTGATCTGACCTATGGTGTGCTTGAGAACCACCATTCTGGTGAAGGAGGAGCCGTGCTGGCACAGTGAGTTAAATACTTGGCTGCTGACCAAAGGGGTGTTGGTGCAAATCCACTCGCTGCTCCGCAGGAATAAGATGCAACCATCTGTTTCCATAATGCCGTGGAAACTGTAAGAAGCAGTTCTACACTGTCCGATGGGGTCTCCATGAATCGGAATTGATTCAGTGTCAGGGGCTTTCTGGTTTCGTTTTGTTTTCAGTTCTGCGGGACAGACTGTGGGTGAGCAATGCCGTTTTAAGCAGACAAATAGATGGGGGAGTTGCTTACATGGTGACTAGGGAGTCAAACTTTATCTCTGTATTCCACATCGCCATCTTGCTAGGAGCTCGTCCTGGTTCTGCTTGTCTCCGTCATGGAAGGAGTTCCTGCTCCAGCTGGCTGAGAGGGAGAGGCAGGGGCAAGCTCCAGATGCTGCTGCTTATCCCCTCTCTCCCTTTCATCTTCTTGAAACCCAAGGCTCAGGCATTACTCCCGTCTCCTGTGATAACCTCACACATCCTGTGCTTCCTGTTAGGTCCTGGGTGGCCCAATGGCTTGTCCTCCACTAATAGAAAGGTTGTGGCTGGACCCGTCCCGGCACCGCCAAGAGAAGGCCTAGCAATGTACGACCATCCGGGGTTCAGCTGCTCTCTGCAAGGTGAGACGTGGGGTCACCCCCAGGCCATGTCATGGGCGCCACCAGGATTTCTGTGGTTGGTTTGGTTCTCCTTTTCCAAGAGCACCACTTGGAGCACATCTGACTCATTGTGCAGAGCCAGGAGGGAGGGAAGTGCAGTCCGCGCCTCCTGCAAGGCCCCCAGCACAGAGGAAAGCTCTCCAGCGCAAGTTAACACAGTCTCTCGTTAAATCCCTTTCCAAGTGTTTAGGGCTTGGCTGTGTCTTTTGTAACTTCTCTGGGGATGGTTTGATTTTATTTTTTTACTTTGGCAGAACTGAAGGAATCACTACCGTGGGGGAGGGTACTTTTTATGCCTCCCCCCTAAGTGTTGACCCACCAGGAATGACGACGACGAGCACTCAGTTGACTGCTGCTCTGAATGAGATCATGCCTGGAGGAAGGAAACGCACCATGCTCTTGGGTTTTTTAAATCACATTATGGGGAGTTTTTACAGCTATAACAATCCATAATTCTATTAGATCAAGCATAATTGTACAATTGCTGCCACCATCATTTTCAAAACATTTTCTTTCTTATTGAACTCTTTGCTCCCATTTGCCCCCTCCCTCCCCCCAGGAACCCTTATTATTATATTATTTATTATTACTGCTGTATCTCACACCATCCAAAGTGTCCATTTAACACCATTCTGTTATTTGTTCCCTTGGGGGGGGGGTTATATAGTCATTATTGCTATCGGTTTCCTCTCCCGCCCTCAGGGAATCGTTACTTTTATTACTATTGTTGAAGGGCTTATCTATCTTGGATTAATGAAGGCGGCCCATAGAAGCCAACAGGCATTCCCAAAGGAGTCGGTGGGTGTCACCCAAAGGAAATGAATTGATCCCTGTTTGGGGAGAGAGTAGAAAAGGGATTAAAAATCATACTCAGCCCCTTTTACCTGGTCACCTGTCCTCCGAGCGAGCGTACAGACAGAAATTCATGCCCGGAGTATTGCTAAGGGAACAAGGTGAGCTATGACTGGTGGCCTCCGTGCCTTGTTGGAAAGAGGAGGGTTTTTGCATCTACTGTTTTAAAGGCAAAGAATTACTACGTGGATGGTGAGGCATGAATTGTGCAATTGCACATGGAAGAGTTTGGATGATGGCTCTAAGAGATGGCAAGTCTCCTTCTAGTGGCTGCCTCCCCTCTTCAAGTTCGCCACCTCGAAGGCTACATGTTTCACTTCAAGATCGTCATGAATGTGTTGAGCCTTTGGCTTCATGCCAGGCATTATTCGGAGCCTTTTACATGCTTAGTGCCTTAAGAGATCAAGGAGGCAGGTGTACTAATCTTCATTTTACCAATCAGGCAGCACAGAAATGGAGGAGCCCCAAGTGAAGAAAACACAAAAAATAATTCTCTCAACTCATTTGTGATTTGAACCTACACCATCCAAATTCAAAGTCTGTGGGATGAACCATAAGCCTCAGCTTTGTAGTTTGTGTAGGGCACTTTGCTGGGACTGCCTGTGTGTGTGTGCGCGCGTGTGTGAGCTCACGCATACACACACATGCGTGCACACACGTGAGCTCATACACATGCACGCGCACATGCAGAAAGACAGTGATTCTGTAGGGATCAGGGTCAAGAGGGGGGAAAAGCATAAAATCATGTCAGAGGGAGAAAGAGAAAAACAAAAAGAAACACATATTTGGGCTCTTGATGCAAAGGGTCAGGACCCGTCAGCCTGCTGTCAGCATACCCAGGCTTCTAGGTCCTCTTCATCTTGGTCTGTTCTGAGCAGACCCTTGGTGTCGGCTCCTCTCACTTGGAGAAGACGGAGTAAGATCAAGAGATCGTGACACTCTTTCCATTTCTTATATGCTGTGAGCATCGTGGATCCTGTCTTTAAGAAGGCTTCCTTGCACACCAGCTGTGCAATCATGAGGTGTCGACGGGATGTGTAACAGGCATCTGAAGACCCATAACAAACAAACAAAGAACTATATTGTTGAGAATGAGGGGAGTCAGAGCAGAGACCCAAAGCCCATTTGTAGGCAGTGGGACATCCCCTCACAGAAGGGTTGCAGGGAAGGGATGAGTCAACCAGGGCTCAGTATAGCACTGAGGAAACACACAATATTCCTTTGGTTCTTTGAGGCTCGCTCATCCCCCACTATCATGACCCCAGCGCTGCCTCTTACTTCAGACTAGACTGGAGCAGGTGCTTAGGTACAGATAAGAGATAAGAGCTCCTGACACACGCAATCCAGGAATGGGAGTACCCGGAGGGTAGAGAGAGGCGAGGAGGAAGGGGGTAACCAATCTCAATGAGCAACACATAACCACACCTCCCACCCCAGGGGAACGAGCAACAGAAACCATGGGGAAAGGGAGACAGCAGTCGGTGTAAGATATGAAAATAATGATAGTTTATAATTTATCAAGGGGTCACGAGGGTGGCAGGATGGGGGAGGGAGGGGAAAAAGAGGAGCTGATACCAAGGGCTCAAATAGAAAGTAAATATTTAGAAAAGAATGATGGCAAAATATGTACAAATATTCTTGATACACTTGATGTATAAATTGTTATAAGACCCATAAGAGCCCCCAATACAATGACCTTTTAATTAAAACACACAAAAAAAGAAAGAAAAAAAAAAAGAAGGCTTCCATCTCTGAGCAAACAAACGTCTACAGCAGTGTTCTCAGCCTTCCTCAAACAGCCACCCTTCCCCACAGCACCTCATGTGGTGGGGACAACCACCAAATTATTTTTGTTGCTACTTCATAACTGTAATTTTGCTACTGTTATATATCTGATATGCAGGATGTATTTTCATTGTTACAAACAATATAATTAAAGCATAGTGATTCATTACCTGTTGTTATATATTGTGAAATATTTATTTCTAATTACGAATAAATGAAATTTTTTCTTGAAGCATGGTGTAGCATAAGTAACAGTCTTCACACTGGTTCCTCTTATGTGGGCGTATCTGCCTGTGGGCGGACCTGCCTGGAGACAGAGGAGCAGTGTCTTGGTTCCTAAGGCCATTAGAAATATGTGTTTTCTGATGGTCTTAGGCGACCCCTGTGAAAGGGTTGTTCGACCCCCAGAGGGGTCGCCACCCACCAGTTGAGAACCACTGGTCTAAAGATCCAAGCCATGCACAATGGATATCAATGCTCCTTTGGAGAATTGCAGTGTGTCTTTAGGTGGCCTAGAGGTTTTTGCTAAATAAACAGCAGAAGCTTTAAGGCAAGCAGCCCAATGGCATCATTTCCAAAAGGGAATAATATTGAGCTAGGCTTCAAAACCGTTCAGCTAATTGGACTCAGAAAATGTATCTTCTCCTTGTAATAATTCAGATACTACAGGGATGTAGGAGGTCAAAGGGCAGCTAAAATGTCGTTGTGTTTACATACCATTGAATCAGTGACCTCAATTCCACTAGCAGGAACCACTGCGAGGTCTTGCACCATCTACATCATTTTTATGTTCGAGCCTATTGTTGCAGCCAGAAAAAGGTCTAGAACAGCGGTTCTCGACCTGGGGGGCACGACCCCTTTGGGAGTTGAATGACCCTTTCACTGGGGTCTCCCGATTCAGAACAGTAGCAAAGTGACAGTTGTGAAGTTGCTATGAAAATAGTGTTATGGTTGGGGGTCACCACAACCTGAGGAACTGTATGAAAGGATCATGGCAATAGGAAGGTTGAGGACCTCTGGTCTAGAAGAAAACTCAACCCCCTGTGTTAGAATAATTAACCATTTATGATCAAAGGGGCAGCATTTACACAAGGACAGAGGGTGAGCAACGCAGGAGAAATGGGCACCGGAAACCTTAGGAGGAAGTGGGATAAGCCATGACACATGGGTCTCAAATGATGAGCTGAAGCAGAAAGTGTATAAATTGTTGAATATGTAACTAATGATCTTCCCTGTAAACCTTTATCTAAGTTACAGTAGGACAGTTCTTAAAGATGGGAGTGGAGGTATTCAGGAGAGGAAGTGAGTTAGTTAATTGTGCCAGCCTGGTCGATAATCACATGTGGGTCTGGTTGAAAGGTGGAGGGATAAATGGGTGGTGAAGCCTCGCCTTTCTAGTTCTCGGGTCTCTTGTTTTGTGATGGTTGCATTGCGTGCAGCTGCCTTAGCAGTTCCCTGCTTCAGCTTGCAAGATGGATTTCCTACAAGACATCCCCAAGGAGAAGCCGCATGGCTCTATCCCGATGCAGCCCTGGGTGCTGGAGCAGCCGTGTGGAGACCCCTGCCAGTGCTGAGATGCTTACAAGTTCACTGACTCAGCTTTCCTCCTGCAGTCGGCATTATTGCCTCTGTTTTGTGAGGTGAAGGACTTTGTGGACTGGTGTTGGGTATGGGTTAATGTTGGACTTGTGGGCTTGGGCAGCATTGGCTTGGGATGTTTTCGTGATGCACATTTTCTTTGCATAAAACTCTCTCTTATACGTGAGTTGCTGTGGATTTGTTTCTCCAAAGTACCTAGACTAATACAGGAAGAATTCTCTTTCATGTAGTTGGGCTTTATTCTGTATGTTTCCATGAACGGTTTCCACACGTTGCATCTCCCTTGGCATGGTACCATCACCACCCGACCGCTGTATCTGAACTTGTTGCACCCCTCTCTTTCTCCCCCGATCCTAACTAGCATTTTCAGAGGAACCTTGTGTGGTCACAGCTGGTTAGTAAAGGTGTACCACAGGGCTGTCTCCTCCTACCATCCTTATCCAATCTGTATGATTAGCAAATCACCAGAGGTTGGCGTCTATGAAGAAGGACGCAGCATCAGGTTTGAGGGAGGCTTACTAACCATCTGTGGTCTGCACATGACCCAATCTTGCGAGCTGAGCAGGAAGAAGACAACAACACCGCCCTGCAGCTGCAGGAGTCTCAAGAGGGCCCCGGCTTGCAGTGAGCCTGTGGGTTTGAGTTGGACTTGTTTGGGATGCCTTCTTGATATAAAATTACTTCTTACATAAAACTCTTTCCTCTACATGTACGAGTGTCCCTGTTTTTCTTTTTCTAGGCAACACAGCTTAACAGTGCAGGTGAAGTTTCCTGCTGTTACCAGGAGGTTCGCTGGGGTCTAAATGGGTTCAACAGCACCCAACAAGGACAGCAGGAGTCAGAGGGACTGGATGGCAATGGATGGGTTTTCATAGGAATCTTTTCTGATGACCCACTTCACTGGTGTGGTCTTGTGTACAAGACCACACATACCCCCAGTGCCTGCATCTACTATGCAAGTAAGAACATTGAATTAATTGGTTGAACACAATTTGGCACCCTTGGAAGGCATTCATTTGTTCATGAAAAGAAGACCATTCTCGATTTTTATCTTTTGGGACCAAATTCTACAGATAAGGATTAGCGTGGGGTTGGCCCTGTCCTCATGTTGCTCCGTAGTCCTGTAGAGACGTGTTCATGAACAGATGAAGTGCAGATGAAGAGAAAGGTAGTCATGGAAGCGCCACCAATTTTGAGGAACCAGAAAGATGAGTTCAAATAACTTCTTAATGCAGCAAAGTCTAAAGACAAGATCAAAATGAACAGTCATGGCCCTGCGTAACAAGGTGATTATATGTCTGCCCACCTGCTCATTGACTCTCAAGGTGGATCTCTCTCCTCTGGGCTTGGATGGTAGCTGTGAAACTTCCCCTATGGTTCCCCACACATCGTAAAGTGATATAGAGAAGGCCAAGGGTTCTTCCTGACTTCTGGTATGGTGTATCTAATCCTAGAAGAATCCAGAACACATACAACATCAACGTGATAAGAACATTGGTCCGCAGCATGGATAGAAACAGATCTCAAGTGGAATTGCTGGCCTGAGATTGGAGGGAAGGAGCCGTGAGGGTCCTGGAAGAAAAGAAAGCCATTGTTATCGCTTCATTTCCATTATCACTTCATAGGAGACTAAGCACAGAAGGCCCAGGTGAGAGGTGGTCCCATTTCTCTCCGCTGCCACCTCTTTCCCCATTTTCTGTTTATGATTTTTTTAAAAAAAGCATTTTATTGGGGGCTCATACAGCTCTTATCACAATCCATCCATCCATCTATTGTGGCAAGCACATTTGTGCATGTGTTACCATCATCATTTTCAAAACATTTTCTTTCTCCTTGAGCCCTTGGTATCAGCTCCTCAGTTTTCTCCTCCCTCCGTCATGAACCCCTGATAATTTATAAATTGTCATTATTTTTCATGTCTTACACTGACCGATGTTTCCCTTTACCTGCTTTTTTATTGTCTGTCCCTCAGGGAGGGGGTTATATGTAAATCATTGTGATCGGCTTCCCCCTTCTTTTTTTTTTTTTGTAATTTAGGTAAGGGTTTGCTGAGCAGATCATGAATGTTGCCTTCAACAATTTATATACATTTCCTTTCAATCCATCCTTTGCAAATCCATCAGCGTACCCTCCCAAATCTCACTTCTTCCCAATGTTTTCTGTTTCCATTCCTCCCTCTTGCTGAGCCTGTAAAAATTTGCCCTTGGGGAAAAGCTGCCCCTGTGATCTGAAAGGGTTGATGATTCCAACACTGAGGTGATTCAGTTCCAGACTTGAAGGGTGACTAAGGGCCATAGTCTTAAGTGTCCCACCAGTCTCTAGCCAACCAATGAACACGGTCTCCTTTACAATTTAAGTTCTATTTCACACATTTCTCCTTCTCTATCCAGGACCTTTTCAGAGCAGTCGGTAGCAGTAGCCGGACACCATCTAGTTCCTCTGGTGTCTTGGTTGTGCAGGCTGATGCTTGTGCGGTCCATGATCCCATTCGAGTAATGCTTTCACTTGTCTTTTGAGTTATGTCGCCTTTCTAAAGGAGAGGAGGGTCTTATTTTCAAGCTGATATATATGCTTTATCTACAACCATAAATGGGTGATTATAATAACCAAGGCACTGTACTAACCTCTGACAGATGCCAGAGACTCACTATTTGTATAAATCTAAGTAATACCTGTATGCAAAGCTTCCAAACTTTCAGCCTCAATTTAAAAAAAAGGAGAAAGTGGGGGTGCTTATTTTATTCAAGTTGTTTCCCTAACATTAAAGGTACAGAGGAATCTATTATTCCAACAAGTTGAAAAATCCAAACATTAAAATTTTCAATCACTTAGGATTTCGTTGCCTGACAAAGACAGTGATTTTCCCATTTTTTGGGCACTAAGCTATGTTAATCAGCCCTGATTGTTTTGTTTACTGAATCCCATAGTTACAGCTGGGAGTTTACTTAGGATGCCTTGCTGTGGAAACGTGTACACATTGTACGAGCGCTAACAGAAGAAAAAACACAATTCTTGACTTCCTGACATTAAGCTGAAACTGAGTATAAGGGGGGATTTCCTGGTTTTTAAAGAGGGCATAGAGCCTCATGCCGTTTCCTTCTAGGGGACATAGATGAATTGTTTAGACTTGGATAAGGGAGAACATCTTGACCTGGGACCGAGGTGGAACACAGTGACCTAAGATCATTGGTTATACTTATCAACAGGAGCCTCCGTGCTTATTAACAACACATCCCATCCCCACAGAGGACATTTTCATTTCTGACTTCGGTCCTGACTTTTAAGTGTCAAATGATGAGTAACGATCTGTAATTTCATTTTAGTGCATTTAAAAAAATTTTTTGCTCTGATTACACAGAAGACGTTGAAAAAGTAAACATCCTTGCTTTGTGCAGACAACACTTTGTACAATGAGCACAGGATCTCATAAAGTTCCCCGATTGGATAAAATTGGGGTGATTTTAAATAGCACAACCTACAGATTTTTAAATCAAATAATGCTATTAACTTGATCTCCCCCCCCTTCGGGATACAATCATTTTGTCCCAAATCCACTGCTGTTGAGTGACTTCCAAATACATCGTGACCATATAGATCAGAGGAGAGCTGCCTCATTGTTCTCCAGCAGAGCGCATGGTGGGTTCTAACTGCTGACTCTTTGGTTCATAGCCCAATGCTTAACCAACCCCACCACCAAGCAGAGGCACAAAGCACTTACATCATAGTTGAGCTGCATTAAATACCAAGGCACGTGCACAACTCTCTTATCTTACATGGGAAGAACCTAAGATTAAAAGAGAGCGCAGGTCTTTCTCAAGGTCACCCTGATAATTAATCGAAGAAACAGGTTGCAGCCCCCTGTTCAGGGCTTGCTGCGACTGCTAAACAAAATCGTTGGAGGTCATTGACTCTGATCCCCCTTGCTACATGGGTAAGGATCTTGAGGTCCCGAAAGCTGAGACAATCTGCTTCCCCTCACAGTGACAGCCGATTCTCTAGCTGCCTGAGAATTCACCCCCAGAGTTCCACAGGGCTGGGGGAAGAAGCCTTGTCTCTTGTCATCTCTATCTTCCCAGACAAGTGAACGGTGGAGCTTCTCTTCTGGCCTTGTATACTGTCCTTTCTCACAGAGCAAGGAAGATGGAGCAGGGTACAGAGGCCCTAACAAGAAACGAGCCCATGCTCCAGTTTCATGTAGTTGCAGCTGCTCAGTTGGGCGATATATTTATCACTTAACTCCCGAGTCCTTGATTGTAATTAGTACCATCAAGGATCATGGAAGTAGCCATCAAGAGATGAAGTGACACGCTGCATGGGGTAGATGTGCGGCATGAGACCTCTTTAGTGTGTTGGAAAGCAGGGAGGTTCCAGGCTCTGTGCATCAGGACAGTCCTCCGGGAGATGGACTGACCCCATGGCTGCATCCATGAGTCCGAGCATAGGAGCAATTGTGAGTATGCACAGGACCGGTCGGTGTTTCATTCTGTTGTGCACAGGGTCGCTATGGGCACCTAACAACCATAACAACACTGTGAATTGGGCGAAGCAGATCATCAGTTTTATGTTCAACAATTCCTGCAAATTTTGGTTCACCGCATTCCTTGAAGTCCCCTCAATGTGACCCCATTTATCATGTCCTTCCTGTGTTGCCTGGTTTCATGACTTCTTCTGTCCTAGATTTGTTCTAAACTTTGCCCTTGAACAAATACCGCCCCTTGGATCGCACACGGCTGATTATTGTGAGATATGCGTGCCCCACTAGTGTTATTGTTTCCTTCACCAAAAAACTCACTGCCATTGAGTCAATTCTGACTCATAGCAACCTTCTAGGGCCGAGTAGAATTGCCCCCTCTGGTTTCCAAGGCTGTGACTCTGCACACTAGTAGAAAGCCTCATCCTTCTCACTCGGGTTGGCAGGTGGTTTTGAACTGCTGACCTTGTAGTTAGCCTAACTTTTAACCTACTATGCCAACAAGACTCCTCTGTTCTCGTTATGGTTGTTGCTTTTAGACACTGTCACGTTACTTCCAACTCACAGCAACAAAAGAATTAAATATTGCCCAGTCTTGCTGCAGCCTCACAATCTGTTATTATGTGATTGTTGCAGCCACGGTGTGAGTGAATCCATCTTGATGAGAGTCTTCCTCCTTTCATGGCTCCTCAACTTTACCAGGCGTGATGTTCTTTTCCAGGGACTAGTCTTTCCTGATAGGATCCTTGGTGGTGACAACGTCGTTACATGGTGGGCTGCTAACAGCAAAGTCAACCGTTCGAAACCACTGACCAGTCCTCGTGAGAAAGACAATGCTTTCTACTCCTGTAAAGAGTGACAATTTCGGAAACCCACAGGGGTAGTTCTACCCTGTGCTACAGGGTCACTGTAAGTCAGCATGGGAGTGCGTTTGGTTTTGAGTTTTAGCCTCTTCTGATCACATGTCCAAAGCATGCGAGATGAAGTCTCACCATCCTTGCTTCCAAGGAGCATCCTGGCTGGACTGCCAAGACAGACTTTGTTTATCTTTTTGGAAGTCCGCGATGCTTTCAATATTCCCTCCAGAACCATAGTTCAAATACGTCAATTCTTCTTCAGTCTTCCTAGTCAATGCCCACCTTTCACGTGCATCTGACGTGCTTGAGAAGACCAGGGCACGGGTCAGATCTCTTTACAGATCTGTCTATTGTTTGGCTGAAAATTGAGAGCCATGCAGGTGATTTTGTTTCAAGAGCAGACACCTTCTTTTTTTTTACTGCACTGATGAGAAGGCCTTGTGTTAGTCCGGGTAGACCAGAGAAACAAATCCATAGAAACTCATATGGGTATAAGAGAGTTTTATATAAAGGGTCATTGTACATTAAGAAAGCATCCCAACCCAGACCAGTCCAAGTCCATATGTCTGATACCAGTCTACTCATGAAACACATGCAATGATGCTGAATGCAGGACAGTCACAGGCCAGTGGGTAGAAAGTCTTTGAATCCAGTGGCGTTGTAAATATCTCAGCGCTGGCTGGGGTCTCCATGTGGCTTCTCCAGTTCCCAGGGCTGCATCAGGGTAGGTCCATGTGGCTTCTCCTCAGGGATATCTCGCAGGGAGTCGGCCTTGTGTCTTGTCAGTAGAGCGTCTCCAAGGGAGTGAGGAGAGAGAGTGAAATGTCTTCCACCTCCAAGGAGGAAATACCAGAATTTTCCCAGAATCCTCAGGGGAAAGCCATGCCCACAGGGGCCTCATTGGCTGTGACCGATTGACAGATTAGACTCCACCCATTTACTCTTAATCCTCTCAAGTCCCAAATGGACACCAGATTATGTAACTACCACAGGCCTTCTATTCAGGATCGATGGCTGGAGCTAAAAAGGTTACATTCACACTGTAGTTGACCGAAAGGGGCATGTGAGGAAGAATGATGTGTCCCATCCCTTTAAGAAGACCAGTTGTGCTGGAGTGTATCAGAGTAGAACTGTGCTTCATAAGGTGTTCAATGGCTGATTCTTTGGAAGTAGATTGCCAGGCCTTTCTTCCAATTCCAAGCCTTTTGGATGGACTCTAACCTTAAGCCTATTGGTTTGCAACTGAGAGCATTAACAGTTTGTATCACCCAGGGACTTCTCTTTCAAAGAAGACGTCCTAGAAATTGAACACATCGCACCTGCCTATATCACATTAGCCACATTTAGCCATGGTCTCAGGAAAGCTGGTATCTTTATTCCAAAAAAGACCCACGGCCATTGAGCTATGATTCCACCTTATAGCAAACCTATATAGGGTATCTGAGACTGTGAAGCTCGCTGGGAACAGACACCCTCATATTTCTCTCAAGGTGCAGCTGGCAAGCTTGAACCACCAACCTTGCAGTTAGCAGTCCCACAGCCACCTGCAGTAGCATCCCAGCTCGTTCACTGCCATCGTGTGGACTTAGGCTCACAGCGGCCCTATCAGACAGAGTAGAATTGCTCCTTCGGGCTTCTGAGGCTGTAAGTCTTTTCAAGAGCAGAAAACCTCGTTGTTCCCCTGGGAGGTAGCTAGTATGTTTGGACGGCTGACCTTGAGGTTCTCAGCCCAATGCACAGCCCACCATACCTCCAGGATTACTTAGCCATCAGGACCGGGTCCTCTTAGATGTCAGGGTATCAATTACTCAAGAAGGAAGGAAATAACGATGGAGACAACTTCCAAGCATTTGCAAGAAATGCTGGCCTGCTGCTACTTCAGTATGTTTATCATTGGAGGGAGGGACAACTGTCTCGAGTCTGGTGGTTAAAATTATAGATTTCTGATCCTGGCTCTGCTTGTGTGTGACTTGGGTTAAGGCTCTGGTTCCTAGAGTTGTTGGGAGAATAAACCACAGGGCCAGGCACACGTGCATAGGCATGATTGAAGATGCTTGTTGTTATCTTTATTTTTATTAGTTGTCCTGTTGAGGAAATACATACGGAAAACACATCCTGTGTAGCCAATGATGTGCTCTGAACCAGCTCAGAGGGTGCGCACCTGACAGGCACAATCACTCTAGTGCCAGAGCAAGGACTCCTTCCCAGGAAGCTGGTCAGGGGAGCCATTGCTATGAATAGTCTATATGTAAGGATCCTGGTCCCGGGTCCCATGGGAAAGGTCATTCCTCAAAGAATTCTCTGTTTATGGAGTAGAGGCACCTGGGATGGAAACAGCAGAAGGATTTCTGGATCTTTAACTGCATTCCCATGATCCATATATCCATAAAATGTGTATTTACCCAGTATTCAGAAAAACTATAAAGCTGCTGGCACACATGTCAACCAATATTACCAGTTGGTTTGGCTTTGAATCAGCCGAGGACAGAAGCTGAGCACCAATCCTGTACCCCAATCTTGGTGGGTTTTCAGCTTCGTCTTGAGGGAGGCAAATGGGTTCTAGAACGGCCTGCAGTGACTGAGGCGTGGAGCACACAGCCGCTCGGGGAGCCCTGGTCACACGGCAGCCATTGTATTGCGTGCTGGGAGAGGCCTTGTGTCTTGGGGAAGGGACAGAAATGTGAAGAATTAACCCCAGAGAGGAGATAATACCCTTGGGAAGAGTAATTACTGCAACAGGGTTCACGGAGAGAAAGTCTGTTCATTTCTCTACCCAGTTGGAGATGAATATACAGACCTTGGGGGGCCAATTTCTAGGAAGGAACATGCAAGGAAAGTCTAAAGAGATGTGTTCTTGTGCTTCCTGCATCATTCGTCATGTGACTGCGCTGAGAATAATCGTCAGCCATGATGCACTCAGGTTGCCAGGAGTGAAGCTGGGGAAAGCAGGTAGGCTAATGGATCAGGGAAGTCCTGGGGGGTGGGGGTGGGGGGTGATTTTGCACAAGAGCCAGCATTTGTTAAAGGAACAGAGGAGCAAATTTCCAATAGAAGTCATCAGGGCACTGTGATCAGAGAACACATAATATGTTCAGGTGGCGGGTGTGTGATCATCTGCTATAACACAACGTCCGAGTTGACACAGTAGGGATGAGGGCGGGCTTTGAGGTTAGGACAAGCTTGTGTGCAAACCAGGCAGCATCTTCGCTTCTGCATAATGATATGCAAGTTACTTAACATCTGTTATTTCCTCTTTTGAGAACTTTTGATGCTTCGGGGAAATGATACCTGGAAAACACAAGTGTGACGAGGAGCTGATTCCAGGGGCTCAAGTAGAAAGAAATTGTTTTGAAAATGGTGATGGCAACATGTGTACAAATGTGCATGACACAATGGATGGATAGATGGATTGTGATAAGAGCTGTAAGAGCCCCCAATAAAAGGATTAAAACAAAAACACTAGTGTGTTACCTGATTCTATATATATATTTCAAAACCATTTTATTGGGAGCTAATTCCATAGTTCAATCACATCAAGCAGTATTGTACAATTGTGACTGCCATCAGTAACGTGCAGTAGATACTTAATGTCCGTTTATCATCTTCCTCTCTCTTTCCTTCCTTCCCAAATAACTCGCACCCATTGCCAAACTCAGTGGGCAAATCTGAGTACTTGCTTTTGTAACCCTTTCAAATAGCAGACACCGCTGACTGTACACTCGACAGCGTATGCTGGTTTCCCCGTGTTATGTCTGTGTTCCTTTCCAACAGGCCTCTCTTCTTTCTGGGCTCCGCTCTTCCTGCTGATCTCTTAAGAGTGTGCTCCAGGGTTCTGCGCTGACCTTCTTAACTTAAACGTTCATTGTTTGGCAAAGTATTTATGTTTTCCATGACTCGGATCTCACCACCATTTTCTTTCCTTTTTTCTTTTTAATCATTTTATTGGGGCTAGTAAAACTCTTATCACAATCCATACATCTATCCGTTGTATCAAGCACATTTGTACATTTGTTGCCATCATCATTTTCAAAACATTTTCTTTCTACTTGAGCCCTTGGTATTCGCTTCTCATTTTTCTCCTCCCTTCCCACCCTCCCTCCCTCCCTCATGAACCCTGGATACTTTATAAATTATTATTATTTTTTCATGTCTTACACTGACCGATGTCTCCCTTCACCCACTTTTCTGTTGTCCATCCACCTGGGAGGGGGTTATATGTAGATCATTGTGATCGGTTCCCCCTTTCTCCCTCCACCTTCGCCTTCCCCTCCTGTTATTGCTATTCTCAGTATTGGTCCTGAGGGGTGTATCTGTCCTGTATTCCCTGTGTTGTGAGCTCTTATCTGTACCAGTGTACATCCTCTGGTCTAGCTGGATTTGTAAGATAGAATTGGGGTCATGATAGTTGGGGGGGGGGGCGGGAGAGGAGAAAGCATTAAAGAATTAGAGGAAAGTTGTATGTTTCATTGTTGCTACACTGCACCCTGACTGGCTCGTCTCTTCCCCGCAACCCTTTTGTAAGGGGATGTCCAGTCGCCTACAGCTTTGGGTCTCACACCATTTCCAATCTACCGGAAATGTCAAAACCAACACCTACCACCTCTTTCCAGAATTCCAGTGTTGCATTTCCAACAGCCTCACTGACCCCTCTCTGGAATGCCCGAGGTCCTGATGCATATTACAAAGGAAAGCTTCCCTTCTTCTGTATTTGCTATCTCAGTTAATGCATGGCCATCCACCAGCTTAGGCCTTTCTTCTACCTTATCCTAGATGTCCCTTTTAATCAATCACAAAATCCCTGTCGATTTAACCTGCAAGTTTCTCCCAGACGTGTTGGCCTTATCTCTGTTCTGCTTGTGGCGATGAGACACACCTCTGAATTGGGCTCCCTGTCTCTGTTCCCTTACCACCCAGTTCATCTGTCATCATCTAGGTTTTATATGCCTATGTTCTCAAACCACCAGCCGCCGTCAACTCAAAGGGACAGGTTTACAGCATGGGAATGCAGCCACTTTTATCCCAATTTCATCTTCTAAAACTCACTCAAAAAGAAAGGCTAACATCAAAGAACTTAGAAAGCAGCCACAACCCCAAACGCCGAAGTGCTCAACACAGTAAAAACTGGAACAAATTGACAGCAGACACAGTAAATCCACATTTCCATTGAGGTCTCCCAAAATAAGAAGCATGCCACCGAAGAGCCAGTAGTGGCTGGAACAGCAGTGTCTGGGCTTGCAGTCAACTAAGAAAGTGTTCCTTTACTCATTCCTCAGTGCCAGGTCACGGGAAGTAGACATGGGAAGAGAATCTTATATCTTTACTAGAACTTTCAGGGTAAGAGGATCTGCTTGAAGATGCTGTGGGATAGTCCTATCAAAAACAGCTGGTGTGCAGAGCCAGATGCGTGCACACACTAAACACTTGTGACGTACGTGTGCTGGGTGGACCTTCTTGTTCTTCTAGCAAGTCGTTTCTCACCGAAAGAAATGGGAAAAATGGCAGATATCCTAAAGAAGGTCAACACCGATCTTTTAGCAAAAACGAGAGAACACAGGGCACATTTCAGAAAGACATCATAAGAGGAAGAAGATCTCAGGGCATATCTATCCGATTGCTAGGTTTAAAGGAGAGCCAACTCACATGTTAGAAGAAGACGTTCCGGAGGGATAATCAAGATGCCCATGTGAGAACATGGACCTGCTCCCCAGGGCTTCCCAAGGGGGTTTCTCAGAAGAAGGTGGTCTCACCTTTCTCTAGAGTCACCGCTGGATGGGCTCAAACCTCCAACCTGAGTGCATTACCCAGTTGCACCAGCCAGGGACTCCAGACATAGGCTAGAAAATCATACAGATGGGGAAGAAAATGTGGGGGGATTTCAAAATAATATTCGAAGAGCAGAGGCCTTTCGATGCACTGGATAGAACCCCCAAATAATTTCTTAATGGTGGTCAATTTGCTTATTTTCTTAATATGAAAAGCACTTATAAATCAGTAAAGGAAAACTCTATACCCTAACAACACAAAAGGAGGGACAAAGACAATTAAAAGGCAGTTCACGGAAAACAAAGCACAAATTGTTGATAAACACATTAAGCCCATGAGAAGTTGCTCACAGTCACTTGGCTATGGAAATAAAAATCAAAACAATGAGATAAAATAATGTCCACTTACCAAACTGGCCAAGATTTCAAAGCTGGGCAACAGAAAGATGTCGAGGGCCTGTGGAACTAGATATGATCATACACTGGGGGCAAGAGTGTAAATGGGTCCTTTTGCTTTTTTTTTTGATGGGCAAGGAGAAAATAGCTCTCAGCTTTTAGAAGCACATTTCCTTTGATCAAACGATTCTGCTCTCGGGAATGTCTCTTTTCCTTTTTAAACAGGGAGATTCTCCCACGTTTGCAGAGATACTTTTACAAGGATAGATCACATCCTTGTTTGTAATAACAAGCAACAGGACAGCAACCAGCAGAGTTACGTAAGAGATGGCACGAAGGTCAAATGCACAGAAGACTATGCAGCTGTTTAGATGAACGACGTGATGTGATGGAGGCAGAATGAACGAGCTGCATAATAAAGACAGGGGAAAAGCAAGAGCCGGGTCGTGTCTACATATTCGTTTCACAGAGAAATGTATATGAGTATTTATACTCGGACATTTTCTAAAAGAAGCAAGGATACACATTGGTCGCTGGTTACCTCTGAGGAGTGGACCCAGTGGATCGAGGTAAGGAAGGAAACATTTGTGCTGTTTGAATATTGATTTGTTTTAAAAACTTGTCTGGGGTTCAGGAGGATAGAAACTCTAAAGAGGAATTACAGTAAAATGCAAAAGAGAAATCCAAATCCCTTTAATGAACCTGCATTATTTACAAGGTCCAATACGGAAGGTCTGCTTTAAATGACCGGTAAACTGGTTCCGGAGATTTAAATTCCCAATCCTCCCATTCCCAATCCCAACCCCCCACTACCTCTCCTACTTGCCTTTCCTCCCCGAGGCAGGTCCACCTTACCATGGCTCCATGTCCTTCCTGATCTACTCCTTTTGCCCGACATGTTCTCATTCCCTCCCAAATAATGTTACTTACCTTCAGGCCCAGTCAAAAGGATGTTTCATCCGTCAAGTCTGACCTGACTATTCTAGCCCAAATGAACCTTTCCAATCTCGTTGCCCCCATCAAGAGAGTCCCCAAGTGACATAAATAGTTAAGTGCTCAATTACTCACAGAAAGGTTGGCAGTTCGAATACAACCAGAGTGATACTGGAAGAAGAACAGGCTGGAGATTGTCTCCAAAGAGGTCACAGTCCTGACAATCCCTCAGAGCAAGGTTCTGTTCTACAACACAGGGGGTGTCCTGAATTGGATCGGACTTGGCAGTAACTAGAAGTGTGATCCCTTGGCGTCTTCTTTAATCGAAGGGAGGCCAGGTGTGATGTTCTTTCTGATTTGTTGTTTTGTGGTGAGGCCAAGAAGGACGACAGGGAACTAAGCTCGCGACAGCGTGCCTTCTCTGGCCTCCAGAGGCTGTATACATGAGACCCATTCCCTTGGGACTCCCAGACCAGGCATCGGTCAGTGAAGCCTGTGCTTAGTGGCTTTGAGCTCCAAGCTTGCTTAGGTGAGCCATCCCCCAGAAGCAAGAAGGGCCCAAGCACCTTTGCCAACAGCACATAGGTGTCTGTGTGTTACCTAAATGCTTGCCCACAGCCTTCAGAAACAACCCTTCAAGGTGGGTCTTGTCCTTGGTTTTTTATTTTTATGATTATCCTTGTTTTCTAAAGGAGGCTTAATTACAAAGGCAATTGCCCAACGTTATATATTTAGTAAGTGGTGGATGTGGTTGCCCGTTTGGGACTGTCTGGCTCCAAAGCCTGGCCTGTCCCATCCTGCAGTCTGTGCTCTGGGGAGGGAGGGAGGGAGAGGGAGGCTCGGGATGAAGCAACAGTATCCTCACTTCAGAGGCTGGCCCCGAGCTCCCTCTGCTCTCCTGATCTGGAGAAGGGCATGGGTGAGGTTGGGGACAGGTCATGAGGACAGTTTCAGGAGTGGGGATCAGCAGATAAGGAGTGTTGGGGGTGGATAACTCCCCTCTGTCTGGTTTTTATCTGCTAATTCTCTGCCTATGTAAGTCCTGAATTCATACATAGTACCCGGACCCAGGCCCTGTCCTTCCAAAGGGCAGCTGGGCTTGTGTTTTCTGGAACCTTGTGGGGCGGATGGTGATTACCACTTGGCAAACTCCAGAGCAGGAAATAGGAAACACGTGCCTGTTTGGGGTTCCTTCACATGTTTCTAATCAACCAACCAAATTGTGCTTGACTCTTTATGGCTTCTCTGAAATTTGTAATGAAATTGGAAGCCAAGCAGAGCTCTGGACCAATTTGTGGTTGTTATAATAACTGTCCCCTTTCCTGATTCCCTCTACCACTTAGTGAAAATTATTACTGTAGTAAAATTTCTTAGTCATACTTTCCAGGGGGTTGAAAAATTTTAGCTTATCCTATGGATAAAGACTATATTGTGTTATATGACAGCAGTCTGGGTGGATGGCTGTGCTCAGGGAACTTTACAAAAGACACCCCCCCAACTGTGGAAATGAGGTTCTGTAACTCGGATGCTCTGAGCCTTCATTTCTATTCGAGAAACCCCCTGAACCCCTATTATTTATGTATATGGCATGCCAGAAGCGGGGTACACAGTTGGCGTCTATCTTTCAAGAGGATACTTTCTACCCCCGTAAAGAGTTAAAGTCTTGGAAACCCACAGGGGCAATTCTACCCTATCCTACAGGGTTACTACGGGTCAGAATCAACTCGATGGCAGTGAGTCTGGTTTGAGTTATATGCCTGTAACGGAAACTATGCACATATTAATGTGAACTCGTCGTCTTCTCCAGGGTCCTCCCTGAGATGATGGCACCACCAGGGACCCAGCTGCTGAAGAGAGAAACCCTGGACCCACCTCTGCCTTGTCCCCTCCCTCCCAGTCCCATTTAATCAAGGGGTCGCGATGCATCCGCATCAACTCCGCAGCAACGGGCAATTGGTAAGAGAGCTTTACTCCCAACTGTTTGTTGACGCCGCTCAGTCTTCCTAGTTCTCATTGTTTCATTGGGCTTCCTTCCGACTTCCCTGTCTCCCATGCTGTCATCTTCCCTGCCCTGGCCAGAGAGATTGCTCACAACGTAAGCATCACCACGGAACCCTCCTGCTGCAAACTCTCTCATGAACTCTCCATCCCCCACCAGACCTGTGCCAAACTGCTCGACAAGACGTTCAAGGGCTAGCTTTCTGCAGCTTGGGGTAGCAAGCCGGAGGTAGGGAGGTGACTGTGTCCTGGGTAAGGAGAACAAAAAGATTAGCATCTTTTCATTTGCTGGGCAATTGTAGTCTGTAGAATTAATGACGTTGGATGAGCTAAGACAGGTTCCCAGGTCCCCAAACCCCACAACTTCCAGTGCATTCTGTGAAAGCAGAAAAAAATACATTTAAGACAAGTGCAGGGTGGAATGGAAGAAGAAAGTGCAGCCCTTCTAGTGGAAACATGGCACTCATTGGAAACAAGTTTAACCCTCTTTTTTTCTTCTTCTTTTAAAAAAAATTATTGGGGGCTCGTACAAATTCTTATCACAGTCCATATATCCATCCATTGTGTCAAGCACATTTGTACATTTGTTGCCCTCATCACTCTCAAAACATTTGCTTTCCACTTGAGCCCTTGGTATCAGCTCCTCATTTTTTCCCTTCCTCTCAGTTCCCCCCTCCCTCATGAACCCTTGATA
>NW_022103896.1:19723799-19727566 GCF_000313985.2 Echinops telfairi
AAATATATGCACATGGATTTATTTCCCCATCATCATATATAAATATACTTACATGTGGACATGCTTGTATTTAGGCCTCTATATATGTCCTTTGCATCTTAGTCCTTTCCTCTATTTCCTTTGACTTTCCTCTTGTCCGACTATCATGCTCAGCCTTCATTTGGGTCTCAGTAGTTCCTCTCGGTTACATTGCCCTTGATCAATCCCTACTAGGTCTCTTACACCCTCCTTGCCACTGATTTTGGATCGCTCCGTTGTTCCCGTCCCTGGGTTGGTTAACACCACTTCCTTTCCCCCATCTCCCCTTCTCCCATGTCCCCCTGGAACCATAGGTCCAGCTGTTTTCTTCTTCACATTGTTTATCCAGCTTATCTTATCTAGATAGACCTGCAGAGATAATAATATGCACATAAAATCTCGACAGCATCAAACAAAGTGACACAGAAAAACAAAACCACGACAGCAACAACAACAAAAATGCCAATGACACACAAAATTTAAACATTTTTAAAAAGAAGAAAGAAAAGCCTTTAAATAGTTCAAGATCTGTTTGTTGACCTTTAAGAGTATTTTCTGGTCGAGTCTGATGGGGTGTCACGTCCTTAGTGTTTTGCCTCAGTGTGGTGGGGTCAGCTCGGTCACACATCCCACTTTGTGTCTCCAGTGTTGTCCCATGTAGGGCTAAGGGTCAGTGTGGGATGGGGGGCCGGCCATATGGTCCTCTCTGCATTGGCTGCTCTGAGCGGGGCTACTGTCCTCAGGGCTTGGTGGGCCAGGGTGTGCTCCATTCCCTTCCTCCCCCTTCATTTGCATCGGCTTCTGTCTGGGTATGGTAGGTCGGTTCCTTTCCCTCACCAGAGGGTCTCTTGTCATTCTCTGTGGCACACCCTTCCATGGTGGGGGTCAGGCTGATTCTGGTTGGGGCCGGGCATATAGTCCAGTCTTTTTTTTTTCTTTTCTTTTTTTAATCATTTTATTAGGGGCTCATACAACTCTTGTCACAATCCATACATACATCAATTGTGTAGAGCACATTTTAGTCCAGTCTTTTAATGGATTCCTCCACGTGTTGCGTTGCTTTCCTGGTTTGGCGCATTGTGGTGGGGTCTGTATACACATTCCAGTTCTGTGGGGACACAACCAATGTTCTCCCCCTGGGTGGATTAGTGCCCTGTTTCTCCATGTCATCATCTCAGTTTCTCCCCACCCCGCTTCTCCCTCCTCCTTCCCCCTTTCCTTTTCTTTATGTTGGACTCCCAGTACCTCCCTGGGTGTGGTTTTACCTCCCCCCCCCTTTTTTATTTTGTTTTTTTCAAAAATCATTTTATTGGGGCTCTTACAGCTCTTAATAATATCCCATTTGTCAATTGTATCAAGAATATTTGTACATATGTTGCCATCATTATTTTCTAAACATTTACTTTCTATTTGAGCCCTTGGTATCAGCTCCTCTTTACCCCCCCCCTCCCACCCTCCCACCCTCATGACCCCTCGATAAATCATAAATTATTTATTTATTTTTAATAAATCATTTTATTGGGGCTCTTACATCTTTTATAACAATCCATACATCAATTGTGTCAAGCACATTTGTACATGTGTTGTCATCATCATTTCCAAAACATCTTCTGTTACTTGAGTCTTTGGTATCAGCTCTTCTTATTTTTCCCCCTTCTTCCCTACCCTCCCACCCTCGGGAACTCCTGATAATTTATAAATTATATTTATTTTCATATCTTACACTGGCCGCTGTCTCCCTTCCCCCACGGTTTCTGTTGTTTGTCCCCAGTGGGAGTGTGGGGTGTGGTTATGTGCCGATCCTTGTGACCATCAATAGTTTTTTACATGCACATGCATCCAAGCATTTATTCATTCATTTATTTGAGAAACAAGATTTTTTTTCTCTTTTTCCCCAGTAGTTAAATTGGCATATAATTCACATACCATATAGTTCAATAGTTCAATCACACCAAGAAGACGTGTACAATCCTCATCACCATTCATTTTAAAACATTTTCTTCATTCTTGTACTCAATGTCATTAGCTCCTCATTACCCGCCACCCCAACCTACCCTGCCGTACCCCCAAGGAACCACTAACCCAGTTACTGTCCTATACATTCACCGATCCTGAATTTCATACAGAGAACTAAACATTAAAATACAAGTAAATAAGCCTAACAAGAATAACATCCCTGGTCCACGGTCAGAGGGAATTCACCAGGGACTTCATGCATGTGTATTTCCTCTTCCCTTAAACAAAGCCAAAATAAAATGGAAACCACTTTAAAATGGGTCAAAAGGGAGATCAGATGAAAAGATATTAATTTTGGCTTCACTACATCTGATCCATGTGTGGACCAGCAAGTGGATTTCAGGTTTCCACTGTCATTCACAGCCTCTGCAAACCAGATGTTTACAATTTCAGCTCTGATGCCATTCCTTCCTTTGGATATGGATTATATTACTTACAATACTTAGATCACACAGGCTGGTGTACTTCCGCCATGTGGACTTAGTTGATGTCTCACTTAGATGGCTGCTTGTTTGAAAACAAGCCTCTGAGACCCCAGATGCTATTATTCCTAATAACCAGCCACCATCTAATTTCTTTACTACAGTTTACTATAGCACCCATATCTTCAGTGAGCTATTCATGAGCTCATCAAGTAGAGCCATGTCATAAGAACGAATTGTTTTTAGATTTGGCTCAGAATTAAGTGCAAGCCCCCAATCCATTCATGTAGCTGTGGTTTATATATGTCTCTGGTTCACCTCAGAGACATCATTGCCATTTTATGTTGGGAGAACATCATCACTTGCCTCCTGGGGAATCACTTCTAATACTAACAAGTCGATGCTGACTCAAAGCAACCCAATAGGGCTGGGTAGAACTGCCCCTGTGAGTCTCCGAACCTGCAAATCTTGCCAAGAATAGAAAGCTTCCTCCTTCTCCCGGGGAGCTGGATGAACACCAGAATTCTATTGAATACCTAGGCAAGGAAGTCACAACGAAGCATGATACTGTCTTTGCTCTCAGTGAGAGATAAGATAAATAAACAGGCAATTATAAGACCACAGAATGAGAACTCTGGTATGAAAAAAACATGAATTTGCTTTCAAAGCTCATCTAGTCCAAGAGGGTGAGGAACAGTGGTTTTCAAGGGGAACACAGAAAGAAGACTTGCCCAGGTGAAGCAAGAAGCAAGAGAAGTTCAAGCAGAGAAGAACCTGGGCAAAGTGTCACAGCCGGACAGGGGAACCTGGAGAAGCCCGGCTTGGTGGGACTGTCAAGCTGAGGTGAAGATGGCATCAGCAGAGGGACCATTCGCTATGAGCTTGACGCAGCAAGTGATGGACTATCCAGGGTCACGCTGGGTCTTTGGGCAGGAATGGGCCAGTGCCAGACCTCATGGCTTGGCACATGGACCATGAGCTGAATTCCAGCTTCTCACAGCCTCTTAGCTGGAGGCCCTTGTTGAGATGCAACAGGCTTGAGCAGATGCTTGCCAAACTACATTAAGGAGTCCAAGCCTTATCCTTAGGATAATGGGAAACTCTGCATGGTATTGGGCAGAGTGATTAGAGAGTCAGGTTAGACTCTTAGGAGGCTCTCTCTGGCTGTGTGGAAGATAGGTTAGAAGACTTCAAATTATTGAACACATGGGTGGTCATCTAAGGCGCAACAATTTTTCTCCTCCCTTTGGGAGCAGAGAAGAGTGAAGAATTCAAAGATGCTTACCATAGTGAATGATGGGGGGAGTGCGG
>NW_022103896.1:19728222-19735468 GCF_000313985.2 Echinops telfairi
AAAAAAAAAAAGAAATCAAAGATGCATGGAAACAATTAGCTCAAAGGCCTCATGGACCATGAGAGCATGAGCCTCCCTAACCCTGAGACTAGAAGAAAGAGATGTGCCCAGATTCTACCACCCACCACTCTGAAAGGGATCACGAGAGAATGTCCTCGATAGAAGAGGTAACAAATTTAGAACAGAATTTAAAATCTCAAAAAACAAAACAATGGGATTTCGGACAAGATAGAGACGGTACAACCCAAAGACTCTGACTCTTAGTCACCCTTCGAATTTGCGTTGCATTCATCCCTGTTTCTCAATGTTCGGCCCAATGATAAATAGACTGTCAAGGTCAACAATAATAACCCAGGCAGATGTGTCCTCCTCAAAACAATCAAACAAAAACCAACCGGAGGAGATCAACGGGGGCAACATGTCCCCAGGGACAAACTTCCGTAGGCTGGAGGGGACCAGAAAGAAAGCTGAATGGAAATGGAGGGGGCGGGGCTGGAGAAGACAATGGGAAGAATACATTGTGGGGATTGCAACCGCTGGCAGGAAAGAAAATAGTCTTTATGGAAGGGAAAAACCAAAGGGCTTTATAGGTTGCACTCAAAACTTTACCAAGGGAAGAAGACTTCAAATTAGGGTCCAGGAGGAAGGGTTGAAGACTTTCTCGGAGGCCCAGAGGAGAGGCGGCGGTGGCTTGACCTGAAGTGGTCGTACTCTGGAGTTGGTACTATCCAGGTACGAAGGGAAACTTACCAGCAACTTGCAAGGAACAAGGCAACAATTAGAGCCTTGTCCCTTCTCAGCAAATGCCTTGGCGCTACCTGCAGAACCTTGGAAGAGAAAGAGCAGCGTTCTACTTCAATGAGGAGATGCTCCATTATTAGCACTGCAATTCCATAAAGGAGTAGGAAGATTCTGTCTGTCTCCGAGTTGACACAGATGAGAGTTTCTGATTCTTTTGGTTATAGAATAACCCCACCAGACACGGTTCGTGACAACTTGTTGTAGCTTCCCTCCCACTGGAACCATTCTTACCAAGCTAGCGAAGACACCCATTCATGATTCTGAAAGTAGCAGTTCAGCTTTGCAAGATTGTGCAATCACATCGAGTTAATTCTTGACAGGTCCCTGTGCTGCCTGGCGTGGGTGGGATGGGAGCCAGAGGGCAGGGGAGGGAGGAAGTGCAAATGTTGGACAATATTTGAATTAAGAACATTGCAGGTGCAGGTTGGTCTGTGTTAGGAATGCTCAGTCAGAGAGCCAACCCGAGGGCACTTTGCTGGGCTGGAACCACCACTCACAAACACAATAATCACTCATCGTTCATCTCCTTTGCTAATCAAGTTACAAAAAAAAAAAATCTGTTCTTGCTAAAAACAGTGTTGATGTAAAAATGTAAAAACCAACCCTTTCTCCATTTCAGCATCTTTCCATGCACACTTCAGTGACATTAATTATGTCCATCATCTTGTGTAACCATCGCCATGATCCGTTTTGAAATCCACCGCCCCCCCCATCACCCTTAACAGGAACTCACTGCTCCTTAGGGAACAATTATTCCTGGAAATCAGTTTGTTTTAACCAAAGGAAAGAAAACTCACCACCATTAAGGGCATGGCCTCAGGAGGGCTGAGTTCTACCTCCAGTGTTTTCCCTATTTCAGGACATTCGATATTTCCTAGACCCTTCCCTCATTATTAAAATGAAAATCAAGTCATCGAAAAATTTCTTTAACAGTTGCAATTCTGTGCCTCTGTGAAAGGCTGAAGGGGCCCTGGTGAGACTACAGGGTCCACATCTGGCAGCTAACTGAAGAGTTTGAACACACCCAGAGGCTCCATGGGAGAAAGACAGGGCTATTGGTCCAGTAGAGTCCCAGACACCAAGCTCACTGCCAACGAGTCAATTCTCACTCCAAGCCACCTTCTATAGGGTTTCAGAGACTGTCAATCTTTGCAGGAGCAAACAGCCTTCTCTTCCTTCCATGGAGAGAAAGAGGAGTTTGAACCACTACCCCTTCAGTTAGCAGCCCAGGGTTAGCCTGTTCCACAGTGCTGTCGACACTCTGTCCTGTAAAGATCACAGCCTAGAACATTCTGTGAGGCAGTTCTACTCTGACGCAGTGTGAGTCAAAATTGAATCAACCACATCCGACAAGCACAACGTAAAATACCCGCAAGCCGAAGTATCTGAACATAGTAATCAGTTGCCATTTAATAGCGTGTGACTCAGTAACCGTATAGCGCACAGTAGAACCGCCCCACTGGCTTTCCTACATTGCAATGTGTTTGTTCTTTAGGTGAGATGTTACAGAGAAAATTAGTCCCCGTTCAGTGGTTAGTACATAAAATGTTGCCCGACGCTGGTTGCACCCTCGAGAGAAGTCAGCACTCTCCTTATTTCTCCCTTGGGCTCCCTGCCCCACGCTGTCTGGGAGCTTTGCTTTATCTTAGAGCCATCTCTTTCTGAGGTAAACCCATTAGTCCTTTGGGCAAATTACTCCCTGAGTCTTTGATTTTCTTTCTTTCTTTCTTTCTTTTTTTTAACTCATTTTGCTGGGGGCGCACACTGTTCTTATCACAATCCATACATCCATCCATGTGTCAAGCACATTTGTGCATAGGTTGCCATCATCATTTTCAGAGCATTATCTTTCTACTTGAGCTCTTGGTATCAGCTCCTCATTTCCCCCCTCATTCTCTGCTTGCCCCCCTTCCTCCCTCATGAACCATGATAATTTATAAATTATTATTTCATGTCTTACACTGACCAATGTCTCCCTTCACCCACTTTTCTATTGCCTGGCCCCCAGGAAGGGGTTATATGTAGATCATTGTGATTGGTTCCCCCTTTCTCCCCCGCACCTTCCCGGTATCGCTGTTCTCATTGATCCTGAGGGGTTTATCTGTGAGTCTTTGATGTTCGTCTCTGTCCTTCGCTCCAGAACAGGAAGAGAACAACTGTACCATCGATAGCGGCTTGAACACCTTTTAAGACCTACCTCCCCACCAAAGTAAGATGCAGAATGTTGTTTTGATGACTACATTGTGCCGATTGATGCAGCTGTCTCCCAAGTCTATGGTCCTTAGCCCCCAAGCTTAGGCTGTGATTTTCATGGAAGCAGACTGCCGTATCTTTCTCCCATGTAGCATTTGGTGGGTTTGAACCACTGATATTTTGGTTAGCGATTGAGTACATTAACCGCTACACCACTAGAGTTCCTTCAAAACATAGGCCGCAATTAAGAGGCACTTGTCAAATGGGGGAATGGGCATTTCCGTGCTAGGCTCAGGGTCTGATGAGAGGCACAAAGATAAACTAAAAGCTTCCTTGTGTCTTAGCTCATCAGAGTTCAGCAGAAGAGGTGTTTGTAAACATAGGTGATTTCTGCGCAATGTGTTTTAACACAGGCCCAGGTCCCCAGGGGGGCCACTGTGGGAAGGAAGGCCAAAAGTCTGGTTGAGTTGAATCTGACAGGAGTTTGTACGACGTGCAGGACAGAAACCTTTGAAGCAATGAGAATCAAATGAAGACCTTACTTTCCATCATTTAAAACCACAACTTTATTTTTCCTTAAAAACATTTCAAAATAATTTTATTGGCCTATAATTCACATAACACAGAGATAGTTCAGTCATATTTAAGAGTTACATAATCATCACTACAATCCGTTCTAGAATATTTTCTTCCTTCTTCTTCTCAGTGTTATTAGTTCCCCATTTCCCTTTAATCTCCCCTGCCATCCCCCAATAAGCCATTAGTCAAGTTATTGTCTGGATTTCGTATACTGGAAGCCATACCAAGAAGACCTTGGCATAGACAGTTTTACCTGCAGGCTAGTTGTCTGATGAGCAGTAGTCAAGACAGCATGTGTGCTCTGTGGCCACTTGGCTACAGTGGGCTATGTCTGGCCCTTGAATTGTTTACCAAGGGCCTTGCTGATTTCAGGTGTCCTTAAAATCCTCCTCAGAAGGGTTTAGTAGTACATGCCACATATGGATAGCAGGAGAAAAAGAAAGACGTTGTTGGAGAGGTGTGGTTGGTGAACAGACATGGAGTCAACACGCAATGCTTACACATCATTAGATGCCAGGGACAGACCTACCCCAGCTTCTCCCTGACTCTTCCTTAATACTAGAGTAAGTCTTGAGCTTCAGCTAAATTATGCTTCTATTCCTACTCAACAAACAGAACACAGATGGCCATCTGGAAGGATTTTTTATTGAAAAGTTGTTACCCTGTGTGACATTTTCCTGTGCTAATGATTTGCAGTCTTATTGGAAGAAAACTCTATCAAAAGCTATGACCAAACAATAATCAACATAAACACTTAGCAGGAACTTACATCATCGCTGGCTATGTGCTTGATATACACTTCCTTTCTTGACGTTTACCATCGTTCTGTGAGGTGGTGCCTTCAGGTTGGCATTACTATGTAAGGATGACGACATTGGACATGAAGAGTTGTAATATCATAACCAATACAATGCTGGAGTCTGATGCAGACAATGTGTTCGTCATGTGGGATCCTGATGACCCAGGTGGTCCCAGCTAGGTCAGGGTTGGGGATGCAGAACTGTGACAGCCGGGCTCTACGTCTCTTTTCTTGCTTCTGTGGTAACAGGTGGGGTTTAACTTCTCTCCCCTCCTTCCCTTATCCTCTCTCTCTCCTTGGAGCTCAGAAACATGGATATTTTATCAGGTGGCTGCAGCCTGTGGTGGGAGGAATGTCAGGATCCATTTTCTGTCATGATGATGCAATAGAGAAGGGATGCCGATGGCCAAGTAGATTGTCAAGGATGAAAACAGATGCCAGGAAGGAATGAGCACACGCTGTGTGATTCCATTTCCAGGAAGTGGCTGGCAGAGGCAAATTTATTCAGACATTACATTAATGGTGGTCTAGGGCTGGGAGAATGACTGCTAATGGACATGGGGCTTCTTTGGGGGTCATTTTTCAACTCTGGAATATTCTAAAATCCAAACCACTGATTGGTTTTATATGAATTATGTTTCAAGAAAGCTGTTAACAGATCCACAAGAAGTCAAGGTCGGACATCTCTTTTAGAAATCCACTCAGGGTGTGTGGTAGTTAGATGCTCTGATACCAACTAGAGCAGGTGTCCTCAAACTACCACCAGTGGGCCACATGCGGCTCGCTGAGGACATTTATCCAGCCTGCCGGGTGTTTTTGCCACATTTTGTTTTTTACTTCAAAATAAGATATATGCAGTGTGCATAGGAATTTGCTCATCTTTTTTTTAAGCTATAGTCTGGCCCTCCAACGGGTCTGAGGGACAGTGAACTGGCCCTCTGTTTAAAGAGTTTGAGGAACCCTGAACTAGACACTCGTGGCTAGCGTTGGAGTCAAACTGTCAACCACGTAGTAGCTTGTTGACACCTTTTTGGGGGTGTGGTCACTTGTATAAGAGTAGGGGACTCTGGAAACTGCTCTCTCTCTCTCTCTCTCTCTCTCTCTCTGAGCCTCTGCCTTCCTGCCTGCTGGGACTCCACCTGCCCATGGGCCTCCCGTGAGTCTAAAGAGTGACTTTTGGACTAGCATTGGGTTCATGGACTCCAGTTGGACTGGGCTGGGCCGCCTTCAGGATACAGAATTACTTCTTGATATAAGGCTATTTCTTGTACCTATATTCATGTGCTTGGGTTTCTTTCTCTAGACAACCCAGCTTAAAACAGCAGGTCATCCCATTCCCTTAGGAACTCATTCCACAACATCCGTGAAGCAGACACGAGGATGGAAAAAGGAAGAGCCCCTCCCTTCCCTCCAAAAAAGAGAGAACAAGGAAATCCCCCCCTTATAAACAACTATCACAGAGCAGCCACAGGCAGCAGTCACAACCCCTCTAAGGAGGAGCTCTGCAAGAGGAGAGGAGACTCAGAGTCCTGTGGAGGTGCGGGAAAAGACCGGGGAAAGGACGGGCGGTTGAGCCCTAACTCAGATGGTGCCAGAGAGACAAGCAGGCAATCCCTTAGCTAGCTGTGGAGGGGTGTGAGGGTTCCTGGCAGAAGCAGGAGCATGTGAAAGCTTGGACATGTGCGTTGGTGTGGCTGGCCTGGAGGAGCGGCATGCAGGGGCCAGATCCCAGGAGGAAAGACCAAGGAGAAAAGGGCTGCAAGGTGAGCCCTCCAAAATGGGTGGTGGTTGAGTCACTTCACAGCCACCCCATTGGGAAGAGCGGAGCTGCCCCTTAGTGTTTCCAAGACTGCACATGTTGGAAGCCAGCGGCCACGTCTGTCTCCATGGCTAGAATTGAGCTTTGTATCTGCTGCACCACCAGGGTCCCCGGAGGAAAATCAGTAGGAGTGAAATGACTCCATTCACTCACGAATCCACTCACGTATTCCTTCTTTTCCCATGTCTCACCTGTGTGTGTGCCAGGTAGACACAGTTTCAGTATCTCTCAGTCTCGGCTTGGCGTCATCTGGAAAGCTTACAGAAATGAATACCGGAGCCCATCTCAGAGGTAATTGGTCTGAGCGTGCTTTGGGCATCAGGAGTTTTCCAAGGACTCTGGGGCTTCTAATGGTACTTACAGTAGAAGCCCAGTGGGCTGGATGTTGCAGATGGAAAGATCGAATAAGGCAACCGTGGCTCCTGTCCTGATACCTAACAGTCTTTTTTTTTTTTTTAATAACAGATTTGATAAATGTATTAAGTGTAATGGAGAGTACTTTGAAGGTGAAAAGTCTGTTTTTTAACAAATTTAAATGCATGGCTTTGAAAAAAATTCTGGGTTTTTTTGGTGCCCCCTCATATACATTCTCTCCCTTTAAAAAATCATTTTATAGTGGCTCATACAATTATTATCACAATCCATACATGCATCCATTGTGTCAAGCACATTTGTACATTTGTTGCCATCATCATTCTCAAAACATTTTCTTTCTACTTGAGCCCTTGGTATCAGCTCCTAACTTTTCCCCTCTCTCCCCGCATCCCTTCCCTCACAAACCCTTGATAATTTGTAGATTATTATTATTATTTTGTCATGTATTACACTATCCAACATCTTTCACCCACTTTTCTATTGTCTGTCCCCCAGGGAGGGAGTTATATGGAGATCCTTGTGATCAATTGCCACTTTCTACCCACCTTCCCTCCAACATCCCGATATCTCCACTCTTACCGCTGGTCCTGAGGGGTTCATCTGTCCTGGATTCCCTGTTTTCAGTGCCTATCTGCACCAGTGTGCATCCTCTTGTCTAGCCAGATTTGTAAGGTAGAATT
>NW_022103896.1:19737356-19739308 GCF_000313985.2 Echinops telfairi
AACTCCTTGAAATAGTGAACTGTGCCGCGATGAACACTGGAGCACAGATGTCTGGCCGTGATACCTAATATTCCTATGGAGAGCCTCCCAAGTGCCAGGGTTGTCAGGGGCAATTGGGATACAGCAACAAATAAAAGACAAGGTTATGATCTTTTTCAAATTTTGGAGTTATACTACCAAAAGCATTCTGTAAACTCAACACCATTCCAGTAAAAGTCCCGGCACAATTCTTCAAAGAAATGGAGAAATGAATCACCCACTTCACATGGAAAGGAAAGAAACCCAGGGTGAACAAACACTATGAAAAAACAAAAACAAAGTAGGAGGCCTCTCACTGCCTGACTTAAAAACCTATGATACAGTCACAATAATGAAATCAGCTTGCTGTTCTTATAATAGATATGGAAACCAAGTGAGTCAAACGGAGAACCCAGAAATCCAACCAAACACCTACAGACACCTGCATTTTGATTACTGTCTGAAACTTATTAAACGGGGAAGAGATAGTCTTCTCAATAAAGGTGCTGGCAAAATTGGATCTCTGCTCGCAGGAGAATGAAACAGGTCCAAGACCTCACACCATGTACAGAAAGAAACACAAGATGGATTACAGACCTAAATACAAAACCGGGAACCATAAGGATCATTAATGGAAAAATCGGGACTACTTTAAGGGCCCTAATAGAAGGCATGAATAACTTCCAAATATAATGAAAAACACTGAAACTGTGAAGACAAAACAGAGGATGGGGCCTTTTAAAAAATTCATATTTATGGGCAGCAAAAGGCTTCATCAAAAGAGTAAAAAGAGAACTCACAGCTTGAGAAAAATATCTGGCAATTCTTTATCAGAAAATGGGTTAATTTCAAAAATCTGTATAAAACCATGACACCTTAACAAGAAAACAACCTAATGGAAAAATGGGCACAAGACACATATAGACAATTTACTAAAGATGACATCCAGACAGTCAACAATCATATGAAGAAATAAGTGTGTTCATTAGTCATAAGAGAAATAAAAATTGAAGAAATAATGAGATACCCCCCTCACTCTGACACACTTAGCAAAAACAAAACAAAACAAAAAAACAAAATAGTTAAGTGCTGGAGAGTATATGGAGAGATTAGGATACTCATAGATTGCTGGTGGGATGGCAGCATTGTACAGTCATTATGAAAAACAGTGTGGCGCTTCCTCAAATGCAAATAGAAATACTATCCTACCCTGTGATCTCTCTACTCTGTCTATACCCTAAGGAAATAAGGAACAAACATGAACAGATGCATGCACACCCGTGTTCATCGCAGCAATTTCTATAGTAACAAAAAGATGGAAACAGCCAATAACCCCGTCTGTGGAGGAATGGATATATAACTGGTATATACACACAATAGAATGTTATGCATCCTGGGAAAACAAAGATGAGACTGTCGAGCACCTCATGACAGGGACAAATTTGGAAGGCATTCCACTCAACAGGGTTAATCAATCTCATGAAGACAAATACTTCATGACAAAGTTTTTAACACTAAAGGAAAAGACTTATAGCCAAAGATGGGGAGTGGGAGAGAGCAGCGATAGGGAGGGAAGGAAAGAAGGTTTGTGGGGGTAAATAATGAAGAAGAGTCATATAAAGGGAGCAGGGATAGTGGGATACTGTCATGGTTCTGATACAATGGGTTATCCAACTATGCAAAGTTTTACTTTGTATGTGTTATATTTCACATAAAAAGGAGGATATATACATATATTTTTAATTAAAAATTTGTTAAAAGAGAAAGGTCACTCATTGGGCGTCTACTCCAGTACTCCATCAACACAAGAACACTTTGTTCTAATAACCTGGCATTCTGTGATGTTCACCTTCCTGATATGATCACTGAAGACAAAGCAGGTGCATAAGCAAATGTGGTGAAGAAAGCTGATGGTGCCTGGCTATCAAAAGATA
>NW_022103896.1:19740265-19753707 GCF_000313985.2 Echinops telfairi
TTTTTTTTTTAAGTATAAAATGATCTTTTAATCATAAAAAATAAATTTTATTGGGGGCTCTTATAACAATCCATACATCGATTGCACCCTGCACATGTGTACACATGTTGTCATCATCCTTTTCAAAGCATTGTCTTTCTACCGGAGTGCTTGCTATTAGCTCCTCTTTTTTTCCCTCTCTCTCCCAACCTCCCACCTTCGCGAGCCCTTAATAAGTTAGAAATTATTATTATTTTCATATCTTACACCGTCAAATGGAAGATAGTAACACACACCTCGTGGGGTTGTAAAGGCGCCCTTCACCCACGTTTCTGTTGTTCGTGCCCCCCGTGGGGGTGGGCAACCCCAGCTACGTGGACCCCCCTCTCCAGAAGAATGCATACAGAGGACAGCACTGAAGAGACAGCTTGGGGAGAGTAGTTGATCTGCCCAGACCACATGGGAGCAAACTAACAGGGAAAGAGAGAAAGTGGATTGGATCCTGGCCCACTACGCTCCGAGGACAACATTCCCGCTTGGAGCAGCCAATGCACAGAGAGGACCGTAGGACCAGCCACACCACGAGACACAGCATCCCTCACTGACCCACAGCACTATGGGGGACAACACTGGAGACAGAGTGCGGAAACTGTGCCTGGTATGCCTCAAAGGGAGTGCAATAGGGCAGCAAAACAACAAAGTCCGGGAGGAATCCCAAAAAAAGACTTGGGTGGGGCGGGGCTTGGCAGCTCATCAGACTCTATCAGAAAACATTCTTAAGGTCAGCAGACCGACCTGGAACTATTTATAGACTTTTCTCCCCCCTCCCCCATGTCTATCTATATAAGATAAGCAGGATAAACCATCCCGAGGAGAACACAATGGGACAGACAGTTCTGTGGGGGCATGGGAGAGGGGGAGGTGGGGAAAGGAAGGGAGAGTCAACAAACCCCAGGACAAAGGAACAACAAGAGATCCAAAATCGATGGCGAGAAGGGTGTAGCACGTCTGCTGGGGTTTGATCAAGCCGACCTTGTGCTTTTCAAAGTGTGCTATCTTCTTCCAGGGACTGGCCTCTCCTGATAACATGTCCAAAGGACGTCAGATGAAGTCTCACTCTCCTCACCTCCGTGGGGTATTCTGGATGCTATCTGGCAAGTTACTGTTGCTATAGAAATGTACTACTCACTACCTGAACCAATGGAGTAGGAGAGACGAAATTGAAGGGAAGGAGGAAGGCTGATGAAAGGATCATGTACCAGAGGTCCTGGGGAGGGCGGGAATGCATAGCACACAGCAGGCAGAGTGGCCGGGGCAGGAGAGAGGAGTTAAGCATGGCGATCAATCTTCTAGTGCAGGGCCAGAAGTAAGGCAAGGTCTTTCCTGGGAGCACTGGCATCCTTTGTTGGGGACAGGAGGTGGTTTGCTGGAAGAAAGCCGGTGGGAGGGGGATCAGGATTCTGAGGAGGCGGGGAGGGTGATGGTGTATGACTGGAGAGCTGGGCTAGCCAGCGACAATTGCCAGAATTGCTGTGAGGTGCCCAGGCAAGGCAGTAGAGCTAACAGATTGCCATGCCAGTGCCCATGATGTGCGAAGCTGTCTCAGTAGCAGAAATCCTGTATGGTGTGGTAGTGGTAGGACAGGGCATAATAGGTTGAGGTAAAGGAGTTGAAAGACAAGATGTAGAAGAGACAAACCTCTAATGAATCAGCGAGCCAGAATCCACCAGGAAAGAAAAGCATAGGAGAACCTAAAGAGAAGGGGACATTTTGTGACTCCACGGCAGGCACAGCATACATAAATGCACCTTAAAATATAATAATAGCAACAGCAGTAAAACCACATGAGTGGATTCCGACTCAAGGTGTCCATACATGCTAATGGAGTCCGACTTCTGCCGTGCATTGTCTTGACTGTCATCTTCATAGAGGAAGATCAGTAGGCCTACTATGACTCACCCTGCTTTAGGTGAGTCAAAAGCAAAACCTGTTGCCAGCAAGCCAATTCTGGCTCTTAGGTGAGTAAAGAAACACAAACCAATGATCTACCACTGCCACCTGCTGCTATCAAGTGGATTCTGAATCATGGAGATCCTGGATAGGACAGAGTAGAACTGATCCCTAGGGTTTCTGAGACTATAATTTTTTATAAGTGCAGATTGCCTCATTTTTCTCCCTTGGAGTGTCTGGTGGGATTGAACTGCTGACCTTGTAGTTAACAACCCAATGAGTAGTTCACAGAGCCAGCCCAATAATAACTACTCTTCACTGGGGACTTACAAAGACATTCATTCGACTGTGTGTATCCTAACAAATTATGGATTACATTAGGAGGAGTGGGACTTCTAGAACACTTGATTGCATTAAGGTAGAGCCTGTACATAGACCAAAGGCATGTGTTTAAATAGAACAAGGGCATCCTGCATGTTTTAAAATCAGGAAATGGTAGTGCCCTTTCACCATAGTATTCAATCTGTATGCTAAGCAAATATGAGAAGTTGTGCGAGCTGAGGAAGAAGGTGGCATCAGGATTAGAGCAAGGTTCATTCACAACCTGTCACATGGAGATGACACAACTTTGCGAGCCAAAAGACAAAAGTCTTGAAGCACTTATTGAAAAAACCCAAAGTAGTCAGTATGGATTACATCTCAGTGTACAGAAAACAAGACTCGCAATTGGACCAATAAGCAACATCATGATCAATAGAGAAACTATTGAAACTGTCAAGGATTTCATTTTGATTTGGATCCACAACCAATGCCCAGAGCAGTCAGAGAAATCAAACGATGTATTCCCTGGGCAAACTCATTGCAAAAGGTCTCTTTCAAGAGCACGGAAGCAAAGATGCCACTTTGAAGACGCCAGCGCAGCTGACCCAACACATGGCGTTGTGCACTCTAAATAGAGGGAGAACAGTCAACATGTCAGGGACCTGCCAGCAGAACAAACACTGCTGTGTTTGAAGAAGTGCAGCCCGAATGCTCCTTGGAAGTGAGAATGGCTAAACTTAACCTAAAACACTTTGAACTTGTCATCAGGAGAGACCAGTCCCTGGAGAAGGCCACTAGGCCTGGTAAAGGGGAGGGTCCACAGAGAGAGAAAGACCCTCAGCGAGAGGGATTGACACAGGGGTTGCAACAGTGGGCTCAACATAAGAGTGGTTGTGCAGCTCACACACACAGGACCGTACATAGCGTTGCTGTGGGTCAGAACCCACTGGCTGCCCCTCACCACAACCACATAGGCCTGACGAAATACTCAAACTGTGCCTGCAAGAGTTCATCGAATCCTCACATTCTCCTTCCAGGTGACATCAGCTGGGGTTGACTCATGGCGACCCCATGTGCGCCAGGGAGGTTCCTTTTTCATTCATTATTATGTTTTTAGTTGGGATATACTTCACATATCATGCCATTTAATCGTCTACTTATTTTAAGAAACATTTTCAATGGATGATTTTTCAAAACTGATTGTCACGTCTTGCTTTTGAGGGACGTTAGGATGGACTCAAATTTACAAATCTTGTGGTTAACAGTTGAGCAAGTGAATCATTTGTACCAACCAAAGACTCCTAAGCCTCACAATATCTATCATAACCCCCATATCCGTGACGAGAAGACTAAGCATTAGTGAGGTGAAGTGTAACACTCCCGGTTCTTTAGTAGTAAGAATAACAGCATCTCTCTGACGAAGTTAATGACCCAAAGCACCAACCTAGGACCTCTTTGCTGTTCTTTGTTTTCTCTCTCCTTGTTGTAGAACAATATACTCGCTGTCATCGCGTCCAGCCCAAGTCTTAATGACCCGTCTAGGCTGATGTAGAGCCGCTCGTTAGTTTTCCGAGATTGTCAGTCCTTATGGGAGCAGGCATCTCCTTCTCTTCCACCTGGAGTGTGGCACGAGGGCTCCTTTAAGAACAACACACTCAACTCCTGAATCCTGTTCCTATGAGCTTATATGGCAGTGCCACATATGATCCCCTTTGGCACTTCAGGATGAGGTCCAAATTACCTAGAGCGATCTACCAGGCAGGTCAGAGCCTAGACTTACACCTTCCTCTTGAGACAGGCTCCCTCACTCCCCACCAAGCTATTTAAGCTATTTTCTGCTCGCTGAACGCACCGTGCTCTCAGAGGGCTTGTGCGTGGTATGCCTGTGTTGGTGACGTCCTGCCTCCTCTTCAACTGGCTGACTCCTCCCACTGGAGCATGACTAGCATCTCCGTCCTCTTCTGTAAGCTGAAAAAAAAGAGAGGGCTGCCCCTTGCCCATCTCTGCAGAACTCCATATTCGCCCTCGCCACATTAAAGTCTGGGATGCTGACTCCTTGTGTGGCATTCGTGTTACAGCTCCCCGCTCCCCTGCCACACCCCCCAGCTCCTTCTCCTTTGCTTTAGAGCATCAGCACCTGGAGTACTCAGAAACAAAAAAATGAGTCAAGAGAAAAAGGTACAAGGAAAGATACATATCAAAATCATTGTCTTGGGTCAATCTGCGGCACAAGACCTCTTTAAAGTGTTGAAAAGCATAGGTGTTCCTTTGAGGACTACGGGGCGCCTGGCTCAGGCCACGGTATTTCTATCACCTCCTATGCAACTCTCGCGAGTTGGGTGTTGAACAAGGAAGGCCGAAGGAGAATTGGTGCGTTCCAGCGATGGTGCTGCAGAAGAACCTGAGAGTCCCACGGACTGCTCAAAGAACAGACGAGCCTACAGGTGACCACCTCCCTGGGGGATGGACAACAGAGAAGTGGGTGAAGGGAGACGTCGGACAGTGTTAGACATGACAAAATAATAATAATTTATAAATTATCAAGGGTTCATGAGGGAGTGGGGAGCAGGCAGGGAGGGGGAAATGAGGAGCTGATGCCAGGGGCTTAAGTGGAGAGCAAATATTTTGAGAATGATGAGGGCAATGAGAGTACAAATGTGCTTCACACAACTGATGTATGTATGGATTGTGATAAGAGTTGTATGAGCCCCCAATAAAATGATTTAAAAAAAAAAAAAAGAACAGACAAGGCTGACTTGGAATAAGTACAGTCGAACTGCTCCTTCGAGGCCAGAACAGTGCGACTTTGCCTCACGTTCTTTGTATATGTTGTCAGGACACCCCCACCAGCTCCTGGGGAGGGACATCCTGCCTGGTAAAGCCCAGGCAGTTGAAAAGGGAAAGGTCTTCGACAAGGTGGATTGACACCGGGGCTGCACTGACGGGTTCAAACCTAAGGACAAGGTGACGTGGACTGAGAAGACCCACACCTCCCTCTCTGGTTGAGCTGATAGGCCACATCTGAACTTCTCTTGAATGGCAGATTCTTTATTTGCTAAGATGGGTTAGTAAGAGGGGCATGTGCCTGGCACTCTCAGAAGGGCCAATGTGATGAGGCCTTTGTAAACTGTAATGGATGCTAGACCCAAAGTGATAAAATAATCCGAAGGGGCGCTGGAGGCATGCGCCACAATGCGTGGGCCCTGGTGGCCCCTGAGTGTGCACAGCTTGGCTGCGGGGATCACAATGGCCACCACCACCGCACAGAGACTCTTTGAAAAGTTAGGGGGTGAAAAATTAACTTGGCTCTGTGGGGGGTGGGAACAGGCACGGCTGCCGTGGCCGCCTGTGTCTTCAGCCTCCGGACACTTTCCTTCTCCAAAGCCATTTTAGTCAAAGGTCATGTTGGTGTCTTGTCAAAGGCCAGCTCCCGCTGGAATCATTGTCCCCGGGGACAGCGCCCCCCACCCTCCCCATCTGCTTTGGAGAAATCCCCAAAGCAAACGGCCCAGTGTAAATAAGAGGAGTGTCGAGCCACAGACCGGGCAGAGCTCACAGGTCGCCTTGGCCAGCAGGCACAGAGACGACGGCAGCATGGCCCGCCTCGCCCATGGGGTACGGTAGGCGCCTCTCCTTCCCCCACTCCACTGCTTAGTTAGGATCGGGGTCACAGCAGCAGTTGGGTCAGCAGAGCCCCGAGCCTTGCCGGGGGTGGGGTGGGGGGTGGTGGGAGGGTCTGTTAGATTGGGATCCCATACACCCAGCTGTAGCAACTTACAGGCGGGTCAGAGAGGGAGCCTAACTCACTTCCAGCGCCCCTACCCCTACCCCACCCCCCGCCGGTAAAGTGTAAACATGCATTTCGTTTCTGGAACAGGAGTCTGTAGATGCAGCAAAGGGGACAGTGGACAGGTCTCTGCCCCCATTCTGGCAAAGGGGTGCCTTTGGTGTGTCTAGAATGGAGAGCCCTGTGCTCCAGGGGGAGTGGGGCAGCTCCGCTTCTTGTGGGTTACTCATCGCGTCCATTGCAAGAAGGACAGGTAGTATATGTGGTGTGGTGTGTGTGCATGAGTGCATGCATGCGTGTTTAGAGCTATCTGTTTCAATATTGCTCTCGGGAACCTTACGTCATCTACCGAGGAACTAGGACCATGCCCCCGGTAGAGGGAGAGCTGTCTGACCCTCCAAGGGGAAGGTGTGGATTGACAGGCCATGGTGGCAGGCGACAGCCACCCCTTGGCCTTTGTACTTTCTGTTTGAACGAGGTTTTCCAATGAGTCTGGCTAGTTTGGGATAAGAATAGAGGGGCGCTGGGCCGGAAGGGATTCTGGGTTCTTTTGATGGGGACTTTTGGAGCCCTCCCTGGCAAAGAGAGGCCAGGGGAATGTTGGAAACGGAAGTGGGCGAAGCCTGTCTAAAGGTGCATGAGTGCTGGGGCCAAAGGGCTCCAAGACTTGCGGGTCTTCCAAGTCTTGTTTCATGTGAACGGGTTAAGGGCAGAGCAGTTTCTCCCTGATAAGCAATGAAACAACAGCCTTTTGACGGCCCGGACAGTTCGTTCTGTGTTTGCATACTGACCACACACCCAGCTCTGTGGAGGACTGGAGCTTCCCACACTTTTGTTCATCAGACGGCGACCAAAGTAGCCAGGTCCAGAGTCCTTGTGTGGCGCAAGTGAGTTAGCACACCTGCTGCTAACGGAAAGGTCCAAGTTCACGTGGAGGCACCTCAGAAGAAAGGCCTGGCTACACATTTCCAAATAAGAAGCACTGGTGGCCTACTTGATTGTGCATCAACTTGCTAAGTGCAGTTGAAAGTCGGCAGCTTGACTCCACAGACGAAAGGGGCTACTTTCTGCTCCTGCGATGACTTACAGCTTTGGAAACCACTCTATCCTGCAGGGTGGGCTCAAAGACAGTGGGTTTGGGAATATACTTCCAAATAGCAGTCACCGGAAACCCTATGCAGCGCCTTGCCCTCTGTCAGCCCTGACAAAGGTGGAGCTTCAGAATGACCTTGGACACCAGCGTGCTGGACACGAAGGATAATGAGGACCATGAAGCATTGCCTGCTCTTTCAGGAAGTTTGGTTCTCAAGAGGAGGAGAAAACCAAGACAGCCGCTTAAGGGGGGAAACAGACGCTCAATAAATATCTGATGAACCCACCAACCAATTGCCATCCGTTGTCTCTCTAAGTAGAACTGTGCTCCACAGGCATTCCAGGAGTGGACTCTGGAGAAGTAGATCACCAGGTCTTTCTTCCGAGGCACCCTGAGTGGACTTGAGCCTCGCCCTCTGTGCACAGCTGAGCACGTGAACAGGTTGCACCATTCGCCTCAATGCTAGCCCTCTGTACCTAGCATCTCCACTTTGCTGTCCCACAAAGAACATTAAAATCATGTAGTCAAAGCTTCGTTCGTCTCTTCTTTCTCTTAGGTCTGTTCGTCCTCTATCCTCCACTGCTCCAATGGCACCCTCAGGTGTCCTAGCTGGACAGAACAGAACCATACGAGATGGTTCTCAGTCTTTCATTCATGACAGGGACTCAGCCACCAGCTCCTAGCTACTCCACCTGCTTCGTACAGCCCATACACTTCTCTGTGACTCCATCTCCCCAGCCACCATTTGAGTTTAGCTAGGAGTGCCTCAAATTTGATGTTTGTCCCAACTTCCCAAGAGGCTTATTTGAGGCCAATGCTGCCCATCCCCACCCCCTATCTAGTCACCAAACTATGTGGAAGTGGTGATTCTACAATGCAGATCTGACCAGCAGTTCTCTTTTGAGGTCCTCAGGGGCTCCTTAAATTTGTGATTCACTCTACTGTACACAGGTTCTCCAGGGCTACCCTCTTCCTTCCTTCTTCAGTTCCTCTCTCCCCTACACATTCTCCTGGTACAATTTATGTGACAGATGCACATATGGGCACAATAAAGGCACAGAACTGTAAAGGTACAGTAAAGGGGAGCTTTGGTGGCATACTGGGTTACCCGTTTGGCTGTTAACTACAAGGTCAGCAGTTCAAAACTACCAGTAACTCCTTGGGAGGAAGGTGAGGTTTTCTACTCCCTAAAACATTACAGTCTCAGGAGCGCACAGGGGCGGTTCTGTCCTGCCCTGTACGCTTACTGAGAGTCAGTGCGATGTGCTGGCAGTGAGTACAGTACAATAGTAAAGGCAGATTGAACTCTTCATTAAACACGAGCTTCCTTCCTTCAACTTCTAAAAATCTCCATCTAGTCTTTGTCTTTAAAGCATTAGCTGAGTGCCATCTTTTCCTGAAAGCTACCGAGCCCATTTGCTGTGCATACTACTGGATGTGCACAGTAATCCTCGCACATTCTCCCAGGATATCCTACATTTCCGTCTATCCGAGCACTTATCATTCCTTACTGTGTATTTACTTGACTGTCCCTGCTTGGTCTGTAAACTCCTTGAGGACAGGGATCAATTCTTTGGGGGAGCCTGATATAGTGCGTGCATGGCCCCAACTGGGATGTGCAAATAATCCTCGTGCAATCAACTGAATAGGTATTATGTTCAAGGACTGAATTAGATGACAAAGAGACAAAAGCAGCTCTGGAAAGGGTTATCTATAATGCACTATGGTAAAGAAAAAAAAACAGAGGTCAACTCTGGGGAGCAGGCAAAGGCACGTACTTAAGTAAGGTCCGCTGATGAAACAAAGAATTCAGAGTTTCTGGGTATTTGAGGTAATCCCCCAAGTCTCTAGGTCTACCAACCCATAATCTCACCTGGCTGAGTTCTATTGTTACCTGCATCTACCCTAGCCTGGCCTGGGACAAGAAAGGACTATAGAAAAGTCCCTTTGCAGTTTTGCTTCTTTTAACTTTGTGGAGGTAAAGGAGTCTTTCCAGGTTGGAACCTGACCTGGAAAAAGGGTACAGAGGCCTGGACAATGGGCCCAGACAAGGCACCCAAGGCCTTTGGATGGACCAGTGGAAGAGAGCCCTGGTGTTTCTGGAAGGGACAAATACATAGAAGCGTGGAGATGGAGAAATCCAACTCTAATCTTCTAAAAAGAGAAATGTGTACATCGTGAAAGTCTAGACCGAAGAGGTGATTGATGGTTAAGTTCTCTGTGTTGGGTACTGTTGAGTCAATGACAACCCATGTGACACCCTGTGCACCACCAGGGCTCCATAGAAGTTATTAAGTTTCAAGAGGCTCTGCAAGTATTTGGACTCATGGGCCTTATAAGACTTTGAGGACTATTGCTCTTCTCAGAACAATAGCGTGCACATAATCCCTTCCACAAACTCTGATTGGTTCATGGGTTCATGCAAGTGTACTGCTGGGACCCTTTGGGTTGTTATGAACTTCAAGTTATGACTCTTCAGTCAAGAATTAATTAATTCGGCAGATAGTTGAGAGCAAGCAGTAGGTGATGATCGGCAGAAGTCAAATGGTGCACATGTTTTGAGAGGATTCATCAAGCATTGGGCTGTGATCCGCATGGTTGGCAGTTTGAAACCACCAGCAGCTCCGAGGGAGAGTGGCTGGGCTTTCTACTCTCGTCAACAGTTACGGTCTTAGAAGCCCACAGGTGGTTGCTATGAATCAGCATTGACTCAATGGCAGGGAGTTGAGACCCGAGAATAATGTCCGGCAGTGGCTGTGGACTTGGCAGCCCCTATCCTGGGCTCAAGTTCCTGTGCTGGCATTCCCTAGTGTGTGACCCCTCTCTGAGGGGTGGTTTCATTATCTATGAGATATGCATAATAAGTGTTGGAAGGTTTAAACTCAAATAATGTTTACGAAAGCATCTGGAACTAGTGATGCTTGATAAATATGAATCTGTTCAAAACCTTGATTTCAGGAAGACATTTATCCCAGACCTTGTGATTTCTTCATAGAAGGGTGTGTGTGGGCTGGATTGATGAATTTACTCAAGTGGGGCTGATTAACAGATGGTTAATGTTTTTAGTGGTAAGCTGTAGGGCTCGGCCAACACTCTGGTTTCAGTCAACCTCAGTGTCATCCACAAAGACGTCATATACTGATAACATTTACTCAGAGAAAATCTTCAGGATTAGCAGCCTAAAACCAATCGGTAGGTTGAAGCCTATTTTGACTTTCTGTTTGCAGGATAAGGGAACCCTGGTGGTGTAATGGGCCTACTATCTGCAACACCAGCAGTTTGAAACCACCAGCTGCTCCTTGGGAGAAAGAAGAGGCTTTCTATGGGGCAGTTCTATAGGGTCCCTGTCCTATAGGGTCACTCTATAGGGTCCCTGTCCTATAGGGTCCCACTCCTATAGGGTCCGAATTGACTTGATGGCTGTGAGTTTCGTTTTGGGTTGGTATGTGCAGGGTGAGGGCTGTTGCAGAGATTAGATATAAAATGTCTTATATGTGGGCCCTCAATGGCTATTGCAAATTATTGTGTGTGTGTGTGTGTGTGTGTGTGTGTGTAAGAGACAGAGACAAAGATAGAGAAGAGAGTTTAAGAGAGAAGTGGCAGATTCAAATAGTGAATGTTTTGAGGTTTAAGATGACATTAAATTTACAGTGAGAGGTTTCTTTTTCCAAAGAAAATAATGTTAGCTTTTATTAAAAGAGGAGTAGGTTAAAAATATATAGGAAATGATAGTCTCCCATTCTGTATTGTTTAGACCACATTTGGAATAATTGTCTCTACTTCTGGTGCTACACATTAATTCATTAGCAATTATTTGTTTGCATACCTATATGTGCAAAGCGTTTTTGCTAACTGTTGAGGATAAAATGTTCTGGCACTTATGAGACTCAAAATGTAGAGGATGCACTAGACAGATATATAGATAATTATAATTAAATGTTATACTTGCTTTGATAGGCGAAGTACAGGTTCCTATGGGACAACCAAAGGAAGGTATTTAATCCAGACTTACTGGGACCACTATATACTTTCCTGGGGAGGTGATGTCTAATTTGAGACCCAGAGACTGACAAGGGGCTAGTTCCCAGAGGAGGATGGTAAAGCAAAGAGAGTTCCAAGGAAAGATGGCAGAAACTCAAATCCCTGGTCAAGGTATAGAAAGGAGGAGCACAAAGGCGTGCAGCAGCATGAGAGAGGGGGGACTGGAGTGAGTGTGGGGCAGGTGGCTTCAGTTCACCGTGACCTCCTGTGTTTTACGATTTGTGCTCCATACGTTCCAATGGTAGGTTTTGGGAGGAGTTAATTGCCAGACCCTTCACCTGTGATCTCTGAGTGACCTCAAACCTTAAACCTTGAGGTTAGCAGCCAAGTGGGTTCACCATTTGTCCCATCTAGGGACTCATACTAAGCTATTAAGGACACCCTCTTTTGCTCTTGAAAGGAACTGAGTTTGAACAATTAGTCATTCACCAATCTGGCCAATTGTCTGCCTCCTCACCAAGCATCTTTTTAGACACCTTTGAGCTACTCGGGCTGATCTATTTCTTACTCGAGGAGGCGACCCAGCATGTTGGTGCGTGTTTGTTCCCTTATGCTATGTTCTGTGTCAGAATACCCCTCCACCCTATTTTCTATCTATCTCATTTAGAACTGTACTTTTCCATCACAACCGAAATCAAATGTTGGGTGCTTCATTAGACTTTCTTACACGGAGTCCTGGTGGCACAACAGTGAAGCGCTCAGCTGCCAAATGAAAGGTTGGTGCTTTGAACCAACCCAGTGGCTCCACAGAAGACAGACCATCAGTCAGAATCCACTCATGGACACCCACAACAGCAGCATATTGTCTCCGTTGCAGTTGTTGGTTGCCATCCAGTCGATTCAGACTCAGGGTGACCCCACATGCAGAGTAGAGCTGCTTGGTTGAGTGTCCTAGGCTGTGCCCTTCGGAAGCAGGTGTTCAAGCCTATTGTTGAGACATCTGGGGGCGGATTAGCACCACCAGGCATGTTAGAGACGCTGACCTTTCAGCTACTGGTCTTGCACGTAAACATTTTGCCGCCCAGGGACTCCTATAACATTATAGATTGCGATATATGAGCGTCTTTGAGCGAACAATTATTTTTATATTTGTTAGATTATCATCTCCTGGAAGTCTAGTCCTAAGATCTAGGAAAACGATAGCTACTGACTCATATGAATAGTGCTTTGTCTACAGCACTACGTTTTCAGAGGGAACTTTCAATTTGTGAAAAAAGGTGCTACTCGCTGCTAATGGGATTGACTCGCCGCCTTCCTCTGGTTTTTGATGCTTCTTCCCCACCCCCACTGCCATGACTCCAATTCTATCTTACTAATTATACAGATGGGGGCTCAAGGCGTGGGGAGTCCAGGGCAGGTGAACCCCTTGGGACTGAGGAGGGGAGAGGTGATGCTAGGAGGGTGGGGTGATGGGTAGTTGGGGGGGAACTGATCACAGTGATTGGCGTGTGGCCCCCATCTCAGGGGATGGACCGCAGAAGCGTGGGGGAAATGGGACAGCAGTCAGTGTAAAATATGAAAAAAAAATTATAAATTGTTAGGGGGATGTGGGGGAGGGGGGAAGGGGAAAAAGAAGGTGTTGATGCCTGGGGCTCAAGTAGAGGGCAGGTGTTTTGAGGAAGATGATGACAACATATGTGGAGATGTGTTTGACAAGACATGTCTGTATGGGTTGTGATGGGAGCTGTGGGAGCTCCCAATAAAATAAAATTTTAAAAAATAACACGATCAAAAGACTTAGAAGAAACAATCACATTAGACAAAAATCCAAGATGATATAATGAAGGCAGTATATGGGTATTAACAAAGAGGGCTAGTAGATACTTGGTGAGAATTACAAATATTCTGATTAGAGTAACTCCTCATTTTTTTTCCCTTCAGGTATCTTTATCCTTTAATAAAAATGTACTGCGGTTGGGGTGAAAGTTTACAGAGCTAATTATATGTCTATTCAACAATTTATATGCAAGTTGTTTCACACATTGCTTGCAGCCCCCCCCCCCAAAAGGGTGCTACTTTCATTATATAAATGATACATGCATTTGCAAGGGAAAAAACAACAAAGGAAAGTTCAAAGAAGAAACAAAAAATTACCTATAATCTCACTACCTGGAGATACACATTCTTTTTTTTTTTTAATCATTTTATTGGGGGCTCATACAATTCTTATCACAATCCATACATCCATCCATTGTGCCAAGCACATTTGTACATTCGTTGCCATCATCATCTTGAAACATTTTCTTTCTACTTGAGCCCTTGGTATCAGCT
>NW_022103896.1:19754739-19757006 GCF_000313985.2 Echinops telfairi
CCATTAATTTTAGACCACTTGTTGTCTACTCTTTGTTTAGAATACATGCTATGTCTATTTCTATTGCTACATGCTATTGCATATGGGATTTTTCTGTGCCTCTGTCCACTGTGCATGTGTTTCATAATTTAATGTTTTGGAAATGCATCAGTAGTGGCTTATGCCCTCCTAGAAACTAGTGACATGTTCTTTCGCTCTCAGAAGGGTCTTTGTTTGAGCAATAGAGTTGATAGTCTGCTCAGTTCCTTGATGTCATTTCCTTGCCTCCCTCTCCGGCATCCTTGTAGAAGCTCCATTGGTACAGAAGTGATGGGCCCCCGATACATTCATTTCTTGAGCAAAGGATTGAATATGAAAGCTGAAAACTTAACTGTTTCCACGAGCATCAGTGTACAGCAAAGAGGAGGCTCCGAGGAATTCAAGGAAAAATTGAGTGAAAGGATAATGGAATTTTCTCACAAACTTTGTAAGGCCTCTTCTCATACCAGGGGAAAGGATGGATTGTTTGGAACGGGATCTATTTGATTCTCTGAAAAGAGAGATGCTACCAAGTTTTGTTTTGTTTTTTATTCTGGAGAAGGTAAGATCAGCTATGGATCCTTATTTCCAAGTATACCATTTATTACCTTAGATCCCCAAGGAGCATGGAGATTGCCATTGTAGAGTGGCATGTTTTTACCTGAAGACTTTCATTAGACATGCTGTGACCCCGTTTGGCTTTTCACCAGAATAAAGGGAAGATGTGGGGTGTGATTATGTCAATGCAACCGTATTGTGCTCTGCAGTCACCACACTGCTGCTGCCCTAGAGCAGGGGGAAGGACAGGGGGACTGCAGTTTGGCAGCTTGCAGAGCATTACACGCTTATCTCCTTTGAACCTGACCACTGGACGTGAGATGTGAATGACTAGCATCTCCGTTTTAGGGAGAAAGAATGGAGCTTCTGAGAGAAGCGGCCAAGCTTGTACAATTTGAAAGTGGCAGGAGTCCTTGGCACTTGCTAGTAGGCTCTTGTAATGAAAATGCCATGCTTTCTTACCTTTGCAAACATGCCAAATATCATCTTCCTTCTTTAAAGTTCAAAAAGCCATGGATATGGCACGCGGAGCCAGCTTTTCCTTCCCAGTTCCTCGGAGAATGGTTTCCTAAGACTGCTCAGAAGATGTCTGGAGCCTGGCGGTATCTACTACACCCCTGTCATTGTGACCAAATATTTATTGGGAATGCTTCCTTTGGGCCCCGGTGTTTATGTGCACGGAATACTTCTTCTCCACTGAGAGGCTTTGTTTACTGGTGAAATGGGACTTGTCAGTACACAGTTTGATTAGTGACAAATCCAACAACAAAACTTGGGACATGTTGGATAGAATGGTGTTTTTCCGTCATTAAATACTGCTCAGATATTAATTCCACAGAGTGACACGAGGGGCGCCTAACATTTTCCAGGAAGTTGCATGATTTTAATTAGCAGGAACAAATGCACAATTATTGCACCCTTCCCTTGGGTGACCCAAGCATGTTCTTGGCACCCGGGAGGGAGTGTGCAGGCAGTGGCTTCTACCCAGGGGAGTTATTAGTTTTGAACCTTGGGGATAATTCCGTAAGAATGCAATTCTTTTCCTGCCTGGAAGAACAGACTGTTGCTTGTGCTAGGGTGTTCCTCTCAGGATGAACGCTCTAAAGCAGCCGTTGCCAAACCATGGAACCTTAGAGATTGATAAGATGGCCAGATTTAACTGAAAACAAACCAAACAACAAACAAGAGACAGGATATTTCAAACAAGTGATGAATAAATATTTTTTTAAGTTTCAGTCGGGCCAAATATGACAACTACTAAGCCAGTGTTGGACGGGCCACCCCAACTCTTCATAAATTGGGGGAAGTGGCCTGTTGATGGCTTGTCAATGTTTTAAGTCTTTAAAACCATGCATTTACTCAAGAAAGACTTCACAGATTACTGACAATATTGCATTTTCTTGGTTTGGGTTTGGATTTTTGAACCCCACTTGATTTCACTGCTTATCTTTTGCTGAAAACCCTGACAATCCTCGTGCCCTTTTTTGATGATTTGTATAGTCGGCAATCATGGTGGGCATCATCTCATGCAACCTTCGAAACCAGGGGTTGACAAACCATAGCCTACAGACCAGATCTGCCCATCACCTGCTTTTGAAGATCTGCTTTGATTGGGACACGGCCATATCCATGTATTTCCATGTTGTCTCCGGCTGTCTCAACTGCAAGTTTAACAGTGGATGCATGACATA
>NW_022103896.1:19758248-19763062 GCF_000313985.2 Echinops telfairi
TAAACATTAGAACCAAGAAGACTCTATGGGACTGCTCTCCTTTGTCACATGGGGTGCTTATCAGTCAGAACCGACTCTTACAAGACTGTGGTTGGAGACCAAATGAGATAAGAGTTAAGAAAGAAACCAGATCACCGCCTAACACGTGAAGAAATGTTAACTAGATCAGCACCTAACATGTGATCAATAAACATTAACTTCTTCAAATAATAGGTTTTCAGTGTAAGAGGTCGATGCCATCAATATACAGTCTATGGAGCAGGTGGGAGGCTTAGCCCCGCGGCTGGCCGTCAGAATGCCTCATTGAGGAAGCTCACGAGCAGATCCGTCCTCCTCTGTCTGTCAGCTAACAGCTAGGAAAGACGCTCTTCTGGATTTGTGGAAGACCAACTCACAACCAAACTCACTGTCATTGAGTCAATGCTGACTCACTGGAAACTCACAAAGGGCATTTCTACCGCATCCAATAGGGTTAACTATGAGTCATGTAAATCAGAGTCTTACAAACTTAGTTGGTTTACAGTCCCCTTAAGAAAAATTAGTCAGTGCCCCCCTGGCAATTAAAACCTTCTGCATTAGAGCCCTTCAACCAGGCTAACCGGTAGGTATCTGCTTTTGAAACACCCTTGGATCTTTCCAGTGCCTCAGGGGACATTATAGCCCACTTTGGGTAAAACTGGTGCAAAAGATGACCTTGGCCTTACCTCATCTCTTGGGCACTTGGTGGTTATATTGTCATGGGAAGGCCCATTGTGAGACATTACAAAATGTTTTGTCAGAGCTCTTGGGACCTTCAAGCCCTTAACACCATTGCCTTGAGATTTATAGTTCTCATGTCTGCTCACTCCAAATTGTCAACAAATGTAATTAAGGCTGCCAGCAAATGACCTTCCTGAAGAATTCAAGATGAGCATATTCCTTCAGCAGTACATCATTCTAGAATGGGATCTTTAGGCAACACAAAGCAAAATGTATGTCACTTTCTACGCGTAGAGTCTTCTCCTTCTAAAGCATACCTTATATAGGGGATTACCAGGAATGACCTTCATAGATGTAGCACATGGTATGCATGTGAGAATGACATTGAGGCTTTGAAGAGATTAGGAGATAAAGTCTGAAGGAAGGGATGGCAGTGGGAGGTTGGAGGAGATGGGACCGTTTTTCAACACTGTCCATGGGAGAGTCAATAACGAGTTCACCTGAAGTAGCTCAAAATAAGGCTGGGAATCTAGGCTGTCCAATGAAGGGACATGAGTGTTATAGGTGTCACCAGAAGCAAGCTTTTGTCATTTCCCCAGCATTCTTAGGTGCATGGGAGCAGGAACACACAATAGTATCCCCCACACCCCACCCTGCCCCAGACATTCCAGGTTAGAACTTAGCACTGTTTGGGCCGCTAATGGCAAGATCCAGACTAGCAGCAACTCTGCGGGAGAAAGAGGAGGCTTTCTACTCCCATAAAGAGTTATGTACAGTCTCTGAAACCTTCAGGGGCAGTTCTACCTTGTCCTATAGGGTCGCCATGAGTCTGAATTGATTTGATAGCAGTGAGGGGCCCTCACGCCTTTTTTTGAGAGAGAAACTGAAGAATTCTGGAGAATGCTGTCCTTGGGGCACAGTCTGGGTAACGATGGAAGATGACCCCAGCAACCCTCTGCCATTTCCATTAGAGAAAGCCGCGTGACCGTTACCTGCGCCCTCTTCTCCTCAGCCTCCAGCTTCTGAGGGCCGACGCTGCCCACTCCGCCCCCTCCCTTCCCCGTGGGGCCGTTGGTGGTTCAGTGATAGAGCTCTTGACTCCCACAATCTAGACCCAAGTTTGATCCCAGGGCAGCTCCTGTGTTGGTTTGATGCTAAGCTGATTTCCGTGGAGCATCCAGATGAAGATGGACTAGGAAGATAGGCTTGGCAAGCTACCTCCAAAGACCAGCCAATGATCTGGTCCCCAACCAGTCATGGGGACAGCACAGGACTAGGTAGCATTTTGTTCCCGGCATATGGGATCGCCAAGCATCAGAGGTTGATTTAAAGCCACTAACAGCTATGGCACAGTGGGTTACACATTGGACTGCTAATGACAAGGTCCCCAGTTCAAAGCCACCAGCCACTCTGTGGGATGAGGGTCCCTGATCCTTTAAAGATTTACAGCCTCAGAAACCCAGAAACATAGTGCTCCCAGGGTCACTATGAGTTGGAATTGACTTGATGACTGTGAACTGACAACAGCATCTCTTCAACATCTTCTTCCATCATGGGCGTAGTTAGCCAATGTCAACAGCACGCCATGTGCTAGGATCTGCGGACACGAGACCAGGGCAAGAGCTTTCCATTCTAACCTCCGGGAGGGGAGAGTGCAGTGGGGAGCTGCGTATGCCATGGCTAAGGGCTGTCACGAGAGAGGGGACCATGTGGCCAGCAATGTCCTCTCTGTGAAATGAGAATGGAAGACTCAGGAAAACGCGAGAAGAGAAGTTTGGGGAGTGACATTTTCCAAATTTAATCAGCCAGCAAATGGTAGCATGGTAGCACTCAAGTCAGAATCAGCTTTGTGTGACTCTAAGAACTACTTTTCACTCAATTTTAGCACAAACACGTTTAAAAAAGTTGTCTTTGCAAAAAGAAAAGTCATTTTTCTCAAAAGTTTGTATTCAGCTGTGTTGTCTGAGGGAACTTGAACACTAAAAAGAAAAACTTGAACAATAATAAGAAAAATCTTGCATTCTTTCTCCCATTATCGTTTTCAACAGGTTCAGCACTGTGTGTGTGCAAAATGCACATCCTACTGGCAGCAACGGGCCCCAGTGCTAAGGAATGCCGAGGAAAGCACTGCCAGCATGGAGCTGGGTCACACCGCATGATGTGCCCCCTCCTCAAACTCATCACAATGCCTGCTTTCGCTCCCTAGGTTTACAGCCCTCGTTAAAATGCGAGGCTTGTCACCCGCTTGGTTAGTCCTTTCTCTCCTGGACAAAAACACACAAGTCTGAACAAGAGGCAAACATGCCTGTCCAGGTCACAGTCCTGTTGCAAATATGACTATTCCAGCAAGGCTGGGCTGATGCTAGTAATCGTTGGTCATAGTATCATGAATTCTCCAGGCCTGTCGGAAGGCACCATTGGGTGCAGTGCTAGTTACTCATTGCAACCCACTGCCAGGGGAGCTAAGAAGATCTGGCAAATTGAATGGGCACCCATCCTTCCTGGGTATTTCTATTTACATCTGTCTGGGGGACGAAGCTGGTCTAGACGTGGACACTCCCACACTTCCTCTGCCAAGGGTGGCCTTGAATGGATTATTTTGTGTTTCTGAATCTTGGAGTCCTAACAACATGAGATTCATATAAACTCGTGCATGTGGTGAAATAACTATAGAGAGTATCATAATCATTGTTGTTGCTTCTATTATTGCTGTTATCAGCATTTGGCAAATTCTGTCCCTTGTGGTGTATCTTTGAGTAGATGACTCAAGCTCTTCACCTGTAAAATAGAACAACCCTAGTGTGTGTGTGTGTGTGTGTGTGTGTAGCCAACCCCATCCTCTCTTCTTTCTCACCACCCTCATTACTCAGCACGCTTACCACCATCCTGTCTATTTTATGCTTTTTTTCCCCATCCGGTAGCTTCATGAACAGGTACGTGGGTTCGTTTGTTAGTACGCGGTGCTTTCTGTGATGCAGCAGTGTCTGGCACACAGAGGCTTCTCACTAAGGGCATAGATGAAGGAGTGAGCAAATGGCTGAGTGTGAAGTTTGATGGGGTCTTTATCATGATAGGAATGCTGTGAGCCTGGAGACAGAAGCCGACACAGAGAGATGGCTCCTGGTTCTCCTAGTTGCTGGGCCTTGAAATCAGCCTTGGTGTAATGCAGCAGCTGTGTTGGTAAAACAACTGAGTCACTGTGAACTATAAGGTCACAAGAGGTTAAGTGCCAAAAGGAGGGTTTCCTCATTTTGGTCAGTTCTCAGGGAGAAGGAGAAACAGCTGCCAGAAGGGAGGGAAGCCTGACTGGGAAAAGTTGAAAAACAGCATTGGTTGCAGAATATTTGGTCACCTGAGGTTGTAGACTGTGAGTCTGTGGCTGGGCTTCCCCAACACTAACTTACAAGATGTGCAAAACCAGCTGCACCAGTTAGGTGACACAAATGGGCATGCTGGCAAGACGGTGGCTACCCATCGAGGCTGCAACTCTCCCCAGGAAGTGGTGTCTGTGAACAGGACCAGAGCTATCTGGTTGACTCTGACCCATGGTGGCCCCATGGGCTGCAGAGAGGAACTGCTCCCCGGGGATTTCCAGCTGGTGGCCTTTCCAAAGCACATGCCAGACCTTTATTCCTAGGCACCTCTGAGTGGGTTCACACCATCCACTTTCCAGTTAATAGTTGAGTTCGTAGAGGAGCCCTTGTGGCATCATAGTTCTGCATCCACTGGGTTGCCAACCTTGAGGATAGCAGTTCAAAACCACCGGCTGCTCTGGGACAAGGCTTTCTACTACTGTAAAGAGTTGGTCTTGCACCTGCCCCTCCCCCCAGAAGAATGTATTTCAAAAAACAGCGTTGAATTTGCAGCTCCAGGAGAGGGACATATCTGATCGGAGCACACAGGAGCAGATGAAGGAGGAGAGAGTGGAGCACATCCTGGTCCACCAGGCCTTGAGAACAATGTCCACGATTAGAGCAGCCAGTCCACAGAGAGGAGCACATGGCTGGCCCCACTATGAGACATGACGTCCCTCACTGACCCATAGCCCTACAGGGGACAACACTGGAGACAGTGTGGGAATTGCGCCTGATCTGATCCCACCACACCGAGGCAAA
>NW_022103896.1:19766432-19770922 GCF_000313985.2 Echinops telfairi
ACTTCTGCATTCTCTTGCATAATACTCTGGCAGTGATGCGAGGCTACTGGATTCCGAAAACACAGTGACCGTGTTTACAAAGGATTATGAGAGACCCAAAGACTCAAGAGGCAGTGTAAGGTCGGCTTGTCTTCTGCCAGTCTTTAGATCAGCCCAGAAGCACATTGCTTCATCTCTTGCTTCAGTCCACCTGGTGATTGGGGGAAAGGTGTTACTTCTCCCCTCTTTCCTTAGCCTGGACAGTGCTCCTCTTAATTGGCGTCAACAAGACCGCACACCCTCATCCTCTCTTTCGAGATATCTAGACCTTCAGGAGAGGAGATAGTAGAACGAGGGTGCCTCAGTGGCCTTCCGTGCCCGTTCTATTTACCCAGAACAAAATAAAGGCAAGCGACCTTGGAGATCTTGTTTACTTTGAGGGTTCTTTGCAGACACAGAGAGAGGAGAAGAGAGTGGACGGTAGAATAGGGGAGGTGACACTGCTGGGTAAATGTTGGACTGCTAGCTATATATTGGTGGTTCAAATCCACCAGCTGCTCCTTGGGGGAAAGACGAGGCTATCTGCTCCTATAAAGATTTATAGCCTTGGAGACCTTGTCTAGGGTTGCTATGAGTTGGAATGGACTTAATGGCAGTGGTTTGGTCGTTGGTTGAGAGAGAACTCAGCTTTCTAAGAGAATTTTCAGATGAGAGGAAAATAATAAATGGTAAGAGTTGGAAAGGATCTTAGTCTGCCTCTGAATTTACAACACTTAATGAGAATTCTCAGGAGCCCTGATGGCATGGGACTGCTTACTGCAAGGCTGGCAGGTCAAAACCACCAGCGACATCATCTGACTCCTCCAATGTTGGCTGTAAGGTTGCTCATTAGATCCGCACTCCCTGAATGGCAGCGAGCACGGACCTCAAACAGATCCTGACCCTGCCAGGCTGGAATCCATCCAGTGGGTTCGCATTACACCAAGAACAAAGCAAAGACCTCCCCCCACCATGGCCTGTAGGGTCCTGGATGCCTCAGGACCCCATTGCCTCGTTGCCAGTATCTCCTATTGCTCCCCCAACTCTCACTCCCCACCCCCACCCCACTCACTCTGGTTTCCCAGAATGCACTGGTGACACCTACCTCAGGGTCTTTGCACTTGCGATTCCTCAAGAGTCACCTGGTTCCTCCTTCCCTTCACCCAGCTTTCTGTTCAAATGCCATCTTCTTAGAGGTTGAAAATAGCTCTTCCTATAACTCTCAGTTCCTTCACTCTTTTAATTTTTCTTTCTTTTTTTTGTTTAATTTTTTTCTTATCCTGATGCTGTTCTATGTAGTTCTCCTCCCACCAGCATGTGGAATGCTTGGGGCAGAACATTCACTTTGTTCACGGCTGTGCTCCCAGTGCCCGACACGTACTCGGTGCCCAAGACATGCCTGTCGGCTCTGTCAGCAAATGAATGGGGGCATTCCGGAGAGCCTCGGTGAGGGCGGCTCCTCCTCGTGTGCTCATGCCTGTCTCCATGCCATCTCACTTCTTAGTGAGCCCCTAAAATGTGACAGCCATCTAGCGTCTGGACAGTCCTGGGCTACGTAGTCTCATCTTGTGGATCTGAGCTAGAATGTGCCATCAGAGGTGACAGGGTCAAGTTAAGTCACTTATCCCTGTGATCTACAGCACATACAGGCAGCAACATTTCCCAGGCTCCCTTCACCAGCGGTAATGACAACTCCGGCCTCACCTCCTGCAACTTTGTGTCTCTGAATTGTGGATTCTGATTTCAAGAATGTTGAAATGAGTCCTTGATGGGCTGGTCAGGGTCTCTCTCTCTCTCTCTCTCTCTCTCTCTCTCTCTCTCACACACACACACACACACACACACACACAGCGTTGATTTTGATCTGTTCAAAATCACTTAATGTTTTTAGACCACGTCACATATGACATGATAGCTAACTGCTACTAGAATACCAAGCTTGAGCCCACAACACATTGAAAAAATGAAAAGAAAACTAAACAAAACCCAACCAGAGGAATTTCCCCAGAGCTCTGACTCCGGAGTCAGGAAGCTGCTCACCCTCCAGTCACAGGTACCTCCAGATTCGGCAGCTGGGAGTGGCTACAGAAATGACTCTTCCTAGCACATCCCATTCCATGCCTGCCGAGGAAAAAGGGGTGGAAGAAGAGCAACATGTCAGTCCCGAGGGTCAAATCTCAAACACCCCATGACAATGCCGTGGCATAATAGGCAGAGTCTGCTCTGTCTCTAGGAGTCCCTGGGTAGTGCGAGTGGCTAAGTGCGCTACGACTAATTGAGAGGTGGCAGTTCGAACCCACCCAGAGGTGCCCTGGAAGACAGGCCTGTCGACCCGTCTTCCAAACCTCACCGCCTTGAGGCCCCAGTGGAGTAGAGTTCTACTCTGCAGCGCATGGAGTTGTCACCCGTCTGGAGCCACTCGATGGGAACGGATATGCTTGCCTTTTGTGTGTTTGTTGGTTGAGCTCTCTCTACAGCCCACGTCAGAAGCTCGCAGGGCATTCAGACGCGTGTGGGCACAGGGCATCATCACAGAAGTGGGAGAAGAGGGACCTGCACTCACCACTGAAAACCTCTCTCAGGACAGCACCATGGTCTGTTTTTAACCAGCCATGGGTGTTCCCATTCTGCCAGCAAAGCACACACTCCTGGAAGGTAAAGAGCTGTGTTTCCCCTGATAGCAAGTCGTGCTTGGCACAGAGGAAGCTTTCAATCAACTCACACCCTGCCATCTCATGGATTCTGACGCGCACACCCCCATAGGACCTGGTGGAGCGGGCCCTGTGCGTTTCTGAGGCTCTCCCTCGTGATGAGAGCAGAACGGCTTCTCTTGCTCCTGCGGAGTCGCTGGTGGTTTCAAACTGTTGACTTCATGGTTGGTAGCCCAACACATAGTGGTAACCCACTATGCCACCACAGTTCTCCTAAGGATGATATAGTACAGGGTTTTATTTTAGAGGAAATCAGACAACATAGATAGATGATAGATAGATAGACAGACGATAGATAGATAGATGATAGATAGATAGATAGATAGATAGATAGATAGATAGATAGATAGACAGATAGATAAAGTTGTTCTTCACAAAAGCAAATTCAGTGGCATCGAGTTGATTCCAACCCACAGGGACCCTATGGGACAGAGTAGAACTGCCCTTGTGGGTATCTGAGATGGGCACCCTTTATGGGAATAGAAAGCCTCCTCTTTCTCCCCAGGAGCAGCTGGTGGGTTTGAACTGCTGACTTGTGATTACCAGCCCCACACATAACTCATGATGCCCCTAGGGCTCCTAGACATGCACCTACTATGTTACTAAATAGTAGCTAACACCTAGGAAGTGCCTGGTCTATACCAAATTTTGTATGCTCTATTTGTATTATTATTGTGGTCTCCCGCCCCTTTCTGATCTCTCTGAAATGGAGAGCACACTGAGCCTTTCTTTGCTCTTTGAAGTCTTTTGCCTACAATGTCCTCTCCCTCCTTACCTACCTGAAGGTATGTCTATTTCTCACCAACTACGCCCACTGCCTCTCTGCCATGGGGCCTTCCCTAATCTCCCAGAGATGGTTTAGCCTCCTGCTTCAGCCTCTGAGCGACTGTTCAGTTTTATTGCTTGCAAAGTACAAAAAATGAGCCTTGATCTAACGCGTCCAGAATAGCCCACTGCTGGGAGTTGATGCCCACTTACAGTGAGCTATAGGCCAGGGCAGGATGTCCAGGCTGCAAGTCTTTATGGGAGGTCTTCCACTACTTCTTTCTCTCGCAGAGGGGTTGGGGGGTTGGAGTGCTGGACTTTTCTGTGAGCAGCCAGGTGCTTCAACCACTGCACCACCAGGGCTATGTTCTCACTCATAGCCCACGGTCATCCAGTTAATTCCAACACATAGTCACTTGCATAGACCTATATAATGGTTTCCAAGACTGTAAATCTTTATGAGAGGAGGCCCACGGTAATTTTAAATACATATTATTTTTTATTTATTTTTAATGTGTTCTTTGAGTGCAGGGCATGGATGATCTCGAATTCCTCCAATTGCCTCACAAACCCTGTTTACAGCTATCTGGCTCTTCCCTGTGTCTCCCTCTCACCACTAAACTCTGATCTCCCAGCATTTGGTATCAATCCTTTTGTGATTCATATGGTATTGATCCTTTATGGAGAGTGAAATGGGAAAGGGGACCTGAGGAGGTGAAAGCTGAGTGACAGGCGCCTGCAGGGCCCCTCAGGGTTCCCAGGAAATCCTCCTATTTCTAAGGATCTGGAGGGTTTCATCACACAGAAATTGTTGGAATGAGTTGCACAGCATGGCACAACAAAACAAAAGAACATCCTAAATCCACCCCCCCAAAAAAAACCCAAACCCTCCAGTCCTCCTGTTAATTGTCAGACTCAGAGGAAAACTGGAATGACGCTGGGGACAGCTTTGAACATACAGACCAGAGACCTGAGGATCAGGATGGAGGCTCTTTT
>NW_022103896.1:19772003-19774420 GCF_000313985.2 Echinops telfairi
AACTGGGGTCCTGGTAGTTGGGGGGAGGAAGCGTTTGTTATTAGTATATTCACAAGGCATGAAAACATCATCATTGTGGCATTTTAGACCATTTTTTGCTGCCATCTTCGAAGAAATCTCATACGTATCAGCAGTTCCTCCTTAGCCCCTGGCCATCACTAATGGACCTTCTTTCTGCCTCTACGAATTTGCCTGTTCTAGATGCTGTATATCATGGACTCAGAAAAGGTCACCTTTTGTGGATGGTATCGTTCACCTTTATCATGTTTTAAAGATTCATCTGCCGAAGCATGAACCTGTTTTTCTGTCCTTTCAATTTGCTGAATAAGGCTCACATTTGGTTTGCCCATTTGTCAGTTGACAATGCTCATGTGGACAGACATCTTCCATGGTTTTGAGTGAGTGCTTAGGAGCAGAACGGCAGGGCCCTGTGGTCATTGTTAGGAACCCTGGTGGGGTAGTGAGCTATGTCTTGGCTCAGCATTTCAAACCCACCATGTGGTCCACAGGAGGCAGGTGAGGCTTTCTGCTCCTGTAGAGATCTATAGCCTCAGAAACCCACAGGGGCAGTTTTGCGCTGTCCTGCACGGCTGCTATGAGTCAGAATTGACTCGATGGCAGTGGGTTTATGATAATTATATATTTAACATTTTGAAGAACTACCGGAATATTAGCTAAAGTAGCTATCCCACTTAAAAATCTTAACAGTGATGTATGAAGGCAAGATTACCTCCACTAAAACATGCCACGGCCTGGTGGTTTTGTGCTGCTGAACTGTCCCTGGGGATCTCTTGGGTAGAATTGTTCCTTGGTTGTGTGGTCCTCCAGGGGGCACTGTGGGTTTCGTTCCTCTCCAGTGTCCATTGTGTGCAGCCAGTATCCCTCTACCAGGGGAGGCCGCTGTGTTAACGGTCTTGATGTTGATCAGATTTCAGTGGAACTTCTAGACTAAGATGGATTGGAAGAAAGGCCTAATGATCTACTTCCAAAAACGACCCAATAAAACCCTTATGAAGCATTAGAGACCAATCTAGAATGGATTGTGGAGATGGTGCTGGATCGGGCAGGGTTTCGTTCCTTTGTTCAGGAGTTCTCCATGAGACACAGGTCAATTCAACACCAGTGAATGATAACAACACTGAGTGTGACCTGCGATCTCCTTGTCGTTTTTTTGACTAGTATTTCCTGACCATCTTTCATAGCTTATTGTGCATATTCCTTGGAGATATGTCTGTTCATGTTGTTTGTTCATGTTTAAGTTTGGTTGTCTTTTCCCTGTTGAATTGTAATAATTCTTTACATATTCTGGATATGAGAGTATATATGATTTTCTCATATGTCTTCCATTCCATAGTACTTTGTACTTTCTTACCAACTTAAAAATACTATCTTCTCATCTATGAACATGTGATATGTTTTTATTAATTTAGGTCAATTATGGTTTCTTGCTTCTGGAATACACTTCACATGCTCCTATTGTTCAATTATTTTAAAGTGTTTATTCTTTTTGATGATATTGATGAAGTTGAATTTTTTTCCTGATTTTGTATTGGTCAAATACAGAAATCCAATGGATATTTGTTTATTTGTCTTGTTTCACACAACCTTACTTAACTTGTTTATTAGTTATAATACTTCTTTGTTAGAATCTTTAGGATGTTCTCAATGGAAGATTGATTGTGTTATCTCTGAATAGAGATCATTTTACTTCTTCCTTTCCATTTTCAATGTTTCTTCCTTTGACGTGTTTCAACACTAAAGCTAAAAGTTAGCTCAGTGCCTTTTACCAGATCTTAGAGGAAAAGCCTTCAGTCTTTCACCATTAAGAGTGTTAGCTGGGGAGTTTTGCACTGAAGGTTTTATCAGGCTCACAGGTTCCTATGCAAGCCTAGTACTGCCTTTGTTTAATTACAAAGAGAAGCCACAGAAATGGTAGTTTTGCTTCCTCCCTGAGAGTGTACCACGGCGCTTCTGAGCATGGGACGATCCTTTTTCAAGAACAAGCATACACTTTCTTCTAGGTTTGAATTCAAATGAATTTCATGAGTTGCTTCTCAACTTCTTGGGGGCTTTCCAATGCCAACAGAGGCTTTTCCTGATTATAGCTGAAACCTCTAGGTCTGCTACCACTCCTCCCCCCTTCACTTTGCTCATGTTTTCTTGAGTCTACGCACAGAGGGTGATTTGTAGCAATTTCAGCTCTGCTTTCTGTAGGATCTCTACATAGATAAAGGACATTTTCCCAGAGCCTATGTGACTAGTGAGCACCTACTATGTGCCCAGAGCTTTGTTAAATGCAGGTGACACGATAGCAGATAAAACAGTCATTTTTCTCTTCTGGATATAGTAGTGCCTAGTAATGGTGTATTTTCATGTTTCAGACACCCTGCTATTTATTTAGCATGCACTTATTTATT
>NW_022103896.1:19774520-19775995 GCF_000313985.2 Echinops telfairi
TGAAATCCAAATGAAGGCTGAACATGATAGTGGGACAAGAGGAAAGTCAAAGGAAATAGAGGAAAGAGCTAGGAGGCAAAGGGAATTTATAGAGGTCTAAATAAAGGCATGTACAATGTAATATTTTTATATATGATGATGGGAAAATAGCTCTATATGCATATGTTTATAGGTTTAGTATTAAGGTGGCAGATGGACATTGGGCCTCTACTCAAGTGCTCCCTCAATGCAAGAACACTTTGTTCTATTGAACTGTCATTCCACGATGCTCACCTTCCCGACATGATCCCTGAAGACAAAGCAGGTACTTAAGCATACGTGGTGAAGAAAGCTGCTGCTGCCAGGGTATCAAAAGATATAGCATCTGGGGTCTTAAAACTAGTGGTCATCTAGCCGAGAAGCAACAAAGCCCACATGGAAAAAGCACACCAGCCTGTGTGATCACGAGGTGTCGACAGGATCAGGTATCAGGCACCAAAGAACAAAAAATCATATCATTGTGAATAAGGGGGAGTATGGGATAGAGACCCAAAGCCCATGTGTAGGCAACTGGACATCCCCTTACAGAAGGGCCATGGGGAGGAGATGAGCCAGTTGGGGTGCAGTCTAGCAACAATGAAACATACAACTTTCCTCTAGTTCTTTAATGCTTCCCTCCATCCCCCACTATCATGATCCCAATTCTACCTTACAAATCCAGCTAGACCAGAGGATGTATACTGGTACAGATCACAGCTGGAAACACAGGGAATCCAGGACAGATTAAACCCCTCAGGACCAAAATGAGAGTAGCGATACCAGGAGGGTAAGGGGAAGGTGGGGGAGAGAGGGGAAACTGATCACAAGGATCTACATATAACCCCCTCCCTTGGGGATGGACAAAAAATAATGGTTTATAATAATAATGATTAACATATAATTATATAATAATACTTTATAAATTATCAAGGATTTATGAAGGTGGGGGAGGTAGGGGGAAATGAGCTGATCTCAAGGGCTCAAGTAGAAATCAAAGGTTTTGAGAATGATGAGGGCAACAACTGTACAAATGTGCTTGACACAATGTGTGGATGGATGGATGGATTGTGATGAGTTGTAAGAGGCCCCAATAAAATGATTAGAAAAAAGAAAGCAGCAGGCAGAACCAGATCTGGTAACGTCAGAATTCAGACACGAAGACGCTGCACTATGTTATTCCTTTCTTTTGTCCGAAGACGCTAATTACTATTATTCTATTGAATTTTTATTGCTGTTATAACTTATCACTGAGAAAATAAATATTCCAATACGACAAGGAGCTCTAGAAAGACAAGAGATAAGTGTCTTGTCAGACTCGGTGCACTCTTGCATTGCGGGTGGTGACGTGGTGGTTGGTAGATAAGAGAAGTTGGAGTTGGTATGAAGAGAGGTCCTGGGAAGAGGCTGAGTCCTGAGAGCAGGCTCTGGATCGACTAAGTGTGGCTAAACAGAATGAA
>NW_022103896.1:19776095-19786974 GCF_000313985.2 Echinops telfairi
TGTTATAACTTATCACTGAGAAAATAAATATTCCAATACGACAAGGAGCTCTAGAAAGACAAGAGATAAGTGTCTTGTCAGACTCGGTGCACTCTTGCATTGCGGGTGGTGACGTGGTGGTTGGTAGATAAGAGAAGTTGGAGTTGGTATGAAGAGAGGTCCTGGGAAGAGGCTGAGTCCTGAGAGCAGGCTCTGGATCGACTAAGTGTGGCTAAACAGAATGAACGAGGGAAACGTCTGGGCTAGGGAAACAGCATAGCAGGAGTGTGGAGGCCAACGAGAGCTGGGAATCCTTGGGGAAGGGTTTGACTGGAGTGAGAATTCCTGTTGCTCATAAATGAAAGATCTGGCTTGCAGACAATTGGGGTCAGATTTTAGGGGCTCTGTATAGCACAGCCGAAGGCTTAGATTTCAGACAGTATTTAACAACGGCACGGACTTAGTGATTTTCATGTGTCTTTACAACCTGTATCCACTGAATTTCTTGGTTTCTGAGGAGGAACTAAAGAAGGAGGTCGCTAGCTGGTTGGATAGCATTCTGGATGTGCAGCTCCACTTTAAATGGAATATAGGGATTCGTTGAAGGTTTTACTTAAAAAAAAAAGGTTTTCATATTTAAAACCAAGTTAAAGATATTAGGTTCTCTCAATAACCTTACTGGACTGATGAAAAAACATGGGTTTGAAGTTTCTTAATGCCAAGTCTTCCAGTCGAACAGATTTTATGAGTGATCTGTTGTCCCCATTGAGGCACTAGTGGTACAATGGTAGATTCTCTTCTCCCTCATGGGAGAACCTAGTCCGGTTCCTGCCTGATGGACATCACAGTAGCCATCTCTGTCAGTGAAAACTTAGGTGTTGATCTGATGACGAACAGGTTGCCTGCAGAGTTTTTAGACTAAGACAGACTAGAAAGAAAAGCTCACTCATCTACTTCTGAAAGCCAAACAGGGGAAAAAAGCCCTTTGGATGACCATGATTTGATCTGTACTTGATCATGGCAACCTTTTGCTGTGAGGCCCACAGACTTCCCATGAGTCAGAGGCTGACTTGATGATAGAGAACAACAACAACAAAGACAACATATCTCAGAGGGGAGAAAAAACTCTTTGAAGTATAAAGATGTATGGCCCCTACTGTCAACAGAATCCTAAGGGATTTAGATACCTGGAAAGAGATTACAAACAAGATGGGAATGGAGTGGAGGCAGTCCCTCCCTCAACGTGGACAGAGCAAAATCAGGAAGGCTGCATAGAGCGAGGATGCCCGGCCTGGGGTTCTCCAGGGAGATTAGATGGAGAAGGGCATTTGAGGCAAGAAAAACATCACATATTAAGGTCTGGAGATATGAGAGAGTACAAATCCAGGAACAGTCGATACTTTCCTAAGAAAAGCTACCATTTATTAAGCATGATTTTGTGCCAGGCCTTGTGCTACATGATTTGCACGGATTATTTCAGGTAATACTTTCAAGAATCCTATGAGATGGAACAAAAGAGAAAATTGAAGCTTAGGGTGGAGAAATAATTTGCCTAAGGGTCATGTAAGGTCTCATAGTTGAGGATTTACAGAGAAAATCGGGCAGCTTAATTCCAGATTTGGGGTCCTCTGTGTCATGTTTAAGGAGCCCTGGTGGCATAGGGGTTACCAGTTTGGCTCCTGACTGCAAGGAGAGCAGTTCAAAACCACCAGCCGCTTTGTGGGAGAAAGATGAGCCGTACTACTCTAGTAAGGGGTTACAGTGTCAGAAACCCACCGGGGCTGTTCTATCCTGTGCTATGAGGTCACTAAGTGTCAACAATGACTTGATGGCAGTGAGCTTGGTTTTGGTTTGGAGCCTTGTTAAAGGAGCCCTGCTAACACAGTAATTAAGTGCTAGCAGGTGAGGGGTTTGAACCCAATGGGTGCGCTGTGTGAGAAAGACCTGGCAGTCTGTTACCATAAAGATTACAGACTTGGAGCCCTGGGAGCAGTTCTGCTCTGTCCTCCAGGATGGCCTTGAGTAGGAATACACCAGACTGCAATGGATTTGGTTTGGTGCCTTGCTAAGGAATTTGGATTTTTATCTTTCGGCCAGTGGTTCCTAACCATGTCTCAGAGTCGTTTCTGGGCTCATTAAAACATATCTTTGGGGCTGGGTTGAGATAGGCTCGCAGGAATTTGCCAGGCTGCCGACTCCCCAGGTCATTCTGAGGCTGCAGGTCCAGGGCTACCACTTTAAGAACCTTTATGACAGCGCTTCTCCACCTTCCTAATGCCGCGACCTTTTCACACAGTTCCTCACGGTGTGGTGACCCCCCAACCATAACATTATTTTCATTGCTACTTCATCATTGTCATTTTGTTACTGTTACGAATCATAATGTAAATATCTGATATGCAGGATGTATTTTCATTGTTACAAATTGAACATAATTAAACATAAAGCATAGTGGTTAATCACAGAACAATATGTAATTATGTATTGTGAAGTATTTATGTGTTTTATGATGGTCTTAGGTGACCCCTGTGAAAGGGTCGTTCGATCCCCAATGAGGTCACAGGTTGAAAACTGCTTCTTTATGACAATGAGTCCCCAAAAGGTTTGGGAGGAAAAATATCATTAGATATGAATTTTATGCAGGGCTCTTTGGGCAACAAACGGGAATGAATTGCCGGTTGGAGAAGAGCGGGATTAATGAAACAGTGTTTGGAGAGGGGGTAACCATGAGAGGACCTCCTAGAACAACGACAACCACAGGAACCACCTCACATAAGAAGGACATAAGCTCATTTCCAGGTCTCCTAGCACTCATCCTCACCAAGCTCTGAGAAAGACCTGTCACAGGTCTAATTAATCAGCCTCCCCTTAACTAATAACGAACAGACATGGAGTCCGTTTAGAAACCATGAAAGGACTGCACTTGAACACAAAGAAGGTTGAAGGTTTCCGTGACCAGAAAGGGAGGTGGGCGGATGAAGGCTTGTTCTGGTGGTGGATTTGGATGTGCTGAGGGGAGGCCCTCATGTGGAGTCATGGAGAGAAATGATTCTGGGGTGGAAAGACTGCATTCGCTTCGGGGGACCGACTTTCTAGACATGGTCCCAGCTCTTTGTCTGTCATGTGGGAGACGTCCCATATTCCGGGAGGCTTCATCCCTTCATCTCCAAGCAGCGTTCTCGATAGCTTCTCTGCCTGTTTCTGTGAGATTGGGAGTAAAGAACGAGTGTCTTCAACCCTAAGGTTAAAAAACGATTACTTCTCTAGTCATGTCCCCACCCTGCACATGCTCAACGATTGATACAGTCCCATTCTAAAACGGACTTAGAGAAGCAGGTTCTCATGAAGCTCACATGTGTTCTGCTGAGCCCAAGCTGTGACAGTCTCTCTCCACGCATCAGGAAAATTAGAATGCAGTTTCATAATAGCCAGGGGAAAAAAAAAGAGGGTTAGTTAAATTGAGTTTTGAGTTTTAAGGTGTTTTATGATAAGCTGGAATTAAGCAGAAAAAATACTAATTCCTGAGACTAATTACCAAAAAAAAATCAAAGGATTATTCATTTTTAAGGTTAAAGTTCAATATAATGTAACTTTAAATCACTTGCTGTAGTGAAAATTTAAAACTCTTGAAAAGTACTTTCCAAGCAATTAGCCATATCTGATTCTAGCTATTTAATTCCACAATTCTAGAGCGTTAGCAAATGGGTATACATCTGTTTATCTTTTCTATAATCCAACGAGGAGGAAAAGGCTGAGAGGGCACATCTGACTTCCTTTCGCTGCACCAGAGGGGCAAATCCATCTGAACACCAGCTGACAGCCACAAGGTCGCCACCCACCACCCTCCTCTTCCCTATTCTGACACCGGCTGTTCTTCCCAGCCGCTTGTTTCTCCGCAGGGCTCTATCATCTGTTCCAGTGGTCACGCGGAACTCAGGCTCACACTTATGAGGGTTTATTAGGGAAGTTAAAAGGCGACCACAAGCCTAGAGCAGAAAGCATTAGGATACAGTCATTGGCCCACAGCAACACCTCTCCTCAGCCAGCACCCAAGTCTCTCTCTCTTGCCCTCAGCTTCCCGGTCACTGGGCCCTCGGCCTCTGCCTCTGTGGGTCAGGGAACCAGCCCACTGCTCTGTCTCACACTCTCACAGCCTCAGTGCTGCTCCTCGGCTCTGCCTCGTGGTCTCACGGCTCTGCCTCGTGGTCTCACGGCCTCGGAGTAGCGTGGCCTCTGCTGTCTTGCCGCTTCAAGCAGGGATTTTGAACATGCTGCACTGGTGGTTCTTCTGCCCTGATAGTCCCGGGAATGTTCCATTCTTATAGCCAGGGGGATGGCAGACCTGGCCAATCCCTGAGTGAGAGCCCTCTACACCTTATTTGAATGGTCCAATCTAATCATGGTGGTGGGGTATAGAGGAATGGACAGAAGAGCCACATTAAGAAATCTCATTTCATCATAAATGAAAATGTAAGGAGTGCGCTTACTGAGTGCATATTTGGCCACCTTAATTACTAAGTAGTCATTAACCCAGAGGAAGGATAGCTAGAATGCTCCTTAGATTTGAGAATGGCGAGACTTTGTCTCTTGTACTTTGGACATGTTCTCGCTGATCCTTGGCAAAGTCCAAGGTCAGCAAGAAAGAGGACGTCCCTCGATGACGTGGACTGACACGGTGGCTGCCCCAATGGATCCCAACCTAACGACCTTGTGAAGACCTCTTGGAATCCCGCCGTGTTTGGTTCTGCTGTACGGAGGTCTACTCTGTCAGAGCCAACTGGAGGGTCTCCAACAGCGACAGCCATCAAGGAATCACCCTTCACGCCTCAAGCCAATTCACGGACAAGCCTTTCATTTCCAAGCTCTCTCCCACATTCTCCTTCTCCGTCCCCATCCCAACTTCCTTATGGCAAGCTGCCTTTATCTTAAGTCTAGACCAGGGGTTCTCAACCTTCCTCATGCTGTGACCCTTTCACACAGTTCCTCATGTGGTGGTGACCTCCCCTAACCCCAACCATACAATTATTTTCGTTGATACTTCATCACTGTCAGTTTGCTACTGTTCTGAATCAAGCGGGACCCCTGTGAAAGGGTCATTCGACCGCCAAAGAGGTCAAGACCCACAGGTTGAGAACCGCAGGTCCAGATCATTGCCCTGGTTTCCTCACGGACTTGCTGGGGTCATTTGTCGCTCCTTGCAATTCCTAGCCACACAGGAGAGAGATTAATGCTTCCAAATCTGATTATACTTTTAAGCGCTTGAAAGACTTTCCATTGATTTTAGGATACAGAGCACACAGAGTGACCTGATCTGCAAGGTCCTCCGTGAGCTGGCCTCTGCTCACCTCTACATCCTCATTTCCCACCACGCCCCTTTTCCCTCTCCCTGCGCCAGTCCAAGGAGCTGCCTTTGCATTGCGTGGATGCACAGGCCAACCTGCTCCACTCCTTCACCTAGAACGCCTCTCTCCCTCCTCCTCTCAGTTGAATGATTCCAACCTGGCTTCTAGATCACTGCGTACTGAAGCTTGCTGCAGGGTCTTTCTCTCCTTCCCCACCCAGTCGATTCAGGTCAGCTCTGAAGTAATGTATTCTCAGGACACCTTGCGCTTCTTTCTGCACTCACACAGTTGCAATTTTGTATTTATCTCAGTGTGTCTCCCATCCACATATTAAACAAATATCAAACTCAATGCCACAGCATCCATTCTGGCTCATAGGGGCCCAATAGGACAGGGTAAAATTGCCCCTGTGAGTTTCCAAGACTAACTCTTTACAGGAAGCAGAAAGCCTCATCTTTCTCCTAAGGAGCAGCTGGTGGTTTCGAACTGCTGATCTTGTGGTTTGTAGCCCAATGTGTTTTCTACTCTATCACCAGGGCTCCTGTCCTATCAAGGTAGAGGGCCTCATTTGACTCCCGGCCCATTGTAAGCATGAATGAATACATGTGCAGTACCTGAATAGCTGCCGTGGGCGGAGAACGTGTGGGTTTGAGAGTTCTGCTCCCAGTCCACTAGGAGTCAACGAGAGGCATGGCAATCTGTCATATGACATGATGTCATAGAACCGTGGGTAGCACAAATCCTGTTTGTGTTGGACCAACACCCAAAGTCACTATGGGGATTCCACTCCCACTCACAGCACCTCTGAGAGCAGGAACAGCGCCCACAGATAGTCTTCCTGGTCTGTGCTTTCTGTGAGACCGTGGGTTCTCTTCATCGAGGCTTGGGGGCAAGGAGTTGGAGAATCGCTTTATGAAAAGACAGACTTTTGATGACAAAGTAGAACTGCCCCCATGGCTTTCCAAGGCTAGCAATCTTTATGGAAGCCACATCTGACTGCCACATCTTTGTCTCATGGAGTGCAGCTAGTTGGTTTGAACAGCCACCTTTCAGGTTAGCAGCTGAGCACTTTTAGTGACTGCTTCACCCTGCATTTGACTAGGTCTGCTCTCGTAGAGACTGACAGCCTCTGAAATTCTCCAAGGGGTGGCTATGAATTGGAACGCACTGGGGGACAATGGGCATGGGTTTGGATGGTGTCCCTCTACTGGAGAACCCCGCCCCATCCCCCCAAGCCATCCATTAGCAGTATCACTTTATTTTTTGTGATTTACATTTTTACGTGTTGTGTTGTCCCATAGAAACCTGTCTACAGCCCTGTTCTACGGGAGTAAAGACCAAGTTACCTGTCTGCGGCTTTTGAGCCAGCTTGTTCCCATGAACAGTTATAGTTTTTTCTTCTCAGTGTGGACTCGTCAATTCCTTTAGCAAAGACCATTGCCCACTTTTAAAAAATTAGTTGGTATTTAATGTATATACCACATCATTCCAAATTTCAATGGCATCAAGAGCCCATTTTTGAATTCTGAATTTTCTTATAGTCAGGGGAGAACTAGCAGACAAGACCCAACTCAAATTTTACAACAAAATAGGAAAAATATATGTGGTGCTGTGTTGTTGCTCTCAGCGGGCACGTGGCGAGTCAATCCCCAGCCCCGGAGACTCCATGTGCACAGAGCGGAAGTGCTTCCAGATTTCAGGAAGCAGATTGCCAGGCTTGTATTCCGAAGCACCACTGGCGGGATCTGATGGCCAACCTTTCAGCTAGTGGTCAACTGCTCTTCTCTTTGTGCCACTTGAAAGCTGATCATGGATATTGCTGAGAATCAGGAGGCCCATAATGGTCTAGCGGCATGGTCTTCGATATGTTCTGGGAATTGTGTAGCCCTGCTAATGCTGCCTAATGTGCAATGGAGGCTGGTCAAGTTTTGATCAATTTGGGAAAATTTGTCATTGCTGAGGAGGGGGCTAGCCAGAGAGACAACCCTCAGTCATTTCACATCTCCCTGCTAGAGCTTGGGGTCCCTTATCTTCATCAGGGCTTGCAAACAAGGATTCATAGAATCATGTTATGAAAAGATAGACTGTGCATTTGTATAAAGGCATCTACTGTATTGCAATGAAGCAATGCACACACTGTGGTTTTGTACCACCAGCAAAGTAAATAAAATGCTGTTCTGTTGCCTTCAGTTTGAAGGTGTTTCCCATAGAGGCACAACCGTGGTGTGTCATTAAGAGACCTCAACTTTAGTGCCCAATTAATAGCGACGGCTATTAATAATAGCGCAAAATTATATTATGAATCAGGCCAAGCAACTCAACATCCAGGGCACAAACAAATGGACCCAAACTATTTAATGTTCTGTTTCTACAAATGGGGTCCTCATGTTTCTCGCATCAGAATACTGTATGGTGCCAGCTCTCATCTCTCCTTTTTCTCTCCAACCTCCAAGACCAGATGAGTCTGAATCTTGTGAGACGACACATACAAATCAACATTTTAAACAAGCTCCCAACCAAGCTCGAGGACCACGGAGTGTGTGCTGCGGCTGAGCCTGTTGAAGATTTGTTTATAGTTCTCAGCTTTCTTCTGCCAGGGGGCAGTGTTCACTGAGACAAAGCTGGATTAAGAAACCATGCTGCATGTCAATTTCTTCAGTCTCTTGTGCAGTTTCCTTCTAAAAAACGTTTACATCTGATTTCAGTGAAATTTTACTGAAGAAATTGGGTTTCTGTGCAAGAATTCATGCACATTTTGGTTCATGAACTTGATCCCAATTTCCACAGTGCGACAACCCCTTTCTGGTCTCCTCTCTTTGTTCCCATTTCCACTCTTTCTTCTCCCCTATCCCTCCCTGTCTTCTAAACTTTTCCCCTGGGCAAATGCTGTCCTTCTAATCTCCAGGAACTGATTGTTCTCAGGAGCAGTGTACCTCTCTGGTAAACCTTTTTTTTGGGGGCTGAAAGTTGAACCAAGTGGGTGAGTTCGGTTCCAAGGTTAAAGGTTGTCTGAAGGCCATGATCTTGGGGGCTCCATCAGTCCCTATCAGACCCCTAAGCATGGCCTTTTTTGTACATGGAGTTTTGTCCCACATTTTCTCCCCTACCACTCTATCCGTGACCTTCCAAATCAATCCTTTTCAGAGTGGTCGGCCACAGTATCTGGGCACCACCTAGTTCTTCTGGTCTCAGGATCACGGAGGGTGGAGTTCACGCAATCTGTTAGTCCTTTAGACCAACTGCTTCGGTAGGCCTTTGATTGCCTCACCCTTCTCTGCTCCAGACAGGAGAGACCTTAGCTTGCTGCTCACTAGCTTTTAAGAGGTCAGTCACAACTCACCGAGGTTGGGTGTAGAGCATTGTTTTTGTGGACATTATTATGCCAATTGGTCTTGAGGTCCCCTGGCATTATGGTCCTGAGCTGGCAGCCTCATGGAATTAACTCCTTCAAGGTCTTTGGGTATGGCTAAGTGGTTTTCATCATTTTGCCCTTTGTTTGATCTGCATAAATATCCTCTGATGTAGAAATATTCATTGTCAAACACCTCATACAGTTTCTTGTTTAATAACCCAGCTACACAGGGCCTTCTATTAAACTCTTAAACACTATCGCAGGTGAACTTGCTTGTTAATTTAATCATAGAAGGTTTTGGACTGCATTTCAGCCCTTCTCGTCCTCTTCTTTTTCCTTCCTTTCTTTCTGTGGTACAGCTATATGTAATAAGACATTTGTCATTTCAACATTGTCTATTTGTACAGTTCAGTGACATTCATTCTTCTCCTCAGGTTGTGTATTCCTCTCATTCGTACTTGAGTTTCTAGACCGATTGTCAACCCCAGGGGACTTCTTGGTTTCCGCAGGTCTACACACTGTGGTTGTTTGCCTTCAAACTTATATTCCCACTTACATCGACCCGATGTGACGAAGGAGAACTGCTCATAGAGTCTTCTGGGCCGTGTCTCCTTATGGGAGCAGATCGCCAGGGCTTTTCCACCAGTGGGTTTTAACTGCTGAACGTTTAGTTAGCAGCCACATGCTTGTAAACCCCGTCTGTCCAGTGCTCCTTCAGCTCTACATAATTAGGGGTAAGCCTGTTTTGTAAAGGGGCTCTAGTGCCACTGTTGGGTAAGCATTGGATTGCTAATACCAAGGTTGGCCGGTCAAACCCACCAGTGTCTCAGTGGGAGAAAGACGAGCCTGTCTGCTCCCAGAATGATTTGCAACCTTGGGAACCCATAATAGGGTGGCTATGAGTCAGAATGACCTCATGGCAGTGGATGCTTTATTAGGAACCCTGGTGGCACCATGGGTTAAGAATTGGGCTGCTAACCACAAAGTCAGTGGCTCAAATCCACTAGCCAATCCATGGAAGAAAAATGAAGTTGCTTGTTCCCATAAAGATTTATAGCCTGGAAACCGTAGGGAGCATTTCTGCTCTGTCCTATAGTGTTGCTATGAGTTGGAATCCACTCAATGGCAGCTTTTCTGGTAGTTTATAGTTTATTTAATGCCCAGGTTCAAGACTTCAGTCAATCTCTTGACAGTTAGTGTATGATATCTTGTAGCAACATTCTGCATAAGCCTGACTGTGCTTAGATGGGATGTGTGGAACAAGCTCCTTATGCATAATGACCTGGAAGAGCACAAGTGTTTGGCAGTCCAGTTAACATAAACAGCGACTGAATTCAATCTTCCAAGATAATGGAGAACATGTATTGTTCAACAGTCAATTGTGGATCAATATGGCGATTACATTTAAGGGCCCATCTCCCAACCCCACCCCCCCACACACACCTAATATGGATAGTGTTCAGCTTCTGAGCTCCTATTTTGCCTTGTTTTTCTCAAGAGAAGCTTCTGTGTTCTCCAGCGGGGTTTCTAAGATCAAATCTCTGAATCTGACTTAGTTGGGCGCTGAGGGAGGGGGAGGGGAAGAGATGAGGGTTGGGGAGAAAGAAAAACCGGCTTTCCTGCCCCTTTGAGGCACTGTGACCTCAAAAGACACCAGAAAGTGCCCTTGATACTGTGCTCTCTGGGTTTGTATTTTTCCTCTCTACAATGGTAGACCTGCCTCTTGAAATACTACAGAAATAGTAGAAATATCTTCCACGGAGTTAACATCTTTTATAAGCCTCGCCAAACACCCAACTCCAAATCATTTCAGTATGGCCTACAGACTTCAGCAAGAGACTTCTGTCTTAGCTGAAAAAGAAAAAAAGCAAAGAAACCCAGCAAGCCGGCCAGGCTGGAAGAGTGTAGCACTAACAGGCTTTTAGAACAGGGACTTCGTATTGGCCTGTGTGTTTCCTTTCTTCAATTAGCTGTTACTAAACTCTAGAATCCATAATGAAAGCCAGGCCTACTGTGCAATCCACTGTAAACAAACACTTTTTGTGCTGCGGCATTCTGAGAGGAGCTGCTGCTTGCTGCCTTAGTGATTTGTTGCATCCTGTATGTTTATGCACACACACACACACACACACACACACACACACACACACACACCCTGTGGTTAAGAAAGGGGGCCACTAGGCCTTTGAGGGGAGGGAGACCACAA
>NW_022103896.1:19787294-19797294 GCF_000313985.2 Echinops telfairi
AAGCTGGCGGCTTTGGGGGCAAGAGGCAGACCCTAAAGCTGTTTGTGTTCTTTCTCCTCACCCCCACCCTCTCCCCACCGCCCAGCCCATAGAGCAGGCCTTTCAGCTGCTTGGCTGGCATGCCCAGAAATTTGATAAAAGTTACTTCTCTAAACCGGGCGCGCGGAGGGGATGGGGAGGGGGGGAGAAATAATGTATCTCTTGCCTTCGTTACAAGCCCGGGCGATTTCAAGTTGAGAAAACACTTGAGGAGTCAGGAGGCGCTGAGGATGTGGCCTGAGGGACAGGGCGGTTTTTAAGCAGGCAGATAAGGAAATTCACGGGAAAGACCGGGATCGTTGTTCAGTTGATGAACTTTACAGCTTCCTTGGTTGAAGAAGGGAGAAGAGATGAGGGGTGGGGGGTGGGGTGCGATTGGTTCTGTGCATGGAATGGCTGTCTTTGTAAACTTTGGAAGCATCAATCTGCGACTTGGAACCGCGGCTCGGCTTCATTTTGCTCGGGTCAAAGGCATTTGGTTTCTGTTTGGAAGCTCCTGGTTTTCCAGGGAAGGCGAATGCGCGTGCACGGCCGGCCTGGCCACAGCTCCGCGAGAGCCCCACGTCGCCAGCGGAAACCACATGAAAGAGTCTGTGGGTTGGGGCGGGCCCGATAAGGGGGTGGCGAGGGGGCGGGAGGGTGCTGCAGCCCCTTCGGCTCCGCGCGGCGATTGGGGGACCGGCTCTGATGACATCAAGCCGCGGACCAATCAGAGGAGCCTGTCAACCTCCCAGGTGGGATTACTTGTAGTTAACAGTCTGGACCCACAGCCCCAAAGCAGTCCCTTCGGTGCAGGGCAGCGGAGCCGACCGGGGCGCGCTTTGCAAGAACCCGCTTCACCATGGCCGGGAGAAGCGCTTTCCAATCGCCCCAGGTAGGGCTGCGACGGCCGGGCACGCGCTTGACCGTCAGGATCGCTTTCTGAACGACTTTGGGTTTCGTGATTTTAATTTTAAACGTAATTTTAAACGAAGACAGCGCTTTCTGATGCTTTTGGGAAGTTGTAGGGCTAGGTTGAAGTCATTTGAATCGTCTTCATATCATTTCATTAGTACTAAGTGTGGACCGAATCAAGTGATATGAAGGCGATTCATACGATTTCAACCTCTCCCCTTAATCCTACAATTTCCCAAATGCAGCAAAATGTGCTGCCTTCGTTTTTGTTTTTTTAAGAAACAAACAAAATCGCTAAGAAATTTCCATGGGGGTCAGTTCTACTCTGTCACATGGAGTCGCGCTTAGATGAACGGCAGGGCGCCAACCTGCAACAAAAGCTGCATTTGACAACTTGATTCCTCTGTTCCCGTAGCTGCCATCCCTGTTCACTGTTGTCATTGGAGTCCACCTCTGTCTGGGACACACACTGAATAGGATGAAGCGCGCAGAAGGATGGGACGAAGGCCCCCCTACAGGTAAGTGCATAAGCACATTAAGAAATTCATCTTTAGGCTAGTCTTGCAGTTTAAACTAATTTAGTCCTAGATTTCTCTGGCATGAGCTCTGCCTGCCGGTCGTCCAGGTGAGAGAATGGTTTTCTTAAAAGAACAGTTATGATTGCTTCACGATCTCGCTGGCTCTTTAGCTTTTCTGCACTCTGAAATGTATACATGTTCCAAGAAAGTCTAAGCCCTTTGTTGATAGACATCCAAGATCAAGATGGGAGTGATCAGACCAGGTATTGGTTTAATATTGGAGATACACGAGCAGTGGTTTTGTTGCCAAGTGACAGGGCGCACTATTTGCCCCCAGAAAGTTCGATGTGGGAAACATTGAAACAAGGAAATAAAAAGGGCAAGTGATGACATTTCAGAAACTCGGGCTCCATCAGATTCAAGTTCTCCCAGAGCAGGAAACACACTGGGTCCAGAGCGGTGCTTATGGCAGGGCTGACTTGCTCCCACCTTTCTGTTGGCAGAGGGGAAGTCACCTTGATTGAACGCAGGGAACTGGGGTGAAAGGGTTGCCTTTTACCAGCTGCAGACTGGGGGTTCTCCTGAAGGAGCGCCTGTGCGTGTGAGGGGGCTTTGCTCACCAGCTCTGCAGTCATGAGTTGATTAATTTCCTGGACATTGGCGCTGCTGATGGTTTTATGAACAAAACTTTACCTTTTAAGTAATGACCACTCTAGTGGATATATATATATCCATATATATATGTCCATATTCATATATACATCTCCATACTTTTTCTGACATCCCAGCCTACTCGTCCACCTCTCCGTGCACTTTGTGTTTCTTGGCATTGCTCGACTGGAGTGCTGAGAGAGATTACTCCTCTGTTCAGCCAGCACCAGCTTTTATGATTGACCACGTCACGATACACTGGTCGGTGGAGTGCCATACCTTCTTCACATCAAGTGTACAGCTTTTGAGTCAGGCCGGCGTGTTGGAAGAACCCTGTTAGAAGCGGATTTAGGGAGGTGAAGTGGGGTGTGATCGAGGTGTGGAGTGAGAAAATAAATCATAAAAAATGGAAGCCCCAGGCAGCCAACTGGACAAAATGAATCATCGTCTTCTTCTTTAAAAAAGTAAAATCCAAACAAACGTTTTTGGTTGTGTTTTCAGTGAAAATTTACATAGTATATTAGGCTCCCTGATACAAATAAAAAAAAAATAGTTCCGTGCCATGGCTTGCCATTTTTCCAGCGTGTCAACGCTCCCGTGATTCGCGCTGTTTCCGTGGGTCTCCTATTGTTAATTGTTCAAGAAAGCAAATCATTCCTGGGTCTTATTGTTTACTTTATAAGCCAGTCTACTAGTTGGCTGAAAGGTGGCCTGCAGAAATAGCCATAATTCCAAGTTCAAAGGGTATCTTTGCGTATAAAGGTTACCGTATATACGTGAGGATAAGCCGACCCAAATATCAGCTGAGGCACCTAATTTTACCACAAGAATTGCATAAAAAATGTGCTGAAAAACTCGGCTTATACACAAGTATATACGGTATCTTTCCTCCAATCTGTTTGTCCAGTAGGTTTGGCCTTTTTTTTTTTTTTTTTAGGAGTTTGAATTTTCTGCATCTTGTATCCTGGACTTTCAATTATATCCCTGGTCAGAACAGTCGGTAGCGGTAGCAGGGCACCATCTAGTACTTCTGGTTTCAGATTAGAAGAGACTGTGCATTGTGTGGGCTATTAGTCCTGTGGACTACTTTCTTCTTTGTACCTTTTGATTTCTTCTGTCTTTTTTGCTCCACGTGAAAAGAGTCCTAGAATTGTATCTTGGGTGACCATTTTTCAAGCTCTTAAAACCCCCTATATTACTCATCAAAGTAGGGTATAGAACACTATCTTTGTGAACTATGTTCTGCCAGCATGAGAAGTCTTCGTTCTCCACTGAGGTTATGGTCTCAAGCCTTTTAGCCCAGAAAAGCAATCATGTGAAATGTTTGGTTATGCCTCGTAAGCCCCTGGGCTCCCTATAGCTGTGTTATATTTGTGGATGGAAGGTGGAGGAGCTCAAAGAGTTGGACAAATTGCATGACTTTTCAACTCCATATTTCCTTGAACGTTCTTAAGCCCCATCATAGATGCAGCACACATCAATGTGTCTAGACATATGCCTACAGATGCATCTGTACATGTACGTGAATTGGCTTACATATGCCTGTTTATGCCTATATATGTATCCATAACTACCTTGTTAACCACACACCCAGTGTTTGCTTCTTTTTCTGCTTTTGGTGCTGTAAAATTATATATGTTACAGCATCTACTGAAACTGTCCCTTTTTCTCAGGTAGTTCTTTTTTTTAATTCTTTTTATCGGGGGCTCATACAACTCTTATCACAATCCATACATACATCAATGTGTAAAGCACATTTGTACATTCATTGCCCTCATCATTCTCAAAACATTTGCTTTCCACTTGGGCTCTTGGAATCAGCTCCTCATTTTTCCTCCTCCCTCCCAGCTCCTCCCTCTCTCATGAGCACTTGATAATTTATAAATTATTATTTTATCATATCTTACACTGCCTGACATTTCCCTTCACCCACTTTACTGTTGTGCATCCCCCAGGGAGGAGGTTATATGTAGATCCTTATAATCAGTTCTCCCTTTCTACCCCACCTTCCCACCACCCTCCCGGTATCATCACTCTCACCACTGGTCCTGAGGAGTTCATCTTTCCTGGATTCTCTGTGTTTCCAGTTCCTATCTGCACCACTGAACATCCTCTGTTGTAACCAAGTTTGTAAGGTAGAATTGGGATCATGATAGTGTGTGTGTGTGTGTGGGCGGGGGGAAGCATGTAAAAACTAGAGGAAAGTTGTGTGTTTCATCGATGCTACACTGCACCCTGAGTGACTCATCTCCTCCCTGCTACCCCTCTGCAAAGGGATGTCCAGTTGCCTACAGATGGGCATTGGGTCCCCACCCCGCACTCCTCATTCACGATGATATGATTTAAAAAAAAATTATTTTATTGGGGGCTCGTACAATTCTTATCACAATCCATACATACATCCATTATGTCAAGCACATATGCACATTCGCTGCCCTCATCATTCTCCAAACATTTGCCTTCTACTCTAGCCGCTAATAGCAGCTGCCCATTTTCCCCCTCCCTCCCCACTCTCCCTCCCTTAGATGATATGATTTTTTTGTTCTTTGGTGCTTGACACCTGGTCCCTTCGACACTTCGTGGTCACACAGGCTGGTGTGCTTCTTCCATGTGGGTTTTGTTGCTTATCAGCTAGATGGCTGCTTGTTTACCTTCAAGCCTTTAAGACCCCAGGTGCTATATTTTCTCTGGTCCTTCTTAGTGTCCCTGTTTATCTTGGTCATGTTGACATCAACCACAGTTGGGATTGTCTTTCCCTTCATCAATGTGACGAGGGTCTACTATGTAGGGAGTGCCTCCTCCTCCCTGCCCCTCCCAGGCACCCCTGGCAACCATCACAGAACTCTGTTTTCTGTGTATCTCTTCGTGACATTGCTATCACAGGGGGTCCATGCGACTTATGTCTTTTTACAAGTGATTTATTTCACTCGGAATAGTGTCCTCTGGATTCCTCCATGTTATAAGATGTCTCGCAGACTCCTCCTTCTAATGTGTCATTTTGACGAATGTCGTTGTACATGTGTACCACGATATGTTTATTCATCCACCGAGGGGCACGTCGTTTGCTTCCTTCTCTTTGGCTCTTGTGAGTGAGGCCACAACGCACACTGGTATGCACACGGCGATTCATATTGCCGCCCTTATGTTTCTGGGACCGATGTCCATATTTCCAGGACATGTGCCCATGAGTGAGTTGGTTGGGTCCTATGGGATCTTGGTCTTGTTTCTGAGGCCACTCCAATCTGTTTATCGTCCCCATTCCATCTTACAGCCCTGCCGGCAGTGAATGAGCGATCTCATCCCCGCTCAGCCTTTGTTATTTTCTGGAATTTTGAAATATTAAAAAAAGTAAATCGTTTCCACTTTTGCCAGGGCATCTCATGATAGTTTTGATGGAATATGAATTGTCTTGCAGTGAGGCGGGGAGCCCAGGGGGTGTAGTGGGTGATGGGTTAGACTTGCTAGCTGCAAGGTCAGAGTTCAAAACTGCCAGCTGCCCCAGTGGAGGAAGATGAGGCTTCCTGTTCCCATCAAGAGTTACAGTCTCTGAAACCCACAGGGCCAGTTCCACCCTGACCTCGAGGGCTGCCACGCGTTTGTTGATTTTGAGCTTATCTGGGGAAGGGGAGACCGTCTTCTGCTCAGGAAGGAATGCTTCCCAGGCCCAGAGAATCCTGTGTGGATGGGTCGCCCAGGCTGTCTTCCAGGCCTCTTCCTGGTGGAGATAAGCATAACTCCCATTGATCCTGACCAGGGCTGCACAGACCCGGAATCGGATCCTTAGGACGTCCTGGAGGAACGAGAGCAGCTCAGAGGCCACTGGAGGAGCTTTTGTGTGCACCCTTCAAGGGGCTGTTTTGTTCACTCTCTTCTTATATTTTGTGGTGGGTGCTTGTCACTGTAGAATCAGCCCTGGCACGTGATGCCCCTGTGTGCAGTCGAGCTGCCCTCCATAGGGCCTCCTTCCATTCCAACTCGGCCTGGTTTTAAACAGCCAACCTTTTGGCAGGTAGCAGAGAGCTTAACCGTTTGTGCCACCCGGGGTCAGTCTTCTTAGATGGCTTCGGGGCGTGAAATGTTGTGTAATGATTGTTCAGTTGTTTTCACGTAGCCGAGTCACTAGTTGTTTTCCAAGTTAGCAACATCAGAAAGCAGTCAGAACGTTCCAGACTGGCATCTTGGTGACTCGGGGTCTCGTTTTGGATCCACGTACTGGCTGGGAAGGAGCCCTGGTGGCCTGGTGAGTTCTGAGTTGGGCTGCTAACTGCAAGGTCAGCAGTTTGAAACCGTCAGCAGCTTCACAGGAGAAAGACAAGACTTCCCTCTCTGTTAAAGAGTTACAGTCTTGGAAACTCACTGGCGCACTTCTCAAAGGGTATGGGGTCTCTATGAGTCACCGTAGACGAGATGGCAGTGAGTTTGTGATCTTTTCACATGATAAGAAACAGTTATTAGAAGGGATGTATCAGTGCCACTTTTAGAAACATCGAGAGTAAAACAAATTATAATAAACGGGGGTTTAAGTGGAGAGAAAATGTTTTGAGAATGATGAGGACAATGAATGTACAAATGCGCTTTACACAATTGATATGTATATGGATTGTGATGGGAGTTGTATGAGCCCCTAATAAAATGATTTTTAAAAAAATCTCAGCCCCCCCAATATCATGATCCCAATTCTGCCTTGCAAATCTGGCTAGACCAGAGGATGTACATTGGTACAGATGGCAACTTGAAACACGGAATCCTGGATAGATGACTTCATCAGGACCAGCGGTGAGAGGGGCGAGGCCTGGAGGGTGAAGGGAATGTGGGGTAGAAGGGGGGAACCAATGACAAGAATCTAAGTATAGCCTCCTCCCTGGGGAATGGACAGCAGAGAAGAGGGCAGAGGGAGACGTCGGACAGGGTAACTTATGACAAATCTATAAAAATTTATGAATTATGAAGGGTTCAGGAGGGAGAGGGAGAGGGGAGGGAGGGGGAAAATGAGCAAACGATATTGAGGGCTAAAGTAGAGGGCAAATGTTTTGAGATTGATGAGGACAACAGGTGTACATAGGTGGTGGCTCAATGGATGTATGTATGGACTGTGATTAGAAATGTACGAGCCCTCAATAAAATAATTAAAAAAAAAGAATAATGAGGGTAACAAATGTACGAATGTGCTTTATACAATTGATGTATGTATGGATTGTGATGAGTTGTATGAGCCCCCAATTATAAAAAAAAGATTAAAAAAAATAAATAAAAATCTCAGTGGTCAGGAATATATTATACACACTGACTCCTGAAAATGCCATTTAATCAAATCATTAATAAGTTTGGCCTTTGTGGTAACTTTTACACTAATATATCGTACATTTATACCTAAGGGACGCTTATGCTTGCCAGCTGACAGGTGTAGAGTCTCAGCTTTAGGGTCTCTGTCAGCAGCCATGGCCTTTTAAAATTTGCCATTTTTTTTTGATGTCACTGACCTGCTGTTTCAGGTGCCAAGCTTGGTTTCTCCTGAATAAGGGCCCCCCCAAGGTATTTTGGAAACTGGGTAAAAGCAAAGACTCGTCAGTCGTCAGCACTTGTTTTGTAAGGATCCAAGTGCCTGGAAAGGTTTTCGTGCAAGCACTGCCTTTGGTTGTTCAGCCCAGTGATTGGCAAAGCCTTCCCATCAGAGAACTTTTTAAGAGACCACTGGGAGGAAAAGGGGCGCTGCCCGTTTTCAACAACATTGTCAGGCTCCTGAGACATTCTAGGAAGCGCGGTGCTTCCAGGTTGTTTCCCCAAGTGGAAGAAACACGAAAGACATCCATCCGTGGCCAGCTTCAGACTGACGGCACGGAGGCCTTCGTTTAAAGGCATGCTGCTCCTTGTTTGGTCCAGGCTACTTTGGGGCGCTCTTCGCAGGGGCTGAGAATATTTGGCACCTCTCTCTGTGCTTGCAGCTGCCCTAGGGACTGGGCTGGTGGTTTCAAGGCGGTGGGACTCCAAGCAAATGGTTCTAATTAATTAACCGGCACACTTGTTAGCGGGATGTCTTGGTGGTGCCTAGTAGTGATCGATTGGAAGGACTTGTAGGATAAGATTGTGTGTCTACCACATGATGAACGACCTACAGATTGAAGAGGAACTTTGAAATAAGCCTAGTGCATGATAGTTCAGGGGATAAAAGGCACGGGCACAGAGGTACACACATTAGATGGCTGGAATATTCTTTCAAAGGGAGTGCAAGTAAGGAGTATCACTCCATTGGACGCCTTTGCCTCATATGTCTAATGTGGTCGGTTTGGTCTGCCTTTAACTCTGTGGGTGTGCTTGTGAGTGCACACTCATGTCCTCTTATGGGGCGGCGGGGTGTGCATTTGACTGAAGGTGGATGGTCTTCATGCTCCTCCTTCTCCAAGGGAAAATCCCTCTTTGAGTTCTAGGCCATCTCTTACTTGAAAGACAAGGGGACATTTGTGAGCTTGTGAACAGATGGTTGTTCACGGAGACTTGAAAGCTCATCTTAGTCATCTCACTTTTAGTGGCTTGAAAGGGAAGTGTAAAAGCGGGTGAGTGAAATGCATGGATGCATCCGCACGAGTCAGGCTTTTTCTTTGTGAATCACAGAAGACACAGAACATGGAACCGGGACTAAGATAGAAGGCTTACTTTTACCTGCTGCCTTTAGGAGCCTCATTGTGCAATGTAAAATGACTGCAGCAGAGGGACAACAAGATAGAGAAGACTAGAACAGACCGAAGGATAAGCCTTATTCTCTGGGAACCTGTCTCAGGACTTTATGCTAACTCTTGAGGCAGAAACCAAGGGGACATTGAACTCAGTGGAAGGAAATGATTGGAGTTTAAGTGAATGGAAAGGATCAGACTTTGAGTTAGATGATCTGAATTTAAGTGATCTGTCATTTTTATGTACGATATAAGATACAAGAGAAAAGGGGTGTACACATCAAAACACGGAGGGAGAAAATGAAATAGGGTCAGAAAATAAATCCACTAAAAAAGAGAGACACAGACACACAATTGCCAACGACATTTCTTTTTTCATTATCATAAATACATAAATGTATATGTTCTTAGAAATAGAAGAAGAAAAGGAAGAAATCATCTCGATTTAAGTCTAAGGATTTAGGTCCCAGATGTTCCTCATTCCTTGAGAACTCCAAAACGAATGGGGTTTTGAAGTGGCGGGTTTTCGTGTGTCTTAAAAACCCTAGGGTCCCTTTTCTGGTCCCCATACCCGACATCCCAGCCTTCAGTAGAGTTTAATGAGGAATCTGGAATTAACAAAAATTCACCAGTCTTCCCCAATTCCATGCTTTAAATGAGCGTCTAACCTTTGGAACCTGTGAACCCCAAATAGGAACAGGTTAATGGAAAAGATGCTGTAATTTTGGCTGATGGCCTTTTAGCCAGGCCTTTGCTACCTAGGGTTAGGTCTGGCTGGTAAACAGTAGTCCCCGCCACAGGATGATCCCACATGCTTCCGAGTTTAGGACTGCTCTCCCAGGGCTGTCTGTGGCTGCTTGTTCAGGACGGAGATTGCCCGGGCTTTTTATTTTTTCTGAGATGCTTCTGTGTGGACTTGAATTTTAGTGGCTGAGCATGTTAACCATCACCACCAGGCAGAGACTTTCAAACTGAAGCGGAGAGCCCTGATTTTCCCATTTGGGAAATAAGAATAAGGTTGCCTTTATGTCCCCCCCCCCCCAAAAAAAAAAAAGTGTGAAAGAGAAATGCCATCTTAAGACTGATGAGAATGAGAAGATGTGAATGATAGATTGATAGGGTTGGCTTCCCTTCCATTAAGTTGGGAAGTGCGTGTCTGAATCAGTATCTTGTCAAGTTAACCAGACCTGCTATTTAAAATGGCAGCTTTACAGTGTTTGGCAGCAGATC
>NW_022103896.1:19799702-19835834 GCF_000313985.2 Echinops telfairi
TGTTTGCTTGGCAGTCCATGGTACTTTCAGTATTCTTCTCCAGCGTCATAATTCAAAGGCATCAATTCTTCGGTCTCCTTATTCAATGTCTTTCACATGCATAGAAGGCAATTTGAAAAGACCATGGGTTGGCTAGGTGCACTGTGGTCCTCAGAGTACCGTTGTTTTTTCAACACTTTAAAGAGGCCTTGTACAGCAGAGTTACCCAATGCAATAGGTCGCTTGATCTCTTGACTGCTGCTTCCATGAGCATTGATTGTGGGTGCAAACAAGATGAGATCCTTTACCATTTCAATCTTTTCTCTCATTTCTTCTTTGTTAAATCATGGAATCATGTTTCTGTGAAAAATCAGCAGTACATATAATTGTGTGGCACACACATCCATACACAATAGGAAACTTTAAAAAGTTTGTGGAAAAATGGAATTTACAGCAATGGAACTTCCCCATGGATTTTTCTAAGCCTCCTTGTATATATCCTTAAACACACACGCGCACGCATGCACGCACGCACGCACGCACGCACGCACACTCACCATCATTGAGATGCCTCTGACTCAGAATGACCCTATAGCACACGATGGAACTGTCTCTGTGGGTTTCTGATACTAAGTCTTTATTGGAATAGAAAGCCTGTCTTTCCACTCAGAGTGGCTGGCGACTTCAAACTTCTGACCTTGTGGTTAATAGCCCAACTTGTAACCCACTATGCCACCAGGGCGCCTCCTATATATCCAAACTCATGTTTTAATTGAAGTCCTCTCAGGGAACAAGTGCCTTTCGCGCCTCTGATCTCAGTTGTGAGCAGAGCAAAGCAGATCACATCTGCAGCCGAGGGGAAGGCGTGCTATTCAAAACGTATTGAAGGAACTTGTACTGATTCTGTCTCTGCAGGACCCCAAATAAAAAGAATCATTCAATGGTAAATTTCCCCCTTGATCTTCCTGTCCCCCTGCTTTCCACCATTCCCCCTGTTACTTCTCTACCTCTCCTTCTCTGTAGTTTCTTACCGTTGGTATGTTGGCCAAAGTCAATAGAACAATGTGGTTTTCAGATCAGAGGCAGGGCACCACATTTGAAAACCTGATGTTATTTCCTAAACTGAACTGGTGCGGTTTGTACGTATTTCCACTTCCCAGAATCAGCCATGCAAAAACGTTTCACATCTCACGGTCTAGTGACTGTTTGCTTGAGTTGAACCGATGTGCCGTCATCACAGCTAGGGCTAGGTGCCTCTCAAAGAACAGAGGACTCAGGGTGAAGCAGGATGTTCAGAGAAATGGCTTGGCTGAACCTAGAAATTCCATTTACCATCTGTTCTCCCCAGGCCTCTTTTTTGGTCCTCCTTGACTCTAAAGAGAGTAACACTCATGGTAAAGAATACATGTGCGTATCTATGAGAAAATGCCCATCGTGTGTCATCAAGAACATAGGTTAGGATATTTATTTATAATACATGTGGAAATTTACTTATTTCCGTAAAAGGGAGAAGGAACCCTGGGAGCAGGTTTAAGTGCTTGGCTGCTCACTACAAAAGTTCCTGGGTCAAACCCACTGTGGGAAAGACCCATCTGCTTGTGGAAAGATTACGACTTGGACAATGCTGCAGAAATGGACTTGCTGACACCTAGCAACTACACAAAGAAGAGACAGAGACCGAGAGACAGAGAGCAACGGACTCGCAAAGAAATAGAAACATGAGACAATTTGCAGTGAATAGTGGATCAAGTAATACATGTGAAAGTTGGAGACTTAAATGACAGAAAGGCCCCTTCCTTAGTGTCATTTTCCCCCAATGAACATGCCTGAACCACGTTCTTAGGGGTGAAAAACAGGTTTGTATCATACCTGTACCTTAAAAAATGACACACACTTGCCCCTTTTCTCAACCTTTCTACCTCTCCCTCCCTCCCCTCTCTCCTTCCTTCCTTTCTTCCTCATCTCCAGCTGTCATTCCATTTTTAATTCTGTCTTTATTTCTATTCTTATCATAGTCGCTACCTCTATTTTCAACACAAAACACACGCTATTTACTACTATACCACGATTCTGTACTCTGTTCTTATAAAAACTGTTACAAGCCCCTTTCATCTATTTTGTCACTGCTTCCATCGTCGACTTCTGGATCTAGGGATTCTTTCTGGATGGGAGCATATAGATTTGGCTAATTTCATATAGTTTCCCCCTTCCTTACAAAAAGACTGCAATGACCATATTCTGTAGATGTAACTTGGAAACCTTTTTACAAATATGCATGAGAGATAAATTTCTAGCAATGCAATTCCTGGGTCAATAATCTAAGTCTTTTGAAATGCCGATGTATATACCACAAATATCACATCAAAACCTAATTTTATTGTCATTGCATTACGTCTTTAGACTTAGTTAGGATGAGTGAACATTTTTATCTCCTTGACAGATTAACCTCCAAGATGGTATGCTGTTTAATTCAACCTTTTGGAGTATTCTTTTAGAGAGTTTTAATGTGTTTCTCACATAGGTCATACACATGTCTTACAAATTTATACCAAGATGTTTTACCTTGGGGGGTGGGGGGTCTACTGTGAAGGAAACTTGGATTTTATTTTGTACTGCTGTTTCCTCTCTGACTTTCTGTTTTTAAATGAATATTTTAGTTGAATCTTGGCCTGTATTGACATGCACGTTCTAGGCCCCGAAGGTAATCACAGGGGCATTGCTTTGGACAGGTCGAGTCTGGACATGGTGTCTGAGGAACTCTAGCTTTATGTGTAGGTTTTACAGTTGGAAGGGAACTTACATCTTCCATTCCATTCGCGTAGCCTCAGTCTTTTCTCAGGACATGTGGGTTCAATTTCCCGTATAAGTAAACTGTGGCCTTTAAAGAGGCAAATGAGCTCTTGTTTCTAAGTGTTGGGCCAAAGTGCTGTTCTTGCTGGGCGTCCTTAGCACCCACCATGCACAGATGTGCAATTACAGTCATTGTTAATAGTAATAAAGCCAAGAGCCAACATGGGTTCTGCTTTCTAGAACTCTGACATTCTGCTCAGTGTTTTTCATGGATTGTTTGAGTTAATTGTCATTACAACTTCGTCTTATGTTTGTAAATCCTCCCCGTTACAAACGTGGAAACTGTGCCTCCAAGATATTAAGTAACCTGTCCAGGGTCCATAGCTGCTGGGTGCTGGGATGGAGCCAGACCTTTAATCTAGAGTTGGATCACATCACCACACTGCACTCCTTGCTAGCCCCTCACCTCATGACGACAAGACTCCCTTCTGATTCCTATCTCCTGTCATCTTATTCCTGGCAGTGCTATCAGATTCCCCCTGGATCAGCACCTCTGGATCCTGCAAAGGCAGATGCTATGAACTTCAAGAGCTGGAACCCCCTGATTGTCGGTGTGACAACCTGTGTAAGAGCTACAGCAGCTGCTGCCATGACTTTGATGAACATTGCTTGAAGACAGGTGTGGACTCTTTTTGTTCTCCCTACTCTCAAAGAAATGATGCCTAGACCCCCTGCTGCCCTGCACCTGGAGTTGCCACTCTGCTCTGGCCTGTATCGGTGGTGGGTGTTGACCTTTCCTGAAGGATCATCCATCCTCTCGGGAAGGTGAACGAAGGCTCCTGCACCCGTCAGTGTTTGCTTCTTTTTCATCTTCTTACAGTGACTCTGACCACCACCTCATCATTCTGTCAGTGCCACCCTGCTAGTTCCTCCACAGCGCTCAGCACAGTCTGGAATGACCTGGTTTGTAGGCCATTTGCTTGCTGATGGTCTGTCTTTTACAACGGGAATGGAAGCTCCCTGGAGACAGGGAATTTATCTGTGTCATTCTTTGATACACCCCTGCAGCCTAGACCATGGGAGACCCTGTGTAAATATTTATTAAATGACTAACCATATGGAGTTTCTCAGTACAGCAGTCTTAAGTTTAAAGAGCCATATTGTTTTCCTGGTAATTTCCAGTGACATTTACTAAATATTATTGGCGTACCTAGCATGCACGGGACACAATCTCAGACGCTGAGATACAATGTTGAAAAGAGAGATGTGGTTTTTTGTTTGTTTGTTTGTCATGGAGCTCATTGTCGAGTCCAGCAGACAGAAAACAAACAAACAAGACTAAAACTGCAGAATTAAAAAACACACACGAGACTATTACTTCTCTGAACCTGTCCTCTTGGAGGGCTGAGTTGTGAGCTCTCTCCCAGATATGCCCCGATAGAAATCTGTAACCCACACACCAGCCTCCTGGAAAGTCAGATCTCGGACTTGCACTGACAGGTTTGTCACTGGTTGGCATTTGAGTATTGCTTTTTCTTTCTTTAAAGAAATTTTTTCTTGTGGTTTAGGTGAATGTTTAAAGAGCAGGCCACCAGTTTTATCGTCAACAATGTACACCCTTTTTGTTTCAGCTCTTCCATTCCAATGCCTCAGCGTATCCTGGCTTCTTCCCCTTCCCCCCCAGGGATTCATGTCCCTCTTTTCCGAACCCTCTGTCCGGTAAACACTGCCCTTTGGATCTTAAATGGTTGCTTGTTCTAACCCAAGGGTGAGGTCTGCTCCAGCCCTGAAGGATGACTAAGGTCCATATTCTTGGGTGGTCCCACCAACCTCTAACTGACCAATAAGCCAGGTATTTTTTTAAATAAATCATTTTACTGGGGGACTCTTATAACAACCCATTGTACATCAATGATATCAAGCACATTTGTACACATGTTGCCAGCATCATCCTCAAAACATTTTCTTTCTACTTGAGCCCTTGGTATCAGCTAGCTCCTCATTTTCCCCCTCCCTCCTTCCCTTACTCTCCCACTCTGGTGAACCTTTGGTAAATGGTAAATAATTATTATTTTCATATCTTACACCATCTGCTGTCTCCCTTCACCCATGTTTCTGTTGTTCGTCCCCCTCGGGGGTGGAGTTATGCATCAGTCATTGCGATCAGTTTCCCCTTTCTCCCTCTTCTCCCCACCACCTTCCCCCTACCCTCATGGAAGGTGTAGTCTCCTTATTAGCCTGGTCTTTTTGAGGCCTTCAATAGCCTCCTGAACTACTTCAGATCTGTTGAGGACTTTACCTACAGCAGGTAGAGGCCATTTCGTTGTTCCATCAGTCGTATTCAAATTAAAGCTGATTAAAGGTAAGTAAAGCGATTCCTGACAGTGACAGAGTCAAGTATAGAGGCTGTCCCTACCAAGATAGCTAGCCTACCACAAACCTTAGATATCATACATGGGATTTTACTTTTTAACAGCAGTTTCAGAATGGCAGGGGACATTTTCTGGTCTTTCAGGGTTCCATTTTTCAAAGGAGTCAACTTGCACTTGGTCTTTGTACTCCAAAGTTACAATTTTAGAAATTCATCCTATTTGTAAATCCCCCAAATTGTATCTAGGCCTCGGGGCAACGCACAATACCCAAGCAGATTCAACGACTTGAGAGACTAGCTCTTGCCATTGGCAGCATCTGCAGGCAGTTGTGGCCCCTCTCGTTTGGCTTGTGTGCGGCCGTGAAAGTGTTCCATTGTAATGCTTTCAGCTCGTGGCTGGGAGTGCACGAAGGACAGATGTGGAGAAGTACGAAATGAAGACAATGCGTGTCACTGCTCGGAGGACTGCTTGGCCAGGGGAGACTGCTGTACTAATTACCAAGTGGTTTGCAAAGGTATGCGTTTTCTCAGAATGGCCTGGGCTTTGAAAGAATGAAAGATGGAGATGCTTCAAGAGATCCCGGATATTACAGTGATTGCAGCTTGGCTGGGAGGAGTGACATGATCCCCAACGATAAGAAAAGAACTCCCCATTCCATAATTGGATAGAACCCAAATAATGTGATGAGATTTCAAAAGACCTCCTCCTATCTCGGTCTCAGGTTGGGTTCCCTAGATGCAGAGCTTGAGACAGGGGTTCTGGGCACATTGTTTATTGAGGGAGTGTTCTGCAGGCAGACCTTAGCAGGAAGCATAGGAAGTTAAGAAGTTGACCTGGGGCATGTGAGCTGGGTCAGAAGCAAGGAACTGGTTTCAGGTAAAGTCTCCACTCGGCCTGCTCTACTCTGGCTTCTGGAGAGCTGTTCTTCTGAAGCAAGGGAGCACAGCCTTTGTGCAGGGTGTGTCAGCTGTGAGTGGAGACCTTGGCTGTAACTTAGGGTTAGAGGGAACATGGTAGTGAACGGAATCAGGCCCCCAGCAGCTCCGCTTATACCCCAAAGCCAGACATGCAAATGTACTGACCTTGTATGGTTGAGTACAGATTGTGATGCCTTTATTTGAGCCCTGGCAGCACTCTGGGGAACGTGTTGGATTGTCAGTTCAAGGTCAGTGATTGAAACTCACCAGCTGCTCCATAAGAGAATAATGGGGCTGTCTGCTGCCATAAAGACTTAGTCTTGGAAACCCTGTAGGGGGGCCCCTGTGATTTAGGCTGGACCTACAGGGGGTTTAAATGGGTTTTAGATAGTCTTCTAATTAATAATAGTCAATGAATGAGCTGCAGTAAACAAAAAGATGTAATTCCCACCTTTAAGGAATTTGCTGCGGCACCTACTTCATAGAAGGTAGACCTTAGAAGGAAGACCCAGGAATCCTCTGGTAATGTTCGCTAGTCCCTTTTCAGTCTTGGAAGCAAGCCCTTCTTCCTTTCCGTGCGCTGCAAAGTGCTGCGGAAAGTACTAGAAGGGGGTTCTGTTACAAGACTTCAGGGAAGAGCAACTCATCTGTGAATTCCAGGTAGTGCCCAGTCTTGCCGAGAGGGTGTGATATGAATTCTGAATTTGAAAATTCCAAAAAGCAAAACCCACTGTTGTAATTGTTGACAAAACATACAGTTGACTTAGAATTTGCTTCCGGCCTCTTCTTATCTCCTTGTGTAGAAGGGCCCATCAGCCACAAAGGCGAATTGAAAAAATAAACTATTATGAATTGGCTTTGATTTTTGGGCTGTAAAGTCTAGTGCCAATACGCTGTTAAAGCTAATCTGTGTGCCCTGGGTTATTGCAGTGTGTGGCCAAAGCTTCCCCCTTTTGCTCCCTGCCAACGAGTTGATTCCAGCGCAGCGGGACACCACAGGACAGGGCAGGACTGTTCTGTAGGGGGTTCAAGCCTCTAAATATTCACGGTAGCAGAGTGTCACCTCTTCCTCCTCTTGACTGGTGGGTTTGAACTACAGACCTGTTAGTTAGCAGTGCAGGGCTTTAGCCGCTGGGTTTCCAGGGTTTCTTCTCCCTCTTTTTAGGAGCATAGCCATTGCTCACACAGTCATCCGTCCTTAGATTCTAATCAACAGTGGCAAGTTCCCAGGGGTCTTTGCGCTGGTGTACTTTCTCCAAAGTGTGGGGCCCAAAGTTTCCTACCACTTAACGATGTACTTTTCCTTCACCTTAGGGCTGGTTAAGGCAACTGTATTATTATTATTATTCACTAGTTTAATTTTTTTCTCCAAAAACAGTCTTATTTTCAGATGTTAGCCCTTTTCTTTTCTCTATCTAAAAAGAAGTAACTTAACAAAACACTTAGATTTATTCTCTGGGTGTTGGTGGAAGATCAATTTAGATGAGAGCGTTGGCTTACTTCAAAGTTCAAGTTCTGCACATAGGGTTCATTGAAAAGTGATTCTTTTCCTGCATGTTCTAAGTCTAGAAGAAGTCTTGTCAGGGTTTCTCTGACTCTTAGCTGTTCAGTGGCAGGAACGGACCTTCCAAGTAACGATCAGTTTTGTTTCTGGAGGGAGGCAAACATTATATAGGGTTCACTCACGCCACGGTGGCCTTTGCTTTTGATGACTCTGCTATTGGGTTTGAGGTGAAAATTTACACAGCAAACTACGTTTCTCTTGGACAATTTCTATACCAGTTGTTCTGTGACATGGGTGACAAGTTTTGTGATATTTTCAGCCTTCGCACGATTTCCCTTCCCTGGCTCTGTTTCCACTGATCTAACTTCCCATTTCCCCTTGACCATCGCATCTTTGCTTTGGGGAAACTACTCACCCGTCGCTCCCACGTTTTTCAAAGAAGCCCACGACCCTCAGGAGATTTGTCTATTTTATAAGCCCATCGAATGTCTGGCTGAAATCACTTCCAGCTCCAGGAATAGCTTCAATTCCAAGTCCAGAGAGTGTCTGAGGGCAATAGTTTCCAGGTTTTTCCCCTCTGGCTTTTGTTGATCTAGTAGGTCTCAGCTTTTTTTTTTAGGAATTCGAACTTTCTCCCGTCCCACACCTTCGGTTGTGCCCCTGCTCAGAATGGCTGGTCGTGGTTCTTCTCCTGGTTTCAGGTTTGAAGACCAGGTGCTTGTGAATGGTCAGTCTGATGCCCAATGGTCAGACTTAATGGTCAGTTTCTTCTTTGGGCTGCTGGTATTTCCGCAGGAGTACAGACCAGTAGATGTAGCTTAAGCGGCTGCTTGCAAGCGTTTAAGACCGCAGACCCTACTGGAACCTTATCCTGTGGGCTGTGAAGGCTTGCACAAACTGCACTTGAATTATTGTAGTGGTGTCAGGGGTCACCACGTCAGTTCTGATTCACAGCGGCCCCATGTCCAAAGCATTATAACACCACCTGGTCCTGCGCCACCGTGCTTATGTGGGAGCCCACGGTGGCAGCCACGGTGGCAGCCCACCGCCCTCACGATGGTGCTTATGTGGCAGCCACGGTGTCAGCCCATCTTGTCAAGGGCCTTCCTCTTTTTGCATGTTCCTCTCCTTCTCTAGGGACTGGTCTTTCCTGACAAATGTCCAAAGTACAAAAGAGGAAGTCTCACCCTTTTGCTTCTAAGGCAGCAGTTCTCAACCTGTGGGTTGCAACCCCTTTGGGGGTTGAATGACCCTTTCACAGGGGTCGCCCTGTGAACAGTAGCAAAATTGCAGTTATGAAGTAGAAACGAAAATAATTTTTATGGTTGGGGATCACCATGAAAAGAAAGGGTCGCAGCATTAGAAAGGTTGAGAACCACTGCTCTAAGGAGCATTCTGTCTGCACCTCTTCCAAGACAGATCTGTTTGTCTGGGTTTTTTGGCAGCATGCAGTACTCTTAGTATTCTTTGGCAGCACCATAATTCAAACGCACCCACCTTCTTCAGGCATCCTTATTCGACGTCCACTTTTCACACGCATGGACAGTACCAGGTTGGGTTATTAAATCATCATTTTCCCACGATATAGGTTGTGTTTTTAGAAAACCAAAGACGTTGTTAGGTTTTATTTCAGAATTTCTTTTTAGATAATGTCCTATAAGCAATAAAGTCCAGATTATAAGTCCCAGAATCTGCTATGCCAGGCTCTGAGTGGCATTTACAAGTCGTCTTACCAATACATTTACCCCCTTTTCTGTATAGGAGAGTCACATTGGGTAGATGATGATTGTGAAGAAATAAAGGCCCCGGAATGCCCTGCAGGGTAAGTGCATTTTGTGAGTACCAGGAAGTGTTCTTTATTTATCGATAAACAGGAAATGGGTGGGTACATGGGAATAAACACAGCTCCTGCCAACATGGTCACAGTTGGGCAATCAACTTCAGAAAAAGGAACCATTGGAAAACCTGTGTGGAGCACAGCTTACTCTCACACCTCCGAGGTCAGCGTGAAATCAGAGTCACCTTGGTGGCAATGGGCGGTTTCGTCTTTGCATGTCCTGACACCTGCATGTTCCCTGTATCCCACCTCAGCTGGCAATTCCACGAAGCACGCCCCCTAGCCCTGGAGAGGACGAAACACCCCTCTCCTTGACTTTTATTTGCCTTCTTGCTTTCTGGAATGCTGCTGCTTTGCCTTTTCTGGGACTAGATTCCTTCTGAAACATCATCCAACATGTGACCACCTGTCAGATGCTGCAGAAACTTGACAGTACACAAGGCACTGCTTTGCTGGGTCACAGTCGAGGTTGAATGACATCCCACCAAGCACAAGTGGGACCCCAAGGCACTGAGGACTCCTACCAGGCAACTGACGAAAATGCACGGAACCATCAAATGCCTGGCAGGAAATATGCTTTCAACTAATGTTTTTTCAGTAATGCACTTGTTTTTTCATGGTTTTTTTTTTTTACACAGCGCAGTCCTGAACACAAAACCCAAATATTTTGATATTGTCTTTATTTTTTCCTCCCATTTGAGTCAGTGCACCACTGACATCTTTGGACTTGTAGCTGAAGAGTGAAATGTCAATAGTTTATGGCTGTTTAAAAAAGTACTCCGCTTATTTTTTTCTTTTTTAAAGGAAAATATTGTCTGCATAGAAGAATTTCTTCCAAATGACAATAATGTACTCTTCTGTAATTTTGATTTCTGTGACTCATTTGAACATTTAAAGTGAAAATTAAAAGCCTTATTATGTGGCTTTGCTAAATGATCTCTGAACAGGTAGAAATAGCTTCTCACTTTTTTTGAGTATTCTCAAGTCTGATTGAACTCTTAAGAATGATTTAAGGGGCCTATTTCATCAGACCCTGGCCTGGCTACATGGCAGCCTTGCCTTTTATTGATGATACACATTTTAGTGATTGCCAATAGGCTAATTATTTAAAACAATCTTTTTCAGTAAACAGCAGGAAGATGGGGTGGGAGGGATATGCATATCTGACCTCCCATGGCTTCCCTATTGCTGCAAGGTGGAGTTCAGACATGTTTCCATTCTCTGTCTTTCCTTACCCTGTGCTAATACCAACTCTGCTTCCCCAGGCACTCTATGTCTGGCTGGCTTTGATGATTCGCTGCAGCGGTCACATAGACAATACTCACAAGTCAGGAGCCCTGGTCCTGGAGTGGTTACATGTTGGACTGTGATCCGCATGGTTGGCAGTTCGAAACCGCCAGCAGCTCCGAGAGAGAAAGACTGGGCTCTTTGCTCCTGTAAACAGTTACAGTCTCAGAAACCCACAGGGGGTCACTCTGAGTCAGCATAGACACTGTGGCAGTCACGGCAGTGAACATTTTTTATTTTTTTATTTTTTAATGAGGGGAGCTAGCAGATTGTCACAAGCTGGGATTAGTAGATGGTAAGAATACAGTCATTGGTCCACAGCAGCACCTCTCCTCCGCCGGTGGCCAAGACTAATCCTCAGCCTCTCAGCCGTGTCATGCGTTGGCTTCTGCCTCTGCAGGCCGGGAAGCCAGTCTGCTGCTCTGCCTCACTGTCCCAAGTCTTGGTGCTACTGCTGTGTTCTGTCTCCTTGCCCTCGGTCTGGGGCCTTTGGACTTTGCCTCGGCGACTTCAGTAGCAGCCAGAGGTCTCGAACATGCCACACCGGTGGCTGGTCTTCCATTGCTCCTGAGACTTTTCTCTCCGCCCCTGCTTCAAAGATGGCATATCCTGATCGCCAGGGAGGTGGCAGCTAAGACTGACCAAGCCCCGCTTGTTATTCAGGGCTGACTTGCACAGCCCCACCCAATCATTTGGTGGGGGTTACAGAGCTATTTGTAGAAGAGCCATGTTAAGAAATTTCACTCTGCCACAATTGTATAAATACATTTAAAGGAGTTTTATTTTATATACTTAGATTTCATGATAAGATTGTGACTGCTATCAATTTCATATCCATCTGTTCCTTCATGAGCTCATCCATCCATTCATTTATTAATGTATTTCATATTTATTGAGCTCATACTAGTGGTCCCCAGCATTGAAGGATGAATAAGATATCATCTTCTCTGTTGTGAAACGCATGGGGAAGAGAAACATGCTAACAGATCATTGCGGCATTATGTAATATAGATTATAAAAGAGGTATGAATTAATATATAAAGGAGTTCTGAAGTGAGAGCCACTAATGTTATAAAAGAGGATACCTTGGGCTGAGTTGTAAAAGAGGCATAGGTTTACCAGGTGTTACTTGGGCGAATTCCAGGTAAGACGGCATTGTGAAGAACGTTGTTTACAACGTGACAGGCAGCAGGGGAGGACTTCTGTAGAGTCAAGTCCCTTCCACGGACCATTGGATGACTTTGACCTTGTAAGCCTTAGACTTCAAGAGCCTCAAATGCCCTGTGGCTAGACATTCAGCATCCTACAGATGGCCTTGCTTAAAACTGCATCTTAGAAATGACTGGCCCAATTATTGAGGGTAAGTGGGAGTGATGGAAACTCTGCCGTAATCATTTCCTAAAGCTGAATGTTGTTATCGTTGAAGGTTTGTTCGTCCTCCCTTAATCATCTTTTCTGTGGATGGTTTCCGTGCATCCTACATGAAGAAGGGCAGCAAGGTCATGCCTAACATTGAAAAACTAAGTAAGTAATTTTCTCATTCAGTGTTCTCACCTCTAACTCGTGATCTATGCACTAACAACTGTGATGGGCGTGGAGGTCCACGGACACATCCTTGTCAAGGTGTTTTCTCAGCTGATATAGGAAGGTGCTGGTAGTTTGTAAAGCAGTTCTCCACATCTGAAGTGGATCTTGTTGGTTCTCTTGATTCTAATACTTGGAATTCTATCCCCAGGATCTTGTGGCACGCATTCTCCCTACATGAGACCAGTGTACCCGACCAAAACCTTCCCTAACTTATACACTTTGGCCACCGTAAGTAGTTTTTCCACATGATCGCTACTCACAGGACTGCCTGCATTCCGCAATGACTTAACAGGGAGAACTCTTAAAACAGGATCCTTAGTGTTAAAAGAAAAGTCTCTGCGTTAGCCCTTTCCTGCAAATGCTTTCTACAACTTCGTGGCTTGCAACTATACTTCTTTGCAACTTTAAAACTGAAATCTTCCAGCAGATGCAGTTCTGTCCCCTTCTATCACTTGTGTTCAGAGGATGCAAACAAAAATGCTGACTTCAGAACCGCTGTGCTTTACTATTCGCGTTCCCCCAATTCCTCCTCACTTTTCTTCTTTAAAGGGGCCCCGGTGGCATAGTAGTTATGTGTTGGGCTGCTCCACACAAGGTCAGCAGTTCGCAAACACCAGCTGCTCCAAGGGAGAAAAAGGAGGCCTTCTCCTCCTGTGTGGAGTTACAGTCTTGGAAACTCATGGGGGCAGTTCTCCGAAGCCCTTAGAGGGTCACTAGGGACCCACGTGACTCGATGGCAATGAGCTTGGTTTGGTTTCCGTCTTCTTTTTTTTCATGATCCCAGTAAATTGTTTAGTAAAAATAGTAAGAGATAGCTAGTTACTGTCCTTCCTCTTACGAAGAGACAGTTTAGTGGTGTTAGATTTTTTGAAATTTGTTAAATCACAACATAATTTCAGGAAAATTTGAAATAAACACCGGGACATCCTAATCAGAAAATGACTACATGAACAAGACATTGTATGTAAGCATATGCGTCAATTTGGAAAGAAATGGATTCTGAATTCATGTAGGTTTTCTTCTGTAAGAAAAAAAAAGTATCATTTATTATCATGATTTAATTTTGGTAGTTTTTGGAGAAGAGTAGAATTTAGATAGACAGAAAAATGCCCTTAGAAATAGCAGCTTCTTTAGAAATAAATATGTAAATTTCAAACTAAAAGTGGTTCATCCTGCTGAAAGTTATTGCCATCTTATTGAAGTACAACCGTTAAAACATCTTACCACTGAAGCAATCAGACCTAGTTTATTATTAGTTTTGCTGAGACCGTTTACGTCTGCTCCTCAGGCAGACACTAACAATAACTTTGTTTTTCCACCAAGGGGCTCTATCCGGAGTCACATGGAATTGTTGGGAATTCTATGTATGATCCTGTCTTTGATGCCACTTTCCATCTTCGGGGACGAGAGAAATTTAATCATAGATGGTGGGGAGGCCAACCGGTAAGTTCTATTCTGTGTATGTGAGCTCTGAAACTTTTTAATCCCCAAATGGAACTTTTGGGAGTCTGTATATGAGGGAGCTTCCAAAAATTTGTGGAAAATGGAATGAAAAGAGAACTGAATTTTTCCATGAAGTTCTCAAGCCCCCTCCTATGTGCATAAGGAGCCCTGGTGATGCAGTGCTTAAAGCACTCTGTTGTCACCTGCAAGGTTGGGGGCTTGACCTCCCCAGCCACCTCGTGGGACAGAGCAGTAGCTAGCTACCTGTCCTCATGAAGCTTACAGTCTTGGAAGCGCTGTGGAGGAGTCCTATACGGTAGCTATGAGTTAAATGGACTCAACAGAAAGTTTTAAAAATCCAGATGTCTATAGTATATGAATAGCTGCACGAATATGTCTGTGAATGTAATGTTTTTGCATGTGCAGGTATGTATGAACAGCTATTACTGTATAAGTCTAACATAACCGTGTACATGTTTATATATGCATTTGTATGTCTGTCTATGGGTGTATGAGATTATGACTAAAAAAATGTGAGATGATAGATGTTTACCCTAGGGTGTTTATTGGTGGAAATGGTGACATAGTAGTGAGTTTCAGAAACATTTTGAGGATGAAATAATCAGGCCTTACTGACTGACAAGGTTTTGTGGTATACCGAAAAAGAAGCCGATGACTTCCCTACGCGTTAGGCTGCTGGGTCCTAATGAACGGAAACAGGGAAACCTGCTGATCACAGCAGCACATGGTCGTCAGCAGCGAAGCCGTGGCTTGTTTCCTGTGTACTCAGTTCTTGGAAAAGCGTGGAGGTGAAATAGAACCAACAGAGCCCGCCCTTACTCTGGAGTAGCAAAGTAGACTTCGGAAGAAATTAACCCTGATTCCCTCAGCGCAAATGACTGAGCAGAAAACAGAGAGATGTGACTGCTTTTTACAATAGTGTGTTCCCGATGTTTGCCTGTCTGGTGGATAACCTCCTTTGGTCAGATCTGGGCAAAGCAGCGCTATAAATCCATGGTGATTGAGTGTACAGAGCTGCCTGGCATGTCCAGAAAGGGCCATCACCAGCGGAACATACCCCGGTGCCCACACTCAGAGCCAAGGAGAAGAAAGATGGCGGATGGCGCCATCGTCCATCAGCTCCAGTTTAACTTGGTGGCCCCGGGAGCCCTGGCTTGGAAGGGGCTCTGATTCTTTTGTGCTCCTTGCCGTGCCGGGAGGCTCATGGAGTGTGCGTCTAACCCCTGCCTCCCATCCCTCCAAGATCTCAGCCCTGGCTAGCTGCGCTCGCTGCCGCTAAGGGGGAGAAGAGAGACTATAAAGTCGGAAGAAGGAGAAGAGAATCTATTTTCTAACGAAGGTTCTTTTCTCTTTGTGAAAATGTCATGTATGATTAGAAATTCCTATTTCAAAATAGGTAACTCAGTGTGTGTGCTGGGGCTAAAAGGGGCTGTTCATGAAAAAATAAAATAAACCCACAACATGGGAAGGCTTCTGGGGTGTCTACAGAAACGCTTCCTTAAAGTGGAGGTGCCCACACTGCTGTCTTCTTCCCGAGGACTATGGTGAACCCCAGCTTCTGATCACAGTGATGTTTGTTTACAGGCCAGATTTCCCCAACTGAGTTCATGACAGAAGAACCTTCTATGAATAACTAAAAAAGGATTGAAATGAGAGCTTTGGGAAGCCGCCGTCATTTGGCCATTTATGTTAATCTTATCATGGGGGTCCATTGGCCTGGAGAACCACAAAGTATATGGAGAGACAGTAATTGTATCAAATTGGATCACCTTATCCCATGTGTTGACATTCCATTTCCTCTAGGGTAGCATGACTCAGACGGTGAGTCCGCCTATTCATTAACCTCTGCAGAAACTGGGGGTGCAACGAGGGGGTGCTGTTAACCAGCCCGATGAACTGACCTCTGTTTCACGCTTTTGGACTGTTCTTGTTAACTCCAAAATTTGGGCACACTCGACCAAACCCAGGCTTCCCCTGATCCTTACAGAGATTCATGGGAAAACCGATGTGTGCCTCTGTCTGTCATCTCCAATCAAGTGTTCACCGTAAGAGTTCCAAGTCAGCAGAGAAGCCACCATTTAAAAACCCTTTTTATGGAAATTTAGCATTGAGGAAGAGCATATGAATCAAAATGTACTATACAAAAAGATGGGTCTTAATATGAGCCACTTAGAGGGTTATGTCTTTCATAAAGCCCCCAGTGGAGGGGGAAACATGAAGGGAGTAGAGACAAATATTTACAAAAGCTTAGACCAGTAATTAAATGAAACTCAACTTATTTTGACCGGCTACTTAACATAAACCATGCGAGACAGACGATCAAGTGATGCAGAGGATGGAGTAAACAGTGAATGCGAACCACTTCTTGTCATAGCTGAAAGTCTAATCAGTGAGCTAGGGCATCTGTTGGTACAATGGCCATCTGAAAATAGGCACTTATTAATCTGAATCTCCTGATCGACTTCCAAAAATATTTTTCTCTATAATTTAATTTTATGGTTCTTTTATCCAGACTTAGCCACCTTAGCAGAATGGAGTCTGCTTTTATTTGGGGACTACAAAGAAAGGCATTGCCAGATGGGATTATCCTTCTCAGCAAGGCCCTACCATTCCTACCTATATTATCATGGAATTCCTTAAGAGGGGCTGTTTCTTTGAAAAATTCTCTGGGTCACCGTCTTGCTGTCTTGAAAAGAGGGGAGTTCCCTGCTCAGTCTGAACATGCGCTCAGCAAGCTGGAGGACAAATGGGACTCTCAGGGAGCAGAGAAGTGTGGGGTTAGAGAAGCCAGGCCAACACCCACAGGATTCAAATCCTCTACAGCTACCATTTCCTTGGCCAGGCATTTGCAGGAGAAGCAGATGTGTCCCTAAGACTCAGCCCAAGGGCCATTCTCTCTGCCGGTGATGGTGGTGAGCTGAGAGACCATGCCTAGTGAATTGCTGCAGTGTAAACACTCAGGAAAGATGGCCTCCTTCAGAGAGAGCCAACTGAGGAGTGTTAGAGGAGGGGCAGGCTTCCCGTGGAAGGGGCTTCTTTTGAAGGGAAGGGAGAGTTGGTGATTCCACCTGCAGCTGTCAAGTCGGTGCCCACGGCTGAAGACGCTGCAGTACCGAGTAGAACTGCTACAGGGCTCCCAGACTGTCCGTCTTGTCTGCTGGAGCAGACACATTGTGCCACTAGGGCTCCTTAGACAAGGGCTAGTGCCTCCTTTGTTAGTCTGGTAGATGAAGCCTTTTCTCTCTCTCCCCTTTCTTTTTCTTGTTGGATCTTCTCCACACACTACGATAGGTCTGTAGGTATGTTCTCTTAGTGCTGTGTCTCCAGGTAGGATGATAATTGATAATTTATAAATTATTATTTTGTCATATTTTTACACTGCCTGATCTCCCTTCACTTCTCTGTTGTCCATCCCCCATGGAGGGTGTATATGTAGATCCTTGTAATTGGTTCCCCCTTTCTACCCCTCCTTCCCTTCCTCCTCCTGGCCACTCTCAGCACTTATCCTGAGGGGATCATCTGTCCTGGATTCCCTGTGTTTCCAGTTCCTATCTGTACCAGTGTACATCCTCTGGTCTAGCCAGATTTGTAAGGTAGAATTGGGATCATGAGAGTGGGCGGGGGAGGAAGGTGGTGAGAGTGGGCGGGGGAGGAAGCATTTAGGAACTAGAGGAAAGTAATATGTTTCATCGTTGCTACACTGCGCCCTGACTGGCTCGTCTCCTCCTCACGACCCTTTCATAAGGGGATGTCTAGTTGCCTACAGAAGGGTCTTGGGTCCCCAATCTGCACTCCTCTTACTCACAATGATTTGATGTTTTGTTCTTTGATGCCTGATACCTGATCCCTTCGACACCCTGTGGTCACACAGGCTGGTGTGCTTCTACCATGCGGGCTTTGTTGCTTTGGAGCTAGGTGGCTGCTTGTTTACCTTTAAGCCTTTAAGCCTTTAAGACCCCTGGCGCTGTATCTTTGCAACAAAAATAATTTCATGGTTGGGGGGTCACCACAACATGAGGAACTGTATTAAAGCATCGTGGCATTAGGAAGGTTGAGAACCACTACCTAAAGAATCCACTCTTCTCTGCCAAACAAACAAACAAACAGATTCAATCCCAGTACATACTGACTCATAGCAACCCTATAGAACAGGGTAGAATTGCCCCCTGGGAACTTCCAAGACTGTACCTTTTAATGGAAATAGAAACCCCCTTCTTTCGCCTGAAGAGAGGCTACTGGTTTTGAACTCCTGACCTTGCAATTAGCAGCCCAATGCATAACCATTATGCCACCCAGGCTCCTCTTTGCCTACTAGCTTTTCACTTCCCAAACACATTTTTTGAAGCTTTCTGTACCTAGGGAGCCTAGGCTAAGCTTGGTGATCCTCCACTGGACTTCTGCACTATTTCTGCCATCATCTGACCACCTCCTCTGCCATCAGTAGTTCCATGAGTGCTTTCGATTGGGAGCCCCATGGATGTAGAGATCTGATCTATGCATGTCTGTCTCCAGAACTGGGCACATATGGGTTCTTGTTTGACCATAGCTGCATCCATTTCCGATGTGTGTTCTGCCTGCACTTCTGATAGGGTGTCTTGTCCTTTAGGATAGGGCTCTATCTTCTCAGCCTTTCCGCTCCGGGGCCACATGTGAGTAGCTCCATCATGCATCTGCCCCTGGCCCGGGCCACCACAACTGTAGCTGTGCCGGTACAGTCTAATCTGCCCCATCCCTGACCCTCCCATCTCCTGTCTTCTGACTCTGAAACTTATAGTCAGCTTGTTTCTGCCCAACCATCCCTCTGGACTCCCAGAATCCCCTTGGCTTTGCTCTATGCTTTTGAATGAAAAGGAACCATTTTTCCTGTAAAGAACCTACTGCAAAGAATACAACAATAGGGCATGTTTTTGTAAGAATATTTCTGTTTGTTTGCGTTTTCAAAATGCCACTCCGTCTCCTGTCTGTGCGCACTTCCCAGGATTCAGGGAAGCTCGCATCTCCTAGTTAGGCACCGGTGCTTGCAGCAGCGGGAGAGCTTCCCCACGTGCCTTCATTTGTTTATTGTGCTTATTCTACAAGGGCTACAATTACATCTGGGTCTGGGAGTCAACACGCAGGGATGGAAGCATTGAGTCGAGTGGTGGCGTTACGTGAGGAGTGTTTCCGGGAAGAGGTCATTATTCTCAGTAAGGGATCAGGAAGGAGCAGTCTTTTTTTAACTTGCCCTCTTTGCCAAATGTAGACTCGAGTGCAGACACGTTGAACGTTGGCCCTGCAAGTAGCGCAGTCAAGAGAGGAAACAATTGAGATTAAAGGCAGGAAGCTCAAAACCAGCACCACTGCAGTTTTGTTTTTGTTTTTTTTTAAGCTGGGTTGTTTTGCTAGTTTCTGAGGAAGTTTGTCTTGCATTCAAATTCAGAGAAATCATAATTCTCATTTCTCTGAATCAACAGCAAAAAGGGGAACTTCCCTGCCCCCTACCAACACCCCAAGGCCTCATTGTGTTGTTTCTCTTTTGTAGAAATAATCCAACCAATGTTTAGCGCTTCCCTCTCTCCCCTTAGCAATGCTGAGGTTTAACTTCCAAGCCCTGTATAGGAAGGCTCCACCTCTACAGGGGTCCAGCTCCCACAGGCCTGGGCTGATTTCACAGCAGCCGTGTTTAGCTGTGCCTCTGCCATCAGTGGATGACGCAGACGAGTTCTGTCCATCACGGCTTGTCTTCGGCCTGTCGGAGTACGTGCAAACACGAGACCAGTGACTTCCAAGGGAAATCTAAGTCAGTCACGTCAGCCCAGAGAATGATGGTGACTATTCTTTGAGATTCCGAAGGGATCACTTGGATAGATTTTTCCTGAAGAACACCGGAAAATCACGGGCTCTTATTAAGAAGATATTTGAAGAAAATGGAAACGAAATTAATAATTCAAAAAAGGAAATAAGGGGAAAGATGCACCAAGGAATTTTCTTCCAACCACAACAGTGAGACTTGCTCCTTACTCGAGGTCGTGGGAGCAATCCCCATGAAAGTTTGGTTAGGAATCTCACTCTACCTGCCTTCTGGCCCGGATCCTGCCCCTTCAGACGTCTTTTTGTTCTCCAAACTCAGAGAACATTTTCAAGGATCAAAATGTACGTCCTCGAACCAGTGCTGAAAGCTGCCAGGTTGCTGGGGTGAACTCGCCGACCAGCACAACACTCATCAGGGAGGGATGGGAGAGAGAAACGCCGCCTTCGAGAGTACACCTGGATGGAGGACGTGGTGGATAGGATGAGAGCTAATAAACATACAACATTTTTATATTTCTAATCAAGAGCTCTATGATTTTCTAGCAATAATCTGTACTGATGCCCATGGAGGCCCTGACACCTGCCCAGTGGCCGGCTAGCTCTTCACTCCGGGACGGAAGAAGCTGGTTTCAGGGTGCCCCCGTCTTGAAGCATTTGCTTTACACGGAGACAGGCCAGCTTCTCCACCGCTAGGGTTCTTTTGTTGGAGGGTTTGTGATGTGGTTTCGTTTCAAATATTTTCTCTTATTTGTCACTTACACTTTTCTGACCATGCTCCCAACTGTCTTTGAGAAAATATGGCCAACAGGATTTTTTAAAATTAAAAGATCATTTTATTGGGGGCTCTTCTAGCCCTTATAACAATCCATACATCAATTGTACCAAGCATATTTATACCTATGTGTCCATCATTTTCTAAACAATTACTTTCTATTGAGCCCATGGTATCAGCTAGGGCCCCTCCCCCCATGGTCCCTTGATAAATTATAAATTATTATTGTTTTCATGTCTTACACTGACCGGTGTCTCCCTTCTCCCATGGTCTCTGTTGCTCGCCCCCCTGCAGGTGTGGTTTGGTTATGTATCAATCATTGTGATCCATTCCCACTGCCTCCCCTCTTCTTCCCACCTTCCCCTTACCCTTCTGGTATCGCTACTCTAATTTCTGTTCCTGGATCCCGTGTCTCGTGAGCCCTTATCTCTTATCTGTACCTGTGCACATGCTCCAGTCTAGCCCGCAGTGAAAGGCAGGACTGTGGGGTCATGATAGTAGGGGCTGAGGAAGCCTCAAGGAACCAGAGGAATATTGTGTGTGCTATCCTATGTCCCGGTTGACTCATCCCTCACCTGTGACCCTTCTGTATGGGATGTCCCATTGTCTGCACATGGGTTTGGGGGTCTCTGCTCTGATCCCCTTTATTCTCAAAAATATGTTTTTTTGTTTGTTTGTTTGGGGTCTTGGCCAACAAGATTTTTATAAAGAATCAGGGAGAAACTTTCTATTGATTTTTTTGAGAAGAAATACAGTTTTAAAAAAATCTCCCTTCACGTTTATATTGGGCAGTGCTTTTAAAATTTGGTTAATCTCTTTCTGATTGAAAAGATGTCACTTCTCATTATAAAAATTACCGAAAGTGAAGAACAGTGTAGAGAAAAATATGACCCCGACTTCCCCTACAGGAATAGTTCCAGTCTTCTTGGTGCAGTCTCTATCCTTGTAATTGTTTAAAGGTCACCTTGTGTAAAATTTCCCCTGAGAGCTACTGAACAAAAAATGCATCATAGCACTCGCTGTTGCCCAGAAAATGCCAACATCAGCATATGCTCCCCAGTATGCTCTTTGAAAGCATAAAATCATCGTTTGACAAACTTTATTACCAGCTAATTATGAACATACTCAAAATATTTCCCTTATAAAGCTTCAGATTGACCTTACATTTCCTAGATTCTCCATCCTGCCTAGTACAATTCCCTTGAAAATAACGAGGCTCTGAATTTTCTAGGGCATATGAATCTACGCAGTTTGTGCTAGCCCAATTGAAATAAACATACAGAGAGATAATGTTCTGTAACACTGGCACTCGTGACCTGGCCTGCTTCGGAACCACTGCAGGATGTCCAGGACTCCACCTGAGCTCATCTTCTTGTGGGCAGCGGAGCTGGAACAAGACGGAATCAAACTCACATGGAAACAATTAGTTCCAAAGATAAATGGACATGTAACCCTTGGCCTGCACAGCCCTGAGACCAGAAGACCTAGAGGGTGCCCGACGACCATGACTGACAGCTCAGAAAGTGGGAGAAAAATGTGGAGCAAAAGTCCAGGTCATAGAAAACACCAGGTACTTCCTGGTTGGATTGAGATGGATGCAGCCTCGGTGGAACCCTTAATCACTCTTCAAGCCTTGACGTGAACTTCACACCGGTGGCTCAGCTTTTAGCCAAATAATAGGCCTATGGGATGGCCAATAATACCAGGGAGGTATGCACTCCTTAGACACACCAGAAGGCAGGAAGGAGGAGGAAAGAAGGAGGAATGGTACAGTAACCACAGGTGGGTGGTGGGAAAAGTGCTGGGACCTTGTGAGGATGACCAGCAGTGCCATGCCCCAAGATGTGTACGAATGAACTGAAGGGAAAATCAATCTTCTCTTTAAACTTTCACTCAAGTCACAATACAAAAACATTAAAACAAAACAAACAGAAAACTATACTCCCTTCCTCCCCACCAAGGGAAAAACACAAAAGAAAACTCCCAAAGAAGAAGGATTTGAACTGCAGGACATTTTTGAAACCAATTGGGCCGGGGACACCACAGCTGGCTAGAGCTTGCCCATGAAGCATAAGGATGTGTTAGACCATGTCAAATGGAGTGTGCTCAGAATGATGAGTCAGTTCTCTCTCTAATGCATTGCAGAGATTCTGGTAAGCCAGTACCAGTCCACCCATCATCACATGCTGGTGAAATCCACCAGTCGTCTGGTCTGGACCGGATGGGTCTGCACAGGCTGCTCCCCCCGCCCCACTCCTGCTGACCCTTGACAGCAGCTGCGACTCTCAGCTCTGGGAACTTCCAGAGGCACAACAATGACACGTTTGCCTAGTAACTGAAATGGACTGTCTGAAATACCTGGCAGTTTCATGGGCTAAAGACTTGGTGGGCTGCTTGCATAACAACTGTTGTTGTTAGGTGCTGTTGTTAGATTGTGGGCCAATGCACAACAGAACGAGACACTGTGCTGTCCTGCACCGTCTCACCAATGGCTATTCTGTGCGAGCGCATTGTTATAGCTGCTGCATCATTCCGTCCCATGAAGATGTCACTTTGAGGACTAAAGTGCCCCTCACCCAACTCATTGATATTTTCAATCACTCACAAAGATAGCAGCCTAGACGACCCCGTGAGTCAGTTCTACTCTGTCCAATGGGGGATCAGCATGCACCGAAAGGGACGTAAGGACCAGCAGTAACAACCACACAGCGCTTGGTCCTTAGACTCTTACTGAGCTCTCCCAGGCTCAATGCCCCAGACCCTTCTGCAGCCATGGCCAGATTCCTGGGTGCAGCGCATCTCAAAGTTACCCCCTTACACAACTCACAACGCCAGAACATTCTCAAAATCTAAGAACACCAAAACTGGAAAGAGATAGCCGGCCAATCTTGGACCCTTTTGTTTGATCTTAGAACAAATCAGCCACCATTCTCTCGTGTTGCCTGCGTTCTCTTCCTTAATGTGAATGAGGTTCTTTTTTGCACATTTCTGTGTGAGGTGACACTGGCTTCTCTAGAAATTGTTTTTCATGTTCCTAGAACAACTAGATTACTTTTGTTTTCATTCCTGTGTAATAAAAAGACTAAAATAGATTGAACGTTTAATGAACGCTGAGAGACTGTGGTAAGAACTTGATATGTCTGAGCTCATTAAAGTTTCTAGTAATCTTATGTGCTGGGTCATGTGATTTCTGTTTGAAAAGAAAGTGACAAGACAGATATCCAACTTGTGGGAGGAGCATGTGGCTAGCCAGGCACCGGGCTAAGGCTCAGCATCCAGCCTCTCTGGATGCAGAAGCCAGGTTCTTCACCAACGTATCTTCTGCCTCCCCATGGAGTGCACCGTACCGAAGAAAATTTCGAAAGGCTTCGTAAAATAGTTGTTTTACCTAAGTTATTGGATCCATTCACTTATAAAATGTCATTTGCTGAAAAATCCAGGGAAAATCCAGATTCAAGATGGACCCCGTCTTCTTATTATTCTTGGGTGCAAAACTAAACAAGAGAGCGAGGCTCCTGGCTCCGAGGGTGCTGGTCTTGGTGTGCAAATCGAGGTCTCTGAAGACCATAGTTATCCCGGGGTCCCCTCCTGGATGCCTTGACGAGCAGACTTTTGCTACACCAGCCAAATACCCAACACAACGATGAGAAAAGTCAGGGGTAGAAGAGAGAGGTGCTTAAGATGAATTAAGATTGCGAACCACATATACCATTTGAACCCTAGTGAGTCTTTTGAGAACTCTGGAAGAAAACATAATGAGTAATGGTTATAGAAATGCTGATTCTGATTTCCAGATGTGGGAATAAAAAAGGTCGCAAATGAGGTGAAATGTGTGATTGGGGCGTACATACGATGTAAGTGATCTGATGTAATGCGTTTTAAAGCCTTTTTCTCTTTTGACCAAAACACAGATTCTAAACAGATTCAAAACATGCATTCTAAGCCTCTTCTGTTTTCCTCCTTAGCTATGGATTACAGCCACTAAGCAAGGGGTGAAAGCTGGGACATTCTTCTGGTCTGTGTAAGTTACCCTCATTTGACGACTATTTGCGAATTTATGAAACATCAATTGAATGTTGGTTTCCTTTTTTGTGAACTGTAAAAGTATCAGAATTTTGGGAGATTATGGATCGAAAATAATGTTCAAGTGCTTTTTCAAGGGCCCTCCCTCCTCTTCTTTCTTCCAAGTCCTCCTCTTCCCCAACCTGAACCCCCCCACCCCCCTTTGCCATTTCATGTTTAGCAGCATGTAAGTCAGGAAGAATCGATTGCTCTTCTTTTTGTCACCCTTTAGATTTTCTGTGACTAGGATGTTTGGTAACCTGCCACCCAAGGCATGTATATTTCTTCGAGAGTCTCTGTTAATTGCTGTAGTTTGCATCTTCGTTTTCTAGAAAGAGTTAACCAATGCCATCCAGCCGGTTCACCCTGACTCTGCAAGTCCCCGTGAGACTGTAAAGCTTCACTAAAGGGAGTGGACGGCCTGATCCTTCTCCCGTGGCCTGGCTAGTGGGTGTGAACAGTCAACCTTGTGGTTAGCAGCCTATTGCCTACCCAGAGTGCCCCCAGGGCTCTTTATAAATATATTTCTTTACAGCATGGTTGATTTATTTTGGTTCCTGACTTTCAAAAGCCAGTGTGGTTGTAGGAGGCAGGGCAGTTGAGGTAGTGGTATAGAGATTGGACTTGGCAAGGGGGAAGGGGCAGCCTCGGATTTCACACCCTTGCCTGTGGAACTCCAGAAAATGGCACTCTTTTTTCTCCCCACAGAGATGATAGGCAGATTCATAGTTAAGGTTCATAAAACAGCCTAAAGATGAAACTTACCTACTTAAAGTGTCAACATGTTGATCATTTTTAAGGTTTCTTCATAAGAAAAGGGATCTCTTTCAATTTTCATGAAGAATTTTTTTCCCACCAACATGTTCTTACCATCCTTTTTTTTTTTAAGCAACTAAAGCTGTTTTCATATTTGCCTCTTATTCCTTAAAAATCTGACAGCGTGATGCTGTTAAAAGAAATAGCATGACTTGGCAGGAGATGAGCCAGTCAGGGTGCAATGTAGCAACGAAGAAACAAACAACTTTCCTCTAGTTCCTAAATGCCTCCTTCTCCTCCACTCTCATGATCCCAATTCTACCTTACAAATCGGGCTAGACCAGAGGATGTACACTGGTACAGATAGGAACTGGAAACACAGGGAATCCAGGGCGGATGATCCCTTCAGGACCAGTGGTGTGAGTGGCGATACTGGGAGGGTAGAGGGAGAGTGGGTTGGAAAGAGGGAACCAATTACAAGGATCTATATGTGACCACCTCCCTGGGGGACGGACAACCGAAAAGTGGGTGAAGGGAGACGTTGGACAGGGCAAGATATGACAAAATAATAATTTATAAATTATCAAGGGCTCATAAGGGAGGGGGGAGGGGGGAAAATGATGCCTGATGCCGGGGGCTTAAGTGGAGAGCAAACGTTTTGAGAATGATGAGGGCAATGAATGTACAAATGTGCTTTACACAATTGATATATGTATGGATTGTGATAAGAGTCGTATGAGCCCCTAATAAAACGATTAAAAAAATAAAATAATAAAAGCCTGGTAAAGAACAACAACAACAACAAAAAGAAATAGCATGGCATGTTTACAAAAATACCTTCCTGTGGGTGGGAGTGGCTAGTAGACAAATGCCAAAGGTGCGCGTGACTCGAGTGAAGCTCCGGCGGCAGTGTGTCATCGCGTGCATGGCGGCAGTGTGTCATCGCGTGCATCCCGGCAGTGTGTCATCGCGTGCATTGTGTCATCGCGTGCATCCTGGCAGTGTGTCATCGCGTGCATCCTGGCGTTCTGCATCCTCTGGAGTCAGAAATGAAAGTCACCGTTTCAGATTTGAAGAGCGCGGTTGACATTGGGTTTTCTGACTTCAAGCTAAGGCACAGCTTTCGTTTTCTTTTAAGAGGTTTTAGGGATCAAGGAAGAAATATGTTAGCAACGTCGCCGAGTACCATAAATGACATGTTGACGTACCTAATTGAATGTCCGCATTCGTCTACATAATCTACACACATGTATTTTAACCCCTGCCTGCCAAAGCTGCTTATAGAAGCAATTTCTTCTGCTCCCCACACATTTGGCTAGCAAAATGGAGAGACGCCAACAACATAATTAATACTTAGTGCCTGCCCTTACCCCCCTGAAACTGCAAAGCTTCGTTGAAAAGGCACAGTGTTCTGGGTTTGAATGGCAATTTTCTCCACCCATTTCAGCCGCCTGCAAGAAGGTGGCTTTGTGCGCTCCCAAGATGCCTCCGGCGTTGCTGTACTTCTCAGTATTTTATCTCTATATTTTGCAAGTGACTTGGGTCCCTTTTTCGTTTTGAAGCTCCTTTTAACTTCAAAAAAGATCTGACGATGCTTCCAGTTGTTTCATCGAATATAGAACAAGCAAATCCACACCTAATGCCTTCAGAAAATATTGAAATTTAAAATCAGATCCAAACTACAAACCTGGACTTTGAAGGCCATCTTCCTCACCCCACCCCACCCCTTTCTTTTTAAATGGGCAGTTGTCCTTCTGCCTTGGAATTATTCTGTGTAGATGATGGCAATTCCTTCTAAAAATCATCTTTAGCCATTGTTCCATTATATGTCAATTCCTGCTTAAAGGCAATAATTCCCACTAGGTCACAGTGTTTGGTGGTCTGTTGGTTATGCATTGGGCTGCTAACCAGAAATTCAGCAGTTCAAAACCAGTAGCTCCACAGGAGAAAGAGGAGGCTGTCTACTCCCATAAAGATTTAGTCTCAGAAACCCACAGGGGCTGTAAGTGGATCACGCCCTCTTGCGTTATTTCCTTTACTCTTTACAACAGTCTTATGAGGTAATCATAATTAAGCTTCTCATTTTATAGAGGCATTAGAAGGGTCCTATATGGTTCTGTGAGTCAGCATTGACAGATGGCAGGGAGGTTTATAGGAGTGTTTAGATGAATTCCAATGCCAGCCCTACAGCTCATTAGCTGGATGACGTGGCAGAGATTTAACCTCCCAATGAATCAATGTTCTCACGCTTACATTAGAACGATAGTATCTACATTATCGAGTATTGGAAAGAGTGAATGAATGATTATATTGAAAATGTTTACTGGGGTACCTGGTACACAGAACAATTCATAAGTGGTATTTGTCTTTCTACTCATGTTATATCTTTCAATATTGACTAGACAGTGTCTCCGTATTGCCCTGGACTATGTTCTTTCCTGTAACCACTAAGTAGTTCGAGCCTTCCATTTTCCTCTTTCCCCCCCAGCTCCACCCTCCTGCCTAATGCACTTGGGAAGAGCCCTGGGAGAACCAATAGCAAGGGTCTCAGCTGCTAACTGAAACCCACCCAGAGGCTCTAAGGATCTGCTTCCATAGAGCTTATAGTCAAGGAACCCTATGGAGTAGTTCTACTCCGTCACGTGAGTCTCTTTGAGTTAAAATCAACCCGTTGGCACCTGATAGCAATATTCTTGGTTTCATGACAATTTCTCTGTCAATCTACAATGGAAAATCCAACAACAGGGGCCCCATTTCTGTTTCCCTTTGGACATACACTCTTCCTTGGACAGACTCGCTTGTGCTCTACCTGTATTGTACCTCAAATATTAGCAGCGAAGGCTTGTGGATTTTCGGTCTCGGAAGGTATTCTTAATGAAATATAGAATTTCTAGGGAACGTAGAGATCTGGAGTGGCTCAGTGCGCCCAGGGACTGGCAGTGTTTGGGATCCTCCTCTTCGATTCTTACCATTCTCCTGTTCAGCCCAGAAATGATAGTTGCCTCCTTATCATTCTAGGAAAAAGAGAGTAATTGCTCCATCCTATTTTTCTGGGGGGAGCAGGGTGTAGGAGTATCTCGTATCTTTATGCATGCAAATGCCTTGAGCATAATATGCTTTGAACAGATATTTTATGAACAAGTTATCTCTGTGGGTGAATCTTGGATGTAGTGAAGAAAGCTAGCATTTTGTAACAGTTTAAAGCGTATCAAGCCCTGTTGTGTTGTTATCTCCTTTAATTTTTATGACAATCTTATGAGATCATCCTCATTAGTCTTCTCATTTTATAGAGGCACTAGAAGGATAAGGGCTTGCCAAAGTCTCATTAAAAGCACATGGTGGGGTTAGGCTTCAAACCCAGTGATTTTGACCTCAGAGATGCTACTATTTTATTTTCTACCCTCTACAGATCAAATACCCCCATACCATACAGGTGTTAAAGGGGTTTGAGTTGAGCTTTATCCAAATTCTGTGAGCTTCTATTTCCCACTGACATGACATGGGTTTATCACAGTCTCACTTTTGAAACTTAATACCAATTACTTTATAAAGAAGCCTTTACATCGGTAGTGAAATAAGGCAAAATAAAAGTGCAACTATCTTTGAATATTTTTAAGTTAGGAAAGAATTTAAAACATGTAATTGTTTTATTCAGATACAGAGGCTTTCTAAGGCTGAAGAATTAAATATCTTAAATGATTAACCTGGCTTTGTTATGCCTCCTTATAATTCAGTTAGAGATGACAATAAATAGGACCATCCTTATTCAGTGGAATCTGACTACATTTAAATTAGGACTAATTTTATGCTACACCTGATTTTCCTGGACTGATAGTATAGTTCTAGCTAGAGAAGGGGTGAGCAGTGACAAATTCACAGTCAATCCGTGACAAATGGAGTTGACAGGGGTGGGTTGGTGGTAGCGTTAGTGGTAGACGTGGTATTTGTGGTAGTGACAGTGGTGGAGGTTGTGGTGATGGTGATGAGTGTTGGTGGTGGAGGTGGTGGTGGTGGTAGGGTGGTGGTAGATGGTGGTAATGGTGGTGGAACTGATGGTGGGTGGCGATGGTGGCAGGTGGTGAGTGGTGGGTGGATGGTGGGTGGTGGTGGCGATAGCAGAGACTGCTCGATTGGAGCTCTTGTCAACTAGCCATCTAACATGACTCTGACCATTTGTCTTCCTCCTTCCTTGCTTGCCAAAGTTCAACTAGACGTAGAGATTAAATAAGTTGCTCCAAATCCAGCAACAGTTTTACTAAGCGTAAGTAAGCTGGTGTTAGTTCGAATCTTCGTGAACATGCCGCTAACGTCTGGTCTTGGACATGTGTCAAAAAGGAGTTTTATGCTCCCTTTGGGGAAAGAATACATGAGTTTCCCCAAAAAGTAAATAAAGCACGCAGCTTTTGAGCATCTTAATGTAACTCAGTCCAGGATACAGAACCATCACATGAACCCAGAACTCTCAAAACCAGTGCCAGCTTTAGGGTAATTATATTTCAACAGCGGAATGAGACTTAAACAAAAGTCATTGTGGACAAAGATTATAGCCTTTTTGTCAGTCCCATAATTATATGTGCCTATTCTTGATAGATTTTTATAGAGCCGGAAGAGAATTTCATGAATACCTTTCCTAACCCGTTATTATTATTTTATTTTTTTGAGAAAGGACTTTTTGGAGAACATTTCAGGTTAACTTATTTTCTGTGCCACAACGAATTAAATTAATTCATTAAAAATAAGGTTTTAGGGTTTTTTTTTTTCAATTTTAGTATTGTAGTACTTACTCTCTACCAGGCGCTGTCCCAAACACTGACCTGATTTGTTCCCTTCAGCAGAGCTGGACAGTGGGCTTTGAAACAGTCTTTATTGCACTGGTGAGTTAACTGGCTGTGGCTCTAGGTCAGGAGGTCCCCAGAAGCCGAGGGCAGGGTGGAAGTTGCGTGCTGCTCAGCCTGTGGTCGAGCTTGTGGCCTTCCCCACTGAACTGCTGTGGTTCTGAGCCCCACGGTTCCTGTCGCCACCTCCAACTGCCTGAGTGGAGTCTGATCGGCAAGGCAGGCTCCACATTGGACTCTGAATCGGAGTTTCCCATCTCATCTCTGTGGCAGAGGTTGAGCAATGTGATACGTTGTAAATGGAAACGGAAGTGTAAAGGCTGAAGAGGGCCTTTTGCTTGCTCTGAAGTGAAAACAGATGGTGGGAAACTGACTGCCCTTGGCCTGTGTGCAAGAAGGGCAAGCACTCAACCTCTGGGCTTGGTGGGGATGCAACTTAACAACACGCTGTGCTTGTTCTTGCCTTGCAGGGTCATTCCGCACGAACGGAGAATATTGACCATCCTGCAGTGGCTCACCCTGCCAGACAACGAGAGGTATTTGGGTTTTCCCTCTCCCCGTCTTTACCCCTGCTGCCTTCAGTACATTTCCAATTAGGCCAGAGTTGGTGACAAACCAGATGGACTGTGAAACAGAGCTGCCGCCAAGGCTTGCCATTATGAAACCTTTTATGGTTCTTCCCTGTAAGCATTGCATCTCTAAGAAGGATGCAGTGAACTTTGGTTATTGGGGACCATTTAATTACATGGATTACTGCGGCAATGAATCCTAGTCGTGGCATCAGCACTTCAGGGAGTGTTCTTGGCTTTGATAAGGGCACCAGTCAAGAAGTAGGGAAACAGTAAGACTGATGCTCACCTTGAAGGAGTCGTTCTCCAGCCTCTGGATCGACTGGCCCCTGTGAGTTATCACTGGACTGGGCTCTGTTGTCTTGGGGATCAGAGACCTGACTACCCTGGGGTTGTCTCTTCTGGGGCTTTTGACTCTTGATGGTAAAAGGCAGTTACTACAGTGAGGCTAGGAAAGGGGAGGGGCTAGTAATTGTGGAAGCAATAAGACTAAAAAGAAATAAAGTGAAAAGAGAGAGAAGAGTTTCCCACCAGATAAAGAACAGTGGTTGGGGAGATTACTTCCTTTTGAAAGCGTGTAGAGATAGGTGCTGTTTGTGTGTGCTGTTGGAGAGACTCTGAGCCCTGGCTTCCCCACAGGCCTTCCGTCTATGCCTTCTATTCGGAGCAACCTGATTTCGCTGGACACAAATACGGCCCCTTTGGCTCCGAGGTTAGTAACTTCCCCTCTGCCGGAGGAGAACCTGTGTCCCAGGCTCCCCGGTCTACCGGCCTCATGCCAGGATTTCTGCAGCATCTCTTGGACAGTTTGTCTCTCTAAGGTTTATTCTTAATCAACCGTTACAAGACTCAGAACATTTAAAAAATCTGAAGCTGCCTATGCCTCTTGCATGAACTTGCTTTGCAGATTGATTTGGTGTTGAGACGTGTCCTGAGCTCGGTGTTCATGGGAATGGAAGCGTCTCCCAGCCTAGCTGGGCTCCGTCAGCAGGTGGAAGGTGGGAGGCAGAGGAATGTGGAGGTCCAATGGGCAACACTAACCGTTTTGTTCCCTCAGAGTGAGTCTGGAAAGTAGCTTTAGCAAGGCCAGTCAACTTGCCAAATCTTAAAGCATCGGACACTTTTACTTAATAAACGTTGAGAAGTGTCTATGCCTGGGAAACAATGGACACAATAAAAAGTGTAAACCTTTTCATCACTGCCCGCCTCCCAAAGTGAAACGAGTTCTAAATTGAGAGGGATACGCCATTTAATAAATCTGTTTAACAAACAGCATCGATCGATACTCAGGAATCGTAGTAGAGAACAACGTATGTGTCAGGGAATGTCCAATGTAACTTCAAATTTAGGAACTGTGTGTGTGTGTGTGTAATGTTCTTTCCCATCATTGAAATGGAATCTTTCGGGAAGTGCAGCTTCACTTATTTGAAAACATGATCGACTTTGCACATGTAAACCTGAGCACATTTTAAAGGGCATTCACCCTTCTTAATGGGTGGTGAGGTCTACATCAGTCGTAACACTTGCTTTTGGATGAGAACTTACTTTAAAAAAAAACAGACTCTTGGTCTTCTAAAAGTCTCCGACAAATGTTGACCACCGCTCACTTCACTGCACTCTGCACGGTGATGAGTGAGAGAGATAGATATATCTTGGTTTAAGTACTTCTGAGGGAACTGGCATATGTCTACATAAAGCTCGTAAATACTGAGCCATACGTTTTTCTGAGTACTTTTAACACGGTCTGAAAATAACCATTTCTGCGGCGATTTGATTTTTAAGCACTAGAAACTAATGTCTACACAAAACTATTCTTAGTTTTTCTTAAATCATGGGGGTTCACTTGAGCCCAGCCCTCTTTTTCTCTAGCCCTTTGGTTCAATTATTGTTGCTGTTGATTATGAAACACAAACGATAAGTTGAGATAAATAGTTGTCTGCATGAAACACATCTTATTTTGCTGGGAAAGATTAAGCTTTGAGATTAATCTAAAGCAAACACAGGACCACATTTTATTAAAATGGTAAGACAACAAAAATGAAAAGTAATCTCAACCAAACAAAAAACAATTGAGCAGTTCCATGCACCTGATTTAAATTCCAACTTTGGTTATAAAATCTCTGAAAAGACCCAGTGAGGCAGGCAAGACTGACAGCGCTATAGTGGTTCTTTTATAAATTATCAAGGGTTGGTTCATTGAGGGAGGGAGGGTACAGGGAAAATGAGCTGATACCAAGGGGTCGAGTAGAAAGGACATGTTTTGAAAATGATGATGGCAACATATGTACAAAGGTGCTAGACACAACGGATGTCTGTATGGATTGTGATAAGAGTTGGTTGAGCGCCCAATAAAATGATTAACAACAACAACAAAAAAAGGAGGGAGAGAGGTATTTTGAGAGGTTTGAGGGTTGGTCAGGTCATGTGGCTAGGAAGTGGTGAACTTGGGAGACAGAGCTCCGGACCTTCAATTCCCAGGTGAGATTGCTCCCGTTGGGGCCATTGTGCCCTTCTGCAACCTATGTGCGGTCAACCAAGCGGTCAGCCAGTTAGTACATAGGTCCCAACTGGACCGAACTTTTTCTTGGTGTCAGAATTGGATTTTTTACAATACTGATGTGGCATAACTGTCATGTCTTCATTTCCTTTAAAATGTTAGGTTGATGATAAGAACACATGGTCTTTTTCTAAGCAGCTTCTTTGGATTTCAGATGTGTGTAATGAATTGCAATGGCTGATTTGTGTGTGTGCTTAATGAAGAAGTGAAATGATAGTCCTTTTATTTTACTTCCTTAAAATACTGAGCAATTACTAATTGAAGCACGATATTGAATGTTTTAATCTGCTTAATTGGTGATTGTATGCCCAGGGCAGCTCTTAAATATGCACACTGGAGTCCCCCTGCCATGGTATTCTGAAGTAAAATATTGGCGATGCTTCATGTTCTTTTCAATATCACTATATGTTGTAGCCAGAGATATATTCTGTGATAACCACTGGGGAAGCCACTCTTGTTTAGATACCTTTGAGTATCTTTCATGGTGTTAACCTGAACAATTGCTTGTCATAAGACAAAGGCCGTTTCTAGGTTGCAACTATTTCTCACTGGGTTCCCGAAATCTTATTTTCAGAAAAAGGAAAATCAAGATAGTGTGCATATTTAAAACACAAAATCAAAGCGACAAAATTTCTCTTCTGTAGCAGACCAATTAGCCTATGTCATGATGTTTGTGGGATGTGTCAAGGTTATATAAACTGAAAGGCTATTTAAAAAATCACAAATGTGGTCTTGTTAATTTAAAAAATGAGAAAATACCTTGTGTTTGATGTTTAATCAAAATAACTCTTTCTAGCAAAATGCTGTGTGCCACACGAAGAAGAGTGGACCTGTGGGCCGTGGCGCTTCTGTCATCTGATATTTGAGTGCAATTTTTCCCCTTTTCCTGATTACACTCAAGGGCGGTAAACTGAGATGACCAGACTTTGAGACTTAGCATCAAGATGTGTTACTCCTGGTTTCATAGTGTAATGGTGAATGTTCCAAAAATATGCTTGCTTTTGATTATTGGCACAATCTTTTTTTTTATCTTCTACGCTCTCTCTGTGACCCCTCTTTGGGCTGCTCTTCCAGGTCTAGAGGCAGAGCTTTGGCTGGCTAGTTCTTAGCTTCAGTTGGCAAAGGATCCTTCTGAAAAGCAGGGCAGTTTGCCCCTCTCCCTCTCCATACTTAATAACCGCAGGCTAAAATCTTGTCCAGTCAGGCTGAAGTATGGCTGGTTGATGAGAACTTCGCTTTCGTCTACCTCTAACATTCGAAGGGGGAAATCCGCGCCATGTAGTCACTGGATGAAAACCCATCTGGCTAAACCCTGCCTTCCCCCCCACCCCCACCCCCCCCACCCCTCTGCTGCTCCTTTAACCCGCTGCCATTGGAAGGCTCGCCTTTGAGGCTCCCGGAATGTTGAGTTCTCTTGCCAAAAGGCCTAGAGTCTGATGGGCCGAGTTGAGCGCTAGCGGAATGTGTTCAGTGACCATGTCATGGAAACCCTCTTCTTCCTTTTGCTGCTCTTCCATGGAGATTTGCCTAAACCTCGAAGCATCCAAAGCAAACCCAAACCCAAACTAAACCAGATCGGTGGGGCTGTGCCTTTTAATCGCTCCACTGGACAGAGAGGATGGGACAGAAACGGAAGTGCCTTTGCAGCCGCTTTGCCTGGGAACAGTGCGAGATCGCATGGCCCGAGCCCTCCTCGGATCCACTAACCTTGGTACTCCTCCTGCCCGCCTTGCATCTGAATGACTCTGAACCGCTCCTTCAGCCTCGAGAAGTCAGCTAGCTAGATAGCAGAGCTTGCAGCTTCAGTTCACCTTTGCACCATCAGCAAATCAGGGGTCTGATGTCCCCCAGCAATGACAAGTCATCAAAGGCTATCGCCCTTCCTCCCAGTCTGTGTCAGCCTGTACTGCTGTCTGGATTTAAAATTAAAAAAAAAATTTTTAAGCATAACATTGCCTCTCCCACATCCCGATAGGGCGTTTCTGATAGCATGTAAGTAGACTCTTGGTCTGTACACCAAGGTCAAGAGAACTCGATGACTTTTAACTTGAACTTAATTTCCAAAGAGAATTTTCAAGAGAGGTTCTACCTGTGGTCATTCCTGGGCTTGGCCTTCCTCTGTACCGGAAGGCGAAATTCTCAGGATTCTAGAAGTTCTCTAGCCTACTGTAAGTCCCAGTTTGTGACATCCATTCATGATTGAGAAAGGTTGCTTATAATGATGCTTCCCTCCCTCAATGGCCTCTTAGTTTCCCCCTCTGGTATTTGTCAATAAAGGTGACCATTGCTTTGCGGGAGTGAACAGATGCCCACCACATCCCGAATTGGAACCTCCTACGTGGACCTAGTCACCTTGAAGTGACTAAAGTCCTAGTATTCTGGTTCTGTTTTAAACTAGAACGTTTCAAAGCCAAGGACCAGCCTCTCCCTACTGTAGGAGGAATTATGGAGCATAGACCGTCTATGGCATCCTCCAATCTACCCATGAGCAGGCTCGTAGCCAGCAAGTGACTGGGTTCTCATGAACTATATTCTTGTTCTCAGTGATGAAGCTGCGATTGCAGCAGCAAGATTGATTCGGGAGAGTTCTCTTTACTGAGTACCTAACTCACCCCGAAGGCTAGCTTTTCCTCACCCGAGGAGCCTTAGTTTTCCTGACTGCTGAGCCCAGCGAGCCAAGCGTGAGCTTAATGATCTGGCCCAGAGGGACAGACGACTTCTGAGGCCAGACCTCTCTATCCGCCAGTACAGGAGAGTAGTTATGGCTCATCTCTTGCTCCGGCTAAGAGGCCTAAGAGGAAAGTTGCCCCTAAGAGGAGACAGGAAAGACCAGTTGCTCCTCCCAAGAAAAGAAGAAGAAAATTTCATAGGATGGATCATTATGCTGCGGAAGCTCGTCAGGACAAAGTAAGTTTATCCGTTGTTCCAAAGCTTTGTGGCGGGCAGGCCTGAATGACAGTTTCCTTCGGTTCTTGGCTTGAAAATCTGCTGAGTGAATACATTTTAGGAAAACTTTGGTGTGTTGTCTTTGGCTACAAATCCAGAAGAATCTGG
>NW_022103896.1:19835934-19842798 GCF_000313985.2 Echinops telfairi
GGGGAAGGGTTGGAAAGGAAGATCTTCTATTTTCTCTACAGCTAGTTGTCCCCTTACTAGTATTAACATTCAGACTAGTGTAACTGTTACAATGCCTGTTGGTTTTGCCATGTCTGGATGATTACCCAGCTTGGCACTATGGAAAGACACTGTAGGATAGAACTTGATAGGGAATTGATCTCGATTAATGGTCCGTACCTCCAGAGGTCGAAACGTTCTTAGATTCTGCACAAGGGGACAGCTGAGATAGCAATAACGAGAGAACAATGGCCAGAAACCATTGTGTGTTTTTGCTTCTCACAGTGATGTGAGTACTCGCTTCTTTGCAGTTCCTATACATTGCTGCCTTTCCTGAAACAGCCAGATACTTCTGAAGAAATGTCTTATTTATGGTTGTCTGATTTGATGACTTAGAAGCAGGCACAGCATTGTCTTACTTGAGTTGCCCTGCTGAGTAAAGCAGAGGAAGTCCTGGCCAAGGATCAACATATGTTGTGCATTTGGGATCCCTGCGAGTAAGCCAAACAGCCTCAGAAGGACACTGGTGTCTCAGAAGTGAATGTTGCTTGGCTTCACATCTGTTGGTCCATTCAGATTACACTTCGCACAGAGCTCTGCAACTTTCAGTTGTGGTGCACGCGTCCCAGGAGGATTTGAAATACTGGCCCGTCTTGAAGGCATAATTTGCACCTCGTCTCTCTGATGATCTTGTGTGAAAAGTGGTCTTGTTCATCTGAGAAGATCCTAGTGGAAGATAAAGCGTGTCTGAGTAAACTGCCGTGCGAGCTCGTGTGTTCCTATCACAGTAATCTTGGGTGTTTGTGCCTGGTTGTAGCAAGGTTGTAAACTTCATCTGAAAGTATGGTCCAGTATTTATTTGTCTGATGGGATCCTTCTGGAAAACCTTCCCAGGGCCTACTTGGAAATGAGAGCTAAAGGAAAGCCTCCCATATGTGCGAGTGTAGGAGCGCACATGTGGTTAGAAGCTTCTATTTGAGCCGAGAAAATGAGAGCTGGATCATGTTTCTGAGGCTTTGAAGTTGCTTTTTTACAGGGAAGACCTGAGTTTTCTTTCTTTTTAAGGCTAAATAGGAAAACTTCTAGAACAGACTTAATGGTTCACTTCATTTAAGTTAGAATTCTTGTGGACTTCAGTTCACGCAGCATCTCAGTCTTTTAGAGGAAGGAGTTCGCTTGAGAAGCAACGGCTCCTTTCTTAGAGCAGAGGTTCTTCTCTCGAGAATCCACTCTCCCGAGGCCCCTGGGGAGCTCTTGGGACCTTGGTGGATCTCATGGTGCTGATGGCGTCCTAATCCAGCATCTTGTAGCTGCTACCTTTGCATTTTTGATTCACATAGTCTTCATCTTCAGGCCATGATTCAAATCCTCATGTGATTTCACCACCGGGCACAAGAGGATTCTATCTATCTGACTTTCGGTTACTCTCCACCTTCTTGCATTGAAAGCACATGGTTATCGTCTAAGAAGGCCACTTTGTCTCTGAAAAAGAATATCCCTACGTAATACAAGGGACATCAAAAAAAGGTTCATGGAAAAGTGGAAGTAAGCAACAATGGGATTTCTTCCCAAAGGTTTTGAAGGCCCCCAGTATTTGTTACTTTCAAATCAAAATAAAACTTCAAGGGGATACTTTAATCCTCTGGAAAATGGGGAAGCCGGATTCCTGTTAAGAAAGGCAGGCGAATCTCAGACAAAGCTCTGCCTCGGGCCCTGAAGTTTGTTTTGTTTGTTTGTTTTTGTTTTCCCCCCCAGAATGTTCAAGGGGTAGAAGACAAACGTGTGAGAAGCGGAAAGGGGAGGGAGGGGAACGCTCTAGGGACTAACTTGCTTCTTTTTTCAGATGACAAATCCTCTGAGGGAAATTGACAAAACCGTGGGGCAATTAATGGACGGACTGAAACAATTAAAGCTGCATCGCTGTGTAAACGTCATCTTTGTGGGAGATCACGGTAAAGCTTTGTTTCTGTGCTGCGAGAATGGAGCCCTGCACGGTGTTTGTGGGACTTGGAAAAGGGGGGTTGAGTGAAGGAGCCCTGCTCTCTGAGCCAAGCTTGGGCCCTCCTTTGTCGGGGTGTGGGAGAAGTAGTCACCAAGTCCCGACTCAGAAGTCCGAGAGGGACGCAATTTGATCAAAAGCAGGCACAACCTGCGTCTTCTTCTTCCTTCTTTCCAGGAAAGCCTTCTGCACACAAATCTGTCTTTTATTAAAGTGTCAAGGGCCATTTGCTGGGACGCGGGCGGCTTTTCCTGTGTATGTGACTTATCAGGTGGTCGTAAGACCTCACTGCCAGACAAATCCCCAAAGACGTGGCTGAAAAATAAATGTAGATATGATAAGGAGACAGACACATAGGATTCTTGTCCGGGAAGTAACATGTAGATAAAACCATTCCCCAGCCTTGTCGGAAGGAACTTATGGTCCAGCTGGGAGAGAACCTTGCTGCAGTAAGAAGCGATGATTTTTACTGTGTGGTGTTGAATTAAAATTCCACCTCATGGTTTTTCTAAGCCAATTTATATTAAAACAGAACTTTCTGTTCTTGTTAATCAAGAGCATCCATCGTAAATATTGTTCGGTTGCAGAGCTGGGGCAGGGAGCCACAGTGAGCTTTTTGCCCGGGAATGGAGATTGAGTTCTAGAGGTCCAGAGTGAAATAGGGGCCCTGGAATGCTGGGCCGCTGCCTTCTAGCAGAAGGCTTGGGAGAGGGAACATTGGCTGGCTCTTTGGGTGGGAACTGTGATGCTTCTGTCAGGAATGAGGGCCGTACCTGCCTGGCCTAAGTGTCTACTTCTGGACTTAACATTTCCCCTGACAGGACAGGGAATGTGGAGCACACATCACAGCTGATTCTGTTTAAGGTGCCCTGAGGGCCCGAGAGCATTTGGTCACATGCTGAGAAGTAGATGTGTCCCATGGAGTCTACTGGGGCAGTATAGAGGCGCTGATTGATTAAAGCCTTATCTTGCCCATATGTAGACTATGTGATGAGGGGCTCTGTTTTTTTTTGGTTTGGACAGGCCAGGCCATGTCTTTCTTAAAAGGCAGCATGGTCTTGTGTTTAGAGTATCGGCAAGGGAGTTTGATTTATGCTCTGCCTCGTAAGTAGTATCCAGGGACATCCAGTGCATTTATTTGTCTCCCAGAGGGTTTCAAAGTTAAACATCAGACTACATTTCTCTCTCTCCTCTTCCTTCCAATTAGATCGGACAAAAATATAGAGGGTCTGATGTGGTGTCCCAGGATAGAATGCTTTGAATTTTTCCAGATTCTGACTACTCTGGGTTACACAAAACCCAAACCAAACTCAGGTTCTTTTGAGTCAGTTTGGACTCAGAGCGACTCCGTAGGACAGGGTCAAACTAACTGCTCCTGTGTACAGTGTCGGAGACTGTCACTCTTTATGAGAGTAGAAGGGCTCGTCTTTCTCCCTTGGTGCAGCTGGTGGTTTTGAACTGATGGCCTTGTAATTAGCAGGCCAACACATAAGCCACTACACCACCAGGGCTGCAAGATTCTGGGAAAAATTTCTGGAAAAGTTTCATTATCTTTTCATTTCATCCCCGCTCCCACCCCTGCTGCAACTCCTGCAAAGAATTTTATGAAGCCCCCTTGTATTTGTTTATTATCTAATTTTAGGATATTTCTTTACAAAACAATTCTTCCCATTTTGAGAATATCCAGAGGAATCCTGTGGTACAGTGTTTCCAAGTTGGGCTGCTCTGCAGCGTCAGCAGTTCGAAGTCACCAGCCACTTCTTGGGAGAAAGACAGGACTTTCTACTTCCATAAACAGCTACAGTCTCAGAAACTCACAGGGGCAGTGGCCATTCATGCCATTAGATATTGCAAAGGGGCAGTTTGAAACCTTCCCGTGGTTGTTGTCAGTCGTCGTTAGGTTGATTCTGACTTCCTGGGAGCTCAGGTGTGCAGAGTAAAACTATGTTCCATAGGATCATTAGGGCTGGACTTCTGGAAGTGGATCTCCAAGCTTTTGATAGGTGCTTCTGGGTGGGTTTGAACTGCCAGCCTTCCTGCTAGTAGACAAGCATCTCACCTCTTGTGTCACCTTAAACTTTCATAGTTCCATGTACACTTAAACTTAGAAAAATGACAATAAATGTCACACCCAGTGTCTATTGCTTCTGACTTTTAACTTTAATAACAAAACTAAACAAAATATTGATTAAACAATTCCCCTTCCGGCAGCAAGAAATTCATTTGGGGGAGGAGGAAGAGGAATGTTTACTGGTTAACAGCATTTCCTGGTAGCCTTGTGCCTTGTGCCGTAGCTCAAGCACTCTGCTGCCAACCAAAAGGTCGGTGGTTTGAATCCACCAGCAGCTCTGAGGAGGCAGTGTGCTTTCATATAGATCTACAGCCTTGGAAAACCAATGGGGTAGGTCTTCTCTGTCCTATGGGGGTCACTGTGAGTTGGGATTGACTTGATGGCTGTAGGTTGACCGCTTTTTGAGTTCTATCCATCAGCTCTTCAGTTCTGACTTACTACATTGTTGACAACTCTTTGTCAGGGTTATTTTGTTTCTCAGTTGGGATGGAGTAGGAACTGACTCTCCCCCCCCCCGCCCCCCCATCTCTTGTTACCAGTATTGTTTTGTCAGTAACATCCAAGGCCACCAGTGGAGAGCATGCAAGGACTAGTGATTATGAGCTCAAGGCAGGAGATACATTAAAGAGCAAGCTGGAGAATGACATTTTGTAAAAGACATACAGAACTGTCTATTCCATTTGTTTACACCACCCCAGCTGGGAAGAGTTTTGAAGCAATCTAAATTTTTCTTGTAGCAAATAGATCTTTTTCATAATGACTGGGTAAATAGATTATCTTTTACAATCATGGTTACTTGGCCTTGGCAGATCTGGTGAATGACTTCAGATGCTCATCAGGGGCTGCATTATTAGTCTTCTAGTGCTTGCAAAATGAGGTGGCCAAATTACAGATTCTCTTGAAAGCATCAGAGAAAGGGTCATGAGAAATGATAAAAGTCAAGTTAAGAAATCTCAAAAAAGAAGGAAATTCCAATGAAGTTGTTAAAAACCAGTAAAAGGCACAGAATCTTTAGTGCCTGTAGTAGGATTTTAATTTTAAGTATTTCCAACATGTTGTTTTTTTCCTCCCCACAGGAATGGAAGATGTCACATGCGATAGAACTGAGTTCTTGAGCAATTACCTGACTAATGTGGATGATGTTATTTTAGTTCCTGGAGCGCTAGGAAGAATCCGTTCCAAGTTTAGCAATAATGCTAAATGTAAGTTGATTTGTAAAATACTGAGTTGTGATAGCGGTACTCCAGGGGATTAAGTAAGGCTTTGTCTCCAAAATTAGGCTATTGTTGTTGTTAGTGCCCGCGAGTCAGTTCTGACTCATAGGGACCGTATGTACAACGAAACCCTGTCCAGTCCTGTGCCATCTTCACAGTTGTTCCTATGTTTGAGCTCATAGATGGAGCCGCTGCGTCCATGAGTCTTGTGGATGGCCTTCCTTTTTTTTTTGATACCCTGCTACTTTACCAAACATGGTGTCCTTCTCCGGGGATTGGTCTCCCCTGACAACATTCTCAAAGTACATGAGATCTCACCATTGTTGCCTGTAAGGAACATTCTTGAGACTTGTGTGGAGGTTCTAGCAGGGGAGTGCAGCTACTCATATACCCTTGACTGGAGGATGGTCCTCTTTCTACCAGGGGAAGGTCGTCCTCTTCAACCAAGCATGTAGCTTCGGGAGGGACGCACATGGAGTGGTGAGGGAGGAATGGGACACCTGCCTAGCCAGCCAGACCAGCAGAGTCAGCCCTGGCGATCAATGGGATGACAGATGTCGCAGCCAGATTGCCCTCAGCTGTCCTTCCAACAGATGTGTTTGTTCTTTTGGCAGTCCAAGGTACTTTCATTATCCTTCCCCAGCACCATCCTCCACATGTGTCCATTCTTCTACTTTGATGAGTGGCCTTAAGTCATTTTAACTCCCTCAGCCTTAGTTGAACAATCTGACAAATGGGCATGATCAGAGCAGTAACGATCCTTCAGGGTTGTTGTGAACATTAACCAGTACATATCACGAGAATGGTTCCTAGTAGTTAGCAGCCTTACATAAGCGTTTGCTAGTGTTCTGATCATGACAGAAGGTACTTAATTTGAAGGATATTTATAACCACAAACTTCTGTTTACAAGAAAGGAGCTTTTTAACAAGAGGGTCAGTCTTAGCCTTTAGCTATCCATGACAGCTCAGCAGAACACTTCGTCCCTGAAGGTTCCTCAGGAGGGAACCATATTAAACCGTTGGGAGTTGGCAGTTGTTTGAAAAGATTAGAAATAAAATAAACAGGTGTAATATTTTTCCATTCTTTTTTGGGTTTCATTTCCATTTGTTTATTTATTTTTAATTTTAAAATATGTTATTGGGAGCTCTCGTATAACTCTTATCTCAATCCATGCATCCATCCATTGTGTCAAGCACATTTGTACATTTGTTGCCATCATTCTCAAAACATTTGCTTTCTACTTGAGCCCTTGGTATCAGCTCCTCATTTTTTCCCCTCCCTCTCTATCCTCCCTCAGGAACCCTTGATAATTTATAAATAATACTATTTTTTCATGTCTTACACTGTCCGATGTCTCCCTTCACCCACTTTTCTGTTGTCCGTCCCGCTGGGAGGGGCTTATATGTAGATCCTTGTGATCGTTCCCCCTTTCTCTTCCACCTTCCCCTCCCCCTTCCCCTCCTGGTATCGCTGCTCTCATTATTGGTCCTGTGGGGTTTATCTGTCCTGGATTCACTGTGTTTCCAGCTCTGATCTGTACCAGTGTACATGCTCTGATCTA
>NW_022103896.1:19843755-19881707 GCF_000313985.2 Echinops telfairi
TCCAGATTGTTTATCCCACCTATCTTATCTAGATAGCCCTGCAGAGATAATAAGCAACAAAAGAAAACAAAACAACAACAACAAATGACAATAAAAGAAAAGCCTGTAAATAGTTCAAGGTCTGTTTGTTGGCCTTTAGGAGTGTTTTCCGGTCGAGTCTGATGGGGTGCCATGCCCTGGCCCCACAGTCTAGTTTTGATTTTCCCTGAGGACTTCCTTGCTCTGTTCCCCTTCCTTTAAAAAAATTTTTTTTATTTAACTTTTTGTTGTGAATTGGGTCTTTATAGGACAGATGGACTTTCCATTCAAGAATTCTTGCACATCTTGTTCATGCCATTGGTTGTAATCCCCGCAACGTCACATCCCTCATCCCCACTTCCTCCTTGTGCTGCCTGTTTCCATTCCCCCCTTTTAGCCCTTCCTGCCTTCTGAACGTGGTTCTTGGGCAGACGCATCCCCTTCAATCTTGAATAGCTTGTGTACCTCCCTAGTGTTATTTCTTGTCTTATCAGCCTCTCTATTATTTCACTGAAAATTGGGGGCGAGTTTAATTCCAGGCCCCATACTCTCAGGGGTTCCACTAGTCTCTATCTGACCAGTAAGCTTAGTCATTTTTATTTTGTGTTTCGGTCCACATTTTTCTCCCACTCTATTCAAACGTTTCTACTGTGATACCTTTCAGAATAGTCGTTGCAGTCAGTCGCTGGGTATCAGGTAGTTCTGTGGGTCTCGGAGTTTCGTATGGTGAAGTTTGTATGGTCCATTCATTCTTTGGACTAATTGTGTAGCAGGAGTAATCTTGCTGCTTATATTTATACAGTCTGGTGATGATGGGCCACTGACAGTGTTTTTATTTGTAAACTAAGATGTTTTAGGTGCCACCTGAACGTTCTCTTTGGAGAACGTGTAGTTTTAGAGATGCTACATCTTGAAGCAACAACAGCATTCTCTAGAGCTCCTTTAGCCCTGGGACTAAGAAATCACTGGCATCAGCTGTAAATTTTTGCAAATTTAAGTTTTCCTAAGTTAAATTCCCAAGTCAATGAAACTGGGAAATGTCCAGGTTCTGCTCCAGGCCACTTTGTGCAGCCCGCAGCATGCTGTGTGTCTGTGTCCTCTCCCCTGTCCTCAGTGCCCTCTCTTCTTCTCGCTGCTTGAGGGGGCCCAGCCCGTGCCACAGACTGGATGCATTCATGTGACCAGGGCACCTCTGGGTTTTTGCATTTGCTAATGGAGAATGGTTCTGTTTATTTTGAGAGGCAGTTAGACAAATGTAATGAGGAGGTTGTTTAATAGTGGCTGAAAACATCCCTGGGCCCATCGCATCGTAGCTTTCAGCAACGAAATATTCAGCAGTTTAAAAACACGTTCTACATAAAGAGGCTTACAAAAGTTTGTAGAAGACTTCAAGGATCTTTTGGTTCCATTTTTCAGTGAACTTTCTGAAGCTCCCCTGTATGCATACTCATACGTTAGATTAAATTTAGATCCACGCATAACACATGGTCCAAGATATAAAAATGGTGTTTCGATGAGATTTTGGTTACATCACTGTTTCAGCTAGGTAAAAAAAATCTCATTGAAATCCTTTTAAGAGCCTGTCTGATGAATATTATCGCCCTTTACAGACAGTAGAAATCAAGGTTCAGAAGAAAGTAACTTACTCGGAATTCGACAGGTAGTAAGTAGCACAGCTGGGAATTTGAACCCCAATCTGTTGATTCTTATACTCCATGTTATGCGGGCTGGTGGTGGGGGCCTCTTCCTCACATATCAAGAGAGCAGGAGAGGATTTCAGAATTAAGGATCGACCTCTCTAACATGGAATCAAGAATTTGCCCTGGTGCCGTAATGTCCAATACCTATTGGACTGCTACCCACAAGGTCAGCTGTTCAAACCCACCAGCTGCTCCATGGGAGAAAAATGAGGCTTTCGCTGACGGTCTCTATGAATAGAACTGACTCCGTGGCCTTGAGTGTGTTTGAGTAAGCCTTCGGGGTTTATCTGAGCTCTAGATGGCCCCATGCTGCTTATCAAAGAACATGAACTGAATTCTTCATCCCTTCATGATTAAGGTTTATGAGGCCAAAGAGCACAGAGATTCAAACTGTGTCTTGCTCAATCACACTGCTGGTGTCCTGCTTCTTAATGCCCATATTCTGAGCGAGGAATAATCATACTTGCTGCTGAGGCAGTAGTGAGCTGAGCAACCACAGTGTAAGGGCCTGCACAGCTCTGGTAGGACATTCGCCACAGTGTCAATTCATTTATGCCTGACGCTCACCATTCTTACTGATCTCGCTTTCCCTGAACCAGTGATGGACCTAACATGAAGTCCAATGGAATCTACAATTGAGCGGCAGAATTCTTAGTTCTACAACTTAATGTTTTGGCAAACGTCTTTGAGGTGTGCATATGTCTTCCCAAAGGCAAATTTGTCCATGCATTTCCAACCAATCTGATCAAAACTATTAACACAAATGCCTACTATGTGCCGGTAGCAGAGAGAGAGCATCCCATGCTGTCGACAAGGCCTGCTCCACTGGTCCCTACATCCCAGGGCCGGCCACCTCACGGCATTTGGCATCTCTCCTGAACAGTGCTTTCCTTTCAGCTATTTCTGTAATGACATGCTCAAGCAAATGATTGCAAAGCAATGCAAAGTCCAACCAACATACAATCTCCTCCTTTTCCCCACACTCCTTTCCACAGGGCACCTTCTGATAGGAGACTGCTGCCCACAGTTTATACACAGCCATAGTTTCAGGGTCTTGACACAAATATCCTTGTTTGCTGTTAGAGAAAATGAAGGGGCACACAGATATGCATATGGCTGGAGAGGTCTGCAGCTCCGGAATTGCTGCTGTTACTGAGTTCCACGGAGTTACGGCAACCCCATCGGCAGACTTCAACTGCCCTATAGGGCTTTTGAGGCTACAACCTTTATAGGAGCAAATGTCTTCTTCTTTTTTTTTTTTTTCCTGTGGAGCCATCGGTGGGTTAAAACCAGCAACCTTTTGGTGAGAAGCCGAATGCTTAACTATTACACTACCAGGGTCCTAGCTACGTGATATTACTGTGGAAACAAGACTGCTTTGAAAACAATTACTATGTGCATGAGAAGATTCATCTTAAAGGTAGATGAAAGCCTGCTACCCACGTCTGCAGATAAATAGAAACTGACATTGAAAAGTCCCAGATGACCAGCTGAGTTCCCGAAGTTAAGCTGCAAATCAACCACGACCAGGCTCCAGAGAGACCATTTGGAGAATGCGAAGAGACGGTTTGCCATCAGAATCCCGGTGCTGCCACAGCAGGAATTCTTTCCAGAAGAGGAAACCCAGCTCCAGCAGGGATGCTCTTTCCTTAGGGATTTGGTCCACAGGTTTCGCTGCATGTCACTCAAACAGACATTAAATACCACATACAAGTTCATGCATATTTTAAATGTGTTCACATAGGTTTTAAAGCATTGGGGTGGTAGCCCTTCTGGGGGAATAAACAAGAAAGTATTGGGTCCCTTGCCTTGAAAATGATTCCTCTCAATCTGTCCGTCACCTCTTTTGAAATCCTTTCCTTCTTCTCTCTTTAAACAGATGACCCGAAAGCCATCCTAGCCAACCTCACGGTAAGTAGTGCACGTCTCCTGGCTGATGGCCGCAGCCCGTGCTGCCTGAGAGCCTGTGTGCCCCTGGCCTGCTGACAGTTGCGGGCATCCTGATGGATTTGGCAGTGTTATGAACTGAGAGTATTTGATCCTTCCATTAGAGCTGAAAAGTAGTCATTCATGATTCAACAAATCTTTACTCCCTCTGAGCCAGATCTGCCCACCAGCCTGTTGCATGGCTCCTGGTTCAGGACGGGGACCTGAAAAAGCATATAAGCGTTGGTCTACACACGTGCTGCCCCCGCCCCCTGCCTGCCTGCCTTCCTTGAATTGACTCAATGTAGACAGAAAAGGAAGGCCTTGAAGTTTGAATGGTTCTCAGTGGTGGTCTCTTGGGTCTGAAATGTATCTGAAAAATTCCTAACTCCTCTCTGACAACCTTCTCTAAAGTATCATCCCCAAAGTCTTCTAATCTCTTTTTGAGCCTATTTGTTTTCAGTTTGTAGTATTTGATATGGGGTTAAAAAAAATCCCCTTTATTCACTATTCAAGCTTTGGTTTGGGTTAAAAACTCATGCAACTTTCTAGAGGGTTACTAGGGTTTTTTCTGGAAGACAGGCCTTGTAAAGCCTACTTTCCATTTAATTTTCAGTGTAAAAGACCAGATCAGCACTTTAAGCCTTACATGAAACAGCATCTTCCCAAGCGTCTGCACTATGCCTACAACAGAAGAATTGAAGACATCCATCTATTGGTGGAACGCAGATGGCATGTCGCAAGGTAACCTGGGAATTGGCCAGCCCTTTCTCATCATCATATCATCTGGAGTGCTTTAAGGTTCTGAGCCATCGGAACAAAAAACTCTCAGTGGGAAACCTCTCACTGTTTCCAAAGATTTTGAATGCCAAATAAACAATTAGCACGGAGACAGTGCGTTTCTGTGTTCTGGATCTCAGCCTCTCAATGTCTCTTTGTAGCATCTCGCATCTGGGTGTGGGTTTCTCTTTTGTTTTTGTGTTTTGAATGTGCATGCTACTTGTTGCTTCAAGAAGTCAAAAGAATCTTTCCCTGGCACACCAGGAGGGTTGGATTTCAGCTGAGGACTTTTGAAAATGTTCAACCTAAAATCTCTGGTTGTGGGAAGGTTTCCCACCAGCTGCCTTCAGGTTGACTCTTGGCTCTGACTCGAGGTGATGTGCGCGTGCAGAGGAGACCTGTTCCCCAGGGTTTCCACTGGGGACGGATGAGCAGCTTAGTATAGACCAAGACCATGCACCTGATTTCTGCTTTCTTGAATCATTATCATAAGTTGAAGGTACTTTTTTAACGAGTGAGTGGTGGGTGTGTTGTGTGTTATATGCGTTTTTGTTTATCCTAAAATATCATACCTCTGTGCTTTGTATCTTGGATGACGAAGGACATATTCGCATTAATAAAATGACCATATGACATTTACGGAAAAGCTATCTCCCTACCATAAGAAGGAAGCTCAAATGGTTTTGATGTCTAGAAAACAGAGCTTCCATTTTTTCTGTCTCTAAATGCAGATTCTTTCTGTGAGGTCAGGGTTTCAAAGCGTAGTGAAGTCTAGCTATGTAGATATGCTACTTGTTCATTTGTCCTCTCTAGTCAAACTATGCTGATGGCTAACTTGATATACAAATATTTTTATAGAGTACAGATTTCCAGTTAACGGTTAAAAGCGACGCATTTAAAGATCACCTACTGGGTGCTTGGCACCATATCTTGCAACGAGTAGATCAAAGTGAGACAGACTAATAGCCGGGACACCAAGGATCTTCCAGGTTTGAAGCAGGTTTGCTAATGAAGCAAATAGGCCCAAAGAACATGCCTGTGATGAGCTTTGCACTCAGTAGCGTCAGGTGTACGGAGGGCACCTGGCTTCTCTCCCTCCTTCTCTTTTATCCTGGGGGGTTGTCAGAACAGAGCCTAGGGGACCTGCACAGGGTCATCCTTCCCCGACCACATGGAGGATACAACTGGGAATTGAGATAAATGTGAGGGGACTCCAAAAAGTGTGTGGAAAATTCTATTAGCTTCTTTATTTTATTTTTTATAAATCATATTATTGGGCACTCTTACAGCTCTTTTAACAATCCATATATCAGTGGTATCAAGTCCATTTGTACTTATGTTGCCATCATCGTTTTCAAAACAAGTTCTTTCTACTTGAGTATCTGCTCCTCTTTTTTCCCCTCCTCCCTGTAAATCCTTCATAAATTATAAGTTATTATTATTTTCATATCTTACACTGCCCGCTGTCTCCCTTATCTCTTAATGCCATTTCCCGTGGACTTTATGACAAGCCATCCCTGGCTTTCAAAATCTGCATCTCCAGAGATTTCCCTGGGCCCTGGATTTCGTTTGTTTGTTCCTTTTTCTAATCAGAGCGATTTCATGAGCATGCCCCACTAATTATGACTCTTTCACTGTAGGAAACCTATGGATGTTTATAAGAAACCTTCGGGAAAATGTTTTTTCCAGGGAGACCATGGATTTGATAACAAGCTCAACAGCATGCAGGTATAGCCACAGACTGGCGGATTGAATACGCGCTTGGATGATCTTGAGAATGGCAGTGAGCCTTCGTGCAGCGAGGAGAGGGGTGGGGGTAGGGCAGCCACCTATCAGCAATGCCTGATTTTGTTTTCTTTTCTTTTTCTGGAAGACCGTCTTTGTAGGTTATGGCCCGACATTTAAGTATAAGACTAAAGTGCCTCCTTTTGAAAACATAGAGCTTTACAATGTTATGTGTGGTAAGTCATTTATTTAATCACAACCAATCAAGCCGTCGTTAGTTAACATACGGACTTCTTCAGTGTCAGAGAAAGAATTGAGGTGCCTATTTTATGGGAACCCCCCCTAATAATGTTGTCACTCGTCCATTGGTTGGAGGGACAGAATATCAGTCGCTTCTAAGGCTTCTTTGTCTTTCTTCGGCAGCTGACTAATGAGCGTGTGCAGTGTTGCTGTTGGCAGCCTTGGCTGATCCAATATAGCATTACCGTTTGACACTGCTGCTCAGAGACCCGGTGAAGCAAGAGTTCGGCACTGAGTTTTCTACCCCCTCCATCTCTTGCGTCGCAGCCCAGCATGCACCTTGGCCAGCTATTTATGTGCTCCTAATTATTTTTCTCCCTTGAACTTCTAGTTGCTGAATGAGAACAACTTTTCCTATTTAGCAAGGGAGTGCCAGTCTGGTGGTTAGAGGGAGAGCCTGCAAGTCGGGTCTCCTGGGTTCTTGTCCCATCTGGGCTGTGGCGCGCCCCTGTCCTGCCGCTCAGCTTAGGCAAGCCACTGTGTGCCTGCTTGGCAACCATCCACTTGGGATGAAATCAGCCTGTTCAAATCACAGCGGTGTTTCAAGGCCTAGGGCCAAAGCTTTCTCCTGTCCTTGTACTTCTGTGGAGGGCATTAGAGGGCAGGCTGGTGGTTATTTATTGATTACATGCTTCATTTCAAAATTCAAGATGATGCATACCGGTACAGAAAGGCAGGGATTCTGTCCCCAACAGCTCTTGCCTTGTAACTATCAAAGATGCAGGCCAAAGCCAAGTAGAGCCCCGTGCCATCTTCATTCTTTCTTTGGGGGCCTATCTCTTTCTATGGTCAAGGAAGGAACGTGCTATTTCAGAAAGCCCAGGTGCGAGATGGTGAGGCTAGAATGAGCCGGGAGGCAAAAGACTGCCCGCCATCTAAATGTGGTTTAATCCGACTCTAATTGGTTGGAAGTCCAGTGGTGCTGATTCTCACCAGACCTCAATCAAACTACCCTTTTCTCTCTTTTCACCAGATCTGCTGGGACTGAAGCCAGCCCCTAATAATGGGACGCATGGGAGTTTGAATCATCTCTTGCGCACGAATACCTTCAGGCCGACCATGCCAGAAGAAGTTACCCGCCCCAATTTGCCAGGGGTTACATATCTTCAGTCTGATTTTGACCTGGGCTGCACCTGTGACGATAAGGTAGCGCTCCACGCAGAAATAGTCTTAATGTTTATTATGGAGGAACTTACTGAGTGCTGTATAATGGAACTTTCTGTGATCCTGAACATGGTCTGTTTCTGTGGTCTTCAAACTGGCAGTCGTTAGTCACATGAAACTATGTGTTGGAGGAACTGCTTTTTTAATTTGATTGCTTTGAGTGTAAATGGGAAGAGGCACACATGGCTTGCAACTACCGTATTGGACGGCACAGGAAGAAAGAATGAGGAGCAAAAGGTAGAATTTATGATGCTCTTTAGGATTCCCAAAGACTTTTTTTTGCTGTTTGTTTGTTTGTTTTATTTTTCAACCATGGGTCACTTGTTTGTCATTTAGATTCCCAGCGGGAAACTTAATGGTTCCCCCAGAAGAGATGGGTTAAGAGAGTTTAAAGGGATAGTTTCCATCATTTGGGGGATAAAGGAGTTTTTACAAGGCTGGAAGGATGGAGGGTAGCCTAGGTGGCTGACCACCTTGAGGCTAGCAATGGGCTGAGGCTGCGAGAAAAGAGCAGGTATCAGAATGTGGAGAGAGAATGGTCTGGGAAGGACCGGGAGGCTACTAGGAGGATGTGCTGCTGTTAGGGCCTGTCCAGCCAGTTCTGAGCCCTTTGACCCCGCGCCCAACAGCACAAGGCATGGCTTGCTCCTGCACCAGCCTCACAGATTTTCCTAAATGTGTTTTGATCGACGCCAATGAGTCCGTTGTGGCAACCACTCTGTCAATCCATCGTGTTGAGGGTCTTTCTCTTCTCCAGTGAGCCCCTACTTCACCAAACAGGATGACGATCTCTAGGGACAGGTTCCTTCTGATAACCTGTTCAAAGTCCGCAGCCAGTCTAACCACACTCCCTTCTAAAGAGCTTTCTGGCTCTACTGCTTCCAAGACAGGCTTGTTAGTTCTTCCAGCAGTGGGAGGCTATGTTCAGGGTATTCTCCGTCACCATAATTTAAATGTCTCCATTCTTTTTGAGTCTTCCTTACTAACCGGCCAGCATTTGCTTGCACAGGAGGTGATGAGAAAAACCATGGCTTGGCCAAGGCTTCCCTTGTTCTCAAAGTGACCTCTTTGGATCATAGCAGATTTTCCCAGTACAGTTTGCTGTATGGCTTCCTGATGGCTGCTTCCCTGATCTACGTGAAATGAATTCCTTGTTGACTTCAGTCCTTACCGTATTTATCATAATACTGATTCCTGAACCAGGGGTGAGGGTTTTTGTTCTCTTTTATGTTGTCTTGCAATCCACCTAAAAGCTGTAGTTTTTGTGTTTTGATCACGATGTGATGGTGGTTCTCGTTCAGTGCAAGCCATAGTGTGTCACCTGCAGATTGCAGGTTGTTTGCGAGTCCTCCTCCAATTCTGATGCCACATTTTCCGTCATAGAGTCTAGCTGCGCCATTGTTTTCAGCGTGAAACGCTACCACCCTCACCCACCTTTCCTGATCTTAAATTTTCAGGATTCCCTTGTTCTCTTTGGACAACGGTTTCTTGGTCTGTGTAGCGATTTCCTGGGAGCCCAATCAAGTGTTCTGGAATATTCCCATTCTTTGCACAGTTATACATAATTATGTATGGACTGCCTAGTTGAAGGCCTCTGCCTTGTTAAGAACATACAGAAAAATATCTTTCTATTCTTCTCTACCTTCCGTTAAGATCCATTTGACATAAGTAATGAATACTTTCATTCCGTGTCCTCTTCTGGCTTGACTTTCTGTCAGTTGCCTGCTGATGTACTTTACAACCATTCTTAAACGATTTTTAGCAAAAAGGTGCTGGCTTGTCATAATAAGATATTGTTTAATCATCCCTGCATTGAGCTCCTGGGTTCGTTCCCTGGAATGGACACACACATGGATCTCTTCCAGTTGGCTAGCCAGGTAGCTGTCTTCCAGAGTCTTTTTTTTTTGCATAGATAAATAGGTAAATGCTTCCAGCACTGCATCCATCTGTAGAAACATTTTCATTGCGGTCATGTTCCTGGAGGCTTGTTTTTCATCAAAGCCTTCAGTGCATCTTGGACTTTTTCTTTGAATACTACTGGCTCTTGATCCTATGCTACCTCCTGAAATGGTTCAATGCCAACCAATATTCTTTTGGTATAGCGACTCTGAGTATTCCTTCCATTCTTCTTTTGATGCTTTCTGCACGGTTGACTATTTTGTCCGGAGAATCCCTCAGTATTCCCACTCCAGGCTTGACTTTTTCTTCAGCCAGTTTAACGTGTGAAATGTTGATCGTGTTCTTCCTTCGTTTCTATAATTCCATGTCTTTGCATATTTCATTAAATACTTTTTTGTCTTCTCTGTTCAGCTCTTTTACTTCTCCATTTCTTACATTTAGTGACTCTGTATTCATAAGCAAGCTTCATAATCTCTTCTGACCTTCATTTTGATCTTGTATTTCTTTCCTGTCATTTTAATCAGCTTTGTCTTTCTTCATGCACGATGATCTTGATGTCATCCCACAACGCCCTGGTCTTTGGTCATTAGTGTTCTCGTGTGGAGATGGCTTCTTAATTCAGGTGTGATAGACACAAGGCATTCTTAATCTCTGAGCACTTTTCTAATTTCCTTCAGATCCAGCTGGAACTTGCAAATGGGCATTTGTTGGCTCTGCATTCAGCACCTGGCCTTGTTCGGACCGATGACATGGAATGTCTCCGTCATCTCTTTCCACAGATATGGTTGTTTTGTTTCCTCTGTGTTACATCTGATAAGGTCTACATGTATACTCCTTGTATATGTTGTTAAACACATATTTTCCTTCAGTGTGGACTTACAAAATTCTGTCATATGATTGTCATCATGGATTCTATCACCACGGGCATATTTTCCAATTAGTGATTGATCTTCTCTGTTTCCTACTTTCACATTCCAGCCACCAGTAATTATCAATGCATCTTTATTGCATGTTTGATCCATATCAGGCAGTACATATTGTAAAAATCTTTAGTTTTACCTTCAGCATTAGTGGTTGATACATAAATTTAGATAATAGCTGTATCAACTGGTCTTTCTTGTAGGTCTAAGGATATAATTTTACCACTGTTATACTTCAAAATCAATCTTGAAATTTTCTTTTTGGCCACAAATGCAATGCCATTCCTCTTCAATATGTCATTTCCTGCGTAGGAGGTCATACGATTAACTAATTAAAAATGACCAGTGCCACTCTCTTTTCAGCTAATTAATACATAGGATATCAATCTTCCAGGTTCCTTTTTAGAACCTCCAATTTTCCTAGAATCATGCTTTGTACATCCCATGCTCTGATTACCAATGGACGTTTGCAGCTGTTTCTTCTCATTTGAAGTCATGCCGCTTCAGCAAATGGAAGTCCCAATGCTTGACTCCATCTACATCGTGAAGGTCAACTCTACTTTGATGAGGCAGCAACTCCATGGTCATATCTTGAGTACCTTCCAACTTGAGCTGCTCATCTTCTGGCCCTGTGTCAGACAATGTTCCTTTGCTATTTATAAGCTTTTCCTTGTCCAACATATATATATATATTTAATAACCCCAAGTTCTTCTTCCTAGTTTGTCTTAGTCTGAAAACTCTACTAAACCCTGTGCACCATGGTCGGTATCTGAAGTACTAGTGGCTTAGCTTTTAACATCACAGCAACACACAGTCCACCACAGTAGGACAAACAGATGCATTGTTATTGCTGCTCATACTCTGCAAGTTAGCAGGGTGGGAGCCGTAGAGTAAACACCCCCATCTTTCTACCCCACTTTCTAGCTGGCTCTTACCATCCATGAAACCCCAAAAGAAGCCAGAGGCAAGCTTGCTCTTTAATGCAGTCCATCGAGATTAGCCTCTTCAGCACTGGAGAGAGTGGGACTAGTGATACCAGAAGGGTACGGGGAAGAGGGGGAGAGGAAGGGAGAAAGGGGAAATCCAATGGTCGACACATAACCATACACCCTTTCCAGGGGGAAGAACAACAAAACATGGGGGAAGGGAGACAGCGGTCGGTGTGAGATATGAAAATAATAACAATGTAGAACCTATCAAGGGGTTATGAGGGGGAGGAGGGGAGAGGAGCTGATACCGAGGTCTCATTAGAAAGTAAATGTCTAGAAAAGAATGAAGGCAACATATGTACAAATTCACCTGATGCAAGCAATGTATGGATTGTGACAAGAGTTGTAAGAGTCCCTAATAAAATGAAAAAGCAAAAAAAAAAATAAATAAATAAAATGAAAAAGCAACACAAGAAGAAGACAGGAAGCTAGTTAGCAGAGGGCAGGTCATTTGCAGACCTCGCCTGGAGGCGAGTTGCCAGCATCACCGGGAAGAAGTAGTCTGAAAAGGATTCCAAAATATAATTTTGTAGGACTCTCTTAATTGTATATTTTTTTCTGAATTACTTTTCTTTGGAGAACAAGAAATCTTTGGGATCTTGTGTCCTGCATCATTTCAGAGCTTTCTGGGGTTTTGTTATTTTGCTGATGGTTCTTTCCAATGACAAACATCCTATGCTTTAACGACAACACAAATGGAGAGATGAATACAATGAAAAACTTCGTATACATATCAAAGAAAAGAAAGTATTCAGTCAGAACTTCTTTGATACCACTTGTTACGTCCCCCTTCCTACCCCAGATTTAATACTGCTATTCTGAATAACTCAATGCCACGGAGCAGTTTCTGACCAGGGTCTAGAACTGCCCCTTTGGAGTTTCAAAATTATAACTCATGATGGGAGTAGAAAACCTTCTCTTTCTCCCTCAAAGCTGCTGGTGGTTTCAAACCACTGGCCTTGTGGTTAGTAGCCTGATACTGTAACCACTACGCTACTAGGGCTCCTGTAATTCTCACACATGCTATAACCATATTTATGTTTCCCTTTAATAATTTCCTTACATGGTTCCTTTATATATTATAAGCTATTCCTTTCAATATTTTACACATCGTGTATTCTGTATGCAGGCTATTATATCTATCTTGAATGATGAGCATTTTTGAAATTGTTTTAGTCATCAGTGTGTTTTTGATGTTTTTGCATGTTAATGCATGATGCTTTGGCTCATTCATTTTACTGCTAATATTTAGTACATAATTATGTAACTCTATCATGTTAATTTTGTTCATTTCCCTATTTGTGGACATCTGGCCATTTCTAAATGCGACTCTTCCAAAGAGTGCTGCAATGGACATTACTGCCAGTGCCTTCTTGTCCACATAAGCTAGGGTGTTTCTAAGATATATAGTGAGGGGTAAAGGTGATGGGGCATTACTTTCCAGAATGGCTGGTACACTGCTTTTCAACTTTGGAAAAAGTGATGTCATAAATTATTTTAAGAACCATTTTACTGTATCTTGGGACCCGTCTGAAATAGAGGGGTCCAATTCTAATTAATGTACATAGATGATCTGAAATAATCACCATTATCAACCTATGAGGTCAGCATACAATTATAAGAACAGATACGCAGTCATGGAGAGATTAATAGAGTACGTGTAAGGCCAAAAGTTACTTGAAAGTGGAACTTAGAATGAGTTAGAGACAGAAGAGGATTTATGATAGTTGATGGAGATTAGAATCTCCTTTTAAGTTTAGCAGAGTACTAAGCCGAAAGGGGAATGCAGGGAAGAAAGAAAATGTCTGATTTGCTTTCTTTTTTCTTTTTTTTTTCATTTTCTGGTTTTCACACACGAAGAGCAAATTGGATGAACTCAACAAACGCCTTAATATAAAAGGGTCTACAGAAGGTAAGGGGTTGATGGAAAAATCAGTCAAATATGTTTTTTGTTCTTGTTTTCAAAACACTGAAGAGAGTTCTTGTTTACTTTATAGTGTAATCACAGTATTTTTAAAAAGTTACAATTTGGATTGCAAAGTGATCTTTATATCCATCTGGCAAAGGGTGCTGGTTTTATTCTATGTACACAAGATGCCAGCTGCCAGCTGGGTAATCAGAAAGTTTCCATGAGCTCTTTTCCCTCCGTCGGTTTTAAGGTCCCTGCAAAACAGATGTTCACTCCGTCAGTGAGGGTAAGCACAAACTAAGGTGGTGTTGGGAACTCATATGAAGTGAGCTCACAGTTACAACCCTAAATAATAACAGCCGGTGATGCTCACTTGCCTGGAATATGGTGGAGAGAGATTCAGAGGACAATAGAAGGAACCAAGAACTCCCTCTTGACATGAGAAACGCCTTGTGCCCTAACTCAGTCTCTTCTTTTCTGATAATCAACCTTTACAATCATTTCTAGGTCCAAAAAATGCCCCAAATTTCATTGGTTTATATCAAGAATGATGTGTCGCTTGCCCATATTTCAGGATACTGCCTATGGGTGACATGTGGCTCTGCCTTGTATATACTCTTTATTGTGGAATTTACAGTGAAGGCGTCAGGGACATGCCCTTCCCATGGAAGAGGGAAATAGAAAGGACAGACAGCACAATGGGCCTTGATGCTTCTATTTTTGTGAGGCATATGTCACTTCTCTTCACAATTCACCGGTCAAAGGCAAGTACAGGATGCCAATGGCTTGGGGAAGTTGATTCCACCCAGAGGGACACTGCCCTAAACGCCACCTGGAGTGGGTGTTGGTATATAATCCTCTGTTGGACATCAGTGAGCAAATGAGAATAATAATATAGTGTCCCGCTCAAGCTCTTGCATCTGATTTTGAAATTCTAGAAAGTTAGCAGGAAATAAAAGAGGAGGGAAAGCTCTCTACAAGTTATTACAGTAGATGGGATAGCAGGTGATAATAAAAAGAGAATGACTGTTGTCATTAGTTGCCACCAAGCCGTCCCCACGAGTAACTGAGAGTGTATTTAAAGGTGCATAGCACTTAAACATAGGGGCCATCACCAGGTTTTCAGGAAACACACAGTCAAATTCTCCCGAGAGCATCACTTGGGTTATTAGCTTACATAAGGTTCTGTTTATCATGTGCGTTGTTTCCAATCAGATTAAGTCCACTGGGGAAACGGGTTTAAGATTTTCTTTACTTGACTTACTTCCCCTCTTTATAAAGATCATCCATTTGCCTCCTCCTTCCCCTTTCTGCATCGCCACCCCCCTCTCTTGCCCTCTTTGATCATAGAACACACAGACTCTTTGGCAGATAATTGGATGAGCACAGCTTTGAAGATAGGACTCCGTTGGTGGAAGGACACACAAATCCTTCTCATTCCCCATAAGAGGTTTAAAACTGTGTGACCCCCTCATCTCTAGGTGTATAGTGTCACTATAATTAGAAACATTGGAATGTTGCTGATCCCTGGGGTTGAGGAGTCCCATGATTTGAACTTTTCGAACACTCACTCACCAAGACAGAGAAATGATACCGATGCTTCGCTTCCAAACGTCACCAACAAAACCAGTGATTGTCACAGCATTTTAGGGACTCCCCTGCTTTCGCTGTTTAAGCTTTGGTGATTTGTGGTAGGAAAACGTTTCCATTTAGGAGGAAGTAAACGACTGCATTTAATTTGGTAGTGGCAATGGACTCGTGGGACAAAACCAGTCCAAGGACTCGGCATAAAATGTCTGCTCACACTTCTGCTTGGGTTGAGAGGCCCTTCTAATCAGTGACTTCAGCCCTGCGTCAGTCAGCTCAGAGTTGCATCTTGTTGTCCATTTCAAGATAAATTCTGGAAAAGGACCCCGTGCTTGGTAAAAAAGAAGGGCAGCTCAGACGAGGAAGCCCCCTCAACGAGATGGACTGATGCAGGGGTCTCAGGCTTAGGAATGGTGGAGAGGACGGCACTGGCTTGCTTCATTTTTTTATACCGAGGAGGGTCGTGCATGTTGGAACCTACTTGCCAGCCTCTAGCAACACCATTTGAAGATGATTGTCTATCCCCGAAACTTAAAGTTTAGGTCCTGTCGAGGAGACAGAGCGCTCTGAATGAAGTCAGTCCACATTTGCTGAGCACCTGGGCTGCGATGGGTCCCCACTTCTCTGAGATATTTGGATCTGAGCTGCGTCACTGACGTTTCCAACATGGGACTTCAAAAGGGTGACATGAAACCCACGAGAGGACCCTTCCTGAATCTGCTCATGGCTGAGTGGAATACCTTCTAAGAGACTTAAAACCATTTCTGTGAAATGAAGAACAAACAATGATATAATCGTGCTTTACTATTTGTAGATCATTTCCTCGTTGAGATTTGGGACCACATAGAAACCTCCACATTCTTTCTCTCTGCCTTGGTCTTTTGGTGGCTTGGCCTTTGTCTCCTTAAGACAGTGGTTCTCAACCTTCCTAATGCCGGGACCCTTTCATACAGTTCCTCATGTGGTGGTGACCCCCCTCTCAACCATAAAATTATTTTCGTTGCTACTTCATCGCTGTAATTTTGCTACTATTATGAATCAGGTGACCCCTGTGAAAGAGTCGTTCGACCCACAAAGGGGTCACGAACCACAGGTTGGGAACCGCTGCCTTAAGAGCTCCCTCAGTTACTTCTTTAGCTGCAAGATTTAATTTTCTTGATCAAAGCTCTTGCAAGCCTTTATGACGTTTTCTAATTCATAAATGCAGCCACCCACTTAAAGTAATCAATATCTGCTCCACTGGAGTGAGACCTCGTGAGTGCGTCACCGTGTGTGTGGGGGGGTGTGTGCACATGTGTGTTATATTTAGTCATTACTTCCTCTTTCTGGGTACCTTCGAATAGGCATTGAGGTTTTTAAAGCACTTTGAACCTGAGGTTCGGTCCAAATGGAATACTGTTATTTTTATTACCGCTGCGTTTTCTAAACACAGATGTAGGTAGCTGATTTTTTTTCTTCTCAGAATAGCCATGTGCTCTCCACATCCCCCTTGGAACATAAGTTTCAATGTCATGTGCTGTAAAACGACTCACACATCTGCACGAAATAGATGGGTAGAAGCTGCACAGCCCATGTGGAGAAATAAGCAAAGGCATAGTTGAGGCCACAAGAGAGAGGAATATTAAATTGCTTGGGGGCAATACTTTGCTGTACGCATTTAAACTTATAGAATCAAGTCCCTCTGTACAATAAGAAAGTGGAAAATGTAATCTTCAAAAATAGCGACGGAAACTACTTACTGGAGTCTTAACATAGTCAGGCATTTGGTTAAACAAGGCGTTAATTGCATGACTGCTGTTTCTGGACCACGTGTACCCGATGTCTTGGCAAACCCGCTGTTCAATAAACACTCATTCCTATGACACTGATTCACTGGAGGAAGAACAAAATGATCGATTTAAAATTTCTACTAACAACGAATTCTCCTAACGTGCTAATTCTAGCACGATGCCCCCTGCCCCCACCAAAAAATTAGAACTAACTCCATTGCCATCAAGTTGATTCCAACTCGTACAGGACGGAGTAGAACTGCTCACTGTGCTCCTGGGACCGGCTGGCACATTCGGACTGCTGGCCTGTGGTAAACAGCCCAACTTGCAACCCACGACCTCCCCAGGCCTTCGTCTAGCATGATCCCAAACCCCGCCTACACGGGCTGCCTGCGGGTCAATGCTGCCTCAGAGTGACCCTCCAGGACATTGTGGAATTGCCCCGTGAATTTTCCAGATTGTAACTGTCTACAGGAGTAGAAAGCCCCATCTTTTCCCTATATTGGTGGTTTGGAACTGCTGACCTTTTGCACTGCAGCCCAACGCATAAGCCCTGTGCCACTACAGCTCCATTCATCAGATACGATTTTCATGGTGAGATTTGCATCATTTATCTTCACTGTAGTTTTTTTCTCTACTTACACGATCATAAAAAGACTAGATTGTCTTAGGTTTGCACTCACTACTATCTTTGTGGAAAAGAAGTTATCTTAATATCCATATATGTTTGGACCTTGGTCATACGCAATGAGAAGGATGTTTGGACAGAAAGGTGATGTCGGCACCATGAGTTCCTGTTCATGTTAATGTATGTGGGTAGAGACAGAATCCCTACCAATTTTCAACTCTGAAATGTTTTTTGTTATGTTCACTGGAGTTGCTAATTGTGCTAAGGACAGGAGATGCGCCTGTGTACTTGTGTACGTATGTTTGGGGATGACTTGGAAGAAATAAATACATAGTGCGATTTTAGGTAATTTATGGTAGAACTCAGGTTGAATTTGATAGACAAAGAAATAGAATTTTAGTAATCTTTGCCTACACATATTCTTTGCAGTTATTACAGCAGAGCAAATACCATTTCCTTCTGACCTACTATAGGTCAAGCCTGATCTAGCGGCTGTACGTATTTTGTCTCTAAACATTCAAATGTTCTAGTGTAACATGAGGCTTGGGGTGGTTAAGTTGCTGAGTTATAAAGCTATGAAGAAATGAGGTGAGTCTTAACTCCAGCCCTGCGTGACTCTAAAGCCCACATGATTTCCTCTTAAAATGCTTCTTCTTCTAAGGGTTGGAACAAAGAAAACGTACCAGGAGTGAATCTTTGTGCATGTCAAGGTTTGAAAATTGTTTCTGAAATACTAGCTGCCTTGATGCAAACCACTGTCTCGTTAGCCTCTCAGTAGGCATTACTTGGACAGAGCCCAAGTCCAGGAAGAGTTGAATCTTCATTCCAAGATGCTTCCCATCAGTATCACCTGAAAGTCCACATCTACCTGGAGACTGTCCGCAAGCCTCAGGAGAGCAATAATGGGCCGGGGAGGGTGGTGGTAGAGACCTAGATTCCGGTAGAGAGCTGGTGTATAGCATTCAGCTGCTACATAGCTGAACAATCTTATACAAATCCTGAGACTGCAGCTCCTCCGCCAGGAAACTGAAGATGATGTTGCTATCTCCCGGTCTACCTCTCAGGGCTATGTTAGATCAGATGCAAAGAATGTCAGTTCTTGAGCGTTGTAAGGAATTGTATTTTTCACCTAATTTTTAAAAACTTTTAATTTTGCCTTCAGTGACAGTCTACAGAGCAGATCAGTTTTACCCCCTACAATTCATACACATTTTGCGTCAACTCATTCACTGCAATCCCCTCGAGGTACCATTTCTTATCCCATTTCCTCCCAGGGTGTTGTTTCCATTCTAACCTCTTTCCCAACCCGTTGAACGTTGTCCTTGGGTAAATGCTCCCCGTTAGGGCTCAAATTGTTGATTATTCTAACACAGGGTTAATCCAGTTCCGGACCTGAAGGGTGACCCAGAGCCTGTTGTCTTGTGGGTTCTGCGAGTCTCTACCCAACTTGGAAGACTGGTCTTTTTAATGGTTTTGAGTTCTGTTCCATTTTTAGGAATTGTCTGTTTTTAAAATAAGTCAATCATTCACATATTTGATGATATTTACAGAAAAATTATTATATATGAGGCACTATTATAGACAGTGAAGGACAAAATGGTGAACAGGACAGATCTTCATTCTATCCCCATGAAGTTATCATTCTACTGTAGGTTTAATAATTTAGGGAATTACAACACAGTCTTTAAGAATTGAGGTAAGAAAAATCAAAGTCTATGGAGAGATGCCTAATCTGATCATGTGTAGGGGGTGGTGGTGATTGTAATGACAATAAATTACAGGCATTTGCAAGGCAAACTCGGGTCGTGGTAGGGAAAGATGCAGGAAAAGAAAGAACTTGGGTAGAGATTTTGTGGTAAAATTTGAGAGCATTGTTGTGGGACTGAGCATTATGAAAAAAATTAGGAAAACATGGAGAGATTTTCATGTGGCTGTTTAGTCAGCCAGCTAATCCATGGGAATGTGAATCAGGAAGCTGAGGAAGGAAAAGAAATGCACACTGAAGTCCAGATGACTACATTTTGGAAGGCTTTAAAAAAGAATGAAGATTGGGGAAGTCCACACCACTTAAAAAGATTTGTCCAGTGTTTTGCAAGATGTGGTATCTGGGTGGGAACATTGGGGTGCCCCCATAGGCCAGAGACGCTATTGGGCTGTGAAACGAAGGCTCTGCATGGAATTCCACAGATCAGGAAGCCCATGAGATACCGGACCCTCATCGAGAAATCATGAGGAACGTGTTTCACAAGCAGAGGCTCCCTGGCTGGTCTTCAGGGTTGGTGGTCTTGAGACAAATCGCTCACCAAGTCTGAGATTCACATCCACTAGTGTTGCCTCAGTTTCAACTTTTTGCTAAGCACCAATGCAGATGGGTGGCTTGCTGAAAGATGTCCCAGAGAGCAGAATGAGATTTTATCTGGGCACCTATATCTCTGATCATATGACAAACTGTAATCATCCAGTGTAAACCTTTTTCAGGAAAAGTTACCCTTCCTCACTGCAAAGATCTTTTCACCTCTTTCTTTCTCAACTATTTTGCTGCAGGAAGATCTCAGATCTTTTCAGTCATGAAGGCACTGTGGGTGGATTGTAGGAGGCTTTCAAAAACCATATTTCCCATCTCTCTATTTTATGATGTTTTTACCAGTTATGCCCAACAACATTTGAAAAACCATTAGATAATGGCATATTTGTGCTCTAGCTGTGTACCAAAGTTTCGAGTTTGGGAAATATAAAGCCCAAATTTCTTAGGAGAATGGAGCGTGTGTGTGTGTGTGTGTGTGTGTGTGTGTAGAAATAAACAGATGGGAAAAAATTATCAGGGAACTCTTTCAGGAGAAACTGGATCTTAAAGTGCCTCTTTCTCTACTTTCCTTCAGTTCCCAATGTATTTTCCAGGTGAGCTGAACTGTGCACTGTTAACAATTATACCAGGACAATATAGGCATATGCCAGGGTGTAGGGTTACCCTAGTTATATTTCTTCTGTTCTGTAAAGACTGCCCTGATGCCACCTCACCTCTATCAGCACATTTGTCATCCTCTGTGTTCCATAGTATTTTGTAACTATCCCGATATTGTATATGCATGTGGTATTTTCGTAATTTGTGCCTTGCCTGTTTACTGGATAGTTGCCTCTTTAAGGACAAGAGCTCTAACTTAATCACATTTGAACAATGTTTCCTTTCTGTAGCCCAGCGCCTGGCACAAAGAGGGTATTCATTCAATATTTGATGAGTAAACACATTTGGAAAGAGAGAGAGAAAGAGATTGAAAGGTGTAGAATTGCTGGAGCGGGAATAGCATATGTAATGATGTAGAGTTGCCGACAACATTTTGAGCAGAGTATTGCAGCCCCACGCACGCGCACCCAGCCTTTAGGGAATGGACTCCTGCCAGGAAATACTGAGGGACGAGAAAGGCGAAAGGAGGATTCAGCATTGGTGGAACACGTAGGTGATCCAGGACTACTGTCTTCCGGCTCCTTTAAGGAGGGGTGCTGCATGGAAAATTATGGCTGCTATTTGGGGATCGATTGGATGCAGGTTTGCATTTCAGTTTGGAGGACTGTGCTTGGTAAGCATCTATGCTATAAAAATAATAGTTTCTCAAAGAATTTTGGTACTTTTGCTTCCAGCCGAAACCAGGAAATTCAGAGGCAGCAAAAATGAACACAAGGAAAACGTTCATGGAAATTTTGAGCCTAGAAAAGGTTTGGTCTGAGATTTGAAGGAAAGTCTGGGTTGGTTTGCTACCCCCAAGTACTACTGCTATGATTTGCTGGCGTCTATAGGTTCAGCTATCTCATCTATGTCATGTAATCACATTCTATTCGAAGTCTCAGAGGTGGGTCCCCAAATTTGACAGTTAAACCAAGGCTGGCAACGTGAACGAAGCCGAAATACCAGAATAGGATTGCGCTATAACAGCGTGGGTTGCTTTGCCTCAAATCATCAGTTCTACTTGGGAGGGTCATCCAAAGTGTTTTGCAAAGAATTTCTCTCTGTTACATGCAGAGAATTATAGCACTTTAATTAAAGCAACATGTGTACATAATAAGTGATTGGCAGAGCTGACTTTATCCCATAGAAATAACAGTAGCAAAACCAAACATTTTGGTTATCCCCTTGGGAATTGTCTAAACCCCAGTCTCTAAATACTGTGGGCTTTAGGGCTCCCGCTGTTAAGGACCCAGGGCAGTTCTGACTTTCATGTATCCCAGGCCTGGCTTTGGGGTATGGAGGGAAGGCGTCCACCTAAGTCCTCCTGCCCAGACACGTGCTTCGTAAGAGGAGAGTCTTTGAGGCTTTTTGAATTCGAATCTGCATCCTGGGGTCTTGATAGAGCTCGTTGGTAACAGATGGCTTTTCCTCTCGTGTATCAAAAGGACCCCCTTGCATGCCCACTTATTTTATCTATACATGTTCCTTTAAACTCTTACCTAAGGAGTTTTCCTTCAAGTGGCAAAGCTACCGAATTTACATGCTCATTGTCACTCAGCTTTTTGTGCTCAAATAATGCATATGTAAGTTGCAATAATGACCAAAGAGAGCCTTCCTCTTAATTAAATCATTGGTTAATTTGATAAGCCTCTTCAGGGGTCAAATGAATGAATCCCGCAACCATTCAGTCCTATTGGCTTTCCATTCAGCCAAATCATTTCAAAATTTGCTAGGCAATGTTTCTTTCCTATGGAGACTAAATTCTCTACAACCAAAAAAAAATTTGTTTTTTAAAGCTACCATCCCAAAATGACCAGACAGCATTTATGTTCTAGAGTTGATGGCTCCGAGCCTTGACCCATGCTTAGGTGATCAGATAAACCAACGAAGGGTTTAGGAAAACTAACTCAATTGAATTAAAGAGAAGGCACTGCATTATTAATAAGTAAGCAAGCCCATTTTGGACAACTTGCCCCTCTCCTAATATGGCCTTAGCATCTGCTCTGGAGTTGAATATGCTTTTAATACAGTTCATCTTTTCTTTCCTAGAGAGACATCTCCTGTATGGACGCCCTGCAGTGCTGTATCGGACTCGATATGACATCTTGTGTCACTCCGACTTCGAAAGCGGTTATAGTGAGATATTCATGATGCCACTCTGGACATCATATACTGTTTCCAAACAGGTCATTGGGAACGCTGGGATTCTAGTCCCCATTTCATTACCTTCCCCGCAGCCATGCAATGACTCCTTGTCCGGTATAATTCTGTCTTGGAAAAGAGGTTCATTTTCCCTGACAAAGAGAAGCTGATGGTGGATCTATTGAACAACACGTTGCTATAGTCAGTACTCAATGTTCTAACAACACTATGGTAGCATGTTAACTACCGAAGTTATATGAAGTGAACCATTGAACCAAAATGTTAACTTACTCATTCTTGTAGTTTCTTTGACTGCTTAAAAGTCACTGCCCTATCGATAAGGATGTCCTGAAGATTTGTTTGCTTGATAAAGGGTTTGTGCTAGGTTTTCCATTTTGGTGACGATGACTTGGTAGGCTTATGTCAGAAATGAGAGAAAAAAGGTCGGTGAAGGTATCTTTGTAATTTCTCAATACAAATGAAAGGAAGACTCCCTCAGGACACACCGTTTCTTGGCAATGTATATTGTGTGCAGAGGCACGCCTGCTGGCGCACCCACAGCACCCACCTGTGGTCTTTCTCTTCCAGGAGCGAGTGGGTGTCACTCAACTTCCTTAGAGTGCTGTTTCTCAAACTGGGTTCCATGGAACCCTTTGCAGGATGTCGGTACTTGGCTGTCTGGTTTATAGTTTTCTTTTTACATGGTTGCTTTACTGAAGACTTCAAAAAATGGTCTTCTGTTAAAAAATAAGCATTTGAAAATTACGATCTTCCTCTATTTAAAAAAAACTTTAGCGGAGCTGGAATCTAAGCCATGGCAAACATGAGAGGGGTTTTAATGTTGACGTTCCTAGGACAGTGATGTGACAACGTTATCCCCATGTTGGTTTGGTGTTGTCTTTGAATGACAATGACCGAGGGACTCTGCCTCCCCTTGCAGGCCGAGGTCTCCATCATCCCAGAGCATCTGACCAACTGTGTCCGGCCTGATGTCCGTGTATCTCCGAGTTTCAGTCAGAGCTGCTTGGCCTACAAAAATGATAAGCAGATGTCCTACGGATTCCTCTTCCCTCCTTGTAAGTAATAGAAGATTAGGATCTGGAGTAATAGAGTATTGTAAGTCATACAATACTCTTGTAAGTAAGAGAGGATTAGGATCTGGAGTAATAGAGTATTGTAAGTCATACAACACTCTTGTAAGTAAGAGAGGATTAGGACCTGGAGTAATAGAGTATTGTAAGTCATACAATACTCTTGTAAGTAAGAGAGGATTAGGATCCGGAGTAATAGAGTATTGTAAGTCATACAATACTCTTGTAAGTAAGAGAGAATTAGGATCCGGCCACTCGAGAGGATGATTGTTTTGCAGAGCTTACGTGGCATGTGCGGTTTACCAGGGATGCTAACCTAAAGGCTGGTGCTTCAAACCGATCCAGGGACTCCACAGAAGAAAGACTGGGGAATTGCTTCCCCCCAAAGATGCTTACTGGTCTCCCTCATCTACTCAAGTCCCCCCTTGGATGACCCCATACCTGCAGGGGGCGCTGCGCCAGGGAGTTTTCAGGCTGTTCTCCTTGGGAAGCAGTTTACCAAGGCTGTCTTCCATGGATGTGAAACATTGACTCTCAGATTAAGAGTTAAATGTTTAACCATTGTACCACCCAGAGAGCCCCAGAAAAGATGACAGACAAGCCAAACAACAAAAGAAAAGACATTCCAACAAGCCCGGTGGAGCAGTTCTACTCTGAGACACGGGTGACCACGAGTCAGAGCCAACTCCGTGCGAACTGTTCTGGAGTTTTGGTGTGAGTGTTAATCATGGGATTTCAGTGGCTCAGATATTTTTTCAAGATGAGACCTCTCATGAGATTGTAGAGTGAGACTTCCCAAGTTGGCCCGAATTGACCAGCTTTCACAAACCTTTGTCTCCAACGATATTCCAAAGTGTGAAGGGTATTTCCATGTTCTCACCCATCATTCAGAATTTGCAAATGAAATAGTAAATTATTATATGTAATTAGTCCTTTAAAACAGTATTGGGGAAATGCTCCCTCAGAAACAGGTGAAGCTCTTTAATCATTTTTCATTACCTAAATGACTTTAAAAAGTCTAAGTTTCTCTTGTGGAATCACGAGATTTTGTTGTTGTTAAAGATCATTTTACTGGGGGCTCTTAGAGCTCTTATAACAATCCATACATCAGTTATATCAAGCATATTTGTAATATTTTCTAAACATTTACTTTCAAGAGATTCTTTTACGTCATATACAGGAGGCCCAAGAACTAAGAAGGAAGGGAAAAAATGTTGAAAAAAAATTGAGGGGGTGCTACTGAATGATGGAAGAAATCCAGTTGCTAGGGAGAGTAGAAAACGCCATGTAAATGATCTCTTTGGATCGCTGTAGACAAATGCTGGCATATTGATGTAGATTTTGGTAAGTGACGGGACCTATTTGCTTTCCAAATGTTTAGATCTGAGTTCTTCGCCAGAAGCTAAATATGATGCTTTCCTTGTAACCAACATGGTTCCAATGTATCCTGCTTTCAAACGTAAGTCCAGTGTTTACCTAATGAGCCGTGACCGAGGAAAATAAACATTTCTACAAGGTCCCCTTTTCTCCCTCTCTATTAATTTCAATCATCATAATATCTTTCATGTGTTTAGTTTTTGCCCCTGTTGAGGACCGTTCATCTGAGTTCTCTACTGTTGATCCAAAATACGAGTTTGTGTGAGAGGCAACACAGGCACTTTCTCCTTTCTTTATAACGGATAAACTGAAGTCCCAAGAAGTGACCCATGTCATGAAAGGCAGAGGCTGGGCTAAATCTGTTCTCCTAATCTGACACAAGGAGCACTGGATGATGACCATTAGCTGTGGGATCATAGAAATGCCAGTCAACCTTCCATTTCTCAAATTAAGAGGCATGACCTCATGACCTCTAAGACCTCTAAGGGAGAAAGACGGGCTTCCTACACCGGTAAAGAGTGACCATCTCGACAACTCACAGGGCAGTTCTACCCTATCCTGTAGGGTCACTGTGATTTGGCATCGACTCGGTGCTGGATTTGGTTCAGTACTTGAAAGCCTATAATAAGGAGCCTTGGGTAAGCCTTGGACTTCTTAGGCACCAACTTCTATAGAGGAGAAAGATGAGGCAGTTGGCTTCTATAAAGATTTGTAGCCTAAAAACTCCCCCAGTGGGGCTCTTCTACTCTGTCCTATAGGGTTGCTATGAGTAAGAACCAACTTAACGGCCGTGATTTGGCGTTCTAAGGCTTATAAGGATTCATGATTTCATTTTCCAATAGCCAAAGGAATCTTGATCTGATCACAGAGCAACCATCCATCCATCCATCCCTCTTTTTGTGCTTTCATTCAAAGAGTAAGAAAGCATTAAAGACCAATTCACCTCTTTTTCGTTCATGAGCAGTGAGCAGACCCACAGGCTTATGAGAAAGGTAGGGAAAGAAAGATTCCCAACCTAACAACCCTGAGCAAAGGTGAACAGAGCCGTGTTACAGGACTCTTGGGACGGAAATCAACCCTTAAAATAGGGACGGGTGATTGCAGAGTGTCGCCTGTATTGGCAGACCTCCTTTGCTTGACGCTGGTGAAACGGCCCACAAAGTTTATTTGATGTCTTAGTTAATAAATGAAGCTCTATTCAAAGCAAGAATTCACTGCTTATGAGTAAGACAGGAAATGATATACTTTTAAAGGGAGGTGTCCTGAAGGGGTCACAGACCCGAACGAGAAACGGTTGAGACCAGCGGGTGGCACAGTTCACAGTGTCACAGGAGATGCTGCAGCATCCCATTTCGATGAGCGAGGGCTCGGTTGGTTCCTTTTTTCTCGGCTGCTGTGCATCTGACCAGGCAGTACTAAAAGGGACACATGGTATCACCCGGGGTGGGGGTGGGGGGCGGGGGCGAGGCAAGTGGCAGTTCACAGAGGGCTGGCTGTTCTTTTTCCCTAGGGGAATGGCTTTTCCTTGCCACATTTCTGCGGGTTTGACCTTTTGACTGTTCCCATTGTTGTTTCTTTGCTTTCGCTGCCTCTCTCTCTCTCTCTCTCTTTTAAAGTTAACATTTGAACTTCTGTCTTCTTTCTTTTTTTTTACTGCAAATAGTTATCCCAGGTATTTCTGGCTCTGGTGAGCTACTGTGCCGTTCTCACTCAGCGTCGAACAGCTGAAAGTGTAAAGAGGGCTGCAGTGCTACGAGAAAATGGGTTTTCTCGAGGAGATGGAAGAGGTGTTAGCTGCCTGCTAGAACAGAGCGTGATGAATTGCATCCAAAAGGCACACCCAACTTGTTACCTTTCCTGACTCTTTCTGTTATTTTCTGCACCTGCTTTTCTTCTCCGTCGTTCTCGCGTTCTGCTCCTCTGGTCTCTCCTGATGGCCTGGGGTCTCCATTGGGGCTAGAGTGGACAGCTGGTCAAGGGAGTCTTCTCTTAAGGGTTGCATTTAAACTGAGAAACTGATCCTGGAGAGGGTAGTGGGGAGAAACCAGACATGCACAGACCAGGAGATGCGTTTTCCAGGGGAAAAGAACACGCGAGCGTATAAACCAGAATACGGTTGCAAGTTTCAGGTGCTTGCAGAAAGTCCTGGAGCTGCATCATTGTGAATGCGGGGTACGGGAAGTAGAGTCATAAAGGTGGTCAGGTCCAAGAGGGCGAAGTTCGGGTTTCGTTCCCATTACAATGAGAAAGTACTTGAACTGTGAGAAGTGTGTGTGTGTGTGTGTGTGTGTGTGTGTATGCGCGTGTGTGCGCACACTCGCGCAGCGCATGTGCATACATACATGTGTATGTAAGATCTGATTTGTGTGGTGGAAATGTTCCTATCTGGCTACTAAATGGAGAATGGGCAGTAGGGAAGTAAGAGTTTCTTACAAGAAGTAGCCTTTTTAAAAAAGTAGGTGAGTGAAGGGCGGATGGTAACTTGAAGCAGAAGGAAGTAGTGAAAATGGTGAGGCACAATCAGATTTGGAATGATTGCGATACCCTTTGGAGGTAGTAATGATAAGACTCGTCTCCATGAGCACAGAGTGAGGAAAGGAGGCAGGAATGTCCCCTAACTTTTGGCCTGACCATTTGGTTGAACACCAATACCATTAATGCTCGTTAAGGGTTGGAGCAGGGTTGGGAAGGACAGTCAGAATGCTCTCTATATTTTCGCTTGACTCCTATTCAGGTAGATAGTAGACAGAGTGCTTGAATAACATTCTGGAGCTGTGTCGAAAGGCCAGGGCAAGAGACATAAATTTGGGAACTTGCATATTATAAGATAATGTAGAGACTGATTAAGGCCCTTTTCAATTTCTCAGAAGTTCTATACCTGGAATCTTCTGTCTCCATCCTTTTTCCTGGGAATGCTCACTGAATCATCTTTCCGGTCTCATTCTGTAGCCACTTGATTCAGAAAGATTTCCTTGACTTTCCAGACTAGGTTGAGCTCCCCTGCCATTATCTTACAGCTTTTGGCTTCTTATTTGCTGGCTGATAAATGACATACACAAATAGATAATATTTTAGAATGGACTTCCTCATGAAGTCAAGCCTCTCTACTCTCTCTTGGCTTGTGTCATTTGGCTTGCAGACTATGTAGAGAGGATTTGGCTAAAGCTAGGAGTTTTGTTCACGAAGCATTGACTTTGTCTTTACATAGGAGTCTGGAATTACTTCCAACGGGTATTGGTGAAGAAATATGCTTCGGAAAGGAACGGCGTGAACGTGATCAGCGGGCCCATTTTTGACTACGACTATGATGGCTTACATGATACCCAGGAGAAAATCAAACAGTAAGGTTTTCATTTCCAATCAGGGCATGCTTTTAAATTCCAAGATCTCATGCAGGGCTATTTTTCTGGAATATCTTTTGTAGTATTTTTCTAGAGAAGATCTAATGTCGCTTAAATATTTTGCTCATGCAATTGTCCCCTGGGGTTTTCCCATTCTTCAGACCTTCAATTCAGATGGAGTATTGGGGACTGAAATAGAATTGAGTTTTGCAATGAAAGAATACACATTGTCATTCCATGAAAGAAAATGTATCAAAACTTAAAAAAAAATTAGTCATTTGTTTTTCAGCAACTCTTCACTGGGAAGGTGTTGATTTCCACTCATCTCCGTTAGCTAAGGAAACCCCTAGATTTTCTGAGCTAGTGCATCTCAGCAGGAAATTGCACACAAACATTGATTGAACCCCTGAGTGAACAAGTGTGGTGGACCTACTGTGTCTCGGTCTTTATCTTTGGTGCTTTGGGGCATGGAGAAGGAGAAAGCATACTTTGGACTTACAAGGAACCCACGGTCTAGTGGGAAATATAAGCAGATACAAACAGAAAAACTCATTTAATTTCACACACGTATGAGCATTCAGAGAGAAATACAATAAAAGAAAGAGTTTAATTGTAACTTATAGAGGATTAGAGAACAAAATGCTAATTACTTACAAGAACATCTAATACAATAGAATTGATGTTTTACTTGCTTCTCAGTTTCTCAAACAAATCTTTTCTTTTTTTAATCATTTTATTAGGGGCGCATACAACTTTTATCACAATCAAACAGAAATCTTATCTTCATTGTACAGTTTTTCTTTTTCGCTGATCATTTCTCTTGCTACAATCCAACAATTCAATTATAATTTCACCAGATTAAACCATAATTTCAACATTGGGAACAAGGTAGGCAATTAAGTGCATAGGAACCTTGGTAAAAAATTGTGAATTTTTATAATTCTCTCTATTGGAAAAGACTTTTGATACATGTCATTTTTTTTAAAACATGCACTGGTGCTACAAGAGTTAAAGCTCTCAGCTACTAACCAGAAGGTTGGGAGTTTGAATCCCCCAGCAGCTTTGCTGGGGCAAAGACCTGACAACCTGTTCCCATCGGGAGCTCCAGGGGCAAGTCCACTGTGTTCTAAGGGATTGCTGTGGTCGGAAGGTATTCGGTAACAGACAGTCACAACGGCAGGCTTGCCTGTAGCATTCATTCGGTACTCATTCTTTCTTTGGGTAAATTCCTTCTCCCTACGCCCAGTTCAGGATCTCACTGTTCTTTTAAAGGACTAGTCCTCCCCGGGAGCCTGCAGTTTTGTCCTTTGATTCCTGTTACGGATTTTGTAATCAATTCCACGAAAGCAGACTTCCTAAAACATGGATCTCATCATGAGATTTCTTAGTAGAAAAACCTTCAGAGGACTGTGACTGCCCCAATAATCAACTCTAAGGTCCATACCTGGCCACTCAGAACTTCCCACAATTGGGCTGTTATTGGCTCTTCTAGACTTATGTTTCTGATACACGGATCATTTCCAACCTCCAGCTATCAGATAAGCTGGCGCTGGCACTTTGCGAGTCTCAGGGACAGAAGGATTTCAGCCAAGCAAACAGTATGGTGAAAGATATAAAGGCAAGCGAATGTTTAGAAGCGAACAGTGACACAACAGAGTGGGAATTCATTATAACGACATGAGAAATATTCAGTGTCACAATGTTTAAAAGGAAGGTCTCCGCTGGTCATAATGTTATGTTACATGTCCTGCTCCAGGTACGTGGAAGGTAGTTCCATTCCCGTTCCGACTCACTACTACAGCATCGTCACCAGCTGCCTGGATTTCACCCAGCCGGCCGACAAGTGTGATGGGCCACTCTCCGTCTCCTCATTCATCCTTCCCCACCGCCCGGACAACGAGGAGAGCTGCAATGTGAGTGCAATGAGAGGGCTCTTCCGGATATACTGACCTTGTTACGCTTTCCTTAGCTACATGTCTGTGGTTACCTAGAGGCCATTTATTATAGGACATTTACAATCCCCACCACAGTGAAAAGAAGCGATCCAAACCAAGCTTTTTAAAAAAAATTTTAAATCAGACCCTCGTATCTAATAACTTATTTTTATATGTGAGGGTTTGTATGTGTTTAAGACATAGTTGTGCATCTTTTGTAAAAAGAACGCCAAAAGTGGTAAATAGCAACATTTCGATAATTGTTGAAACCCAGGCAAGTGTTCATGGGAACTCATGTTTTATCCTCTCAAGTTTTATAGATCTTTGGAAAGTACCATATTGTCTGTATGCACACACGCACACATTCACAGGATGTATAACTCACAAATGAAGGGTTTTTAAAAAATTTCTTTGCTACTAATAGTAGGGACGATGCGCTAGTCTCCCAAATCTGAAACAAGTTGGTTCACCCCTAATCCACTGATTTTGATCTGGGGATCTTCCTGGAGGTCTTAGGGCTTAATGCAAAAGCCCTGTTCAGGAAGACAAGAGACACGCTGTCCTGTGTGATCCTGGCCCGGTGTTCATTCTACACCTTGGGTCACATACCTCTTCGGGTGTCTTTAATGTGATGGAAAGTTCATATTCCAAGCTTGATGTTAGAAAGAGTCTCTATGCTTTTGTTTCATCCAACTGAAGAACATTGCTGGTGGGTAAGCACTATTCTAACTCCACATGAAGGGAGGAACCCTGGGAGAACCAGTAGTTGCTCCTGGGACTCTAGGGGGAGGATGCAAGTGAAGAGACACACACTGCTGCTTGTGAGGGCGAAGAGCAAGAAGAATAGCTCCAGCAGAGTTTGCCGGCTTCATGGGCAGGGGAGCTTTGGGGCTGTGGCTTCAATTATGGTTATAAACCAAACAAATTTTATTAGGGGTATAAACAAACAAACAAAAATTCTAAGCTCACTGTTACCAAGTTGCTGTCGATGCAGAGCGACTCGATAGGGCAGAGGAGAACTACGCCCGAGAGTCTGGGAGACTGTGGCTGTTCCCAGGAGTAGAAAGCCCCATGTTCTCTCAGGAAGCAGCTGGTGGTTTCAAACTGTCGACCTTGCAGATCACAGGGCTCATGTAACTACTGCGTAACCAGAGCTCCTGTATGAGGCAAAGCAAATGCAGGATATAGGCGAAATGGAAAATTGAAATATGACGAGAAAGACTAACTTGATTGCTTGACTATTAGAAATGATGGCAAGGGCAGGAGTAAGGATTTAAAATTTTCTTGTAGCCAAATAGAACTACCGCTGCCGCCGCCGCCGCCGCCACCACCACCACCGCCGCCGCTGCTGCTGCTGCTGCAAATGCAATTGGCAAATCATTTCCCACTGAAAAAAAAAAAAGAGCATGAGACAGAGTTTTCCCATGACTGCCTATGACCCCAGTTGGCTATTATGCAAATCAGGGGAAAAGGAAACTTCTTACCACACTCCAAATGACTACTACCTTTATAAAGAAAAATTTGAGCTTGTCATTGAAAAAAACCAAATAAATGAGCTAAATATGAAAAGCCTTCCCAAATACCACTTCATGCTTATCCTTCCTTCGCGGAAGGGGGCCTGGCTTGCTCGGAGACCTCCTGCATCATTAATTAGACGGTCACACGGAGGGTTTGTCAGCATCGTTGTGGGGAGAGTTATATTTAGACTTGCCCCTTGCTGTGAATTGCAGAGATATTGGTGAAGTTGGAATAGCAGGGTGGGCCACGAGGGTTCAAAGTCCTTACCTTACTTCTATGGCCTGCAAAGCCACATCTTTCTATTTCTTCATTTTGTCTGGGATGACCAGGCATGATTTTCCTGAACCAACCCCCTCATGGTGCATATTTAGCTCTGGCAGGAGCTGCTGTTACTCCTGTCCAGGTCTGTGTGGGTTGGAGCTTTCCGAGAAAACCCATTGCCGGTTCTTGGCCTTTGGTGAATAGTTGAGGGAGGCCACTAGTGGTGAGGAGATGGGGAAGGGCGAGTCAGCCCTGTAAACCCAGGAGCACACAGACACTCTTCACCTAGCAGAGAGACTCTTGGAAGCCAAGGAAACGTAGGGGAACCTTTGGAAATGGCATTATTTGTAAAGACCCTTTTACCCCAAGTCAAGTGATGAAGGTGGTCAGTCTTACATAACTCAAAGGTCTCTTAGGTGCCCTCCTTTTCTTCAACTTCTGCTTAAAGTAAACGGAGATATTCTTAGGTTGCAAAGGAATGCTTTTGGTAAGTCATTTTTCAATTTTGTGTTAGACATGGCATCGTACATTTTTTACTATGGGACGTCTGCATTCCTTTTCCTGGGAATTTGCACCAAGGAGACAATTCTTGACAAACAAGGAAGAAGAGTTTCTTCCTCCCCGCCCTGCCTCCTTCTCTCTTTGTCTTCTTTCTTACCTCCCGCCCTTCTTCCTTTTTCTCTTTATTCTCTGCTTTACGTTTTTCCTCCTCCATTCCTCGTTTTTTCCCATACCTTCCTTCCTTTGTTATCTCCAGGTTTTAAGCATTATTATCCTTGCCATCTGATAAAGAGGCTGAGACGCAGGGAGGTCCAGTAGCTTCACCAGGCCAGGTAGCCTAGAAGTGCTGGCACCACAATTCCAACTCAGCTTACTTGAGGCCCCAAATCCCAGGTGGATCAGTGGCTCTTCTTCTTCTTACTCAAAGATAAGCTCACTCCAGTCTAATAGATGATATAGTTGGTGGCACAGATTCTCCTGGAAGTCTAGGAATGCACACATTCTTATATGCACTGACCACAGACTTTTCACTGGACTTAAGAGGCAGAAGAGCATTCCCAATGATTTTGCTCATTTCTCCATGTTAGTCCGAGAGCCGAGAAAGGAAACAAATGACTGAATTCTCTAGGGCCTTTGGTTTCCTTAGAACTGAATTATGTTCTGAGAACCTATTCAGTCCAATGCTCACTCACACCACGTGTCTCCTTTATTTGGGACAGTTCACTGCTGTTGACAATGTTTACAGTCAAGGCCAGGTATTTGGGCTCATTATGGCAGGAATGCGGGAGATTGGCAAAGAGACCAAGAGTTAGGAACACACATTGGCTCTGTGTACAGGAGGGCATAGAGGTCATTTGTGGACTCGGAGCAAAGGGGTCACTGGGAGAAGAAGCTCCTGGGGAAAATTCTAACTCTACCTGTGTTCTCTTTCCACTTCAGAACTCAGAGGATGAGTCCAGATGGGTCGAAGAACTCATCAAAATGCACACAGCGCGGGTGCGGGACATTGAGCATCTTACCAGTCTGGATTTCTTCCGAAAGACCAGCCGTAGCTATCCAGAAATTCTGGCTCTAAAGACATACCTGCATACACATGAAAGCGAGATTTAGCTTCCTGATCATCGGCAGTGCCGTCTTAATACTGGTGTATATTTTTATACGTTTTTGTATTTATTAATTTGAAACCAGGACATTATAAAAAAAGTTAGCATTTTAATCCTGTACCGAATCTGACATATTATGCCTGAATGACTCTACTGTTTTTTTTCCCCGCTAATGCTTGATTTAGTAGTCGTCTTCTGAGTAGGCTTGTGATACAGACTGCAGCTAGCGTTTTTAGTGGAAGCTTCTAAATGGTGCTGCGGATTTGATATTTGCATTGAGGAAGTATTAAATTTCCAATGCACAGCCACCACATTTAGTCCTGTACTGTATAGGAATACTGATTTTGTAAAGTTGCATTCATTTACTGTTAACTATGACAGACATATTTAAGCCTTATAAACCAATCTTACATATAATAAATCACACATTCAGTTGTTCTGTTTTATTTGGCTTTATTTCACGTATATAAATGAGAGGGGGTGCTTACATTGTATTCATGTGTGCAAACAACACATTTCCTCTACTGGGTCATCTTACGTTTTCAGTGGTTCTCAAAGTCAAAGGGGTATCCATGAAATTCCACTACAGTGGCCTGGATGTGATGGTTTAGATGCCTATCTATGAGAAAATAGAAGGGCATGAGGTAAAGGAAACCAGAATTCCAGAGTAACCTCTCACTACCTGTTTCTTAAAAATACTTAGAAATTTGGTGGAATAGTTTGTTTGTTTTGTTTAAACCATTTTATTGAATTTTTGATGAAAGTTTACACAGCAAGTTAGGTTACCTTTTGACAATCTCCAGACAAGTTGTGCAGTGACTGTTGGGCTGGGTTCTCGAGAGAAGCAAAACCATTGATACATATATAGAGAGAGACAAAGAGAGAAAATGAGGTCAAGAAAGTGGCTCACACAGTTGTAGAAGTGGGTGAGGTCTGTCTCTTTGAAGTCTGTGCATCAGATATTAATTTGGAGGTGTCTTCTAACGCGTGTATCTCTAAGGGCCAAGGGAATGTAGGATCTGCAGGAACACCACAGGTTGAGGAAACGAATGAGTCCTAGGTCAACAGATCAGGCTTATTACTGGAGAGGTGACAGATTCCAAGGTCAGAAGACCAGATGACAGGCTGATGATCGCTACCAGGTTTGGCAGGCAATATAGCAAGCTCAAATTCAAAGAACTGGAGGTCCATGAGCCAGATGCCGAATCTAGACTCAGCAAAACTCAAGTGAGCTTTCCTCAAGTGTCCTTGGATAGGAAGCAGGACACAGCCTTAGGGAACTGATTTTCAGTTGCGTCAAGTCTGTGATGTGTGCAGGGATTTCAGACCACCCTAATGTTAAAACTGCTTTACTGTTCACTGGAGATCCCATTCTGCAGTTGAATACATTGTGGTAGGTCACATCATGGGGGGACTCCTAGGCCTCATCTACTAGTGTTGAACCACTGAGAACACTAGCCCAGTCTGGTTGACATAAAATTGAATTAGTACAGTGACATTATTACCTTTATCACAGTGAGTCAATATTCTCTTTAATTGTGGCATTTGTTCCCTTTGTCGTACTCTAGTCCCCCTGTCTCCTTATCTCTTCATCTTTACTTGTGAATAACTGCTGGCCTTTTGGTCTCATACTGATGTTTTTTTAAGAAGGGTACCAATTTTACAGGTATTAGCCTGTATTTTGTGTGACACTACTATTCCTCTAAAAGGTGATATGCTGACTTTGAGATTTAAAAAGTCTCAGGATGGTAGTCAAGATAGGCTCTTTTGATCACCTAAATTTCAAACTCCTAAATATTAGACTCAGTGGAGGTTATATGAAGCATATATTTTGTATGAGATATCAGCCCGAGAACCACAGAGGATCTCAAGAGAAATAGAACCGTGGGATAACAAAAATTCACTGCCATTGAATCAATACTGACTCGCAGTGACCCTATAGGACAGGGTAGAACTGCCTACTGTGAGTGACTGTAACTCGATACAGGAGTAGAGTTTCTTCCATGCAGCAGCTGGTGGTTTTGAACTGTTGACTTGCCAATTAGCAGCCCAGTGTGGAATCATTATACCACTAGGGCTCCCTTAACAGTGGGATAAGATAGACATAAAATGATAATTCACCAATCAAAGTAGGGAATAAAAAATGTCAAGTGAGAAGCGTGGATAACAATACAATATGAAAAAACAGCCTGAATAACACGTGGGGAAATTGTGGATGGGCAGATCTATGGCATTAAAAAGTAATGAAACACAGACAGATGAAGTATTCTTTTAAAAGCTTTCATATCTACCTATATAAGATAGGCATGGGAAGCAAGCCTGAGGAGAAAGCAGTGGGATGGCGGGAGAAGGGTGCGGTGAGCAGGCAGCACCACACATGGGAACAACTGGGGAATTAGTCAACAACAATGAGGATATAGAGATCCTGGGGGTGTCAGAGCAACAGCAAACTAGCTAAGAGGACGTACTAAGAGGCGGAAATAGGGGGAAAGTGATGGTGGGGAAAGAGGAAGGTAAAAGGAAACAGAGGAAGGACTTAGGAAGCAAAGCATTGGATAGAGGTATAAGCATAGTTGTGTACAGATGTAAATGCACTAATCCACAAAAACAGAGGTACTGGCCTATGTACATATATTTATATAGCAAAACACTGAGGTAGTGGGAGGACTTTGGGCCTCTGCTCCTAGAACACTTTGTTCTAACAAATCAGCATTCTGAGATGCTCACTCTCCCGACAATCACTGAAGACAAAACAGGTGCACAAGTAAATGTGGTGAAGAAGGCAGATGGTGCCGGCTATTAAAAGACATAGCATCTGGGGTCTTAAAGGCTTAAAGTTACACAAGGGGACATTCATCAGAGAAGCAACAAGCCCACATGAAGAAGCACACCACCGGTGCGATCATGAGGAGTCATCAGGACCGGGTATTAGGCTTCAGAAGACACATAACAAACAAACAAACAAAAACATTGTTGAGAATGAGGGAGTAGATGGTGGAACAGAGACTCAAAGCCCATCTGTAGACAATGGAACAATCACCCCACACAGGGGCCACAGGAAAGGGATGAGTCAACCAGGGTACAGTAAAACATTGATAAAACACATTATATTCCTCTGGTTCCTTCAGGCTTCCTCACCCCCACTATCATGACCCCAGTACTGCTTCTCAATTCAGACTAGACCAGAGCATGTACATAGGTAGAGATAAGAAATGGGGGCTCACAACACATGGAATTCAAGAACAGGAGTTGGAATAGTGATTAGGGGTAAGGGAGGAGAGGAAGGGACAAAGGGGGGACCGATCACAATGATCAACACAACCATACACCTACCTACAGCGGGGAAGAACAACAGAAAATATGGGGGAAGGGAGACGGGTCAGGGTAAAATATGAAAACTAATAATTTATACTCTATCAAGGGGTCAGAAGGGTGGGCTGGGCAGGGAGTGAAAAAAAGAGGAGCTGATACCAAGGGCTCACTAGAAAGTAAATATCTAGAAAAGTATGAAGACAACATATGTACAAACATGTCTGATGCAGTCAATGTATGGATTGTAACAAGAGTTGTAAGAGTCCCCAATCAAATGATCTTTTTTAAAAAAATCATTTGATTGAGGGCTCTTACAATTGTATCAGGCATATTTGTACATATGCTTCCATCATCCTTTTCTAGACATTTACTTTCTATTGAGCCCTTGGTATCAGCTTCCGCCCCGCCCCCCACCCCCCCCACCTAGTGACCCCTTGATAGAATATAAATTATTATTTTCTATCTTACACTGACCACTGTCTCCCTTCCCCCATGGCTTCTGTTCTGCTTCCCCGTGGAGGGGGGTTTGTGGTTGTGTGTTGATCTTTCCCCCTTCCCCCAAAATGATCTTTTGATAAAAATAAATAAAAGCTTTCCTTTTTTTTTTTTTACTGTTTCCTGCGGGAATGTCCACATGGAAGCTGGTTTATCTCTAACACAAATCCCCTTAAAGAAGAATAAGAGATAGTATATTATTTGTAGTATGCTAAAATAAAACACCCCATTTTTCTTACAGTTTATTTATTTCTTTGAATGGTCGGTAAAATGAGCTTTTCGTTCCATAAACTTTTAAAATTCAATGTGAGCAAAATAAGCTGTATCAATTTACCAGTGCTGTTGTTAGGTGTTGTTGAGTTGGTCCACGGGCAGAGAGGCCCTGGGTGTAACAAAACGAGAGACCACCCAGTCAATACCATGTTTGAGAGTTCATTTTTTAAAAATCATTTTATTAGGGGCTCATACAACTCTTATCACAGTCCATACATACATCAATGTGTAAAGCACATTTGTACATTCATTATCCTCATCATTCTCAAAACATTTACTCTCGACTTAAGCCCCTGGCATCAAGTTCTCATTTTCCTCCCTCCCTCCCCGCTGCCCCCTCCCTCATGA
>NW_022103896.1:19881807-19893004 GCF_000313985.2 Echinops telfairi
AATGTTCTGCAGCTATTCATAAGGCTGTCACTGGTGTTTAAAAAAAAAAAATATATATATATACTTAAGTAGCTCCAACAGGTATTTTTTCCCTAGCCAGTCTTAGTCTGGAAGTTTCATTAAAATGTGTCTTCCACAGCTGACCCTACTCATATTTGAAATATTAGCGACATTGCTTACAGCCACATGTAAGTCACCACAATACAACAAACTAACAGACAACTGGAAGAATTTTTTATTTTTGAAATTACATGAAAAATAAAACTAGTAAAAAACATGTAGGACAGATGGTACTGGGAATATGGGAAAACATCTTGAAGGCAGTAATAATACAGTTGTTGTTTGATAAACATACCTACACAAATCTATGGATCGAGTGATCATAATATTCCTAATGATATCTATATCATTAATTGCACTTTTATCATGTTCATGCATATCTTCAGTACTTCACAAGCCTGCTTGGTCTTTAGGCACTGAAACATAAGACACTCAACAAGGATTTTATGGAAGCAATGCTAATGAGGAAAATCTTTAATTGGGCATTGGAGCTTGGGGTAGGGTGAGAACACAGTAGAAATCAATTGGAACAGGGTACTTATTCACTCAATAATCAACAATAAGGCATTGAGCATCTGTTACATGCCCAAAGCTAGCATTGTCACTGGGGATAAAATAGTGAATGAAACAAGCAAGGTTTTTGATATTGTGGACAAATTTAATGGGAGAGAGAGATCCCACACATTCAAAAACCAAATATGTAAAGCTATTTTCGTTGGACTATGTACTGTGGAGCAATTAAATAGGGTTCTGTGGTGGATAATGACAAGGGGCTAGAAAGGGAAGGGCCTTGGGTTCCAGCCAAGGCTTGAGGGGTGAGGAGAATAACTCTCAAAAAGACGGGGAAGAAGGAACACTGTGGTCCTGGACTGTGGGTGGTAAGAGCCGGGGATATGTGAAAGAAAACCAGTATGCTGGGAGTGTTCAGTGGAGGCAGCAGGGCCCAGGTCAGGCAGGTCATTCCTAGCCACACTGAGGCACTTGGAGTCTAGACTTAGTGCAATTCAAAAAGATTGCAGCTGTCAAGCAGAAGTGTGACAGGATCTGATTTAAGATTTCTGGTAACGACTCATTGCATTGCTACGTATGCACAAATATCATGTAGTATCATCTAGATATAATTCTGTATCAATTGCCTCTGCTCATCAAGGGCCCATCTATTTGGCACTCTGTTTTTCAACAGTAGTGCTACTAGAAAGAAGGGTCAATTCAAATAAAAGAAAATCATTCCATCTGCTTGCTATGTTAGATTTCTATATTACCTCGGAGTGAACTCTTCTCAAAATAGGTTATAGCCGAAGTGTCTGGAGAAAACGATTGCCTATTTGGTTGAGTGGTGGGCTCTATTTTTATCTGTAGGCAAAATCTTTCTCATAAATATACTCCACACCCACAAGGAACATCAACCACGGTATATTTCAGGTGAGTGGCTTTGCCGATAAACACATATCATTAATTGTGTGGCTATTTATGAAAGGCCCGGAGTGGACAGGGACCCTATTAAAATGAGGTCTGAAAGACTATTTTAAGTTTTGCTGTTTGGTTTTTTATATGAAGATCTTGGCCCATTCATTCTTTCATTGAGCAAGTTGAAAACCACTTGCTAGCCTGGTGGTCCTGTTCTAGTGACTGCATCTATAAACTGACTCTCAAATGGGCTTACTGCATTGGCATAGACCAGGAACGTGTCGACACAATTTCATAAGGATAAGAGTATTCTGGGAGGTATTTTTCACAAGGGGTCCCTCTTTTTTTGTTTTTGTTTTTTAAACAAAAGGATCGTTCAGTGCCAACTGGGTTTGCGTAAGTTGACCCAAGAGATGCAGCACCCAACTTCCTGTGTCCAGTATTCCTTGTGGTGATTGGGAAGCGGGTAGCTCCAAATGCAGTCCAGATGATTCCTTCTGTTGTTATTCTTCTGTCAGCATTCCTTCATTATCTCCCTGCTGAGTCAGGACCAGACTGCAGTGTGGGTGGGATGTGGGAAAGACAATGGGCATTCCCCTGCCTTTTTATTTTATTTTAAAAAAAAGATATCTCTTACTTTTTGAGTCAGCTTTGGTAGAGTGTGTCAAATCTAAATCTAGAGCCTCTAGTGATAGCATCCCCTTTATTTTAGACTTTTGCTCATTTGTGTCATCCATGCTTTCCCTTTGAACGACATTATCTGTTTTATTTAGCTGAAGTCGTAGTCTTGGATTTTCTTTCTTTTGGCCCCATTTTCACTTTCATCAATTCCGACTTTGGTTTTCATGATTTACTTGTAGCTTCTCACTTTGGCCCATGGGTAGGGTCCCATGAGAAAGATGAGAACCTTACTGAAGAATAAATTGAAGCTTCATGTATGCCACATCAAGTTGGCAGCTTAGATTAGAAATGTGTTTTAAGGAAATGAAAACTTACTTCATGTGGAATGAGCTATGAACCTGCTATCATTGAAGTGTGGCAGTTACATAATCTCCTGTAACTGGAGTCTAGCCTGTCAATCTGGTCATAGCCAAGAATGCCTCTGTGTGGGCGTGGTCTTCTCCTGGGGATTCTGGGAACTCCAGTCTGCCTCCCTGGAGGTGGGACACATTCTTGCTCTGCTTTGTCTTCCTGTTGACAAGACACATGGAGCCACTCTGATCCCAGCCAGAGCCCTGGAGCTGGAGAAGCCACGTGGAGACCATGCCATTGCTGCGAGGCTTCCACAACCACTGGACCCACAAGACTTTCCACCCACAGGCCTGTGATCTTCCTGCACTCGGCATCATTGCATATGTTGCGTGAGTCTGAAGAGGAAATTTAGACTGGTGTTGGACATATGGGCTGATATCAGACTAATGGACTTGATCTGGACTGGCCAGGATGTTTTCTTAATATACAATTACTCTTTGGTGTAAAGCTCTTTCTTATACACCTACGGGTCTCTCTGGATTTGTTTCTCTAGTCTACCTGGCCTAACACACATGATTATCTGATGTGTGTTGAACTGCCCCATACAGTGTTCTTGGCTGTGACCTTTATGGAAGCAGATCACCAGGCTCTTCTTCATGGCCACTGGGTGGGCTTGTTAACGCTGTTAGGTCTGCCATTGAGAACAAACTCTTTGAATCTTGTCATGTCAGTGTTCCATACGATTTACCTAAATGAAGATGAGCCAGGATGGAAGATCTGGGAATGGAACGAGAGGGTGAGCACCAGGAAAGGGAATTGTTAAACTCAAGGTTACATGCACTTTCAAAATGGAGGAAGTGGTCCATGATGTCAAACGCCACAGAGAAGTTAGATGGGAATTTGACTGGATTCATTGAATTTTCCAGTTAAGCGGTCATCGGTGTGGTCTGGAAAACAGGCTGGCTGCCCGGAGGTAAGGGGAGAAGGGGAGACCGCATAGGCAGTGAGTGCAAAGTGCTCTTGGTGAAAGTGGGCCAAGAAGCAGGAGGAAAAGACAGTAGCTGCCAAAGATGGGTGGAGTTGCGGGATGATTTTATTCTAGTCAGTGCAGGAACAAAACTTTTATTGGCTGTTGGGAAGATTTGAAATTTCTGCAAAGAAACCAATTGGTTAAAGCAATCAAATTAGAAACACATTTGAAATTAAAAGCCATTACATGAATAACACGAATAAAGGGTCAGTTGTCATAAAAATTTTTTTTTCATATTAGGGAACCGATTTAACTGAGACTCAAACTCAAAGCACCAATTCACCACCACCAAGTTTAGTCTAACTCTCCACTATCCTATGTAGGGTTTCTGAAGCTGCAATCATAATGGGAACAGAGAGCCTCATCTTTCTCGTGGGCTTGAACCATCAATCGGTGGTTAACAGTTCAATGCTAATTGGACAGCAACACCAGGTTCCTTATGATTTCCTCATCTTCTAGAAATACATGATGGAAACTAGACTTTGAAAAATGGTGGCCTGCAGGCTGGATAGGTCATCAATATTTTTATTGCACCGACAAGGTTTTTAAAAATATTAAAACAGATACCTGTATTTAAAAGTCATCAAATCTTACCTAAAGAGCCCACCTTGGAAGTGCTAACATATTTTTTACATCACCATTATTCGTAGACAAGGGTAGCTGGTGTGTCTTTGAGTAACCTTTAGGTAAAATCCTTGGGAGGTGCCGACAGTTGGTGATTGGCGGCTAACCTACAGGTCAGTAGTTTGCATGTACCTAATAGCACCGTGGGAGCAAGACCTGTCACTCTGCCTCCAGAAAGAACATAACCAAGGAAAAGCCACAGGAAGCAATTCTGGTTTGTCACACGTGGCTCGCCATGAGTTGGAATCCACTCGGTGGCAAGGTATTTGGTGCTCTCATTTTCAGACAAGACCATCATTTTTGCGGTCAGAGTTGGCACACATTTAGTGCATATCTGAATCTGCGCCTCAGTCTCTGACGACTTGACTCTCCATTCTAACACAAAAGCACCATACAGCACACATAAGCGAGGGGATATTGATGGGCCCTAATATGTGCAGTGTCTAAATTTATGGACCCTGAAGTTTCAATTTTACATAATTTTCATATGTTTATATCATCCCCCTCAACCTCCGACCATTAAAAACGGTACTAAGCAGGCTTAGCAGTGGTCCTGACAGAAGCAGGCAGTGGGGTGAATTTGGCCTGGGAGCCGCGGTAGATTCCCAATGTGCTGATGACCAATCCTATTGTTCTGTCCTCTGTCCTAGATGGAGTATGCATCACAAAGGAAATAGCACATGCATCGTATAGGGGGTTTGCTAAATTTTATAACCCCTTTGTGCCTTAATTGACTGTAGGTGCCGTGTGTGTTACCGATGAAAACTATACCAGATGGAATTAAAAAAAATCACTTATCCTTTCATTGTCTCACTCTTACCCTACATCATTAGTATTTTTCTATCTTGGCCTATAGTCAATTGATAAGAAGCCCTGGTGGCATAGTGGGTTATGCATTGGGTTGCTAACCCCAAGGTCAGCAGTTCTAAACCATCAGCTGCTCTGTAGAGTTCTCACTGCTACTCACTGCTAGCATGTCCTGACTCACAGCGAACCCTAGGGAGAGTAAAACTGCTCTGTGGGTTTCTGAGACTGAATCTTCATGGGAGTAGAAAGCCTCTTCTTTCTCCTGAAGTGAGGCTGGGGGCTGGTGTTTTGGAACTGCTGGCCTTGTGGTATGCAGCCTTCTGCTGAACCCACTGCAACACCGCAGGGGCAGTTCCATGCTGTCCGAGAAGGCCACTATAAATTGGAATTGACTCAATGGCAGTGAGGGGTTGTTTTTGGTAAAGTCAGTTGATTTTGACTCCAAATAAGATGACCATCACCCCGATTGTCCTGAGCAGAGTGGATTCCAAAGACAAGGTGTCAGGGGATCCCACCCCTAACAAGTCATCACGGGTCTGGCAGGCGCAACTGTACAGTGATAATATATAAAGATGATAGTCAAGTCATAGAACATACGAGAGATAGGAAAGGGAGTGAAATAAAGGAGTCAGACACATTTCATGGTAGCATGCTCATCTCAACTCCGCTTGATGGCCCATGTGGAGATCCGGAGACCGGAGGGGACTGGAGCAGAGGGGGTCCGGGGACTGGAGGAGGAGGAGGGACTGGAGGAGAGGGGACAGAGCCAGAGAGAGGACCGGAGGAAGGGGCGTTTTTATTGTTTTGGGGCTTTTATAGTCATGCATATTCAGGAGTTACATACATCACAAGGTGGTGGGAAACACAGTTAAGTCCCTGAGCTCACAGGTGAGGAAACCTACTGCCTGCATTGGGGTGAGCCATGAGGGGGGATGGGAGGAGACAACCAGGGAATGTCTGCCTCTACAGGAAGACAGAATCAGCATAGCTGTTGGGGAAGAATCTGCGGGAATGACATATGTTCGTTTCCCACAACAAGGAACTTTCACATATGAAAACCACAAAAGTCTGCACAAATTATATGGACCATTGGCAGCCATTAAAGTAGGTGTTGGACTGCTAAGCACAAAGTTGGCTGTTCAAATCCACTGGCCGATCCATGGGATTAAGGTGAGGTTATTTGCTCTTATAAAGATTGACAGCCTCAGGAAAACCTGTATGAGGTTGGTATGAGTCATAATCTACCTCATGTTAGTCTCATGCTCTGCCGTCCAACTGCTTCCAGCTCACAGTGACCCTATAGGGCAAGGGAGAACTGTCCATACAGATTTCTGGGACAGAAACTTGTTACAGGAATAGAAAGCCTCATCTTTCTCCCATGACAGTTAGTGGTTTAGAACTGATGACCTTGTGGTTAGCAGAAAAAGGTTTACCACTATAGCCAAGAAAACATTATGGGGCCAGTTGACTCTGTCACATATGGTTGCTGTGAATCAGAATCCACTCCATGACACCCAACACCGCATTTCTATTGGAGGTTTGGAGTTGAAAAATGCAATTCTACTTAACAAATTTATGATCACTCAGCTCTTTCCTCCCCTAAGGCGTTGTTTGTTTTTCAGTAGAACTCAGGCTAAACCTATACTTTTAAAACATTTATGTCCCCTACCTCAACGTCAGGAACCCTGGTGGCTTAGTGGTTACCCGATGAGCTGCAAACAACAAGGTCAGCAGTTCAAAGCACTCCATTCCTCTCAGGGAGATAGCTGGGGCTCTAGTCTCGGGAAACTGCATCCCTCTAAGGGAGATAGCTGGGGCTCTAGTCTCAGGAAACCCACAGGGTAGTTCTGTCCTGTCCTGTAGAGCTGCTCTGAGTCAGAATCAGCTAGTGGCAACAAGGCTTTTTGTTTTTGTTTTTTTGCATTTACCTCAACATCAGTGGACCTTGTCTTGTCCATTATTATATGCAGAAAACTGTGCATAGTGACTGGCAGATATTTGGCTGTCATTAGGTGATGGGTGAACAAGAGACAAGCTTAACTTTTTAAAAATCTGCTGAGATAGTTGTAGTCATTTGGGTGAAAAACCTGAGGCTGAGAGGCAGGTAAATTGGTCCCAACATCCTCCGCTGTCCTCACAACACCAGGTCTCCTGACAAGAGAATGGTGCCTGCTCTGGGAGCTGATGCCAAGTCCCCACGCCGGTCATGAGAACATCCCATTGGGAGACCTGAAGTTATGTTTGTCCCAATCGCCACTCTGTCTGTGAACACTCATTGGTCAGACTTCCAGCCTCTCTGCTGCTCTGTTCACCGGGAAAGCTTCAACCTGCAAGGCGAGGAATGGTTCAGAGGCTTGCCATGAGACCAACATGAGCTCAAGCTTGCTTGGACTCTGCCTTGTATTCTGGGCTTGATTTGGAAGTTGGGACTGGCTTGCTTATAAAATAAGGATGTTCTTATTTATCTCATTGCATATTTGTGAAATATTGAAATAATGAATGTACAGAATGTGGTATTATGCCAGGTTCAAGAAATACTTTGCATATTCATGGAGAAGAAAATCGAGATCTGGCAATTGATATAAGCCATGCTAATGGTTTGAGGGTGCCCTGGTGATGGAGTGGTTACAAGTTGCGCTTCGATCCTCAAAGTCGGAAGTTCAAAACCACCAGCCCCTTCTCTGGAGAAAGACTGGGCTTTCTATTCCTGGAAACAGTTATAATCTCAGAAGCTCACAGGGGCCGGTTTCCCCTGTCCTATAGGGTCGTCATGAGCCAGCATCGACTCACTGGCAGTGAGATGAGAATGTTTAGGGAGTACATCACCTTCCAGATGGGATGTGCAGCATTGTTTATAATCCTTACATTTTATAGCGTATAAGGGAATACTTGTAATGTCAAGTCAGTCCCAGGTACATTGAGACAAATTGGTTCCCCAAAAACTTGCAAGGCAACTTCCTCATGTGTCCATGTTATGGTTGAGAAAGTGAACGGTTATGTCTCTGGTAGAGCTGTGATCTTAGGTTGTGTCTGCACTGGGTCAGACCTAGGCCTCCCCATCCTGTTCTAATTCTCCCTCCTTGCTTCTAGCTGCAGTCGATAGGGGAGCACTGCGCTGCATTTGATAGGGGAGCACCCTCCATCTGTGCAGGAAGTTGACTGACCACTCACTTCGGAGAGCCCGGTCTTTTTATTTATTAATGTAGGGTAGGGGAAGAGGTGGTTTAAGGTCGATCCTTTAGAGCGGGTGAAGGGTAGTGTTTTTGAGGGTGTTGATGAGTAGTTTAAACTGTTGCATACAGAGTATTCTGAAATGTAACCCCCCACCTAATTGGCAATAAAAATAAATAAATAAAGTCCCCCCTTTTATTTAACGCTAGAGGGAAAGTTTTTAAAAAAATTGGGATTGGGAGTGGTGTCTGATCTCTTGTTTGCACTCTTGGTTGAAACATAAGATAAGCTTGGTCAGTTCAGGGTCATGGTAAACAGAGCTCTGTGGCTTGGGCAGACCCACATGATATGCATCTGCTGACCTAAAAAGGAGTTCTGTGGCTGTGGATCTGGGTGAATAAAGCATCCTTTTTCCTGCATTTACAAGTCAAAAGGTTTATCCAGAGTGATGTCAATGGTTTTACTGGACCTGAACATAAAAGTGTTGACTTAACTTATGCCCATAGCCCCTGCTTCCATAGAGACAGAAGTACAAATACTTAGGGACAAAATCAACTCCTTCCTGCAGTATTTTTGTTTCAGAGGAATATATATGAAAAATAATAGTAGTGAAAACATATTTTCCTTGGCCCATAGATGGGAATGCTCGAGGGGAGAGTTTACTTGCGCGCTCCTTAAGGAAAATGTGCCTTTTATTTGTGTTTTGTGCCTGTGGTGACCCTTGGAGGGAAACTAAACACGAGGGACCGAGCACAGAGCTCTGAAGGTCTGCAGCATCCTGAAGGGCAGGAGACAGCTGGTGTCTTGATGGCAAGTCCTTGCTGGTTTCCAGAGGTAAAGCCATTTTGTGTACGGCCAGGTGGGAGGTGCTTTGGAAGAGAGGAAACTCTTCCTTAGATAGATGCTCTTCTATTACATTGCTTATATGGCTCAAAGTCTACCTTTCACACCACATCTTCTATCATCATTATGGAAAATAACATCAAGGTGCGATTTTTGACATATTATGAACAAAAGTGTACTCACATTTTCTGGAGCCATTGAGGCGGAATGAACCCCTGATAATTTTCACAGAAGATTTAAATCAACTTTAAAGTGTAGAACAAAAATGTCCCCTGAGATCTTCTTTATACCATAGATTAGTTTAGCTTCCTTAGTAAAGACTGTCTTTCTTGAATACTCTGACCTTTTACATTCTACCTGCACTTGTCAACTTGAATAACAGCTTCTCCGGAGAGGAGATAGAAAATTTAGGGAGGAAAGAGGGTAAGTTCATGGAGGAGGAACAACTTGGAAAAGGAGGATGAGAATGTTTGCACAACTTGAAGAATGCAGTCAGTGTCACAGAAAAGTACATGCAGACGTTGCTTAATTGGTGTCTGGTCTGCCATGTATCTTCCCAACAAGAACACACATGTAAACAAAACTTTAAATGTGTGCTCAAGACTATGCTGAGAGGAGACTATTTGGTCCTTTCCCAATTATCCTTCTCTTCCATAAACTAAGCTTCTGGATTCAGAGTTAGGGACCAGAGTACTCATGTGTCTCTGAATCATGGTGGGTTTCCAGTTAGGGCAATTAAAGCTCAGTCAAAAAGATCTTGGTAGCCATGGAATTATGAGGATGATTCAGGATAGTTTTCGTGTTCTTGTACCTTAGCTTGAACACTCCAATACCGTGTTAAAACCAACAACTGATCTCTGGCCTACAAATGGAATGGCCTCTTTATGGGAAATGTGAGCCAGTATTACTCCAGTCAATTCAAGAGAAAGGTCAACTTCAAATTTGCTTTTTCTTCTTCTTCTTTTTGAGGGTGTCTTTTGGAATTTCCCCTGAGAAGGAGACAGAGATTACTCATCCCTGTAATTGGTCAGGCCTGGAAGGAAACAGAAGGCATACTCAAAGAAGGCAATTCAAGAGAGTTAAAGAAAGGGCTATTTGCAAATGTGTGAGCAGGGCTAGGGCAACCAAATAGGGATGCTGAAGCTTCCTAGTAGTGGCTGGGGAAAGGGAGGTGTTACCATGCCCTGGCCTGACAAGTCCAGGGGACAGAGTGGTCATTGGAACCTGGAGAGAGTAGGAACTGAGGCCTTTGGAAGAGGGACACCTCCAGGCCCAACATTGGCCTTACAAGAAGAGGCCCAGGAGAAAAGAAATATCATGAAACTCCCATTTCCTTTACTAGTGCTTCCCACTGGCCAAACTCAATTGGAAGCCAAAGACCAAGGAGTTTTGTTGATGCGTCCATAATCTCCAGGTGAAAAAATTAGAGAGAAGAGTGGAGAATGGCCAACAGAAATCAGAAAGCATAATTTTCAGTGATGAAGATGTGTCTTTGATTTCTCCATTGATGGATTACCCATTGGCCCCTTCTTCCCCTGACTCCTTTTGAAGGGAGTCTTTCCTGTAGAGCTGGCTCTGGCTGCTTCTCCCTTCTCAGCCACTTTGCTGCCTCTTGCCTTGAAATTAGCTCTATTCCAGTACTCATTCTTCTATTTTCAATGTTCTTTCTCTGTGTCAGATTCCATCCTAGACCTGAGCTTGCCAGCCTCCTGGACTGTGCTTTATTCAATGCGTGGCAGTCTCAGGTTTAAGCATGGTGTTTAATCCACAGTGAGTTATTAGTACATAGGTGCTACACTACATTGGACTAGAAGAGCAAGATGATCGCCATGAATTCAATCATGAACTTGAAAAGCTAGCTGCTACCTGTGTTCTTAGACAACTACTAACTTTCTGAGTGATCAGACACTCGGAATCCCAATTTTCTCACGTGTAAAATGTAAGTGAGTTGGATGACCATTGGTCTAATTCTGTGATCAGAATCTTGTAATGTTGAGTTTACTTTTCAGAACTCCCCCTTCACTCCATCCCTGACTTCTTAATACTTTGGTCTATTGGATTCAAATGGAAAGTTCTTCCTGAAGCATTCCCTCAGCAGCTTGCTCCAAAGTCAGAAGAAAACTAGTTATTCTAGTCTTTGCATTCTCTTTGCAATTTATCCAAGTGAGGATAGTATTTATCATTTCATTCTTTACTTAGTTGCTTGCCACTGGTCCTTTCCTGGCTGCAATTTAAATGATTTGGAAGGTATCCCCAGTGCCCACTAAGCAATTAGTAGATATC
>NW_022103896.1:19894342-19901806 GCF_000313985.2 Echinops telfairi
CATGATGTCCTTTTCCTGGGATGAATCTCTCCTGGTAGCAGGTCCAAAGTACCCCAGACAAAGTCTCACCATCCTTACTTCTTGTGGTAGTCACCTAACCTGGTGTCAATTTGAGGATTAAGTGTGTAGGGCTGGAGTCTCGCCTATCTATCTGGAGATAGCCAATGAAGCCTCTGTGTGGGCACGGCCTTCTCCTGTGAATTTTGGGAAATCCGGTACTTCCTCCTTGGAGGTGGGGAGGTGGGAGGCTTTCTGCTCACACCCTTGGGAGACATAGCTGACAAGACACATGGACCCACCCTGATGCAGAGACCCCTGCCAGCGCTGAGATGTTTCCAATGACACTGGATCCAAAGACTTTCTACCTACTGGCCTGTGATCTTCTACATTCGATGTCATTGCATGTGGTTCCTGAGTCCGAAGAAGACTTTATAGATTGGTATCGGACATATGGGCTCATATTGGACATATGGACTTGATCTGGACTGGGCTGGGATGTTTTCTCAATGTTCCATTGCTCTTGTATATAAATCTCTTTCTTATACATATATGTGTATATGGATTTGTTTCTCTAGTCTACCCGGACTAGCACACTTCTGAAGATCATTCTATAGAAATCATCTCAAGGGCCCAGTGGACTTTGAAGGACGTCTGCAGTGTCTTGGCTGCTCAGAATCCATTTTACTCCCCTCCCCACTCTTTTGAGCAAAACTTCAATATCCTTCCAAGAAACTGCTTTTGCTAACCCTGATGCAGTCTGAGTGATACGGATCCTCTCCTGCTCTGTGGGCATGCTTCTCAGATCTGACTAGCCACTGATTTGCATTTCCCTGGGCAACGTGAGTAGTTCCGAAATGGTGTGGGACACTGAGCTGGCCTCTGAGTAGAACTACACAAATAGAGTAGATGCTCATTCCCACTAGACTTGATCCCAAGAGGAGATGCAGCTGGTCTGTGATATTTGCCTTTCTCCAGGAGGGAAGATGTCTGGTATTATTATAGTGGAAGCAAAGATGAGTAAAAAGAAAAACCTGGGCTTCCTGCCCAAGGCAATGCAGTGTGTTCCAGCCTCTACTATTAACCTTGCAAAAGGTCCTCACTTGCAGAGGCTGAAGCAGAAGGGAAGGACAAGGGGATTGCTTTTTCGTAACACAGGCCAACAAATGTCTTATTTTGCTCAAGCTAAAGGAATTCTGGTGGCACACAGTTAAGCAATCAACTGTTAACCTAAAGGGTTGTGACGTTAACCTGGCCAGAAACTGCTTTCATAAAGACGAAAGTTGTCACAGGATTGATTCTGAATCTCGGAGACCCTCCTGTAACTCTTTACTGCAGGAAAACATGCTATCGGGCAGCTCTATCTACTCTGTCACGTGGGGATGCTATGAGTCAGAAGTGACTCACTGGCACCTGACAACGGTTTGGGTTGAATTTTGATATGCCACCGAAAGCACTCACGTAGAAGTGAGAGCTGGTCTTTTCCATCTATCTGAAGAGTAAGGCCTGTGAACCCATCCAAGATTTTGAAAACAAGTTTAGCCGCACATATCCCCTCCCTACGCATCATCCTTTTCTCTGTTTCTGAGCTCTTGTTTCAACTGCTTTCTGCCCCCACATGGCTCAGAAATCTAGGTAGGCACCAGCTCTCTGACACTGTCCTCATCGATGTCTCTCAGGGCCGGGCTGCCTTGTTAATCCCCATCGGTCACTGACTGACCGTGACTTTGTGCGAGCACCTTGCCAAGTGCTGTGATGAACAGGAACGTACCCAACACCGTGTGAAGGGTCAGTCTCTTTATATCCCTCTGGCTTTCTCACTCACAGGACGAAATAGGACCATCATGAGCCTGTGTGAGCCTGGAGGAGACCTGGTTCCTTTTTTTTTTTTTTGTGTGTGATGCCCAGCAACCAGCTCATTCGGCTAAATTAAATGAGAAAGGGTACAACTCCAGAAACACTTGTAAGGTAAGGTACTCACTGTCAAAGTCTAGGGAAGAAGGGAAGGACAAGGAGGAGAGAGAATGGTTTGATTACAGTATACCTTTTCTCCCTTGGGGAGCATTTCAAATATGCTCTCCAAATGTCAGGGAACCAATGACTCATCAAACAGCCCAGTGTTGGTTTTGGAAAAGAGAAAGGAAGTCACCGCTTGGGAGCTCAGCAATAGATTTACACTAAGGTAAGATCTCATCTCACCAGGGGGACGGAAATGTTGGCAGGCTTCCTTGCTCTTTTCGGAGTCCGGGAGAGGTGCCATGGACCCCAGATCCCAGGAGTGGGGTGACATGTTTACAGCCAGGAAGCCTGGAGCCTGAGTCTTCTAATGGGAACACGTGTCCTGTCTCCAAGACCCTGGGACTGAGAATAGTAACCTTCGGCCAGAGAAGAGAAAAGCCTCACCTTCGGTCCGAGCCATGGGTGAAAGCTGAGATGGGGAGAGGGGTGATTCTGGGGAATGAGAAGCTATGGAAGACAAGCAGCTGCAAGAGAGAATCTGGCTGAGTTTTCTACCCTAATCTCTGTCCCACGTGGGGAGTGAGAAAGCACAATTATTGGATTAGAAGCACGAGAGAGGGATGAAAGCTTGACAGGGAATACTAACAATGGAACAGAACGATCCAGGCCAAACCACCGCTTCTTCGTATGAAATCAGAGTGCAAATACCATATGTAACGGGCATGTGGTAGAGACCACATATGATTGCGGTGGAAACACACACCATGACTTTTTCTTTCCTCTATTCCTTACTGACATCTTGGGAGAAAACCCTAACGTTGGGCCATTGCCCCCGTGAAAAAAATCTACAACACTCTCGTGTCATTCTTTAATTAATTTGAAAAGAAAAAAAAAGATGGCTAGATGTCTATAGATGCTTGCGTTTGTTTGGTGGTGCTGGTGGGAGTTTGGGAATGCAGTCATCTGGTGATAGGCCCGCTTCCCAGGAAGGCTCAGTGGGGACAGTCAAGAGAGAGGGCAGGCAGCCAATGTTGGAGGCTCCCGTTAGAATGTAGAATGTAGCTTACATGTGGGACCCTTAGTCCTCAGCTTTTTCTCTTCATTGCAGTTCTGGGACACTTGTGGAGAAGGGCCATTCAGGAGCTGGTCACACTTAGGTTTGAAAAGAGAGCTTCTGTGGCAATCTTCCTGCGTGCCCTTCTTCCTTATTGCTTCTTCCAGTCTCCTGGCTTTTTCTCACAGCTGCCTGGCAAAATTCAAAGCATATTTTCTCTTTTTCCAGGTCATCTCTGAGCAGCCCGGGGATGTGAGAGAAAGTCACGCCACAGAGCATCATGGCTTGACAATGGATCTGGAGCACACCCTCTCACAGGCCTGCGGGGATCCAGTGCCTGGCTCACGCTCAGCATTCGTGCTTGCCCTGAATGCCCACCCCTTACAACTCGAACACCCCCCTCTAACTCTGAGCTAATGACTCCTCCTCTTACTTCGAGACACAATTGAAGCCACTGCAGTGGGATTTTCTCAAATTCAGGGCACTAGATTGGTCTCTATAGTGGAATCTATCATTATCTCCAGCTATATTATTGGACTGTCTTTAAAAAATCTCTATGGAGCCCTGGTGATACTGTGGATCAAGCACTGCGAACTACAAGGTGGGTAGTTCAAAACCACGAGCTGCTCCACAGGAGAAAGAGAAGGCTGTCTGCCCCCTTAACGATGGACAGTCTCAGACACCTTGTAGGGTCTCAGAGTTGGAGCGGACTCAGTGGCAGTGGGCTGTCTTCACTTTGTTTTGTTTTAAATGTATGGCGTACCTTTCCCCAGCTCTTCCTAGTCTGCCCTGGCTTTTCACGTGCACATTGCACTCTCAATGTGTTCCTTCAACTTACTGGATCTTTAAACACACACGGAACCATGCTTTATTCTTTTCAATCTGTCAGCAAGCATGGAAACACACAAATAAATTCCATTATCTTTTCATTATGAATTTGAAGGCCCCTTATACTTGTAGGTCTTTCCCCCCCCCTATTTTCTACTTTTCTTCTTTTTTCATCCTGAAAGCAAAATTTCTCAAAAGAGTCATCTGGGCTTGGGGGCTTTCATTTTCTCCTCTCCTATTTGCTCTTCATTTTTTTTCATCTGTTCCTTTCACTCATCCAACACATCCCAGAAGACCACGAATCAATCTCCGTGTCATTGAACCCAACAGGCACTTTCCAGTTCACATTTTCAACTCACAGCAATATTTGCCGTCTCTAGCATCTCCCCCCTTCATGGGATGCTGCCTTCTGAGCTTCCTCTGTATCTTTGAACGAGGCTGTCCTCTTTTTGTATTCTCTTTCTTCTCTAACTTGTGAATGAATATTAAATTTCCTCAAAGATTGGCTTTGGGCCCTCCTCACTCTCTTTTTTTCTATACCCTTGACAAGCACCTTGTGTTCCTGTTCATGGCCACCATCACGATCTCATCAGGGATGGCCGCCTACTCCGTTTCAGTCCTCGTGTGTAGATCCAGATTTCAACTTGCTATCGTGGCTTGTGTGTTTCAAAGGCTGCGCAGACTGAATGTGTTTGAGGGACTTAGAAGCTTCCCCTAAACTCTTCTTGCCTTTCACTTGTTGCTTCTTTGTTGAGTCAGCAACGTCTGCCAGAAACAGGCGCTCTTCTTCCCGCTGTCCTCCATCCAGTCCACCATCACCAACTCTGTCCACCTCCCCTCTGCTTTTCACATACTGCTCTTTTGCTGTGTTTACCCTAGTCCAAATTACCCTCATTTCCCACCTGAATGACTACAAGAGCTTATTAAAATAATTTTTTTTGTTTAACAAGTTTTTATAATTCCATAGCAATTATTTTTATAATTCAATGGTTTAATCATATTTTTAAAAGTTGTGCGATCATCACCAAAATCAGTTTTAGAATATTTTCTTCTTTCTTGTGCTCATTATTATTACCTCTCGATTTCTCCTGCCATAAATCTAAGACACCATTTACCTTCTTACTGGGTACACAGATTTACCTATCCTGGATTACACATACAGAAAAATTTACAAACAAAGACAAAAACAAAAAACCAACAATAAAAACAAAATAAAACAGGATAATCACAATAGAAAAGAAAGCAGAGAACATGAAAAACTAGAACAAATTAAAAATGGGTCAAATGAGAACATATGATAGGGTATTAAATTGTAACTGAACTACATCTGCATTAATCTACTTTCCAGCGATCTCGGTCTGAGGGCAAGGGTCTTCACATCCCTGGTCCATGCTCAGAGGGGATTCATCAGAGGCTTAATCCATGTAGGGACTCTGCAAATGGATTTTGGGCTTTCACTGTCATGCATCACCTTCTGCAAACAGGATGCTCAGAGTGTAGACTCTAATACTCATCCCTTCTTTGGCCTTGAGTTTAATTATTTACAATCTGTGGCAGTGTGCTTCTCCCATGTGGATTTAGCTGACACCTCACTTAAATGGCTGCTTTTTATAAAAGATACTCTAGATTAGATCAGATATTTTTTGCACTCTAAATAAAAGAGAATATTTGATGATGGGCTAACTATTCTAACACATTCGGTATCTGTTGTAGGAAGTGAAAATGGCTCTGAGATGTAAATGAGAATGTTATTAAAAACAGATAAAGTAAAAAATGACAGAGGGTCAAAATGCAATGCACACAATGTCAAGAGCAGGGTCTTGGAGAGGAAACCACTATGGGAATAGAAAGGGGACTACTTGGGGATGGAGGAATGATGGGAACAGCACTCATTCACTAGACATTTAGCACTTACTTTGTCTCAGATACTATACAGGGTGTTGGGGCGTAAAGAGAAAACGATTGGCCACTGAAAGTGAAATTATGCTCAATCACAAAGAAGAAAATTTAGAGATTTCCCAAGTTTCCAAGAACAAGCATCAGAAAGGGGGTATTGACCTGAGGCTGAAATAATTGACAAAGGCAGTGGTTACAAATGAAAACAGTGCGCACCGTGCCGTAGATCAGATCAGACCTCTGTTTATATTCTCCAGGCCCAGCATGGCATCCAGGAAATAGAAGAACCAGCAAATGCTTGGAGCTAGCAGGAAATGGCTACAACTAGGGGCAAAGCAATGAAGCCCTGAAGGAGTGGAAGGACATGATGATGACTGGGGTTGAACTTGGTGTCTTCAACATCCTGAATGGTGCCATGCTACTTTCAAAGAGCTGATTTTGCCATTGAAGGTAGCTAGTCTACCATTAGGTGGGTTTAATGATCAGAAGAATCTGACTCAATAGGTAGAATTACCAATTTCTATTCTAATTACATCCAGAAACCTTACAAGATTTGATTCTATTTTGGTCCTCAGAAGGGACCATGCATTTGAAGGCATCAGAAATCTTCGTATTTTCTCGAATCTTTTTACTTATCTTTAACTGAAGGGATATTTACTTTTAAACTTTGTTTTTGGATTAACCCAATTAGGTGTCTCTCTGACACATGCTCTCATTTCACCTTGGCAGATTGGCTTCATTAGCCCTATCCATGGTGGGGTAATGTTAACATATTACTGCTTCTAAACTAGGCATACTTTGATGAGAGAGTTGGATGGATTTGGCGGGTTGCTGTTCCAAATTCAGACGTTTGGCTGAAAGCCTGCCAAGCGCGGGATGACAGCTAAATGGGCTTTTCATATTCTGAGTGTGACAGTAGAGGTTTAGCTTTGCGAGTCTCTCTAAAAGCTTTCGGGAACTGATGATCTAGAGGTCCTATGAGAAATGTTAGTTCAAATGTTGTCATTGTTAGGGGCTGTCAAGGCAGTTCAGACTCACAGCAGCTCCATGCACAACAGAACAGAACAGAACATTCCCTGGTCCTGACCCATCCTCACAATTGCTGCTCTGTTTCAGCCACGGTGTCAATCCATTTCCTTGGGCTTCTTCTTCCTTTTCAATGACCTTCTACTTTACCAAGCACCACCAGAGACTATTCTCTCCTGAGGACACGTTGAAAACAAGCAAGAAAACATGTCACCACCCTTGCAGCTAAGCAGCGTTCTGGTTAGTCCAAGACAGATGTGTTTGCCTTTCTGGCAATATATGGTATATTCAATATTCTCTGCCCACACCACAATTTAAATACATCAAGCCTTCTTCGACTGTGCTTATTCATTGTCCAGCTTTCTTATACATCTGAAGTGATTAAAAACACTGTACTTTGAGTCAGGTACATTTTAATCCTTTGCTTTTTAACACTTTGAAAAAGTCCTTTGCCTCAGATTTGCCCAATGCAATACATTGTTTGATTCCTTGACTACTGCTTCCAAGGGTGGATTCAAAGAAAACCTGATTGTGGCTTGATTTGAGTAACATGAAATCCTTGGCTTCTTTGATCCTTTTTCCTGTTTACTAGGATACTGCTTATTGGTCCGGTCGTAAGACTTTTGTTTTCTTTATATTGAGGTGTGATCCTATGGTTATCTTGTTCTTCCCTTTTGATTTTCTAGCTCCAGGTCTTTGCCCCT
>NW_022103896.1:19902160-19909501 GCF_000313985.2 Echinops telfairi
TATCTTACACTGCCCAGTGTCTCCCTTCACCCACCTCAATGTTGCCCATCTAGAGACGAGGTTATATGTAGATCCCTGTAAGTTTTCAAGGCCTCCTTACTTTTTCATTTGCACTGTCCTTGATGAAGGTGTCTAAATTGAGGTGAAATATGCTCAAGGTTGTACGTTGGCTCTTGAGGACTTGTTTTAATTTTCTTCAGGTTCAGTTTGAACTTGCATATGAGCAATTGCTGGTGTGTTTCACAGATAGCACCCGGTCTTCTGTCTGATGATATTGAACTTCTCTATTGTCTCGTTCCACAGATGAAGTTGATTTTATCCCTGTGTGTTCCATCTATTGAAGTGCATGTATTTAGTTGCTGTTTATGTTGTTGAAAAGGAGCATTTGCAATAAACAAGTTGTTGGTCTTGCAAAATTCTGTCCTGCAATCTCAGACGTCATTTTTAAAAAAAATCAAAGCCACATTTTTAAAAACTCATTCTTCTTTGTTCCCAACTTTTGCATTCCAATCACCAGTAGTTATCAATGCATCCTGATTGCATGTTTGATCAACTGCTGACTATAGAACTCGATACAAATATTCACTTTCTTCATGGTTGGAATTAGTGGTTAGTGCACACATTTGAATAATGGTCTTATTAATTGGTTTTCTTTGTTGCCAGATGGCTATTTTTCTATCACTGTCAGCATTGTACTTCTGGATAGATCTTGAAATGGTTTTTTTTGTTGATAATTGTGGCACCATTTGTCTTCAATTTGTCATTTCTGGGATACTAGACCATATGATTTTGCAATTCAAAAAGGCAAATTACAATTCATTTCAGCTCAGCAATGCCTAGGCTATCAATCTTTAAGTGTTGCATTTTCTTTTTGAAAATTTCCAATATTCCTTGACTCACATTTACGTTTTGTGTTCTGATTACTAAGGAATATTTTTTAGCTGTTTCTTCTCATATTAGCAAATAAAAGTCCTTAAAGCTTTAATCCATCCACAACATTCAGGTTGAGGCTCCTTTAGAAAGCACCTCTTCCCCAGTCATAATTTGAGTATCTTCCAACCGAAGGAGCCCATTTTTCCGCAGTATATCAGACAATGATCCACTGCTATGCATAAGGTTTTCCCTGACTGGTTTTCTTAGCGGTAGGTCCCCTTTCCTAGTTGGTCTGGAAGTCCATCGTAGATGACCCCGATGATGTTTGAAATGCCAGTGTCACCCCATCACAACAACCAGCAATACAGCACAATATGACAACTGACACACAGTGGTGGTTTCTTAAATGTTTGCAGTTGTTGTTAGGTGCCATCAAGCCCACTCCAATTCTTAGTGACCTTATGTACGATGGACGGAAACACTGCCTGGTACTGAACCACGCGCATTACCAGTCCACTGTTTGAGCCCTTGCCGATTCCAATTTCACTAGTTAACATTAGAAGATGAATTTGGTCTTCTCTCACCTTTATGCATGATTTAATCTGCTTTGCAATGCAATCTACAGGATCCAATTGATCTTGATAATATCCTCGGTTGTAGTCCAGGATGGCACTTTTTTTAACATGTGAGAAATAGGTTTAAAGAGAGAAAATTGTTTGTCCATGGTTGCACAGATAATTAATAACGATTTTATGTGACTTAGGAATCAAGTTAGTCTACTGAAGTCATTGGTACTAACAGTGTAGGAAGATAACATGCTTTCAGGAAAATATGAGAAGTATAGGGTTACTAGGTCACATAAAAGTCAAAGGTCGTGCACATTCAGTTCAAATTCAAGATGGAAATCTGTAAGTCAATGCTCTAGAGTCAAGAGTGTGCTAATTTAACTGTCACCCATGGCGGTATCCCATGCAACAGAAGTACCACCTGTGAAAAGAAAGGACGAGAAATTCATTTTCCCCACTCTTTAGGAGCTAGAAATGTAAGGTGAGGAAAGCAGCTCGAGGGAAAGATTTCCTCCCTGTGCGTTCTGGGAGAAGGTCCTCGTCTTTCTTCAGCGCCTGTTTCTTGGCGCTCTTTGTGTAGCTTGGCATCTACCTTCCTCCATCTGTGCGTCCTAGCTTCTGGGTCTAAAAAGAGGATGAGACGAGTTGAACAACCAGAAAGAAATAGGTACGTGCTTTGCCATGTCTATTTGTCATGTCACCAAAAATCAACACAAACAAACAAACAAACCCCCCCCAAGTGATGGGTTAGACACAATCCACATGGTTGTGCCCCCCAGAATGTAGCACAAAAATCCTAGGATTTTAATTGCCCGCATGTCTATAGGTTAGGATTCCAATTAATTCACAACACCTTCTAATGTGTAATGAATTGTGAATTGAAGGCAAGGTTTTGGTGGACTATGTGATTAATATCTTAGAATGAATAAAGAACACAAAGCATGGGAGAACTATAGCTTGGGATGTGTATTATTTGGTGTTCTAACAAGAGAGAGATGGGGCACTCCAGTTGGGACAAGTCGGCAGAGATGAGGTTTACAGTTGTTTGCGAAGGGAAATCCAGAAGGTTTGGTGGGGCAATGGCTAAGCAGTCAGCGACTCACGGAAAGTTTGGAGGTTTGAAATCAGCATCTCTGCGGAAGAAAGATCTGACAATATTCTTCTATAAAGAATAGCACCAGAGATTGATTTCTTTTTAAAAAAATTATTTTCTTATTATTCATCATTTGGGGTGGGGAGCTCTTACAAATCTTATGACAAGCCATCATTCAACTGTATTAACACACTTGTACATAGGTTGCCGTCAACATTTCCAAAACATCTTCTTTCTACTTGAGCCCTTGGTATCAGCTCCTCATTTTACCCCTCCACCCCCCACCCAGCACTTAATTTCTAAGCACTCAGTTTGCAAAAGGCTGTAGATGACAGTGGAAGCCCCCAATCCATTCGCTGAGGCCCCTTGTGCGTGAAGCCTCTGGCGGATCCCCTCTGACCACAGCACAGGGAGATGAATAGTCCTGCTATCAGATAGAGAGCATTTGAAAGTGAATTATGGCAAATGCCATTAAGGTAAAATGTAGCTCTTTTTCATATGAACTCCCTTCTGACTCATTTTAAATTGCTCCAGTTTGTAATATTTTCCACTTTCTTTTCAATGTAGGTTTTTCTCTGTTTTTTTTCTGTCATCGTCATTGGTCTTTTTTGTTTTGTGTGTTTTTTGTAATATGAAACTCAGAATAGGCAAGTCTATAGAGATAGTAACTGGATGAATACTTACCTGGGAATGTGGAAGGGAAGGATGGGGGAGAGGTGGGCAGAGAATGGGATTGTTCCTATTAGGGACAACCCTAACTATAAGAAAGAAGAAAATGTTCTAAAATTGATTGTGGTGATGATTGCACAACTCTTCTTAATGTGCTTGAACTACTGAATTGTACGTAGGTGAATGATATGCAAATTTAAAAAGAAAAAGATTCCCTCAAAGTAAACTCTATGGGGACTGTTCTACTGTATCACGTGTTGTTACTGCGAGTGGGAATCAACTGGATAACATCTAACAACAACAGCAACAAGGGAAGTTATCAGGAATGGTGACGGTCTTAGGAATTTGGTCTACTGTATAGGAGTTCTCTCTTACTGTGCCTGTAATTGAAAGAGCAAGAGAAGGGAGCAGCGAATGGAATGCAGAGAGCGTGGTAGCTGCAGCTATAGGTGTAGAAAAGGATTCTCCAACTGGATATTTTATCTTTGCTAAAAGAATGGAGGAGATTTTAGCACAGTAGCAAAGGGAATACCAGCATCTATGCAAAGGCTCCAGGGAGCATTCTCTTTAAATATGGAAGGCTGAAGTGCACACTCATGAAGATGCAGTGAAATAAGCTTCCTGTTGTTGGGGGACTTTAGGAATAGCAGACACCTAGTCGCCTCGCTTATCTCTCAGAAGTAGGCAAATGGTCTTGCTACCAAAATAGACTGTAAGGCTGGCATGTCACCGTTTGTGAGCACTGATGGATCATGAGGTCTGTTGCTTAAGGTCTTACTGATTTGGATCATCGCAGACTGATGAACCAAGACCAGATGTGAACCACTAAAATAGGACCCTGGTCCTTCACGCAATGATCACACTGGAGTCAGTTAACAGTTCCACAGTTTCAGGGCTGGGTAGGAAGAAAAGAGTGCCAGAGAGAAGCCTACAATAAATTCAAGAGCATACACCCTGTGTCTTTCTCCTAACCCAAAGTCAACCGAACCACACCCATTACGGTCAAGTTAATCCCAGCTCATGGTGACCCGGTGTACGACAGAGCAGAACTGCTCAGTAGGCTTCTCTTGGCTGTTCTCTTTATAGAAGCTGATTGCCAGACCTTCTCTTGCTGTGCTGTGGAGGGGTTTGAACTGTCAGCCTCTACGTTAGTCATTAAGTGGGAGTCTTTTGCAACTACCCAGAACAGCCCCACCCCCACCAAATACTTCACTGTTGTTGTGTGCCACCGAGTTGCTGCCAACTCACAGCAACCCTGAAAGACAGAGTAGAACGGCAGCATGAACTTCCTCAACTGTAAATCTTTACAAATTGTCAGATTTTTCTCCTTCAGAAAGGCTGAATTTAGTGTCATCAAACCACTGACTTTTAGGTTATCAGCGGAGCATTCAACATCATGTCAGCAGAATGTCAATATCTCATCATTATTAAGTGCAAAAACATTTATTTTTTTGATTGGGAGGTAGAACAATCTGAGAGCTTTTACCAACTCACTTGTCTTTTGAACAACATAGTTTATGTTTCATTTAGTAATATTATCTGCAAACGACAGCTACTCATACTATAAAGTTGTTTATTTTAGACACTCAAATAAGATGTTCTTTCTTTCTCAGTCTCTCTTTCTATACACACCCACCCACACATAGACATGTTTATATACATATATATGTACATATTCAAATCCTTTATGAGTTTGTGTATACATACATACACATGTACACACATGCATACATGCATACATACATACGTACATACTGGAGCCCTTAATAGGAAGTTGGATATTTAAGACTCTTTTTTATAGAGGAGTGACTTGTCCTCACAGGATTGTGTCAAAGTTATAATTTATAAACCTACTGAATGACTTACATAATATTATGGTATCTTCAGCCATTTTGCTTCTGACCAAGGAACTCATTTTATTGTGAAAGATGTTATGAACGGACTGCTTCACTGGCCAGATCTTACCTCCTGGAATCAGCAGTCCATAAAGAACAGTTGAAGGCAATATACAGTAAAAGGGAGTTTGGTAAACAAACGATGGAGACAGAAGAAGACACTGGGAGGTGTTAGTCCAGGTAGATTAGAGAAACAAATCCATAGAAACTCATATGTGTATATGAGAGAATTTTATACAAAGGGTAATTTTACATTAAGAAAGCATTGCAACCCAGACCAGTCCAAGCCCATAAGTCCTATTATTAGTCCATATGTGTCATACCAATCTATAAAGTCCTCTTCAGACTCATGAAACACATGCAATGATCCTGAGTGCAGGACAATCACAGACCAGTGGATAGAAAGTCTTTGGATTCAGTGGTGTTGTAAGCATCTCAGTGCTGGCAGGGGTTTTCATGTGGGTCTTCCAGTTCCCAGGGCTGCATCGGGGTAGGTCCATGTGGCTTCTCCTCATAGGAAATAAACCGAAAGACAGTGTGTCTCTCACCTCCCAGAAGGAAACATAGCAGTTCCCAGAATTCTCAGGAGAAGGCCATACCCACACAGAGGTTTCATTTGCTATCTCAGATTGACAGATTAGACTCCACCGTTACCCTCTTAATCCTGAAATTGACACCAGATTACGTAACTACCACAGTGTGCAAGAATTAAAAGCAAGGAAGGTAAATACTTGATAGACACAATCATGCAATAATAGTGAGCTATGTATGAGTGGATGTATGGACAGGCTCATAGGATGAGCAGGTGTGGGAGGGACAGTGGGTCTCTCTGTGTAGATATATGCTTGATGGAGGATATCTATCTATCTATCTATTTATCTATCTATCTATCATCTATCTATCTATCTATCTATCTATCTATCTATCTATCTATCTATCTATCATCTTCATCATCATCATCATCATCGTCATTGACAGAGAAGAGCTATCTATGGGGGCAGTGACAGCACTGTCAGATAAGTGTTCAACATTAGACTGCAGCTCAAATCTACCAAATTTGACAGTTCAAACCCATCAGCCATGCTTCTAGAGCAGTGGTTCTCAACCTTCCTAATGCTGCAACCCCTTAATACAGTTCTTCATTTTGTGATGACCTGCCCAGCCATAAAATTATTTTTGTTGCTACTTCATCACTGTCATTTTGCTACTGTTATGAATCGGGTGACCCCTTGAGACCCTCTGTGCTAGAGCATGTTGTTGTTGTTAGGTGCATTGAGCCCACTCCTATTGGTGGCAGGCCTATGCACAACAGAACAAAACACTTGCACCATCCTCACAATTCTATGGTCCTATGCCTGAGCCCGGTGATGCAGCCATGGTGTCAATCCATCTCATCAAGGGCCTTCCCCTGTTTTGTTGCCCCTCCACTTTACAAAACATGATGTCCTTCTCCAGGGACTGGTCTCTCCTGACAATATGTCTAAAGTATGTAACATGAAGTCTTGCCATCCTTGCCTCTAAGGAGCACTCTGTCCGTACTTCTTTCTAATACAGATCTGCTGGTTTTTTAAGCACACCATAGGTAATCAACCATTGGAGGTCAGAGACTGTATTTATCCAAGGATAAGCTTCAGAAGGGTTAGGAAAGAAGGAGAAACGGAATCAGGAAACACAGGCAGGAAGTGGGATAAGTGATGTTACATTGTGAGAACAGCAAGCAATGAGATGAAACATAATGTGTATGAATTATTGAATGGAAAATTGATAAATTTTACTTAGATGTACTTCCCAGCTGGATGCCAGACTTGTGAATACCATGGCAATGGCAAAAAGGGGGTTACTTAGCCTGACAGTCAGCCAAAACCTGTGTGTTTCTTTCCTTCTTTAAAAAAACCCATTTTATTGCGGATTCTTACATCTCTTATCATAATCCATACATACGTTTATTGTGTCAAGAACATTTGTATATATGCTACCATCCTAATTTTCAAAACATTTTCTTTCTACTTGAGTCCTTAGTACCAGCTCATTTCTCCCCCTCTCCCAACCTTCCTCCCTCATGAACCCTTGATAATTATAAGTTATCATTTTTTTCATGTCTTACACTGACCGCTATCTCCACCCACTTTTCTGTTGCCTGTCCTCTTGGGAGGGGCTTATATGTAGATCATTGGGATTGGTTCCTCCTTCTTCCCTGCCACCTTTCCCATTCTCTCCTGGTATTGCTATTCTCATTATTGGTCCT
>NW_022103896.1:19910046-19911292 GCF_000313985.2 Echinops telfairi
AGTGATTGTGTCGGGAAGGTGAGCATCACAGAATGCTGAGTTATTAGAACAAAGTGTTATTGCATTGAGGGAGTACTTGAGTAGAGGCCCAGTGCTCATCTGCTACCTTAATACCTACATGTAGATATATATACATAGATATATTTCAATATCGTTATACATAAATATATTTAAATATGTACATGGCTGTATTTAGACCTCTATAAATGCCCATTTGCCTCCTAGTTCTTTCCTCTATTTCCTTTTACTTTCCTTTTGTCCTACTATCTTGTTCAGCCTTCATTTGGGTTTCAGTAATTCCTCTTGGCTACATTGTCCTTGATCATGCCCCACCAGGCATCCTATGGCTTCCTCACCATCGATTTTAGATCACTTTTTGTTCCCTTGTCCCTGAGTTTGTTGACACCCCACTTCCTTTCCCAAGCCTCCCCCTTTCCCGTGTCCCCCTCAGAACCATTGGTCCTGTTGTTTTCTCCTCCAGAGAAAACATATCCCACCTATCTTATCTAGCTAGACATGCAGAGACAATAATAAGCACAAAAACAAGACAAAGCAAAACAATGAAAAACCAACGACAAAAAAGAAAAGCCTATAAATAATTCCACATTTGTTTGTTGACCTTTAGGAGTATTTTCCGGTCGAGTCTGATGGGGTGGCACGTCCTGGCCATAAAGCTCATTTTTAGTATTCCCTGGGCACTTTATTGCTTTGCTCCCCTTGCTGCTCTGTTGCACACCCTTAGTGTTTCGCCTCAGTGTGATGGGGTCAGATCAGACACAGTTTCTGCACTGTGCCTCCGGTGTTGTCCCTCATAGTGCTATGGGTCAGTGAGGGACATTGTGTCTCATGGTGGGGCCAGCCCTATGGTCCTCTCTGTACATTGTCTGCTCTGAGCAGGAATATTGTCCTCTGGGCTTGGTGGGCCAGGTTGTGTTCCCCTCCCTCTCCTTCCCTCTTCCTTTCTCCCGTGTGCTCTGATCAGATGTGTCCCTCTTCCCAAGCTGTAGCTTCAGTGCTGTCCTCTGAAGTGCATTCTTCCGGGTGTGGGGCTGGGGTGTCTCCACATAGTTGGGATTTGAGCTGGCCCCTCAGGCCTCTCTATTGTTTCCCTGCTTCATGCCAGCATGTTGCCTTCATGTCTTGGCACACTGGGTTGAAGTCTGGTCCCTCTGTCCCTCTCCTGTGGAGACATAAACAACACCCTTTCGTTGGGTGGCTTAGTGCCCTGTTCCCCCGCTACCCATGT
>NW_022103896.1:19912385-19921849 GCF_000313985.2 Echinops telfairi
ATGGAGTGAGATAAGGGCTTTGCTTCATTTTTCTGCAGGCAGATATCCATTTTTTCCCAACACCATTTGTTGAAGAGGGCATTTGCTTCCCATTTGATATTTTTTGGGCCCTTATCAAAGATCAGTTATCTATATGCTGATGATTTTATTTCTGAGTTTTCAGTTCTTTTCCATTGGTCTGAGTATGTCATTATACCAATACCACACTGTCTTGACCACTTTGGCTGTATAATAAGTGCTAAAGTCAGGTAAAGCAAGCCCTCCCACTGTGTCTTTCTTCTTGAGGAGTTCTCTGCTAATTCTGGGCTTCTTCCCTTTCCATATGAAGTTGGTAATCACTTTTTTTCTATTCTTTGAAGTAAGATGATGGTATTTGTATCAGGATAGCATTAAACTTATATAGTGCCTTTAGCAGAACTGACATCTTGACTATATTGAGTCTTCCAATCCATGAGCATGGCATATGCTTCCATTTGTTGAGGTCACTCTTGATTACTTGTAATAGTATTCTGTAGGTTTACTCATACAAATCTTTTGGCTTTTTTAGTCAGATATATCCCTAGATATTTCAATTTTTTGTTGACTATTGTGAAGGGTACTACCTGTTTGATCCCCTGTTCCGTGACCTTGTCTGATGTGTGTAGCAGTCCAATAGACTTCTGTTTGTTGATCTTGTATCCTGCCACTGTGCCATACTCCTCTATCATATCCAGCACTCCCCTCGTGGGATTTTCCATATATAAAATCATATCATCTGCAAATAATGATAGTTTCACCTCTTCCTTCTCCAGGTTTACCTTTAATGTCTTTTCTTTGCCTTATGTTTTTAGGTAGGGCCTCCAGTATGATGTTAAATAAGAGTGGGGATAAGGGGCATGCTTGTCTGGTCCCCCTTTTCAGTGGGATTGTTTTAATTTTTTCTCCATTGACTACTACATTGGCTGTGGATTTTTCCTATATAGCTTGTATTCTCTTGAGGAATTTTCCTTCCATTCCTATCTTTTTAAATGTCTTAACCAGGAATGGGCATCGGATGTTGTTGAATGCTTTTTCCGCATGCAATGTGTTTCTTCTTGAATCCCACGACACTGTAACAGTAAGAAACAAGTGCCCTCTGATTTAAATGGCAGATACTAGTGAATCCCCTGCTTGTTTAGGAAAGCCCATACAATGGAAAAGTTGAATCCTAGTATCAGGAAGTCATTGAGTAGGTTAGTCTCTTAGGAACCAAGGAAGGGTTGAGAAAGGAAGTCTGAGACATAAAGACTGTCCTAGGGGCACAGAATGAAAAGAGTGGAGCTTCATAGAATGGAGTTGGAGCACAACATTTCCGTCCAGGTAGGAAGGCAGCAACTAGTTTGTAGTGAGGGAAGCATTCATTAAAAGCCACATGCAAACCTGTTGGCTACTAGTAGATTCCAATTTTAAATGACCCAAAGGACAAAGTTGAGCTTCCCCATGGGGTTGCCAAGCAATGATCTTTTCAGAAGCAGACTCCCTCATTTTTCTCCCATGGAGCAGCTAGTGAGCTTGAGCCACTGACATTTCAATCAGCAGTTGAGTGTTTAACCACGGTGCCACTGGGGCTCCTTAGTCTTTCCCTTATTGCTCCCAGCTGCTGTCAAGTCCAAGTGTGAACTCATAGGGACCCTATGTACAACAGAAGGAAACATTGCATGGTTCCTATCCCAGTCCCACAATTATTGCCATGTTCAAGCCCATTGTTGCAACCATCGTAACAATGCATTTCATTGAAGGTCTTCCTTTCCCCCACTGACCCCTACTTCATCAGGCATGATATCCTTTTCCCGGTCTCCTGCTACCATGCCCAAAGTATGTGAAATTAAGCGTCACCATACTGGCTGTACTTCTTCCAACATAATTTTGTTTGTTCTTCTGGAAAACCGTAATACTTTTAATATTCTCCTCTGATACCATGATTCAAATGCACCACTTCTTCTGTGGTCTTCCTTATCCTTTGTTCAGCTTTCACATGCATATGAGGCATTCAAAATATCAGGGCTTGTGTCAGGTACACCTTAGTCCTTAATTCCATTTTTTTTCTCATGAACTTTTGGAAGTCCTCTTGTACAAAAGGACCATAACAGAGGGAGCATATAGGTTTAGGAGTCCTTGGGTGGTACAAACAATTGCCCACGAGCTACTGGCAATTAAGGTCCATCCAGAGGAATCTTGGAAGACAAATCTGGTGACAGCCTGTCTTTGACAGCTTCTGATAAACGAGCTGTTGGAAACTCAGTCACAGTTTGACTACAATACACACAGGGCTGCCATGAGTCAGAATAGACTTGACAGTAACTTGTTCGGTTGTTTTTGTATAGTGTTTGTTTGTTTGTTTGTTTGTTTGTTTGTTTGTTTTAAGAATTTTGCCAATAATACTTGTTAAGCTTTATGGAGCACCTGCTCTGTGCCTGCTACTATGCTAGGTACTGCCAAAAAATATGTATTTTTTCAATTGGTGTTTTAGCCTTTAGCTTTCTTTCTTCTTCTTTTTAAACAATATTGTTTCTGTTTTACAGATGAGCCTCCGAGAAGATAAACCATTTGCTAAGGTCTCTTTATTTCAGCATGGCAGAATTAATTAGAAGCCTAGTTTGTGTAATTCTAAAGCCCAAGCTCTCTTGCTCTCTCTCTTCACTGCACTCTAGAGACGGAGCAGGCCATCCATAAAAGGCCTGCCCCCAAGATCAGCGAGCAAGTTTGCTTGGCGCTTGTTCCCATCCTTTTGAGGTTAATGGCAACCACTGTTTTTTTAAAACTACGTGTCCCTGGGTACCACCCAGCTTCAGAACCCCAGGCTGCCCTGAAATTTGATCTGACCCAGTGTGGGATCTTTCATATTCTGTTCCTTGGCTCCAGGGCTTGCATAAAGCAACACTCCATCAATCCAGTTTACCCTGGAACGAGTTCTGAAAGAAAGCACAGTACTTTACATGCAAGGAGAAGAAGAAGATAAGGGGGTTGGGTTGGAAACAAACTTTGAGAGAGAGCTTTTGGTCACAGGGGCTTTGGTCATGTGATGCTTGAAAAGAACTCAAACCACCAAACCACTAAAATGAAGAGCGGCTTTAAAGGACATACCGTTGGATTCCCCTTGTTCCATAGAGTAGCCGAAATAGGAGTTGAAAACACCCTGCTTGGCCATCTTGCCCTTCTTGAGTCAATGCAGATGGTTCCTCAAAGACGCTGCCTTGTTTGTCCTCAGGGGTTTGATGGACTAAGTGTCAGGTGACTCCTTATTTTCCTCCTAGTTGGTCTGTCCTCTGGCAGTTCTCACTTCTTGGAAATTGTCCCAACCCCTAACCCAAGTTTTCATCTGTTCCATTTCATCTCATTATCCCTCTTGCATGGTCATGGGCCTCTGACTTATTTCTAGGTCTAAGGCCGCTTCCAGCACAGTGCTCAAGGGCTTTTCCCTTTGGACTCTCCCCTGTGTCCTGGCTTCCAGAAGTTCCAGGGAACTTCCAGAATGGAGTTCTGATTCTGATACATGAGGGTTGGTTTGGGAGGGGGTGGTAAGCTGAATTATGTTCTCCACAGGTCTTCTGCTTACAATTAGCATTGCTTAAAACTTGCTATATCATGATATTGGGTCTAGTGATAAAATTCTCAGGTTTGAGCCCCCAAATGATGACTGCATGGGCAGCCATCGCTTTTCTGTCTGGTGGCTGCAAGCTCACATGATGCTGAACACACTTCAGGGCAGTCTGTAGATTAAAATGGATTTGGCAGAAAGGCGTGGTGATCCACTTTTAACAATCAGCCAATGGAAAATTAATCCACTGGATCACAATAGTCTGGTCTGCAAGTGATCATGGGGATGGTGCAGTCGGGGCGGTGTTTCATTCCTTTGGGCAGTGGGATCACCTTGAGTTATAGCCAATGTAATTGCCGCCAACAACAATAGCAGCAAAGGCAGAGAAGAATGGATGTGTATCCAAAGGATCTGAAGCGTCACCCGTGGTAGCTTGAGATTTCTATGACTGCTCATGTTTTCTCTTAAATACATCCATCTTTGCTTTAATGTAAAGACATTTTAATGACCAACCAATCAAATGGTTCAGCTCTTTGCACTTCCCCAACCAAGGCAATGCTGCAAAATCCTCACATAAAATTGTCATGGCAGGGATGAGCTTTATGCTAATCCTGTGACCTCAAGTACTCTCTGGAATATTATACTGAAAATATAAATTCTCATTTGAGAACCATAATTGTAAAGAATAGAAGATGCTTACCAGAGTAAGTGTGGCATGGAGAATCTAGAATAAAGTAAGGGATGAAAATGAGGCTAAGGTGTTAGCTCTATCTTCAGCTATACTAAACTATGGTTCACGAATCTGCTAGATTGTAGTCATGCCACTTCACAGCTATGCTGTTAAGTTTCTGTTCTGGGAAAACTCATTGTTATGTTTTCCAAAATGGACTGTTGGCAAAAACACCTAGTACAGGCGTTGGCATAGTTGGCACCAAATAAACATTGCTTTCTTTTTCTTTATTTGGGGGGAGGGCTTTGGAGGAAATTGAGATAAAGAGAAGAAACATGTTCATACCTCTTCTTGGGTCATTTCTCTTCCGGGCATTGCTTTCTCCCACCCTATTCATTTGATGGAATATAGAGAACAGTCGCCTCCAGGACTCCGCCCTGATCAAGTGCCTTAGGTAGTCTTGGCCATAGAATGACCAAATTGTAGGGTCCTACCTTTACTATTGGGTAACACTTGGAAATAGTCTTGTTGCAAATTTTGAGTAGGGAAAGTGTTGTGGGTATCTTCCCACTCCCTTCCCTTTAATCTTCATCTTCTGACTGGGACTTGGGCCTGGTTCCCAGAGGGCAGGTTAGTTACCTTGTTGAGACTGGAACCATCTGTCTGTCAACATTGCACTTTCTGAGTTGGGTTCAGCATATCGCTTCCTTTCTCTTGCTTGTAAGTGCTGAGCTCAAATGATGGTCTGTTCATTCATGTTTCTTTGCCTGTTCTAGTTGCCTCGTTGTCTGAATTTATTTTTTAATGTCTCTGGGTTCAAACATTTAAATAACTTTAATTAATCCCTTCTCACATGCGACAAACCAACTTGATGGTAAGGTCTTTGCTGTCCTGTATCAGGTTGTAGTTTTTAATCATTGCAGTGCCTAAACAACTGATGTTTGGGAATCTTCCTTTGCATGAGTTGAGGTGGGAGCACCTCCCCTCCTGCTGTTGTTGCTGTTAAGTTGATTTGGACTCCTAGCAGCCTCACATGCCAGAGTACAATTGCCCAATAGTATTTTCTTGGGTGTCATCTTTATGGAAGCAGGTTTTTCTCCTGTGGAGCATCTATCTAGATTTGAACCACCAATCTTTTTGTAAACAGCTGTGATATTTTGGTTTCTCTAAGAGAAACAAAATCTGTGAAAGCTACCTATGTATAGATACAAAGAGGTTCATATCAAGCAATAGCTCACCATTGTAAAAGTGGGCAAGTTCCAGTCTGTAGGTCAGGTGTCAGGCTGGAGGCTTCTCCTGAATCACATAGCATGGCCCAGCAGATTCAGAGAACAGTTGATAAGTCATTCCAGAGGCAGGGGTGGTAGCACCCAGTGTGCCCTGGGTTCAAAAGAGGCACCCAATCTAGGCTACTCTGGGACAGGACCTTGGTTGATTTTCTGGACCCTCACCCTTCTTTTACTACTCCTGCCTATTGTTGAGCTTGTTTCTTGAGCCTTCTTACCAATTTTCCTGAGCTTGTCTATGCTCTTCCATTAATCCTTTCACACTTTAATCAACCCAGAGTCTGTTTAGGTTGTTCAGGAATCCAAGCTCCAAGAGACCAACCTTAATTCAAGTAGACCAGCAGGACTTGTGAGGCTGCCTCCAGATGCATAGTTTGTTTAATGTTTGCCCCTTGGCCAGGTCTAGCTTGTCCTGCAGGGTTGCCATGAGTTGCAATTGGCTCATGGTCATGGGTCCAGGTAACCTTTTACTGGAGCTCTGGTAGTACAGTGATTAAGCACTCAGCTGCTAACCAGAAGGTTGTGGGTTCAAACCCATGCTCTAGCCTTGTGGGAGAAAGACCTGGTGGTCAGCTTTTGTACAGCATAACTAAGCAAACCGCCAGGCTTAGTTCTGTGGGTTGGAATTGCCTGGACTACAACCCACAAGAACATCCGTCTTCTGCTTAAAACTAATCTCCACTTCTCCTCTGACTCTCATCATCTCCCACCTCCTCTGCTCTCCACAGACCCTTTCACTCCTTCCTCAATTTTCTCACATCTACCCAATCCAACACTTTGAAGTCACCAGTGGTTAGTGGGGCTTTCTGCTTTACATAAGGGAGTTTCTAGAAGTTTTGTCTCAGACTCTCTTCCATAGGTGGTGCTAGCTACTTCCATTGATTGCAGTCTCCATAAGGGCCGTGGGGGTTAGATGACTTTATGTAGACTTCAAGATGTATGAAAGTGTAGGGGTGGAACCTAGCCTGTCAATCAGGTCACAACCTGATGATGTCTCCTTGGGGGCGTGGCCTTCTTATAAGCCGCAGGTACTGGGAACCCCCAGCGCCCCTCTCTCTTTCTGCCCCTCCTTACTGCTTGGTGGGACTCTGCTGCTGACACTAAGAGCTGTTGGCACCGTGCCATGTTTCCACTAAGTATGGAGCCACAGGGCTCTGCACCCACCAGTGTGTGAACTTTTCTCGTCCTGCTTCACCGTTCTGTGTCCCTGGCATTCGACTATGTGAATTTGAAGAAGGACTTGTGGACTAGCATTGGACTTGAGGACTTGAGTTGTACTGGGCTGGGATGCCTTCTTGTTATAGAATTACTTCTTGATATAAAGCTCTATCTTATACATAGATGAGTGTCACTGCATTTGTTTTTCTAGGCCACCTGGCCTAACACAGGGCTTTGAAAGAGATGTCCATCATATTTCTTACCCCTATCACAGTGCTCAACCTGTAGTAGACACTCAATACATATTTATTACTGAATGGCGGCCTTCAGCCTCTATATCTCTCTGCATCAAAGAAAGCTCCTCTGGAAGCAGCATGGAAGTTACGGGAGGAGCTTGCTAGCTAGTACTTGAAGAGGAGAAAGTTGCTGTTAAGCCTCCTAGCTGACCTCGGAGGTGACTTTTCTCTGAGCTCCTTCTACCATATCTGCCTCTTAGCACCTTTCTTCTCTGCCCTTCCCCCTGGGCTTGCACTCCTCATTCCCATAAAAGGAGGAGGATTGCCGTGGCCACAGTGACAGTCTCTCCAGGAGAAACGTTTAAACCGCTTCCAGCAATGCAGACGAGATGCACAGAGAACAGTGATGATAACCAGAGGAGTTTCGGAGTGGGGCAAGAAGTTAACCTACGGAGCTACTGAAATGTGGGAGGCTGGAATTCACGCAGAGGTACCTCAGAAAAAAGGTCTGCTGATGATCCATTTCTGAACAATCAGCGCCTTGGCACTCAGGTCAGTTCCAAGTTCAGCGTTCCATCCTGCTCTGACACACATCATGTCTGTGTTACCGTTGCTGGTCTTTCCTGCGAACAATGCTCACTTTGTTTGGCTTGGCAAAAATGACTACCTAATACGATCTCATTTGATCCATACAGTGCTCCCCACCCCCAACAGTTTTATTGGCATATAATTCACATATCATACAATTCAATAATTTAATCATATCAAGAAGAGTTGTGCAATCATCACCACAATCAGTATTAGAACATCCTCTTCATTCTTGTACTCATTGCTATAAGCTCCACATTTCCCCCTACTCTCGCCTGCTACAGTCCCAAGGAACCAGCAATTCAGTGACTGCCTCTATAGATTGACCTCGGATTTCATATACTGAAAAACAAAACCAAAATGAAAAAGCATGACCCAACAATTAAACAATAACAACAAAAACAATAACAATATAACACAGATAAAACCTCAATGGAGCATAAGGGAGTTCATATGATAGGGTATTAATTTGAACCTGCCTGCACTTGCCAGAGGCCCCTTCCCGATGTATGCTGCGACACACACACTGCTTCTGAGGCCATGTTTTCTGTTTCCATTGGGCAGATGCTGAGGGCGAAACTCAAGAAGTTTAACCTTTCTGCCCCAAATTATCTACCCTGTACATGAAGGATCAGGAGGTAAATCTGTTTCTGTTTTATTCTAAATCTTTTACATCTGTGGTTGGAGGTGAAACCTGGATCCCCACAACACCTTTACGTTGCCAAGGAGAGTAGGAGTTGGCATTCGGTTTTAGGCTCGGCCACTTCTCACACAAGGCCCATGTCGTAATCTGAAACCTAACTTTGGTCAGTGCTGTCTCTAGGAAGCCCAAAGCCCCCTCAGACTGTTATCTAGGCCTCCAACCCTTTCTAAGGAGCCCTGGAGGCTCGAGGCTGTGATTTGCATGGCAGCAGTTGCCCCGCTAGAGAAAGCCTGGGCTTTCTACTCCCTGAAACAGATACTGTCTTGGAAGCTCACTAGAGAAAGCCTGGGCTTTCTACTCCCTGAAACAGTCACTGTCTTGGAAACTCACTAGAGAAAGCCTGGGCTTTCTACTCCCTGAAACAGCTACTGTCTTGGAAACCCACTAGAGAAAGCCTGGTCTTTCTACTCCCTGAAACAGTTACTGTCTTGGAAACCCACTGGAGGCTGCTACGCGTCAGCATTGACTCGATGGCAGTGAGTTCGGTTTGAGTTAACCCTTTATATTTCTGGGATGAAATAGTATATCTTCAGTCATTCATAGGCTTCAAGACAGCATTTATCATGGGAATCGAAGGGTAAAAGAACCAAAGCCGAATAACACAGGCAACAGATGTGCCTGCCGCCTCTACTGATTCAAATTTAGGAATTTTATGCCACTTCCTTGGGGCAAATGGACCATCCTGATGGTATTGGGGTAAAAGAAAGGAGGAAGTGATGAGTGCTATTTGAGACCAGAACCAAGTCACGTACTGAGAGTGATCTGGTCTCAGAAGCAAAACCAATTTACTTCTCCCCAAAGCACAGTCTTAGCCAGAGTACTTGGTGCCAGCGTGTCAGCCGCGACGGCTGTACATTTCATTTGGAAGCAAAAACTTTCCTTTCCAGTTTTCCAAGTGTCTCCGTCTGACCATGTTCTTGGCACGCTCTATGGTAACAGTTCAGAGATTTTAACCTGCCTGTACAATACTGCAGATGAGTTTTCCAGGAATGCTAGCCTAGAGGTGAAAACAACGTTTGATCTGAAATAACAGCACTCTTTCCTTCTGTTCCCTGACACGTGCAAGACATGCCTCAGTAGATTGTCTCTGTGCGTGTGTACTTAATGGTTTACCTATGGGGTGAACTGACAGAATAAGTGATTTCAACTTCTTCATGGTTGGGGGGGTAGAAAGAATTTGAATCTCAAGGTGAATGGATTTGCCCATGATGGAGTTGTTCACAGACATGATGGACAAAGGATAAGGCACGGGAATGCGGTCAGGAGA
>NW_022103896.1:19922843-19925070 GCF_000313985.2 Echinops telfairi
CTGAGTTCTTTTCAGATGAAACATGGGGTGCAATTTCATGAACTGGGGAGCCAAAGCGAAGATGAATTGACCAAGTACAGTCTTTCTTCCCTCAGAATGGTGTTGCTGGCGAAAGGCCATCATGTTTATGAGCAGTGGAGACAAGGGTCTGCTTTGCTGAAAAGCCTTTGATGACATTTGAAGAACTATGTATGTGGCCTTTTATACTTCTGGGAAAAGGCCAGGTAGCAGGGCATGAATCCCTAAAAAGTAGAACATAGCTGAGCTCATACCAGCAAGTCTCATGCCCTCTGTGCATGTCCTCACCAGGGCAATGCATGTCGATCTCTTCGCAGGCGCAGTTTGAGTGCCGGCTCTGGCTCTTATTTGCTTCCTCAGAGTAGGGCACTTTGGGCGGGGACTTCAGGGGATACCAGTGCTTCTCAGCAACGCACCACATGATTGCTGTTGTTCTTGTTGTCAGCGCTGACGAGTCAGCTCTGACTCACAGAGACCCCACGTGCAGCATATCCAAGCACTGCCTAGCCCTCTGCCAGGCATTGCCCAGACTGCTGTCTCTCAACTTGTTTGGCACAGACAAGCGAGTGCATCTCATGTTGCCCCCATGAGTAAAAACCTCTTAGTTGATATTCTGTCAGTTCCTGGAGCCCTTTAGCCCCCACCCCACCCAGGCCTTTTGTGTGGCTTGAGTGGATGCCCTCAGCGTCACCAGTTCTTGGTCATATGCTATCTCCTGAAATGGTGGGATGTTGGGCAATTCTGTGTGGTACAGTCCTCTCTCTCTTCCTCCCATCTTCTTTTGAACCTTCCTATGATGTTCCATATTCTGCCCATCGAATCTTTCAATATTTCACCCCCAGGTTTTCTTTCTTTCTTTTTTTAGCTTGAGAGATGCTGAAGTTGGTTCTTTAACTCCAGATCTTTGCATATTTCATTGTAACATTTTACTTGGTCTTCCTAAATTCATTCAAAGCTTCTACTCAGCTCTTTTACTTCATCATTTCTTCTGTTTGCTTTAGCTACTCTATGTTCAAGAGCAAGTTTCAGAGTCTTGTCTGACATCCATTTTTGTTTTCCTATTTTTTAATAATGACCTTCTTTTTCTTCATGTATGATGTTCTTGATACCACCTCGTTACCCATCTGGTCTTTGATATATCCTTACTGTTCAGTGCATCAAATCTATTCTTGGCGTGGTCTCTAAATTCAGGTGGGAGATACTCAAGATTCTACTTTGGGTCTTGCGGACTTGTTTTCACTTTCTTCAGCTTCAAGTGGAACTTGAAGTGGTCTGTTCCACAGTTGGCCCCTGGACCTGTTTTGACCGAAGACACTGGACTCCTATGTATGTCCCCACATACATAGGAGATATTTTTCAGGCATATTCTATCTGGCAAAATCCACAGGTATCACTGTTGCTTAGTTGTTGGGGAAAAAAAGGTATTTCCAACGAGTAGGCCATTGGTCTTGCATAAATTCTATCATGTGATCTCTGGCACCATCTCTATCATTCAGGTCATATTTTCCAACTATTTACCCCTACCCTATGCAAATTATAACTTGCATTATAATCACCGGTAAAGATCAACACATCTTGATTGCCTGTTTGATCAATTTTAGTTGGCAAAAATTGGTAAGAAGTCTTCAATTTCTACATTTTTCCCATTAGTGATTGACATATAATTTTGAATAATAGTAATAATAATAATAATAGTCATATGGATCTTCCTTGTGCTTATATGAATATTATCCTATTACCAACAGCATGTACTTCAAGACACAATTTGGAACATCTTTTTAACAATGAATGTGACGCCATTTCTCCTTAATCAGTCATTCCCTGCTTAGTAGACCATATGATTGTCGCACGCAAATGGCCCAAACCAGTTCATTTCATGCTATCGATGCCTACATTAGCTGTCTTCAAGCATTCCATTTCATTTTGGCAACTTTCAATGTTTCTATATTCAGACTTTATACAGTCTAAGTTCGGATTATCAGTGGAGCTTTGCAACAATTTCCTCTAATTTTCAGTTATGCCACGTTAGCAAATGAAGGTCTTGGAAGTTCTGTTCATTAATCTAGATTCTACTGTATGGAGGCGGTGCTTCTTCAGGTGTAGCTTGAGTGCCTTCAACTTGAGTGGCTCACCTTCTAGCACCAGAGCTGACGGTGCTTCTCTGCTAACCGTAAGGTCTTCCCTGGAGATCCCCAAACCCTCCTTCCTA
>NW_022103896.1:19926350-19928739 GCF_000313985.2 Echinops telfairi
AAACTTCAGCTCTTTGCGGAAATTGATCTTCAAACCTCGTCTGTTCTCTACAGAGGAAGAAAACTCCATCTCCTCAGCAGGAAGAGTTGGATGGATTTTCCTTCCAGAGAACAAGTTTTGAAACATCCGACTAACCTTTCATTTAGCAAATAGATCAAGTCTTACCGGAGCGTGATGCCCAGTGCCCCAGCCTCAGGAATGTCCTAGCTTCCCACCTCTCTTCTTTACAGAAATGTCCTACCTCCCCCTTTTTCCCACTTGGCCAGTCTTTGCCCAAAAGCCCAGGCTTCTCATGTTGGACCTTCCATGATGCAGTGGTCAAGCAATGCACAGCTGTTGTTCAGTTGGTACCTGTTGCATACAGGGTGCTCTGTTGGCCATGCCATTGTAAGTGAGAGAAAATAAAGGGAGATTATCACCGAGGATAGAAAAAGAAATAAATAAAAGAAATAAAATACCATGCTTCATCTCAGGAAGCAAACCGTCTGTTGGGGAGGTGACAAAGTTAAGTTCCTACCCAGGAACCGGGCAAGTAACACTGGTGAGAAAAGAGGGTCATGTGGGAGTACGGTATTTTGGTGAGTGATTTAAAGACATCTCAACTCCACATCATTATTACTATTTAGGAGGTGACAGTGTGACATTGTGATGCAAGAAATCCTAGAATCCCAATTTAAAAAAATGTCTTTAAAGAAAAGTCTCCAGATTGGTATTGTTGGCAACTATCTTAAAAATGTATTTATGAGCACTGTTTGGATGAAAAATAAAGTTCTTAGGAACGAACCCAAGGGACAGTTCGATTCTGCCCTCTGTACTCACTATGAGTCATCATCTTGGGCTTGATTTGGTTTGGTTTCTGGACTGGAAGTGATTGTATGATCTCTGGTGGGAGAATGCGCATCACAAAGCAATTTGGTGGCTGTTATAATAGGGAGCCACTGAGCCTCAGTGAGGGAGGTTAGCGTAGCTTTCCAGAAGAGGTGATGCCCGGGCTGTCAGCATGAACTAGTTCATCGGGGCAGAGAGAGCTCTAGGAGTATAAGCTGCTGACTCAAGAGACGGCATGTTTCAGGGCAGGGACGCACGTAAAGCATGGTCCTTCCGAGGCTACTGGAAATGGCTTAGGGAGCGGACACACTGCATACAAGTCAGGGAGTCTGGAGGGATGGAGCTTGAACATCGGGTTGGTGCCAGATGGTGAATGTCCTTTTCAGGATTGTAAATCTTACTCTCTGGGCCGCAGGGAGTTTTTGGATAAATGTAACCACAGGATTAACATGATTAGGTTTGAGGCTTAGAGAGACCAAGCTGATGTCAAAGGACAAAAGCAGATTGAGTCTGGTGCTTGTTTGGAGGCTGTTCCACTGATTGAAACCAGAGATGATGCGTGTTTGAACTATTCCAGAGTGTGCGAAGCACAGAAGAGCTGCCCAAACACTGTTTGAGAGGTAGGCTCAATGAGACTTGATGTACAGGGTGAGGGAGGGTGAGGAGCCCAGGCAGACTCCCTGGTTTCTGACTTGGGGACCGAGTTGACTGTGCCTATATTCATTTCCTAGGGTTGCCGGAACCATATTCTCATGTGCTGGATGGCTTAAAACAGCAGACATTTATTCTCCCATCATTCTGGCATCCCGGATGAAGATGTGGGAATAGCCAAACTCTCTCTTTGAAGATTCTAGAGAAAAATATTTTCTTGCCTTTCTCCAACTACTGGTGGTGGTAGTTAGCATTCCTTGTCTGCTGGCCACATCACTTCAATTTCTGGGTTTTTATTTTTAGGTCATCGCATGACTGTATTTCTATGCATTCCAATGTTTTCTTCTTCTTATGAGAACACCAGCCATTTGATTCAGGTCCACCATAGTCCAATCTGATCTGATCTTAACTAAATCTTATCAATAAAATTCCTATTTCCTCTAAAGTAAATTCTTCTGGGGGGTGGGGCAATTCTCCAGAGGATGGCACTGAAGCTGCAGTTCAGGGAGAGGGACATGTCTGACCGGAGCACAGGGGAGCAAATGAATGGGGAGGAAGAGAGAGTGGGGCACATCCTAGCCCACCAGGCCTGGAGGACGATATCCCCGATCCGAACAGCCAATGCACAGAGTGGACCATATGGCTGATCCCACTATGAGACACGCCGTCCCTCACTGACCCATGGCCCTACGGGGGACAACACTGGAGACTCAGTATCGAGATTGGCCCATACTGACCCCGCGACATCGCTGCAAAACACTAAAGGCTTGTGGCAGAGTAATGGGGGTGGGGGGTGGGGTGGGGAGCAGAGCAGGGAGCTCCTGAGGGAGTGCAACGGATAGACTCTGGGGCCAGAGCATGGCACCCCATCGGACTTGACTGGAGGACAGTTCTAGAGGTCAAAAATCAG
>NW_022103896.1:19930637-19931581 GCF_000313985.2 Echinops telfairi
TTAGGACTGGAACAGATCTTTCTGGGCACACAATTCAACATACCACAGTTCCCCCAAAGAAGGAAAGGGGTGCAGGAGGAGTCGGTTTTGAGTTTGAAGCAAATGAGTTCTGTTTGGGGCACGTTGAATTTATAATAAGCGGGCAGAAATAGTCACGGAGGATTGCTTTCTTTTTTTCTCTTTTTCACCGTCATGAGCTGGGTTTCAAGCAAGACCTGCAGGAAGGAGATTTCAATTTCAGGTCACGGACTCCACTTGCTCAAGGAAGCTGGGTGCATGAGGAGAGCCCTGAGTTCTGGTGGAATGGCAGCAGCTGAGAACAACCAGCCAGAAAGGTGCAGGGAAGGTAGGGGGCAGCGACACTGCCAACCAACGGCAGCAAGGCAAAAATGACCGTGAAGGCTCATACAATGAGATATATTGGATTTAACATCTATTGGATTTAGCAAAAGGACGTTTATAGTTGATTTCGGCCATGACCAGGAAAAGAGGGAATAGAGTACAGAAAGTGGAAACAGTGAGTATTGTTGTTAGCTGCTATTGAGAGTTGATTCCCACTCATAGCGGCCTTACTGAGAATGGAAAGTTATCTGATCATGCGACCTGTTCATGACTGGCAGTTACTCCAGTTCATTGTTGTGCCATTTGTGTAAGACCACTCGAAAGAAGGGTTCCCTCTCCATCCCCCCCAGTGATGGACTTTTCTAGCAAGTACTTTTACTTTCATGCCCAAAGTAAGTGAGCCGAAATCACTCCCTCCCCTTGTCTTTTTTTCCCACATTTTATTTTATTTTTCCCTCCATTTTATGTAATTTATTCAAAACTATATCAATCTGACTTAGTAGAAATGAAACACTGTTTTCTGGCTGGTCCTAACTGGACCTGAGAAAGAAGAAACCCCATTTTCTGCCAGTTTTACATGTTACCCACTGCTGTTTTTACAT
>NW_022103896.1:19933586-19937189 GCF_000313985.2 Echinops telfairi
ATGCAGAAGTCCAGATTCCTATCCCTGTGTTGGATTGATCTCTATCTCATTCTCCACTTCTCTAAGTCAGCTTTTCCCATGTCCTCTGTCCCTTTTTATCCACTCTTCTCGGTTTTCTCTGTCAAAGACTTGCTGGACTTGGTACTTAATCCCCTGAGGATCCCTATTTGGAGAGGGAGGGGTGGGCGATGGCGACATGGGGCTATGTGATGGCGACACTCTTTGGATGTGCTGCCCAGGCTCATTTCAGGCCAGCTTAACAGGCAGGCTCTGGATAATATAGCAGTCTTTGGCCTCGGGTGCTTTCAAGCAGAGGGAGGAAATGACATGAACTTCAAAGTGAGACATTGCCTGGTGCCATGTGTTCTGTTTATTTATTAGTGCTTTAATGGTCAAACATTCATCTCAAATATACATGGAGGCTGGAACTAGCTGTAGGTGTGGGAAGAGTCTGCTCCTACCCCCTTGTTTCCTGGAAATTTAGAACATGTCCCACATACAGTGTTCAAAAGGTTAGAGCCTATTGAAGGGTATGGTTGTTATTTTTAAGCTTTCAAACATCTGAGACTATTCTTGACTCCTCGCCCTGCTTAAGTCGGTGTTAGGTTGTTTGTGTCCCAGGTATTTTAGAGAGTACCATAAAGCTTCTTTTTGATTCATTTTTCTATTTTATAATTGAAAATAAAACAGCTCTTGAACTTTAATTGACATGCTATACATATCTCTTTGAAAAAGTTCAATAAGGTTGCTACCAATGTGTCATTCCTGTTAGGAATCATTCCTGTTGGGACACAGCCGAGTCTCTCCATTACTCCATCAATTTGCAGTCAATCCTTTTCTTTCTTACGGATGTTTCGGTCACGACTGCATTTGCCTTTCTGAGGAAGAGATTCACTCTTCATGCTCTTTGTTGTGTGGCTGCTTTTGCTTAGAATGATGTTTTCGTGATTCAAGTATGTTTCTGTATCTGCCAGTGGTTATTATTGTTTTCAATATAAATGTATTTCATTCTAAGCTTTTATGATTTTTCACTTTGAAATAATTTTAGACCAAGAAGAGTGTAAACAAATTATAGAGAGTCCTCACCTACCTTTCATGGTATAATTTTCTAAATGAAGAATGAAACATGGATGACCTACTAATAAGCAGACTACCGACTTTTATTCACATTTCTCCATTTTCCCCCCTAATGTCTTTTTATTTGTTGGTTTCTTTGGGTATCCGAGTGTGGATATCACATTACACACTTTGAACTAACAGCACATTTATTCATGGTCACCTCTCTACACCCCGATTTATGGTGTCTTCCAGTTACAGTGACCTGTACTTGCAGCCATCTGTTGGCTGTTACTTTAGTTTGTTTAGAAATGATTTGTGAAGTCTTCAGCATTTCCATTGAACTATATCTGTAAATTTATATATAATATTCCAACCCCCAAAGAAAAAGAAAGATCATTTATAAAGATAATGATAATAAAAGGCAATAATAATGAAAACTAAAAAACAAAGAATATGAGATATTTGGCATGTCACATGAGCTTGTAACCCATTGTAAGTCGAGAACTACTGGTAGAACAGGGTGAAACATTGCCTAGTGCTTTAGTGATTGTTGGTCTCCTTGAGCCCATCGCCGGGGCTAATCCCACTGAGGATTTCTTTTGTTTTCATTGGTTCTACTAAACATACCCTGATCTCGACATTGTTTGTTCCTAATCAGTCAGGATTGACTCACAGGCAGTGGGTTAGGTTGGGTTTGGCTTTACCAAATGGCTGAAGTAAGTGAGCAGAAGTCTCAGCAGCCTTGCATCTAAAGAGCACCGTGGTTTTATTTCTTCTAGGACCGATCTGGTTGCTCTTCTGATAGTCCACTTATATTCAATATTCTTCTCCAACATGAAAATGAACATGCATCAATTCTTCTTCCATCTTCTTTTTTTCGGGGCCTAGTTTTCATACGCATATGAAGGCCACGGAAAAACCATTGCTTGGGTCAGGAGCACCTTCGTCGTCCCTCCTGAGTGCCCTCTCTTCTGTCATTGTTCCTCAGGTGTCCTTGTCCTTTTGTGATTGATCTTTCCACAATACTGATGAGCTATTTTGTCCAATGCCCTTTGATTAGGATTTTAATGGTGTTTTCTCAGGTCTGAGGCTATGCATTTTTGGATAGACAATGACGGAGGTGATGTGGCAACAGATAAGGGTGCATGATGTCAAGTCTAGAAACACTTAGACCACTCTAGATCCTCAAAATTTCCCTTAAAATGTTATGGGCTTTTCTATTTATTTCAGTTACATGGTCAAGTGTTCGTTCATTTTATATAAAGGGTGAGGTTTAGTCTGAGGCTTCCTCCTTTGCCATATCGATATCCACTTGACCGAGCTACAATTTAGGAAAGATGGCTTTTCCTACGTCGAGTTGCCTTATCAGTTTATAAAATAGGTTGGGTATATTTATTTGAGTTTAGATCTGGATTCTTTGATTTATTGTGTTGATCTTTATTATTGTCACTATCTAATCGATCTTAACATCGAATAGAATGATCCCTTCCAGTTTGTTTTTGTTTCTCAATGTTGTTTTTAGTATTCTAGCTCCTTTGTTTTTTTCATGTAAAATTTATAGCAATCTTCTTTAAATTTACTGCACACACACACACACACACACAAATATCACTGGGATTTTGATAGCATTGGTGCTAAGCCTTTAAGTAATTTTGTGGAGAAATGACATCTTTACTATAAGACCCAAACACTAAGCCACACAGCATCAAGATTGCTAAACAAGAGGGGTGCCATACCCGTGGCTGTGAAACTGTGAAGCTGTGAGATCACAGCGGAAAGACAGGACTTGGGAAACTGCTTTCACTTTCTAGCCCCAACCTTAGTCTTTGGTTACTGAGCAGAATTCCCATGTGAGGCAATTACTTGGTGGAAAAGATGATCTTTGCAGCTGGAGCATCTCTATTTTCAAGCCTGACAGGCCAGCCCCTCGGGTTGTCAAAAGCTTAGCTGGTCTCTTCTTGAAGTGATGTGTGCAACATCTGTGTCATGTGCTTTAAAAACAAAACAAAAACGAAAAACTTGTAGATTTCCTCTTTCTCCTTTCTGTGTCTTCTGGCTGAGCATTAGTAACAAGCGGAGCAGCTGTCTTGGACCAGAAAGGAAGTCTTATTTCAGGTGGACGGGGCTCCACCCCTTGGAGAAGCAGAGTTGCTTAATCACCTTGGGCTGACTACCCACTTGTCACTTTACTATATAATGTTTCCGAACCCCTTGTTATTTCAGGCCTCTTAGCTGTAGTTCCTCAGTCTGAGGATAATTCAGGGAGGCATTTATTTTATATTTCCTGCTCATCACATTGTGCTTTGGTTATTCCTGACTTCAATTGTCCTGCAAGGTTTTCAGGACACACCTACAGATGTATACATATACATGCGTATATTTTATATAGATGTACACCCAGGAAGGCATCTATTTTATATAGTCTGCTCAACACATTGTGTTTTTCTTATTCCTCACTTCAGCTGTCCTGGAAAATTTTCAGGATATTTATATATGTATGTACACACACACACACACACACACACACACACACACACACACACA
>NW_022103896.1:19937457-19945676 GCF_000313985.2 Echinops telfairi
TTATTAATGATTACACATTGTTCAATTTTTGTTCTGGCTTTAATTTTCAGAGGTGGGGACTTTGGGATGTGGCTCTTCTAACCACAGTCGCTAAATCCCACCAGATGACGTCTCCCTGTGGGGGTCTGGTAAGAAGTGGGTGGGAAGATACTGATAGGATTCACCTGTGAGTGGGTTTGAATAGGATTCTCTGGAGTGCAATCCTGCTTTGTAAAAAATGAGCCCTCTGAGAAGTGGAAGCACAGATCTTATCACTAGCAAGAGCTTGGAGTGGAGTGCATTCACTGGACCCCAGATCCCTGTGCAGTGCACCTCCTGGGCGCAGAAGAGTGCTCCATCAGCAGAGGGGCCGCAGCACCCCAGGAGGCAGAGCATGGAATAGACTTCCCACCCCACGGATCAGGCAAAGCTGAGTATCTTGTGCAGGCTGCTGGCTTGTGGAGTGGGGTGCATCTGGACACTGAACTCAGGGAGCTGGGTTTGCTGACGCATGGAGATTGAGCTGAATGCCTTTGAATTGAATTGGATATACAGCGGAGTGGTATATATCCTTTTGGGTACTTATTGGCAGACCTGAAAGAATTTTGTCACAGATCCTGATAAACAACTGTATGCTGAGCATGTCATACTGGCATTACAATCTACCTATTTTTTTCTTTCTTTTTTATTATTAAAAGATAACTTTATTGGGGGCTCTTACACTATCTATTTTCTTAATAAACTTTTAAACCATGACTATTGTTTGTGAGTTCTGTGTAGCCATTGCAGTGGATACGAGCCTAGAGATATAAATAAAGAATGCTAATTAAGTCAATACTTATGTAGTCAAGCAGCTTAGATCTAGTGATTTTAGGATCTGTTTCTGGAAATACACTCTTGATGTAAAAACAAAATTAAGAAAATCCAAATCCCTGGTCATTGAGTTGATTCCCACATACAGTGATCTCATAGCACAGAGTAAAATTGCCTCATAGAGTTTCCAAGGCTGTACATCTTTATGGAAGCAGGCAGCCACATCTTTTTCCACAGAGGGGTTGGTGAGTTCAAACCACCAGCCTTTCGGTAGGCAGTCAATGGCTTAACCACTGAGCCCTCAGAGCTCAAAACTGGTTGCTTGTTGCCTGTGATGTCTTGCCTGCATGTTTACCTTGAATGTTTCCTGAACTTTGAATGTGAGTTCATATTTGGTTTATTTTAATTTGTGGGAACTCCCAAGATCTACATTAAGGATGACCCAACAAAAATGTAGAAATTATTGAACAATACAATCAATGTCACATGCAAGTAAAATTTTGCTAAAGAGGATTGAAAAATGGCTGTAGCCCTGCATGGAAAGGGAGCTGCCAGAAATTCAAGCTGTATTCAGGAGTGGACATGGAATGAGAGATATAATTTCTGATATCAGGTGGATCTTGGCTGAATCCAGAGTGAACCAGAAAGATATTTACTTGTGTTTTAAAGGCAGTTGACTGTGTGGATCAATAACAAACTGTAAAAAACATGGCAATTCTAGAACATTCCATTGTGTTCTTGCGGAACTTATATATACACAGACTACTAGATCGCCATTTAAATAGAGGAAAACACTGCCCCATTCTAAGCCAACCTCACAACTTTGGTTAAGCTTCAGTCCATTGTTACAGCCACTGCGTTATCTCATCTCATTGAGAGAGAGTCTCCCACTGAATTGTTGGCCTTTACCAAGCATCATGCCATTTCCCATGTCCAAAGCATGTGCTATGAAGTCTCTCCATCCTCACTTCTAAGGAGCATTCTGTCTGTATTTCTTCCAAGACAGATCAATTTGTTCTTCTGAAAGTCCATAGTACTTTCAACATTCTTTGCTGTCAATGCCATAATACGTTGCCTGGCTCCTAATAATTGCAGACTAAATGTTCATTTAAGATCTCCTAGGTCTTGTATTTCCTATCAAAGTTGTCTGATCATAGTTAGGCACAACTTTTTTATACATTTAAAAAAATCATTTTATTGGGGGCTTTTACAGCCCTTAGAACAAACCACACATCCATTGTTTCAAGCACATTTCTACATTTGTTGCCACCATCATTTTCAAAACATTTTCTTTCTACTTGAGCTCTTGGTATCAGCTCCTCATTTTCCCTCACCCCCACCCTCCCTACCTAGTGAAACCTTGATAATTTAGAAATTATTATTATTTTCATATCTTACACCAACTACTGTCTCCCTTCACCCATGTTTCTGTAGTTTGTCCCTAGGGGGGAGGGAGGTGGGGTCTGTACATCAATCTTTGCGATAGGTTCCCCTTTTCTTCCCCTTTACCCCTTCCCTTCCCCTACCCTCATGGTATCGCAGCTCCCATTGCTGTTCCTGAGGGGTTTATCTGTCCTGGATTTTGTGTGTTGAGAGCTCTTATCTGTACCAGCGCACATGCTCTGGTCTAGCCAGACTTGTAAGTAGAACTGGGGTCATGACAGTTTGGGGCAGGCTGGGGGTGGGGATTAGGGGAGGAAGCATTAGAGAACCAGAGGGATGTTGTGTGTTTAATTGGTGCTATATTGCACCCTGGCTGGCTCATCCCTTCCTTGTGACCCTTCTGTGAGGGGATGTCCAATTGCCTACAGATAGGCTTTGGGTCTCCACTTCACCCACCCAGGCCCTTGTTCCCACCAATATGATTGTTTGGCACAAGTTATTAAATGAAGACTTATTTCAGGGTGAAGATAAGAATTATATTTTCCTTTGTGAACTACTCCAAAGAAATATATGGAACTAGGTTGCCACCTACTGGCCATGTTCCTCTAGAGCAAAGAACGTACTTGAGATGCTAGTCAACTAATCAGGTGTATTGAGTGCGCTGAAATGCAGAGACTACAGTTGTGTTTAAAGTCCAGGTTTCAGAAATTTAAGAAAATATCCCAGAACTCATAAAATACATAATATGGACTAAATAAAACCCGCTTCTTTAAAAACACACACACACACACACACACACACAGACACACACACACACGCTTTTATATTACAAAACCCCTTTCTCCATGCCTTAGCATTGCCATCTGCTGCCTGCCAGGAAGAAAGGGAAACCCGTCAGATCCCCCTTGTCCAAGGACTGCGGATCATGATAGTGGAACACAGACACTTTTACCCACTGAGATAAATACAATACTATGGGCTTGTGTAAAATTCAAATAGAAAAGACCGGGCAAGTCAGGGATGGTACACAGAAGAAGTGACTTGCTGAAAGTTTTGAGGGGCAATCAGCATCCACAAGGAGAAGGAGAGGAGCGTGCTACAGGAGCAACGAAGAGGGATGATACGACCTGCTCATTCCTCACGGCTGGCCTGTAGGCGGCACTGGGACACCGGGGAAGAAAATACGAGAAGTAGGTGAGTCAGATAATAAAAAGACGTGGGTGCCATTCACGTGATGAAATTTGCCTTTGTGCGTTGGGAACGGAGAGTTGAATGGTTATCTCTGGCGTTCGTGTGGAGAGGAGACTGGAGAGGGCATTAGGAGTATCACTGGACTGTAAGGATTGATGAAGGGCCTATGCCGGCTGTATCCGTGGAGAGGGAGAGTGGGAGAATAATCGCAGAAACGTTTTATGATGTAGTTGAATAGACTTAGTGACCAGCTGACTGTAGGTTCAGGAAGGATGGACATGACAGATATTACTTACCTGTTTGCATAAGATACTCTGAACTAAAAGGAAACATTGCATAAGGGGAAGAACAGACCGGGCAAGCAGGGGATGATGGGTCAGATACTGCGTTTACCTGGGGGTAGGTTCAGCATGACACGTTTGCAGCACATGTTGAGAGAGTCTGCTCGGCACCTGGAAATATGAGTCTGGGCTCCAGAGAGAGGTCTCTATTTAGAACTACATCTGTTGGGGGCATCGTAGGTGTTCACAACTATGAAGTGATGGAGAATGTGCAGGACCTAATACATTTTGAACAGATCCCAAAGAGACCCATGCATGGTCTTTGGGGGTGGTGGTTCTTGAACGCCCCAACATTGTAGTGAGTTTATACATTTTAAAGATCCTTCTTTCGTTTTCTCAAAGGAGACCAGGATGCAAAATGGAAAAGAAAGACTATGTTAAGGAGAGAGCCGCATCCAGGACAGAACAGTAAAGGGTTACCAACTGACGATCCAGATGGGTCAAACCACCGGAGAGGACTCCGGGAGACGCCAGAGTAAAGGGACTGGAGGGGCTCACTCTCTCCACCACCGAGTTGATTCTGACTCATGGCGACACGATAGCACAGGGTAGAACTGCCCTTGTGGATTTCCAAGACGGTCACTCTTTACAGGAGTAGAAAGCAGCGTCTTTTCCTCGTGGAGTGGCTAGTGGTTTCAAATGTGTGCCCGTGACATCCCCAGGGCAATTAGTGTGACTGATGGTGTTGGTAAGCTAATGCTGCCAGAATGACTCTGGAGACCCAGTTCTGCCAGGAAAGAGGAGAAGCCGAGCCAGATGACCTCCACTAACTCATAGCAAAAATAAATCTTGTTGAAGTTGAAAGCGAAGGAGAATTATGGGTCATCAGTGGAGGGACTATGAAGCATCTCAAGCACAGGACATGGTTTTCAGGATGGATATGTGACAACTTGGAAAGTTGGCATTTTCCCTACGGCCCCTTTACTTTTCCCAAGCCATCTTCACTCACACCCTTCCGCTCTCTCCATCCATTCGGCTAAGCTCTGTCTTTTAAGTGGTATATTTAGGCCATTTACATTTCAAGCCATTATTCATGACTCCACTGTGCCATTTTAATATTGGTTTCCAATTTGTTCCAACTATTTTTCATTTGTTTCTCTTTTTCTTCTTATTTCTGCTTCTCTTTCTGTCTCTTTTGGCCTTCCTGTTGGTGACTTGCATATATATATTTCTTTTTAGGATTCCATCTTGACTTCTTGATTATGCATTTGACTAAATCTGTACAGTTTTCTTAGTGGTTGCTCTGAGTATTATAATACATGTATGTGATTTATACAATAAATGCACATGACTTATTAAAATTAACATTTTACCACTATTTAAAATGAGATCTTATTTTTAAATTTATGATGACAATAATCATAGTTTACTGTGTTCTATGCTCGCACTCCTTTAATTGGCTGGTGTGTTAATTTTGTAATTAAGGGACGAGCTTAGAGTTATGTTTAAATTTAAAGCAGAAACTCTTAAATATTCATTGGAGTATGTCCCCGGAAGCATCTTCTCCCTCAGCATCAAATTTATTTCCGATGGGTAAAATCGGGGATTTTCAGTGTCCTTCCCTATAAAATGAAGAAGGGTGGAACACATACCCACTAAGTTTCCTTTCTGCTCTAAAGCTCTGGGCATATTTCTGGTGTGAAAAAGATGTCATCGCTCTGGGGAGAAATTTATAGTAACTTGTCAGACACCCAACTGAGAGTTCCTCTGTTTTGATTTAGAGCTTTTTAGTTCCTTTGTGCTTTATTTGATGGAAAAGCTAGTCCAACTGGGGTATTTTCTCCAGCACCATTATTCTCTAGATAAGACCAGTGTAGTCCTGGAGAACAAACCCATGTCATGGAGTCAGCTCAGCTTTGTGGTGACCCAAGAATGACTTTAAAATTAAAATAAAACTGAGAGCTGGTCACCACCTACAATTTCCCCCTCCATGCCTCTCTTCCTTTTACTCCCTCTCTCTCCCCTTCCCGACTTCGCCCTGGCGCATCAGGAGACATTGGCCTTTATCCTTCCCCTTAGCCCTGCAGCCCTAAAGGAAAATCTGGGGAAGTAAAGGTTCAATCATTGTTTGGTTGTTGTTACCTTCTTTAAGATCTCTGCAATGAAAGAAAAACCTTAAATTTAAACAAAATGTGCCCATTCTAATTCTATTTTCTAGTCATTTTTGTATTCCATATCTCTTTGATAAAGCCAAACATTCTTCCCCCCCCCCTTCTCCCATCTGATTGGGCTTCTTGGGAGAGAGATGAGGATAGCGACCCCGGTGAAGAGCTAAACGCTCAGAAACCTAGAGGAGCAGCCCTATGCTGTCCGAGCTCATCACTATAAGGCAGAATGACCTTGATGGCAGTGAGCTTGAAGTTTGGTCTGGATGGTCCACCAGGTAGGGTCATTTTCTTTTCTTTTATTATTGATCATTTTACTGGGGGCTCTTACTGATATGATAACAATCCATTAATCAATTATATCAGGCAAACTTGTACAGATACTGCGATCTTCATTTCCTAAACATTTTCTTTCTACTTGAGCCCGTCCGTTGATATCAGCTCTTCTTTATTCCCTTCCTCCTCCACCCTACCACCCTAATGAATCCTTCTATTATGCATCCATCATTGCTACCAGTTCCCCCTTCCCACCCTTCCTCCTCCTCCCTTCCCGAACCCTCCTGGATCATTACTCCCATTACTGTTTCCGAGGGGTTTATCTATCCTGAATTCTGTGATAGAAAGCTCTTATCTATATCAACGTACATACACCAGTCAAGCAGGATTTGAGGGGTTGAACTGGGGCCATGATAGTGGGGGCAGAAAGCATGTGGTAGTTACATAATCTGTTTTCATTTTGTGACTTAGGAGTGAAGGGGTGGAGTTTAGCTTGTCAATCAGGTTGCAGCTTGATGATCTCATTTGGAGGTGCTAAGGAGATAAATAGCTCATTGGAGGCAAGACACACACTCCATTCCTGTGGAGAAGACACATGGAGCTACGCTAGAGTCCTGGAGCTGAAAGAGGCACGTGTAGACCCCTGCTAGTGCTGAGATGCTACTACTGCCACTGGATCCACAAGACTTTCCACCCACTGGCCTGTGATGCCCTATAATCGACATCATTGCATGTGTTTCGTGAGTCTGAAGAGGAATTTATAGCTTGGTATCAGACATATGGGTTAATACCAGACTTACAGACTTGATCTGGACTGGGCTGGGATGTTTTCTCAATATTCAATTGCTCTTGTATATAAAGCTCTATCTTATACACATATGAGTGTCTATGAATTTGCTTCTGTAGTCTACCGGGACTAATACAAAGCATTAAAGAACTAGAGGAACACTGTCAAATATTCAAATTAGACAGAGCTGATTTGAAACTGAATTACCTCTACCCATCTGTAGCCAGCCCAGGGAGGTGTGATATCTCTTAGGGGTTTTTCTGAGTGTATCCTTGATGCACATCACCTTATTAGGGACAATACTGGGTTTGTACAGTCATGAGTCATGCCCTATCACTCCTGGCCTGAATACCTTGGTTGGAAGGCTCTGGACCCATCTTATAGGCTCTTCTATCTAACACAGTATATACAACTGACTTATGGCACTGTTCCTGCTTCTGTAGTCCCACCTGTAACTGTGATGTATTGATCTGCCTCCAATCATGAATTTGTGACAGTTTCCTGTGTTCCATGCCTTATTTAACTAGTGTCTGACTATGACTCCTCAGATGCCATTAGGACCCTCATCCTAATGTTAATGACCTCCTTCATCCGGAAGATGGGTCTGTTTATTGAAGGTCCCTTTGAGAAATAATAAATGTTCTCCTTAAATTATATTTGAGATTGGGGTCTCTTTCACACCCTAAGACAGACCAAAGGAAATCATATGGCCACACCTGACTTCCAGAGGGTGAAGATATGTAGTCCTCCCACAGCAGGGGGCACTGATTACTTTGAACAATAATATGTTCTAGCACACACAGGGCCTCAACTCAAGAGCCAGTGATACTGAAAATAAATGACTAAATAAGGACAGTTGTTACTATTGTGACAGGGGTTCAAAAAGCATGGGGAAATTCTGTTCTCTTTTCATTCTATTTTCTATGAACTTGTTTTTTTTCCAATTTTATTGGCATATAATCCACATATCATACAATTCAATAGTTCAACCATGTCAAGAAGAATTGTACAATCTTCTTGCATATTCGAACATTATCTTTTTATTTTTCGATTGGTTAAATTGCTGTTAAAATGAGTTGTGTAATCACAGTCTCTCCTGCATTCCATGAACTTAAAAAAAGTAATAATTTTATTGGAAGTGCTTACAGATATTATAACAACCCAAAGTTCAATTAGATCAAGCATAGTTGTACAATTACTACCACCATCAATTTCAAAATATTTTCTTTCTTCTTGAACTCTTTGATATCAGCTCCCCTTTATACTGTCCCATCCCCACCATACCTCCCAGGAACCCTTATTATTATGTTAAATATTATTATTATTTTGCCATATTTTACACTA
>NW_022103896.1:19946407-19961713 GCF_000313985.2 Echinops telfairi
CATGTACACCATTTCAGATTAGAAATGCTGACAAGATTAGTTTAGGACCTTCCAACCACGTTGGTCAGGTGTATGACTCCAGGCCAGGTGACCACTGTCCCTCAATTTCCATCAAGGGCTAGCTCAGGCGAGTTCCTGGGGCGAGACTGCGTGTCTCTTGGCTGGCCTGGTGAGAGTCATAGCCCTTTACTTTCAAGCACATTCTACTTGAAGGGAGAGTTTTAAAAATTGCCAATGTTCAGAAAGAACATGGTGGAGGTTGAGTCTACGTGAGGTCGAAATGTGGACTTTGGGATCCCACTGCAATCCATAGAGCGCCCTGGTGGCATACTGGGTTATGTATTGGACAAGGTCAGCAGTTTGAACTCATCAACTGCTACATGGGAGAAAGATGAGGCTTTCTGCTCCCATAAAGGTTTACAGCCTCAGAAATGCAGAGGGAGCAGTTTTACTCTGTTCCACAGGGTCGCTTTGATTCAAAATCAACTCACTGGCACTGGACACGGTCCTGCTAACCTGGTGCTCAGGATTTAAGCTCCAAGACATCATGTATTGCCTCACATAATTCCCACTGCAAAATGCTGTGGGAAAATTTGCAAAATCTTAAACCGAGACTTGGACATGGCCCAAATCACAAAGCTTATAAGTAATAGTACAAGATCTGAACCCAGGTCTGCCGAAAGCAAAGTCTTCATTGTCTTCAACAAAGTTTCACTTCATAATAGTTTTACATTTACAGAAAAGTTGTAAAGAGAGAGAGAGGGTTTCCCTGTAGTCCACACTTAATCCCCACGATGAACATTCTACATGATACTCTGAGGATGACACTGCAGTTCTCCCTCTAACTACTGCACCCCATGGCTGTTTACAGCATGTGTTCAGTTCATGGTGGATCAGCTAATGCATCAGGAGATTCCAGGTTAGCCCTTTCTCCTTTCTTTTGCCCAGAACCCAGGACTTCTGGCACTTCCAACTTGGCCAGCTCTGTGAGCCAGCTCCCAGAAACAGCTCCCTTGGCTATTGTATTGGCATGCTCATTTATTGATAATGACATGGAAAAGCCCGTCTTAAACACATTTATGGAAAAGTACTGACTCAGGGAAAGAAAGAGCCAGAGAGAAAAAATATGGAGGATTTCCAAATGGTGACAGCAGCTAACAAACTGAATTGAGAGCATATGGGAAGGATGTTTGATTTGGAAGATTCCCGAAATGCTTTAAAGAGGGATTTCCAGTGGATTGTTAGGGGTAACACTGAGAGACACTGCAGGTGTGGTTAGAGGTCAAGAACAGGAACTTTGGATTAGAGAGTAAAGGTCACTTCCTTTGTGTCTGCAAACAAGAAGGATCTGGTGACCTTGAGCGCTAGTACAGCTGGCTTCAGCAAGTAATTTCTGAAGAACTGATAAGCCATTGATCTGAATACACCTGAGCAGACTTGAATACAGAAGATTAGAGTTGGAAGGACTTTTGGAAGTCATACTGGAACCTTCTTGCTAAAATTGGAAACACGTCTGACATGAATGACAGGCATTTCTCTCATACTGACCTCAGAATGATTAAAAATTACAGTCTGTGTTCATTTAAACATTCAGATTTTTGACAGTTTGCAATTATCTTATGAACACTTCTCATACCTTTCCCTGTTAACTGGAATTTTAGGACTAATTCTTTTTTTTATTTTTTATTTTTTAGGTCTAATTCTTGGCCTAAAGAGAGTGGTCAAATTTGGGGGAAGCGTAAGCATCCACATTATATTCATGATTACTATTTTATTTCATTATTAATATTACTATTTACTGCACTTGCCATGATTACTATTATGAAACAACAACATTTGGTAATCTTCCATAGATTTTTAAAGACCTTGTTGACACTACGGCTATTTCATTTACTTCTCTGCTGAAATGGGTATTATGATGAGCATGTTACATGTGAGAGGCTTGAGGCTCAAAGCAGTTAAGTTAAAAGTTGTACAGCTGTTAAATGACATAGCAAGGACTGGAATCCATGGCCTTTGAGCTTCCCTTCCCTATGTTCATTGCGCCTTCATTCTGTGTTACCAATTTAAGATGCTTTCTGGAAAACCTGTGCTCTCTCACAGGTAGTTTACATATCATCAGGGTTGGGTTGAGGACCCTTCTGATGCCAAGGAGATTGTATCCTATATAATCCAGCTAGACTGCAGAAGTTAGATTGCATCCCCCGCCCCATCCACTCCACCACCAGCTCTTCCTCATTTGTCCTTTTCACCTGAATGAGAAATTACAAGTAATGAGAGAAGAATTTTGGGTACCTCCTACCACATCATCCATCTATCTATCTACTTGCTTTCTAAACCAGGTCTTCAGTCTGAGTAAAATGTCTTATGCAGACTCATGGTCAACCCTTCCATTTAGTGTCTCATTGCTTTAGTGGCACTTTGACCTACTTAGTTCATTCCCATCAATACACAAAAAATGTACTTTTCATTAAAGAAGACAAATATTATTTCCCCTCTGTGTTCTTCTCTTTACTGTCTTTTACAGCAAATGCCTTGAAAAGTTATCAGGAATCACTGGCTTCAAGTCATCCCTATCTATTCCCTATTGAACCCATTCAAGCAACAAATCCATCATACCCTTCGAATGGCTAGTACTGAGATGTTCACGACAAGGGTGAAATTTATTCTAAGATGACAATTGGAAGCCAAGGCTGTCTGGGAAACCTGAGGGGTGTAATCACCATGGGTCTGTCTGGATTATGCTAATCTCAATGAAACGTCTCTTGACTCCCCTTTTTAATTTACAGTTCTCTCCCTTCCTCAACTTAAGATTCTCTCTCCCCTCTACAATTATCTCATAACATTGACTTATAGACATTTTATTCCTATATTATCGACTAGAAGTATGAGCTCCACAGTGACAGGAATGTTAGGCTGCTTGACTCTTGCTCTGGTTCTTCGAACAGTGCCTGGAAGATATGGACCGTTGGTGTGGTTAGGTGCCCTTGAGTCAGTTGTGATTCGTAGTGACCCTGGTTACAACAGAAGGAAACACCGACCTGCTCCTGCCCATATTCAAAATCATTCTGATGAGTGAGTCCATTGTTGCAGTCACTTTGACCATCCACTTCCTTGAGCATCTTCTGCTTCTTAGCTGCCCTTCCACTTCACCAAGCATGATGTCCCTTTCTAGGGACTTGTATGTCCCAGGCACATTCTGGCTGTACTTATTCCAAGAAAGAGTTCTTAGTTCTTTGCCAGTCCATGGTAATGTCAACACTCTTTGCCAGCACCATAATTAAAATACATTGAATCTTCTCCGATCTTCCTTATTCGGTGTCCAACTTTCACGTGTATGTGAGGCAATTGAAAATACCATGACTTGGGTCAAGTCGACCTTAGTCCTTAAAGTGACATCCTTACTCTTTAATACTTTCAAAGAGGTCTTGTGCAGCAGACTTGCTAATGCAGATCAAGGGCTGCAACCTTCCATACGGATTTCAACTCAATGTACAGAAAACGGAAATTCTCACAATTGGACAAATAGCTATCATCAAGATAGATGGAGAACAGCATCAACGTTGTCAAGGGTTTCATGAATCCACTATCAATGCCCATGGAAGCAGCAGTCAACAAATCAAATGACGCATTCCACTGGGTAAATCTGCTAGAACATAATTGACACACAAGGAAGAGTTGTAGGGATGCCATTGACTGAATGTTGATGTTGCTTTTTTTTGCAGTGCGTCTGCCAAGATCTAAGAAGTCCTTGTCATGGAATTTCAGGGTGTGGAAGGGGAAGTTCCACTGAAAGACTAGAAGAATATATAGATTCTATCTTCTTCCAGAAGACTTCATGTGATAGTTACATAATCTGTTGTCAATTTGAGACTTATGAGTGAAGGGGTAGAGGTTAGCCTCTCAATCAGGTCACAGCTTGATGACCTCATTTGGAGGTGGTCAGGAAGTAAATAGCTAGTTGGAGGTGGGATACACACTCACTCCCTGTGAGACATGCTTTCTCACAAGATACAGCAGAGTCCTGGAGCTGAAGGAGCCACATGGAGACCCCTGTCAGTGCTGAGATGCTTCCACTGCCAAAGGATCCACAAGACTTTCCACCTACTGGCCCGAGATCTTCTTACATTCAGCATCATTTCATGTGTTTCGTAAGTCCATAGAGGACATTATAGATTGGTATCAGACATATGGGCTAGTATCAGACTTGTGAACTTCATGTGGACTGGGCTGGGTTGTTCTCTCAATATTCAATTGCTCTTGTATATCAAACTCTTTCTTATGCACATATGAGTTGTCTATGAATTTGTTTCTCTAGTCTACCCGAACTAACATACTTCATAAATTATTACTTGTGAGCCAAATGTAGTGCATTGCCTATTTGTAAATAAAATTACATCGCAATACATTCACGTCCATTTTTCCAGTTTTTAAAATTTAAATCATTTGTTAGGGGCCCTTACAGATATGATCACAATCCACAAGTTAATTATATCAAGCAAACTTGAACATGCCTTTTGCACGGCAGCAACCAAGGTTAGCTACAACAGAGACCATATGTCCCACAAAGTCAAAATATTTACTATTTGGTCCTTTACAGAAAAAAAGCAGAGTGGCTGGTGTGTTCAAACTGCCAACCTTTCCCTTAGCAGCATACTGAATAACCACTGCACCTCCAGGATCCCACATGAAAGAGAAGCAGATTTTGAAATCAGCCAACGTTTTCATGTAAACATAACATGAAGCTAGAGATTGCTTTCATCAGTCAGTTAATCTAGCTAGACCACTGGGTGTCTCTCTTCCCTAAACTTTACAAGTACTTGAATAACACCTCAGCCAACTGGGGCTGTGACATCCCAGACAAATATTGACGGTTGCTAAGGCAACTGGGATAAAGTATTGGCCAGAGAATAATATAGGCGCCAAGTGTGCATGCCATGGTCCTCACATCGGGGAGAGATGCAGGGAGAAAATGAATGAAAAATATACTTCAAGATCTCGCCAACTGTGGTTTAAGAACAACTCACAGCTGATGTTTATCTTAGCCCCTCTAGCCTCATCTTCAGTTGTTCTGGAAACTAACACTTTGGGGACTTGGGGACTTTTCAGTCAAATAAAATATGCCACAAATGGAAAGTCTGTTTGAGTATCAATTCCTTTCCCCCCCAGTTTTTCCTGGAATCTACTTTTCAAAATCGTGTTCTGATGACCAACTGTAAGGCCACATGTATATGTATTTTTTGTCTTCCCAGATCTTGTCACAAAAGTAGTCTCTGTCATACTTCCCTTCAGATAGTTTTCATTACTTAATATTGGAACAATTGTTGGTGGGGTTGGGAGCCATCAAGCCGGTTCTGACTCATAGAAACTGTAACAACAGACCGGAATACTGCCCAGGCCTGTGCCATCTCCACCAGGGTTCCAATGTTGCAGCCATTGGGCCAGTCCACTGCATTGAGGATTCTCTTCGTTTTCACTCTCTGCTTTATCAAGCATGAGGCCCTTCCCCAGGGACTGCTCCCGCCTGCTATTTTCCAGGAGCAGAGTGATGCTGCGGGTTTGGCGTTGGGCTGCTAACCATGGTAGAAGTTCAAGCCCAGCAGCCTTTCCAAGGAAGAAAGACGAGACTGTCCACTCTTATAAAGATGCACAGTCTTGAAAACTCTGTATGGGGTAACCACGAGTTGGAATTGACTTAATGGATTATTATTCTTTTCTTCAATACGTTAGGAAGGAATTTTAAATCTATGGTTGAATGTAGGCTTTTGTCATTATGCCAGTGTGAACTCTCTCAACAGTGGCATGATTGACACGTAAGGTCAGATAAATCCTCCTTGCAGAAGGTGTTTAGTATATGCGTTATAGGACATCTGGAGACATTCTTGGCCTCTACACACTAAAGGCTAGTAGTAACTTCTCAATTGCTATACTTGAAAAAAGAAAAGAAAACGGCCCCAGATGTTCTCTGGAGAGCAAAACCTACTCTTGGCGACAACTATTTTGAAAAACCCTAAGGAGGACTGGTGGTGCTGGAGGAGAAGCACTGGTTTCTTAACCACAAGGACAGCTGTTCAAATTAACCCACTGCTCTGTGGGAGGGAGATGAGACAGCATGCTCTAACAAAGACTGGCAGCCATGGAAATCCTAAACAGCAGTTCTATTTTGCCCTTTATGCTCACTATGTCAGAATTGATTTTATAGCCATAGGTAAGCCACATCATCCTTAGATTATTGCCCAAACATACCTGTTAGGTAGAGCTGAAGCTTCAAAACACTGATGGGAGAAATGATGGAAACCTAGAGTTATCAAAATGGCAACGAACTTCATTTTTTCCCACAAAGTGAAGAAGTGCAGCATTAAAATCATTGACATCAGGACTAGAGAGAGATCTTGCCAGTTGCTGTCAGTTGATTTCATCTCATGTGTCCCCCTATCACAACAGAAGTAGATTGTCACACTATGAAAGTACCCCTGGGTGGGACAAATGGCCTATCTACCGCCTATCTAGAAAGAGCAGCCAGCAGAAATTTCACTTTCTCGATTTGGAACCAGATGAGATATTCCAGAGGGCATTTCGGGGTCTTTTTCCGGATGGACTGCTTAGAAGTCCTGCTAGGTGAGACTTCTTGGATAAGGTGGAGTCATTGGGGGTGGTCTCTGAACACACCCTAGCTCTGCTCTCCCTGAAGTCTTTCCAGTGAGTAAGTTTGGCTCTCCGAGTTGGGAGCAGCTGGGCCTGATTATGGCATGGCATCTAGGAAATGGCTCCATCTGACATCTCTCTCCTAGAAACCATCCTCCCGTTCACAGCCCTCCAAGCTGTTCAGTCTTTGAGTCCCTCCTTGAAGGCTGAGTAATCCCATTTTCCCACTGGACAGGAGGGGCTGGCTGAGGTCATTATGGTGATTCATAAACAGCACGTTGGGCTGTAACTCCTCAAAGATTTTGAAATATTGATTTTTATGCGTGCCATGCTTAAGATCTAGCAGTTGCAATCCTACTTTGAATATTACTTCTGGAAGAGTTGAACAAGATGGCTTTGCCACCAGCAGAGGTGACATGCTCTAATGAATCTTTGTGAAAAGAGTTGGACATGTTTAAATGAGCTCATTCATGGAGCATCAGTTAGCCTTCTCTGACACTGTGGACAAATTGGAACGAAGATGATTTCAAGAAAATAGCAATCTTACCCTCACTTCTTCGTTATCCATGGGTAAGGCAGTCATCTTTAAAATGGGCTAGGGTTTATACAATCCCCAGCAGTGTGTGCTAGCAGTGATGTTAATTTAGCGAAGATTTTCTACAATCTCTCATATAAATGGACTAAGAGTTCTCAAGAAAAGAGCAAAGGCCACAAAACCAGTAGGAAGTCTTAGCATTTCTCTGAAAGGTTGGATAATTAAAGGCTTAAGCTGTCTGTTGGAACCATGGCTAATTTCAAATGGATTTATTATGATTTACTTCTTTTGAGCTTACAGATTGCCTTTTTTGGGGTCTCAAATGCTAGAATCCTTAGCTACAATCTGAAATCTCTAGACTTTCCATGGTAAACCCAAGCATTAGATGAGGTAATGTGTGTATGGGTATTTGGGATGAAAATCAGTCTAGTTATACCTGGAGTTTTTGCATCTGAATGAGAAAGAATGTCAGTCAGGGTCAATGGCTCGTCCCTCAGTTCTACAGCCATTTTTTTCTACAATGAGTGAAGTCAAAATTCAGCTTAAAACTTTTGGTTTATTTTGAAGAAAAATCCATTGTGCTCTGAGGACCTCTCTCTCCTTAGATAATCTCACGTGGATATGAGTTGACTCTCTGGTAGAAGAAGCTCAGCACACTCCTTTCTACCTCAGTCACAGTTCTCTGTTCCAGCCCTACCTCCATAAGTCAACCTTATGAGTAGAACCTAGCTTTTGGATACTTGAGCTAGTAAAAGTTAAGAGGGGATGTCCGAAACCAAAACCTAACTCACCGCCTCCCGTCAAGTCCATTCTGACTCACGGCAGCTCCCCAGGACAAGGTGAAAGTGCCCCTGGGGGTTCCCAAGGCTGTAACTCTTTACAGGAGTAGAAAGCCTCATCTTTCTCCTGTGGAGCTTCTCATGGTTTTGAACGGTTGACCTTGAGGTTAGCAGCCCAACACAGAACCACTACCCTACCAGAGCCCCTCTAAGAGGACACAGTTGTTGTTGTTAGGGGCCATCACACCGGTTCTGACCTGTAGCAACCTTATGCACAACACACTTACATATTACTTGGTCCTGGGCCATACTCCTAAATTTTCCTTTGCTTGAGCCCATTGTTGCAATGCTTATGCCCCCGGCATCAATCCATCTCCTTGAAAGTCTTCTTCTCTTTTGCTGCCCCTTTACTTTACCCAGCATGACATCCTCCCAAGACTTGTCTCTCCCAAGAACATGTCCAAAGTAGGTGAGGCAAAGTCTCCCAATCCTTGCAGAATTATAACTATACTCATGACTATCTGAGAAAAATGAATTGGGCATGGGTGCAGAGGACGGAAAAGCAGACTGTGTGGGAAACAACAACAACAAAAAAGAGAAAGGCCAGGTTAAGTAAATACAGAATACTCATTTGGGGTACCCTTCTTTCAAACTATTCTTCCCCTAGTGAGTTACAAAGGAAAGAATAGTTGGACCAAATGAACATTGATTCTTACTTTGTACTCTTGCTTTGGGATCTACTCATCTATCTGTCTAGACACCTGCAACAACATCCAGTAGATATTTGGCATGTAAGAAAGGCAAGACAATACTCAAAGAAGAGAAAATATTAACCACCTTCTCATCTTGAGGACATGCGTGAAGACGTAATTGGGAGGGTAAACTTCCCCTATCTTATCCTTCACCTCTCCGTAGATTTCCAAGTGAAGTCTTCATAGCTATTTGGGTACTTGCAACTGGACGGAGACTCAAGATCTCTCTAGAGCAGCAGAGAAGTTTCCCCAAAGCTGAAGAGAAAATAATTGAAGTCTCCAAGTCCCTTCCGTGGTTTAGTGAGGACTATTTTGAGATAGAAAAGGAAGATCATGCAGTACTCAGGTTTCAAAATGGTCTAACAGTGTTAAGTTAATCAGTCCTTACGTGATAGTATAACATGTTCTCATGGAATGACAGTATGGGAATTCTAAATAAAATTCTGGGGCAATTCTCAGTTTCACCTTTTTGAAAATAACCTCACAGACAGGGATAAATTAGTACATATCATCATGTTGAGTCGAGCCCAGATAGTGAGAGCCACTGCTGTGGACCCTGTATCTTCCTAGAACCATAAAAACTCCCATGACAGGAGTCAACCTGAGTCATTTGATATGATCATCTGAAAAGGACAGAAACACATGCAAAATCAAGATAACTGTCTTGTCTACCCCTGGTTATTCTTTAAGCTAAATTACTCACATTGCTTGATCATTTTTGCATATGGTCTTCTTTAAAAAAATAATCTAACTACACTATTTCCTTCTCTCAGCACAGTAAGGATACTTAAGCTTTACAGGGAAAATGTCTACAAAATGTCAAACATTGGACTTTCCCTGCTGATGGCCCTATTAATCATCTGGAGATCTGGAACAAGAAAGCCAAATGGACTTTTCTAAATATCAAGCATCGAGATGATTAATATTTTGAATCTATATTCAAATGCCTCGGTGAGGCATAGATAGCTAATTATCCCTAAAAGTAACTTACTTCAAAAGTGACTTCAGAATTTGTGAACCATTGTCCCATCAAGTTGGAAAGGGTTTACTCTCCTTAAGCCACTGTGACTTTGATACCTGGACAAGATCAGGCATTGACAGGCAAGAAAGGACAGCGTGTTCCATAATCTTGCACCATCATGTATTAAGAGGCCTATGTTATTTAGACATGGTCAAAAACAGGCGACGATATCAACTAAACGGATGTTGCTTTAAATCTAAGAGTTAAACCCTCAACACACAAGAACACTTTGTCCTAACAATTCGGCAGTCTGAGATGCTCACCTGCCTGGCATGATCGCTGAAGACAATGGGTGCACAAGGAAATATGGTGAAGAAAGTTGATGGTGCCCGGCTACCAAAAGATATAGCACCTGAAGTCACTGAAGACAATGGGTGCACAAGCAAATGTGGTGAAGAAAGCTGATGGTGCCCAGCTCCCAAAAGATATAGCACCTGAAGTCACTGAAGACAATGGGTGCACAAGCAAATGTGGTGAAGAAAGTTGATGGTTCCTGGATACCAAAAGATATAGCACCTGAAGTCGCTGAAGACAATGGGTGCACAAGCAAATGTGGTGAAGAAAGCTGATGGTGCCCAGCTACCAAAAGATATAGCACCTGAAGTCTCAAAGACCTGAAGATAAGCAGCCATCTAGCTGAGAGACAACAAAACCCACAAGGAAGAAGCACACCAGCCTGTCCCGACTCGATCGCTGAGGACAAAATGGGTGCATAAGCAAAAGTGGTGAAGAAAGCTTATGGTGCCCGGCTATCAAATGATTTAGCATTTGGGGTCTTAAAGGCTTGAAGACAATCAGGCTGCCATCTAGTTAAGAAAAAACAAAACCCATGTGGAAGAAGCACACCAGCCTGTGAGATGACAAGGCATCGAAGGGATCAGGTATCAGGCATCAAAGATACACCCCCCCCCAAAAAAAAATCATAGCATTGTGACTGAAGGGGAGCTCAGAGTGGGGACCCAGGGTCCATCTGGGGGAAATTGGACATCCCCTTGCAGAAGGGCTGTGGGGAGGAGATGAGCCAGTCAGAGTGCAGTTTAGCAGCGATGAAATATACAATTTTCCTCTAGTTCTTAAATGCTTCCTCCCCTACCCCTCCATTATCATGATCCCAATTCTACCTTACATATCCAGCTGGACTGGAGGATGTACACTGGCACAGATAGGAACTGGAAATACAGGGAATCCAGGACAGATGAACCCCTCAGGACCAGTGGTGAGAATGGCGATATCGGGAGGGTGGAGGGAAGGTGAGGGAGAAAGGGGGAACAGATGACAAGGTCTATATATAACCTCCTCCCTGGGGGATGGCGAGTGGAGAAGTGGGTGAGGGAGATGTTGGATGGTGTAAGATATGATAAAATAATAATAATTTATAAATTATCAAGGGTTCAGGGGGAGGGGGAGCTGGGAGGGAGGGGAAAAATGAGGAGCTGATACCAAGGGCTCAAGTAGAAAGCAGGTGTTTTGAGAATGACAATGGCAACATATGTACGAATGTGCTGGACACAAATGATGTATGTATGGATTCTGAAAAGAGTTGTATGAGCCCCTAATAAAATGATTTAAAAACAAATCTAAGAGTTAAAGTTGAACATTCCATTTCTATATCTTGATGGATAGTTTGGGAAATATAAAGGATTAACCTAATTGGCCAGATTCACAAAGACAGAACAGGAAGATTTGAGGAGAGTACGGCAAAAGGATTTACACTGGGAATTGGTTTTTGGTTAGGTTAAGGCTAGGGATAGGAATCCATAGAAACAATGTAAACTGAGGTATATAACTAATAACGGGGTGCAGAGAAACAGGAAGGGGTGCAAAAGTCAGTGTACGTAGGCATGTGGCAGGTGTAAGGTCTGAGACGGTCCCTACTCTGATCATGCTAGGCTTCTAGCACCAACTTATAGGAGCCCTGATGGCGTAGTGGGAATGTGCTGGGCTGCTGTTAGGAAATGGTTAGTGGTTAGAAACCCCCATCAGCTTCACAGAAGAAAGACAGGGCTTTCTACTCCTGTTCACAGTCCACTCTTGGAAACTCGCAGGGGGTTATTAGACCTTGTCCTATGGGTCACTGTGACTTGGCATCCACTCAATGGCAGTGAGCGAGTGAGCATCAACTTTGCAAAGAAAGCTTTTTTCAAGAGACAATTGGAGAAATGTGTAAATGGATTAAAAATACTCACCGAAAGGAAGGGCTTTTAAAAAAATCATTTTATTGGAGCTCATACAACCCTTATCACAATCCATACATACATCAATTGTGTAAAGCACACTTATACATTTGTTGCCCTCACTTTTTTAAAAAAACCAGTTGATTAGCACATAGTTTGCATGCTCTAGGTCAGTATTTCTTTTTTTTAAAAAATCAATTTATTGGGGCTCATAAAATTCATCACAATACATAGATCAATTGTGTAAAGCACATCTATACATTTGTTGCCCTCATCATTCCCAAAATTCGCTTGCCTCTTGGGTTCCCGGAATCAGCTCATTTTCCTCCCCCCCTTCCTCTGCCCCCCTCCCCCATGCACCCTTGATAATTTATAAATTATTATTATATCTTATATTACACTGCCCGGCGTCTCCCTTCACCTACCCCTCTGTTGCCCATCCCCCAGAGAGGAGGTTATATGTAGCTCCCTGTGATCAATCCCTCCTTTCTACAACCCCCTTCCCTCCTGGTAGCGCCACTGTCGCCCCTGGTCCTGAGAGGTTCATCTGTCCTAGATTCCCTGCATTTCCAATTCCCATCTGTACCGCTGTGCATCTTCTGGTCTAGCCAGGTCTGCAAGGCAGAATTGGGGTCCTGGTAGTTGGGGGGAGGAAGCGTTTAAGAACTAGAGGAAGGTTGTGGGTTTCATTATTGTTATACTGAACCCTAAGTGACTCATCTCCCCACTACCCTTCTGCAAGGTATGTCCAGTTGTCTAGGGATGGGCATTGGGTCCCCATCACGCGCCACCCTCATTGACGAGGATATGATTTTTCTCCCCGCCTTTGGTGTTTGAAGCCTGGTCCCTTTGGCCCTTCAGTATTTCTAAACGAAGGTGATACTGCCTCATCTGGGGCTGCTCGAATGACCTTCAGTAGTTTGACTTAGCAAAAGGCACGTACTTTGTGGATTATGAAATCCCCGAAGCCAAGCAGCTAGTCCATTGTCAGTGCTGGGACTCTAAGTTCAGCGATTCTTTGGGTTCTGTGGCCATGTTTTTGCTTGGCTGAAGGAGCATGATAACGATGGAAGAGCTATTAGGAGATATTCTACTACTCAGTGGACCCCTTGAATAATAGGTAGGAGGATTTCACAAAGTAAGCTGAAGGGAAGGAGACATCCCAGGTATACAACGCAGTCACAACGAGGGCATGGAGGCAGTGCGGCTTGAGTCTGTCTGCCGAACCGAAAGCGAACATCAGTGACCCCCTGCTACACATTTCTACCTCTGCCCGTAAGTTTGGAATGGATGGTTTCATTTTTATTTTTCTCTAAGAATCTTCTAATTTCTCCTATAATTTATTGTATGACCTATTGGTTGTTGAATAGTGTATTCAAACCCCCAAATCTTCCATCTATTTACTTAAATTTCTAGGTTTCTTTCTAATGTTTTAGCTTTCTTCCACCATGGTTGGTGAAGTTAGTTTGTATGACTGCAATCTTTGAAAGGTATTGGGACTCATTCTATGGGATCATATGTGGTCTATCCTGAAGAATGATCCATGTACTCAGAAGGACATGTATCTTGTTGTTGTTAGATGGAATGTCTATTAGGTCTACATTAGGACTATTAGGTTTACATATCTATTAGGTCTTCATAAGTCTATTAGGTCTGCATGGTTTATAGTGTTGTTTAAACTCTCTGTCTTTTTATAGATAATATGTGTGTTAGATTCTATTGCTATTATGGTTTTTTCATCCATCAATAATGTCAATCTTTTTTTGGGACTCTGTTGTTAGTTATAGAAATGCTTAGACTTATAATGTCTTCTTGGTGAATTGCCTCTTTTGATCTATAAACAATGCCCTTCTTTGTCTCAGTGTTTTAGTTAAAGTCTCATTTGCCTAACATTAGTATTGCTACTCCAGCCCATACATTTGGAATGGTACGGTTTCATTTTTATTTTTCTCTAAGCAACCATCAGGGGAACAGGTGGGACACTGGCTAAGCACTGAGCTGCTAATCAAAGGAGAGGAATTTTGAACCATCAGCTACTCCCCAGGAGAAACATGAGAGAGTCTGCTTTCACAGAGATTGATAGTCTTGGAAACTTCATGTAGTCCTTTGTATCTGTCTAATATGATTGTTATAAGCTGACAGCAATAGGTTTTGGAGACTTCAGCTGTATTTAAAATGATGAACAACAAAAGAAAGTATAAGAAGGCTAGATCATTTAGATTGAGGATGAAAGGTCTCAGGAAAAAAAGAACAACCCACCAAACTGTAAGCTTCATGAAGACAGGACTCTATCTGCCTGTTGACGGCTTTATGCCCAGCCCCAGCACATTACTTGGGCATTTGATGGATATCAATGCATATATATAATTAATGACTACAGACAAGCCTGCGCTTGATGGAGTTGATGTAATGCCAATGGAAATGCTCCAACAAGCTGATGAAATACTGGACACACTCACTCCTCTATCCTAAGAAATCTAGATGAGAACTACTTATTTGGCCAATTGACTGGAAGCGGTCCAACTTTGTGCCCATTCCAAAGAAAAGTGATCCACCAGAATGTGGATATTATCAAACAATATCATTAATATCACATGCCATTAATTTTTTTTTTACTAAATCTGATTTAAAAATGGTTGCAGCAGTAGATAGCCAGGGAGCTGCCAGAAATTCAAGCTGAATTCAGAAGTTGAAGTGGAATACTGAGTGTCATTACTGAAAGACGGATTTTACCTGAAGGCAGAGAATACCAAAAAGGAATTTGCTTGTGTTTTGTTGATTATACAAAGGCATTCGACGGTATGGATCATAAGCAACTATGGATAATTTTGAGAAGAATGGGAATTCTGAAACACTTCATTATGGTCATATTGAACCTGTACACGGTCCAGGAGGCAGTCATGCAAACAGAACAAGGGAATGCTGTGTGGCTGAACACCGGGAGAGGTGTGTGTCAGGGTTGTATCCTTTCATCACACTTATTCAGTCTGTAGGCTGAGCAAATAATCAGGGAAACTGGACTATAGGAAGAAGAATGTGGCTTGGCCCCAATCCCAGCTCTGTAGACCACTGCCCCTCCCCCAGAAGAATTTACTTTAGAGGACAGCGCTGCAGCTGCAGCTAGGGGAGGGGGACATGTCTGACAAGAGCACACAGGAGCAAATGAATGGGGATGAAGAGAGTGGAGCACATCCTGACCCACCAGGCCTGGAGGACGATATCCCCGCTCCGAACAGTCAATGCACAGAGTGGACCATATAGCTGATCCCACTATAAGACACGGCGTCCCTCGCTGACCCATGGCTCTATGGGGGACAACACTGGAGACGCAGTGTCAGGATTGGCCCAGTCTGACACCACCACACGGAGGCAAAACACTAAAGGTGTGAGGCAGAGTAAC
>NW_022103896.1:19963126-19979128 GCF_000313985.2 Echinops telfairi
GTGCTCTGCAAAATATTGGGGAAGATATGAACTACTGAACCTTTAGGGAAACAGAACTCCCCTTCCCTGGAGTCTCCTCTGTCCGGGTCCTCTAAGGAGCTTGTGGGGGCCTTACCTCCTAAGGCAAATCAGGTTAGCTAGAACTATGCTGAGACTGACTTGAGTCAAACGCAGAACTTGGTAACCTCTTCCAGGCTTTTGAATCTCTGCTACAAGGAGAGCCTTCTTCTAAGATTTTGCTAATAAAATATCAGTCCAAGTAACGTCCTCTTCTTGGATGATAAAACCTTTCTTTCCAAACTCCTTCTGACAGAGCCAGGGAGCTCTTCACACTGTGAAACCTTGCCATCTGAATGGAATCGAACACTCTTCTATAGAGACCCCTCGGCTGAAATGCGGGCCCTCAATTTCTGGGTATAAGGAGAAAGATACACATCCTTTAGGAAGAATGCTACGGCATCATCACCCTTACCCTCTACCCCTCTTGGTAATCTTCAGAACAGCTGGCTTAATGTACCAGTAATTCACCATCCTCAGCTGGATGACTACAGAGAATTCTTCATTATGGAGAGTTCAGCAGGTGCCAGCAGTGTTAGGGAAGTGCTAATTGAATCTCGTGAACCCTCTGTGGTCCAGGCAGCACAGTTCTACCAGCATAAACCACGTGGGGTGGCTAGGACGAATACATTTCCCACCATCGTGAATCTTCAAGCTAAGCTTGATAGCGCACAGCCAAAAGAACACACCGTTTTGATCATCTGACTGATGGTGGCGAGCACTTTGGAGAGGACCCATCTCGGAAGCATGACCGTGTGTACCTACAAGAAAGAGACCGGGAGAGAACTCGAACAGGACCCAGGAATCTTCCCGGGACAGCTTTCCTGATCATCTCATCCGGCACAGATGATCTGGAACTATTGTGCGACAAATTATCTCCTTGTGTCATTAAAAATGTTATTGCCCCATAGTGAATTGAATCCGTGTGTGGGGGAAAAAAGGAAACCAAAGGAAAATTCTTAAGTTATTTTCAGCGAAGTGTGCCTGATTAGACCAGAAATTAAGTGCTTTCAAATAAACAGTCTTCACACCCATGGAATGATCTCAACCATCTCATTACAATGAGTTTTCTGAAGGAGAACATTTGGAGTTTGAGAAAATAGAACCAAAAAGAAAAGCTGCTGGAATTGATTTGGTTGCTAAAAATACACTTGACCTCAGGGCCTGCAACTCTATGGAAGAAAGAGCTGGCTCTGAGCTCAGGCAGACCCTGAGTTTGACTCCTCCATTGACGGTGCCTTTCCGAGGTCATCAGGGGTCCCGAGGAGGTGCAAACAGTCCAGGCATTTGGCTGCTAACTGGAAGGTTGGATGTTTGAGTCCAACTGGATATGGCTCAGAAGAAAAGCCTACTTGGAAAAATCTACTGGGAAAAAAAAATCTCCCTTGGAAAACCTCATGGAGCAGAGTTCTCCTTTGACACATAAGAGTGTCATTATGTGTGGAGGTCGAACCATGGCAACAGTTTGGTTTTCTCTGGTTTGACAGTTACCATCTTTGAAAGAGCCCCGGTGGTGTGATGGGGTAGGTGTTGGGCAGCTGACCACCTGGTCAGCACTTCAAGGCCACCAGTTGACAGTGTCTGCTCCTGTAGAGATTGACAGTCTCAGAAACCCTACGAGTACGAATCAACTCAATGGCACTGTGTTTATTTATTCATTTAAATCAAACTAAGGCCCATCATGGATATCTCAGAGTACAAAAAGTAAAGAAAGAGGACAGCGGCTCGCCTAGCTCGTTCCCTCAATAGCTCTGATTCATGGTCCCGCTATGTGAAAGGCAGTCAAGTGCTTGTGAATGGACATGATCTGACAACACCATGAGGTTTGTTTTTAGGGTCCCTAATTCGCTCTGTTGACTTGGGATTGTCCTGGTCTCTGCAGCTCAGAGCCTTTCTGCATCTCTGCATGCCAGGTGATCATCCAAATCAGTTTTATTTTACTGGTGTAGACACTGAGACTCGGAGGGGGTGTGTAAGTTGCCTGCTTTGCCGCAGCTGGTAAAGAGAAGGTCTGGAATTCAAGTCTGGTTTTGAATAACTCTGCAGCCCATGTTTTTCTTCCCAGCTCCAAAATGCTCAGCAAATGCTGCTTTCCAGAAAATTCTGGACTTTGCCAAGATTATTGTGAAAGATCATTATTTTCAACCACCTTAAATTAAAATTTTAGGAATGCAAGAGTGTGCGTTTCTGTAGAGGGAGGAAGGTTGTTCCCAGAAGGTCAAGAAAAGGGTCATTTAAAAGTCACATGCAAAGAACATGGTGCCTTTTCCCAAGGCAGAGTCCTGGCATCCATTCCACAGGTATACAGTTAGGCTTTACCTACCGCCAGGTACTGTGGCAGATACAAAGACACAATGGCTTAGACACTGCCCTCAAGATGGTCTGTGCAATGCAGGTCTACAGAAACCATTGTAAAATAGTGGAAATCTACAATAATAAAGGCAAGCCCCATTTCCCTAAACCCTGCAAGCTCATCACCTCCCACCTTTCCTCACCCCCTGACCTCTAACTACACTGCTCGCCAATGTTCCAAGCTTATTCCTGACACTGGAAGAAACGTTATATTGCACAGTCTCTGCCCGGGCACACCTGCTCCACCGGATCTTTTAAAGTGTTGAAAGCAAGGATGTTACTTTGAGGACAATGGTGCACCCGGCATAAGCCTTAGTATTTTCTTTCAATGGCCTCATATGAATTTGAATTAGGGTGTGGGTGAAACATTCTGAAAGTACCATGGATTGATTGCCAAAAGAGCAAACAAAGGTATCTTGGAAGAAGTACAGCCAGAACCCTCCTTAGAAGCGAGGATGGTGAGACTTGGCTTCCTCCACGTGGGACAGACCGGTCACTGGACACAGACATCATGCTTGGTAAAATAGACGGGCAGCACAAAAAGGTGGAAGACCCTCGACAAGGTGGATGGACACGATGGCTGCAAGGACGGGCTCGGCCATAAAAATGGGGAGGACGGTGCAGGGCTCCGGGCGTTTGCTTTGCTGTCCACAGGGTCTCAAGGAGAGGGAATGGATTCGATGGTGTCGAACAAAAACAACTGACTGGGAGATTTTTTTCCTCCTAATCCTTGTAATTCAGATCTAAATGGAAATGTCACCTCCTTGCAAAGAATGTCCAGAGCACATCCTGTGACGTGCGCCACACAGAAACTTCCCATGGCCTCACGGTGTTTGGACGCTCTGCGTCGAGGTTGCTTATCACCACTGACAGCTAGCCTCTTTTTTGTTTGCCTGCATTTGCCAACAGAGAATAAATTCTAGGGAGAACAAAGACCGTGTGTGTTTTATTTCCGGCTGTATTCCCAGGACACATAACACGGCGGGGGCACACAGCAGCCCTGGGTCCATATCTGTGGGTGCATACCTGTGGGTGCATATCTGTGGGCATATCTGCCGAGTGATGAATGAAATAAACATGAAGTGTGCTGGAAGGGGAAGGCAACAGCGTGAGGGAGTGGGGTAGGAGTAGAGAACGCTGTCAAATGGAGGACAGAATTAACTCTTCATTTCTTTCTCCTGTTTTATGGTTGCATATTCTTAGATTTTAAAAAAATGGTAAAGAAATGGGGAACAAAAACAGACGCAAAAAGCAAAAAGCAAAAACCCAACTCACACTACCAGGAAACCCTCACGCACAGTTAGTCGCACATTCTCTGCGAGGCCTCCTTTTCATTGCCTTTATGGATATTTTAAAATAAAGACCTATCACTCCCTTTACAGTTACGTGTCTTTTTTTGGTTAACTATTCCCCCATGTTCTCATTTTAATGATTGTTTTTAAATATAGTGGCTGTACTGTGATTTATCTAGCCAAATCTTTATGGTTGAATGATTCCAATATTTGCATCTATGAACAATATTAAGTCAAACAACCTTGTGCACAGCCAAGCTTTGGACTGAATCACAGGGCAGTTTAAAGTAGAAGAAAAATGACTTTAATTAGAGCCTTAAATCCACCAGTTATTTTTTTTTAACTTTTCTTTTTTTCCCAGTAAGTCCCCTTGCTTATAAAATGGGGTCATAGAAATGACATATTTTGTAGGGCTACCACAAAATGGCCCGGAGCCCCGTCTGTGACTACACAAAGGACACGGAACAACCAACTCCCAGGAGCCCCACGTCCACAGCCACCAGGCAGAGGTGAGGCAGGCCTCTCCTCTCCATCTTCAACACATCCCTTAGTCAGCAGGATGCCGAACATTTCAGACTTGGGAGGTGAAGTCCCCTAATTCGGTACCAACTATTATCCCCCTGGTGAGAGAAGTTGTAAGCACACCGTTTTGTTTTCAATAGATACCGTTGACTGGCTGGCATCTCATCGGACCCATAGATTAAAAAAAAATATTATTTTCATTAAGCGAGAACGCTAAACTTAATAACACAAAGTCACAGCTGATCACACGCCGATAAGACCAGGTTTATTTTGGGCTGTCGGGCAAGTACAGAAGTTAAAAAGAATATTTTACAAAATGTACAGTTTAAGTTACATAAATATTTTAATGATGACATTAGAGAAATGTACAGGTGTCATTTGGTAGCCTATCGTGCATCCTGACAAGTGAGATACATGTTTCTGTACACATAGATCATGTTTGCGAGTTTTCATCATTCTGGCCCGAGGGTAAGTTTTGGGCATGTCTACGATATTTTAGACATGCCACCGGGAGAGGGCAGTTTCTGGGCAAGGACATCAGGCATGGTAAATTAGAGGGGCAGTAGGAAAGAGGAGGCCCTTCGGCAAGATGGATCGGCTGCAGCCAGGGGCTGCAACATGACCATGATGATGAGCGTGGCACAGGGGCAGGCAGTGCTTTGCTTTGTGGTCCACGGGGTTGTAACAAGTATTTTCTGTTGCACATGAGTTGGAACCTACTGGATGGCACCCAACAACAATAAGATGCTTCTAAACACACGGACTTGGTGGTGGCTGCACACCAAATAACTGAATTTGCTCGTACTCAAAATTCCATCCAAAGAACATTGAAAAGTATCAGGGCTTAAGACTGAATAACTGAAGTGCTTCAGAACTCAGTTTACTCAACCCTAAGATGAGAGGGTTCCTACGGATGCCCTCCTCTGCTGCTGCATTAAAAAGCCGCCGCTTCCAGGACAAAGAAATGCAAGGAAGGTCCCAGCCCGCTTGGTTCAAAGCAGAGTTCTCTGACTGGCTTCTTTCTATGGAGAGGAGTCAATCTGGCCATTTTTGACAGTCATTATTTAATGAACAAACTTGCCATCACTGCACATACGGCATCATCTAGTGAACCAAAAATGGATCCACAGACTAACTTAAATCTCAAGTCAAAGAGCTCTCTGTTACCTCGGATCTTAATCTGGAATGTTCAGCATTGAGTACCCAGAAGGAAATCTCCACCAAGCATCCTCAACTCAGACCTTAATATATGCCTGGAGAGACATTTGCGGGACGGCACGTTCAATATGCTTGCGAGCATTATTGTGCGGTTTCTTAGCGTGACGCTTCCTGGGAGTGGCGATTGTCTACACAATATAACATGAGTGTAAGAGATATATGCTACAAAGTAAAACAGATAACTGATTTCTCAAAAGCATAGGCATTCGCATTGGAAAAAAACACACCACCGAAAGGGAAGTCATCCTGAAGCCATATTGTGAGCTTACTTTCATTCAAAGTTTACAGTTTATGATATTGTTTGATAAGGGGGAGAAAAAGGGCAGGTATAAGGGTTCTCACATCACTGCTGGACGCATGATGCACAGGTGGGTTCTTCTGGTCACCTGGTGGTGGGTCATGCAGGAGCTACACCTGGCCTCTGCAGGTGAGCTTCGCAGGGACAGTGTCTACATCTCCCCTCTGCTGTCATTGGGTTCCAGCTCTTGGAGGATGGCCCCATTGTTCTGAGGACAGTTGGTGTGACAGGCACAGGTCCCGATGACCATCACCGGCTTCTTGACCATTTGTCCTGGGAAGCACCGGAACTCCACCTGGATGGTTTTGGTGTTGTGCGGGGTGCAGCACCGGCCATCGCTGCAGACGCCACAGAACCTGGGCTTGTAGGTGTGCACGCTGGTGCAGTTCTTGAACTGCAGGTGGATGGCTTTGAGTGACTTCTTGGTGCGCAGGCACTTTTTTCCTCTCTAAGAAAGAAGCACAGAAGTCATGCGTGGAATGGCCACTGTCCCACTGAGAAGCGTGCGAAAATCTGCTAGCTGCCTCGCCAATAGCCTTGCCTTCTTTGCAAAAGAGCTTGGGTGGCGTCTTGGGTTATGAGCTGGGCTGCTAATTGCAAACTCAGCAACTCATTGGGAGATGGATGAGACTTTCTGCTGCTGGAAGGGTTTATAGCCCCTGACACTCAAAGGGACCATACTCCACTCAGTATGGTCCCTGCGATTCACAGTTGACTGGATGGTAGTGAGTTTGGCTTTGGTTTTCCTCTTTGCTAACAGAATGTGAACTTTGTTTGTGAAATGGGCTCAGTTCACAGTATTTCTCTTCCCCAGACCATGTGGGAGCTTGGAGAGGCCTGCTGACAAAGATCTGGCTGGAGAAACGAAACCTCTCAGAAATCCTTTGCTTTCCTGACAAATTCCTTCTTCCTTCCCCCATGGTGTTTCCTTTCTGCCCGCAAAGCAGACCCCATACCTCGGGCACAACTAACTGATGACCATGAGGTGACAAAGGAAGTAGAAGGAAATGCCATCACTTTTGAAACTACCCTAATGGGGCTTTGTGTTATTTTTTAGTCAAGTGTATTCTTAAGTGTTACACAGAGAAAGGGAGTAAGTGTGGAATTCTTGCACACCATAATATTTGAAATGCTTTCTGACATTTACCCGCTAAGAGCAACGGGATCGGAGAACATCCAATATGTGAATTTGTTTGACTATAACACCCAAGTTTTCTCTTATATTGTGACCACAAGAAATTCTAAGGCAGTGGGATTTGAGATTATTTTCCATGAAGGCAAAGCAATATAGAGTTTATTTAAAAATCCACTAACAATGCTTAATGGGGAAACTCAATATTGATAATTAAGGAGAGCTAAAGCTATGTGTATTTCCTCATCTGCCAGTTTGCCTCAAGTCTCCATTATTTTCACCTTCCCACCTCCTTCGAATTACCCCCCACGCTGTCGGGTGATTAGACTTAGGATTCTCTTATATTGGCGGCTTTTCATCTTTAGTGCGCAGTAGAACTACCTACCTCAAACCAAAGTAAGGGTCACTTAGTTGATTCTGACTCATAGTGACTCTATAGAGCCCAGTAGAACCGGCTTCCGAGGCTGCAAATCTTTATGGAAGAGATGTTGATGTTATCAGGTGCTGTCGAGTCTGTTCCGACTAATAGCAACCTCATGTACAACGGAATGGAGCACCACCCACTGTTCTTACGTTCGAGCCCATCATTGAAGCCACTGTGCCAGTTCATCTCGTTGAGGGTTTTCCTCTATTTCGCTGGCCCTCCATGTACCAAGCATGAAGTCCCTCTCCAGGGACCGGTCTATCCTGACAACATGTCTCAAGTATGTGAGATGAAGTCTGGCCATCCTTGCCACGAAGGAACATTCTGGGTGTGCTTTTCCTAGAAAGACTTTGTTTGTTCTTGTGGCCGTCCATGGTGCTTTCTGTGTTCTTCCCCAGCACCCTACGTCACACACGTGGCTTCTTCTTCTGTCTTCCCTGTTCTTTGGTGTTGAGCCTTCACTGTATATGAGGCAATTGAGAACACCATGGCGTAGGCCAGACACACCCTAGTCTCAAAGTCAGCGCCTTGTTGTTCAACACCTTAAAGAGGTCTGGTGCAGCAGGTTTACCCAACGCAACGATGGGAGAGAAAGTCTCATCTTTCTCCCTTGGTGTAGCTGGTGGAATTGAAATGCTGACCTTGCAGTGAGCAGCCCAAGGCATAACCCACGATGCCACCAGAGTTCCTTACAATTACTTACAGGGTTTTTTAAAAACAAACATATAGCTGCGCCTCACACTGTGGGCCCAAGCATTTGGATTTCCAACAAGTTCTTCAATGTTACTGCTGGTCTGGGGATCCAGCTTCAGGAAGCACTGCCCTACAGTGTCAGCATCCCCTGAGGATACAAAGCAATGACTGCTTTGCTATTACTTCCCTGGCTTCCATATAAATTCCCTACGTTTCATAGACTTCACATAAATATATTGAATACAATGTTTCCCTGTATTAAACTTGGTGTAAGCGACAAGGGGAGACAACACAGTTTAGGAAAAGAAAGAAAATTTTAGAGACATGAGGTGAAAAATACGATCTATGAAACAAGTTAAACATATTTAAGAGATTCTTGTTTCTTTCTTTCCATATTGAATGCTTATAGTCTACCCAACAGTACAAAAAGACACAAGTATAGCAACAACGGTCTATGTGTGCATGCATGTACATGTGTATGATCGCTGAAATGGGAGCTCTGGTAGTGTAGTGACTCCGCACTGAGCCGCTAGCCACAGGTCAGGGGTTGGAAACCACCGGTCACTCTGAGGTAGAAAGACGAGGCTGTCTATTCCTGTAAAGATGTAAAGATTCAGAAACTCAAGGTCGACTCTGGCCTATAGGGTCTCTATGCATTGAACTCAGTTTGATGGTAGTGGGTTCTTTTGAGGTTTTTATGTGATATGTATATCATAATGTTCTGAACTGTGTGTGTGTGTGTGTGTAGCATTATGGGTACAGTTTTTGCCACAAGGTGTTTGTGAGCACTCTCTCAAAGATGGTAGGAGAAACATAAAGCTAAGATGGACCTCAAAAAGCTTGATAACTAAGCAGTCATCTAATAGTGCAAATATGAGGGGCTTCTTGCCCTTCATTAATAGACAGACATTTTAAGTAATACAGGCTAGTTTTAGCAAGTGCCTTGTACATGTCCGGCATTTTGCAGAACCATTCTATTTAATCCTCATGGCAACCTGGAAGTAGGTGCCATCCACAGCCCTGCTCCACAGGGGATGACACTGAGGCTGAGAGCTTAAGAAAACTGCCCATGATCACCTCCTCGTCTGTGTGGAAAGCCAGGGTTTGAAGCCAGGCTGTCTGGCTCCAGAGTTTACACCCTTAAGTATTAGATGACATTGCCTCAGTCTAGAGCTATGCGAGCCCTGCATTGCTAGGGACTGGTCTTTTTTTTTTGGCCTTGTACAAGGTCACATAGAATGGTTCCATTTGGGCGTTGCATTTATCTGACGTAGGGCTCTGGTCAATCAGAGCTTCTGATCTGTGTGCCTTATACTCAGTGTTAACACTCTGAGTTGAGCTAATTTCAGCTAACAAGAAAAGAAACATGCTGTTTAATTTGGACCATACTGCTTTATCCTGGCAAATGCACTGTTTCCACTAAGCCCTTAAAACTCTTGACCCTAACTCCCAGGTTCCCATTCATTTTGTTCACTAACAATGATGGACCAGGCACGCTATGTACCAGGCCGGCTGATGGGTAAACCAGACAGACATGGTCCACCTCCTGCGATTTCCTCCGAGAGGTGAGGAGAACTCAGGCTGGAACGGACCTTTCTCCAATCATCTATCCTGGGGATATTGAGGGCCCTTTTCTCCAGGAATGGAATGGGGATTGCCACAGAGTTCTGAACTGGGGAAAGCACTTCGGTTGGATGGACCCTACCTCTTCACTTTGGGACTTTCTGAGAGTTCTTGGGCATATTCCCAAACCCTGAAGAGGAAGCAAGGTATAAATCTGCTCCAATTGGATCTGTCTTTCAGCATTCTCTCTGGGTTGACTCCCAGCCACAGCTGACCGGTATTAGAGGAACTTTCTGGAGCCTGGGTTCCGATAAAGCCAGTCCATGCCCTTTCTGATGGTAGGTTCCTCAGGCTCCTTACCTTATCTGTTGGTTTCTCAGGTTCTTGTTGGCAGGGACGCACCAGGCAGAGCTGTGTCTGCTTCACCATCTCACACTGCCGATTCCTGTTGGTGACCCGAGTGGAAACGCCCATGCCGCAGCTCCTGGAACAAGCGCTCCACTCTGTGGTCTGTTCAATGCAGTTGATACTTGAGTCGGAGACTTCAACCCCTAGGGTGGCCTCTGGTCTGTAAGCTACAGGATGCATAAATAAAGATAGCAATATGAAGTAAAACAAGATTCGCCAAGTTGCTTTTATTCCCTTCATTGTTATTAGAAAGAGGGTTTATCCATTTCAGTGCCTACTAAATTCTGGGGGACCCAGGGGGCCTATGTGGATCTCTTTATTTATTAACTCCTAGCAGGAAGACCAGGGAGCCCCCGAGGCAGAGTGGGTTATAAGTTGGGCTGCTAACCACAAGGTCAGCTGTTTGAAACCACTCATTGCTCCAAGGGAGAAAGATGAGACTTTGTACTCCTGCAAAGAATTGCAGTCTCAGAAACTCACTGGAGGGAGTTCCTCCCTGCTCTATAAGTTGAAATCCACTGGATGGCAATGAGTTATTTGTTTGTTTGTTTGTGTTCAGGTTGCCAACATCCATCTGTAGCTATGTCCTAGTGTGGCGGCTTGATATCATTACGATGGTCGAAGCTAGGCCACCAGTATTTCAAATTCCAGCAGGATCCCTCATGGCAGACAGGTTTCAGAAGAACTTTCTGACTAAGGCCGGCTGGGAAGAATGACCTACTGCTCTGCTTCTAAAAATTGGCCAACAAAACCCTTTGGATCCCAATAGCGTATTTTCCAATTCATTAATGCACTATGAGTCCCCTAGGCTGGCAAGTATTCAAAATACACAGTGAACTTGAGCATGCAAATGATCAGAAGACGGGTCAGGACTGGGAAATGTTCCGTTCTGTTGTATATGGGGTCACCGTCAGGGAGCGCTGTCCATTTGATACCACCGCCAACAGGTGACATACTTCTGACATGAGGTCTCTCTGTCTCACTGCCCATGAGTCAATTCCAACTCACAATGACTTCATAGAACAGGGCAGAACTGGCTTTGGGTTTCCGAGACTAGCTCTTTAGGGAGCAGAAAGCCCCATCTTCCTGCTGCAGAGTGGCTGGTGATTTTGAACGCTGACTTAGTGTTCAGCAGCCGGTTTGTAACCGTAGTAGTGTTTTCAACACGTAGACTTTCATATGGGAGAAAACTGAGGCTCCTTCCTCCCATAATGAGCCACAGTCTCGGAAACCCACAGGGGCAGGTCCACCCTGTCCTGTAGGGTTGCTGAGAGTTGGAAATGATTTGGCGATAATGAGTTTGGAGTTTCTTGGGTATTTTTATGTATTAAAAAGGTTATGATAAAATTTTCATTGTGATGAGTAAGTAGGAACTAACTGTTCAAAATAGTGACAAAAGCCCTAGTTTGCTTTTGGGAGGGAAAAGTGGGTGTTTTGGTCGTGGGATACAGAAACTTGGACTTCGATAAAAAGTTCCGTTTTCATACACTGCAAGGGACACATCTCCTCTTCAACACAGTAGTTTTCTCTGTCTGTCAGGCCTGGCTAATAATTTCTGATGGCAGAAGTGATCAGGCTTATGCTCACAAAATGGAAACAGCAACAATAACAACAAACCTCTTTGCTGTGGAGTTAATTCTGCACTTGATTTTAGCCAAAAGGCCGAGAAGCGATAATGGAGTTAATGCTGACTCAAAGTGACCTCATGGGAGTCAGAGTAGAAGTGGGTTCCATAGAGTTCTCAATGGCTGTGATCTTTCAGAACTCGATAGCCAGGTCTTCCTTCTCAGGAACCTTTCTGTGGATTCTAACCTCCCACCTCTTGATGAGAATCTGAGTGTTTAACCATTTCCGCCACTCAGGAATAGACTTCAGCATACTGACAGTATGGATGATTGGGCTGATCAATGGCTTCTAATTTACAGGTCAACTCCTCGGGATCCCTCCCCCCACACACACCCCAGTAAGATTTCACTTGTAAGGTAAAGCAAAAAGAAAAGCACAGGATTTGACTCTTCCTGCAGCACCTGGAAGAGTGACCTTTTTCTCTGACACCTTTCCAAGGACAAGGGACAATTCTTCAGAGGGGCTGGCTGTGACAGGAGTCACAGCGTGGGTGTATACAATGCAGAAAAAGAAGAGCAAATCTCACTCTTATCTTTGTATAGTAATAAAAGTTAAGGTGGGATTAACTTAAAACCAACCAAACAACCCAGTGGTGACCATTCATTAAGACAAACTCAGGTTCATTGCAGAACAAGGCAGGTTCTCTTTCAAAGAAATTCTAACCAATGGACTCAAATGTAGCACCCTTAGTGAAGACCGCACAGAACTGGGCACTGTTTCGCTGGTGATTGACGAGGTTGTCACAGAATCCCAGACAACTGGGTGCCAACTAAGAACAGCAACGATTTATAAGAACTTGTGCGAGTGCGTCTGAGATTTAGCTCAGATTTAAAGACATGATGTGTTTGTTTCCAGAGGGTCATCTGGATCTGCCCCTGAATGGCCCCAAACCAAGGACAGTTTTCTCACCTCCCGCCTGCCTGTATTTATCCTGTAGGCATAAGGACCTGTGTCTACCTCCAGGCACCTGAGGCTTCTCACCTGGTAGGGCGAGGCCTCCCAATCCCTCATCCTCGTCGGGGTCACAGATCCACTTTTCACAGCATTCCCCGGGCACCTCAACTTTTCTTGGAGCAGGGCAGTCAGGCCGGGGCAAGAGCAGGTCGTGGTTGCAGCGTGGCACACAGCCGATCTGCCCATCTCTGCAGGTGCACTGGTACTTGCAACTCGGCTGGAAGGTTTCTCCACTGCGGTAAATGACCCCGTCGAACACACAGTTGTCGCCCTCCAGCACTAGAACATTGGGCAAGCAGGACAGAGAGGATAAAGGAGAGAGAGACACACACACAGGACATGATGCACGGGAGATGCTAAGTGAGGCTTCTGAGTAAAGCTCAAACCCTGAGTGGTTCCAATTCCGATGACCTGCTTTCTTCTCCATCTCCAGTAGAGACGCTCTCATTCAGGTCCTTCTGAGCAAGAAGAACCTTCAACATCATCCCTGTCCAGTTTCTCCCTTCATAGCTGACAAAATGAAATGAGACACCCAGGGTCCCGTAACAATTGCTGCCAGTGATAGAGCCATGTTACAAGCCCCTTTTTAGACACTCCTGGGAGGAGAAACCACCTCAATGGAGTGGGTTTGGGCTGGACTGGTTTTGTGCTGGTATGCCAGAAGCGGACAATTCAAAAGGAAAACGGAGGTGGAACAAGCACTCCATCTTCCTCCAATAGGGTGAACGGTCAAATTGGGCACTCACAGCCATCGAGTCAATGTCGACTTATTTCCACCTTAGGGGACAGGGTAGAATGGACACTTCTGAGTTTCTGAGACTGTAACTCTTTAAGGGACTAGAAAGCCCCGACTTTTTCCGGAGGAGACGCCAGTGGTTTCGAAACTGCCCTGGGATTCCTTGACTTTTAAGCAAATGATCACCATATTTGAAGAAAAGTAGAAGGCCTTTCCAGGAGTCCTGGTGACATAATGGCTACATGTTGGGCTGAAATCTATGTAAGTTCAGCACTTCGAAACTTGCCAAGCTGTCAATTTGGGTCACGATAAGTTGGTATTGACTTGATGGCAGCAAGTTTGAGGTAAAAAGGCATTCACCAAAAAATCCTATCATTGTGAACGAGGGGAAGTGTGGAGTGGAGACCCAAAGCTCATTTGTAGGCAACTGGACATCCCTGACAGGGTCTCGGGGAGGAGACAAGCCAGTCAAGAGTGCAATATAGCACTGAGGAAGCATACAACTTTCCTTTAGTTCTTTAATGCTCCCCCCCTACCACCTCGCCCATTATCATGACCCCAATTCTACCTTACAAATCCGGTTAGACCAGAGCATGGACACGGATACAGATAAGAGCTGGAAACACAGGAACTCCAGGACAGATCAACTCCTCAGGACCAATAATGAGAATAGTGATACCGGGAGGGGAAGGGGTAGGTGAGGTAGAAAGGGAGAACCGATCACAATGATCTACATATAACCACCTCCCAGGGGCACAGACAACAGAAAAGTGGGTGAAAAGAGACATAGGTCAGTGTAAGACATGGAATTTTTAAAAATAAATTATCAAGGGTTCATGAGGGATGGAGGGAAAAAATGAGAAGCTGATACCAAGGGCTCAAGTAGAAAGAAAATGTTCTGAGAATGATGATGGCAACCAATGTGCAAACATGCTTGACACAGTGGATGGATGCATGGATCATGATAAGAGTGTATGAGGCCCCAATAAAATGACTTAAAAAAAAAAAGGCGTTCGCAAGCCCCCTAAGCAGAGAGGCAGTGACCTGCAGATGGTAAATCGGGTGAAAAACCGACCCCCCACCCCCACCCCATGGAATAAGTCGTATGAGCCTGCATTGGCTAGTTGTCTGCATTTACTGTACTTTAACTCGCTGGCTGGCAGAATCTTCCCAGGAGGCTAGCGGCTGCTTTAGGCTGGAAAAGGGCGGTTTCAGATGTGCCAACCAACCTGCTGGAGGGCAGTCATGCACTGTGAGGGTGTGAGTAAGTGTGCCTTCCCATCACCCCCAAGTCTGTCCCTGGAAATACCTAAAGGAAATGACTTCATCGGCCCTGAACGGGTTTCGGAGGCCCCCTCTCTCCAGGGAGACTTTAAAGGATGAATGCTTCTCACTTCTTGGGCAGGTTTCCTCTTTGCTTGGGGCCATTCCCCCCAGTCCACTGCTCCCCAGCCCAAGCCTGGCTCCACACATCACTACTAGACCCTCACTACTTCGTCCTTTCTGAGGGTGCGCATCACCCTTTGGGAAAAGTGTGTATGTGGTGTGTGCGTGCGTGCGTGTGTGCGTGTGTGTGTGTGTGTGTGTGTGTGTGTGTGTGTGTAAGGTGGGGCAGCTCCAGCTGTCTCAGGAGAAGAGGGTGGGAGTGGGGTCGCATTACCCATGCAGATGCCAGTCTGTGCGCTGGGGTCAGCGCTGCGGTCGCAGTATAGGCCGCTGCTCTCCTCGCAGGGCCGCAGCTCAGAGCAGCTCTCGCCGCGCTGGCCGGCGCACACCAGGCAGCAGGCGCAGCCGTCCAGCACGGCGGGCACGCCGGGCGCGCAGGCCGGCGGCGCGGTGGTGGCGCACCGCTCGGGGCACGGCGATGGGCAGTGCTGAGCCCAGGCGACCTGCGGGGCGGGCGAGACAGGAGAGGGAGCCCTCAGTGGGGCCAGTGGAGCGGGGCCAAGCCGTGGCAGCCCAGGGCGAGCGAAGTCCTCCGGCCGTCGGGCGAAGAGAGCCACTCACCTGGCCCAGGCTGTGCAGCAGCAGAAAGGCCAGGCGAAGGCGCTGCTTGGGCAGGCAGAGGCTCAGGCGCGGCGCGCTCGGCATGCTCGGGCGTTCTGCGGGCGCTCGGACCGAAGGGAGACGTTGGGCGCCCGGCTGTCGCTGCCTGTCGCTCCCCGGGTTGCGAGTGGCCGCTCGGCCCGCGCCACCGCGCCAGTTTTTATAGCGCGCTCTTGGGACTCACACCAGCGGGTTGGCTGCGGCGCCGGGAGGAGGGGGATGGCTGGGTGGGGAAGTGGAACAAGCCCTGGGGTTGCCATGGTAATTGGCCGTGGGTGCCGCTCTCCTAAGGGCGCGGCGCCGGGGCCTGTGTGTGCCTGTGTGTGGCGACTGGCTTCTCCCAGGGCTCCGGGAGGGGCTGGGCGGGGTCCCGGGGCCGAGTCCCAGGGTCCTCTTGAACGCGTGGGAAGGAAACGCCCGTTTCCTCCTGCAAGCGGCTTTGCTTTCCCCCAGGACTGAGACACCGCCGCTCCCCAGCACACGCCTCCGCCCGCCGGGCGGGTCCCCCCGGCTGCGAACCGCCGCGCTCTCGGCACGGGGTGCCTGCAGTCTGGGGCCATCTGTGTGCCTTTGGCAAGGGGCCTGGGAGTTTAGTCATCAGGGGAGCACATGCAACTTGGTCACCGTTTAGGGGACTCTTTGTAAGTGAGAGAGAGAGAGAGAGAGAGAGAGAGAGAGAGA
>NW_022103896.1:19979363-20005471 GCF_000313985.2 Echinops telfairi
TAAGAGAGAAGAGTGGGGGGAAGGGAGAGGGGAGAAAAACACACCCAGAAAACCTTCGAACCTAGAAAGGAAAAGCATCTCAACCACGGAGGATGCATGTCGCCAAAAAAGTTCCTTTGCTCTAAATCCTTGCAAGCCTCACGGAGTCTTCCTTTCCTCCACATTCTACAGGTTTGATAAAAAAAGAAAACGCAAGAAAGTAAAATGGAAGAGATGACTACCATTGGTCATTCGTGGTGGAGGTATTGGAAACCTGCAGCCCCATCCCTCGGGAGAAACAGCACGTGTGAACGTCCAAGAATCTTTGCGTGTGTTCTGCGCTGCCACCCTCGAAACCTCAGCGAATTCCAGGGAGGTGCTTGCTTCTCAAGGCTCACACTCCAGCCAATCGATTCTGTCTCCCGCCTGGCACCCTCGCGCAGGAAAGGGTTGCCTTCGAAAACTTGTCCCCTTGTTCTAGAAGAGGGAGCAGACTGGTTGCTCGTAAGGTGACATTTCTCTCCTATTTCATCTTCCCAGCCGCGCCGACGGAACCATACCCAGCTCCTTCAAGGATAGTTATACAGATCTCTGACGTCACTCGACCGAGAGATAAACGACCTCTGCACCAGCCATCTCCAGGATGAAGAAAACCAGAGCCCCTGTGTGAGGAGGCAGACCTTCCCAGCAGCACCCGCCCTGGGTGATGAAGTCACCTCACATCCTTTCAGGGGGTTTTGAACAGCTGGGAGCCATCATTACGCAGGTGCAAGCCTCCAAACCAGTGGTTCTCAACCTGTGGGTCGAGACCCCTTTGGGGGAGGTAGAACAACCCTTTCACAGGGGTCGCCCGATTCATAACAGTAGCAAAATTAAAGTTATGAAGTAGCAACAAAAATAATTTTATGGTTGGGGGGGTGTCACCACAACATGAGGTGCTGTATTAAAGGGTGGTGGCATTAGGAAGGTTGAAAACCACTGCTCTAAAGAGTCCCCTTTCTCTGAGGGAAACCAGTTTGAGTAGTATTCACGATTGTATAGAGACTGAATCATTGATTTAGGTCCTTAGTCTAGGAAACTCCAAGAAGCCTGGTAGTAATGGGGTAACCATGTGGGGTTGCTAACCACATGGTTGATGGTTCAAACCTACCATCTGCTTTGGGGGTCAAAGATGAGGTGGTCTACTCCTTTTTTTATTAAAAGATCATTTATTAGGGGCTCTTACAGTTCTTATAACAGTCCATACATCAATTGTATCAAGCATATTTGTGCATATGTTGTACACATATTTTCTAAACATTTATTTTCTATCAGTTCCTTAGTATCAGCTCGTCTTGGTATCAGCTCTTCTTTTTCCCTCCCCTCCACCCTTATGACCCCTGGAAAAATTATAAATTATTATTCATATCTTACACCGACCACTGTCTCCCTTCCCCCATGGTTTCTGTTGTTTGTCTCCCTGGGGGTGGTGGTGGTGGTGGTGGCACTGGTGGTGATGTGTCCATCGGTTCCCTCTTTCTTCCCTCCTCTCCCCACCTCCCCCCTGCCCTCCTGGTAATGCTACTCCTATTCCTGTTCCTGGATTCAGTGTATCGTGAGCTCTTATCTCTTATCTGTGCCTGTGCACATGCTCCGGTCTAGCCCAATGTGAAAGGGAGGACTGGCGTCATGGATTGTGGTGGGTGAGGAAGCCTCAAGGAAGAGGCTGTCTATTCTTGTAAAGATTTCCAGCCTCAGAAAACTAACAAAACAGGTGTCTTCTGGCCTACACGGTGGCAGTTAGTTGGAATTTGCTCTGTGACAGTGAGTGAGAGCTAGGACACTCAGATACTCTTTGAATTGATGGGTTTTACAAGTCACCTGGCTTAATGAAACCAACACCTGGTGGCACATCACACTCAGGATCCCTGGAGAAAGAGAAAGAGAGCAATCCATTGAGCACCCTCGTGGTGTAGTGGGTTACACATCGGTCTGCTAACCACAAGGTCAGCAGTTGAAAACAATAGCTGCTCGTGGGAGGAAGATGAGGCTGTTGGCTTCTGTAAAGATTTTCAGCTGTGGAAATCCACAAGAGCACTTCTAACCTGCCCTATAGCATCATTATGAGTTAGAATTGACTCCGTGGTACACACACACACACACACACACACACACACGATTCCTGGACCTCCACCCAGACCCACTTACTTGGATTCTCTCATGGTGACTCTTGGTAGACACCATTTTAATATACTTTTAACTGAGGACCATCTTTTAGGAAACAAAGCTAGAACTCCTTGGCAGAGTAGAGGGTCCACAGACAACGAGGGACTGCTCCACGCGGTGAGATGGATTTACTCGGTCATAGCCACAACGGTGTTCTTCTACATACCCAATGGACAAGAAAATGCTGGGAGTCCTGGCACGGTTTTGTTCTGTAATGTGTGAGGTTTCCATACGCCAGAGTTGACCAATGGCACTTTACAGCAACAGTTTTGGAGCATATTAGATGCATGGTCAGTGCAAGAGCATCAACCAAACTTTCACAGCATGACTAGGCTGAGACAGAACAAGGAGTATTTGACAATGTTGAAGTTAGGCTAACTTTTCATGGCAAAGAGGAAGATTGAGAGGGGTTTTGTAGCTTCAAAGCAAGGACTAAATATCAAGAAGTCACTGCTAAGCATCCTTGATTGCAAGTGACAGAAACGGAAATTACTAGCTTTGCCAAAGAGGATGTTATTGGAAGCAGATTACAGTATTTCACCCAGCAGCAGAACAGAATGATGCAGTTAGACCTCCGAGGCAAGTGGGATGAGGGCCTTCATGGCACTGGACTTTGTCTGCCCTGCCATCATCATTCCTCTCTGTGTGACAGCCTGCGTCTCTCCCACCATGGGCCAGCTTCTGCCACACAAGGGAGAGCATCATCTTTCAATGAATCGAACCCTCTTACATTAGGCCACCATCACAGGAGCAATGTTTCTCTCCCTTAGACCCAATTTGGAATGCTCTAGAAAAGAAGTTGGGTGGGTGTGTTAGACAGGGTTCTCTAGAGAGATAAAACCAAATTCTTGATAATATAATATATTTATTTATAAAGGTAATTAATATATAACAAGAAATGAAATGTTAAATCATAAAGATAATTAGATATATAACGAGAAATGAAATGTTAAATCAAATACAGATAAATATACAATCTTAAATCATATACAGATAAATATACAATCATATACAGACAAATACACAAGAAATAAACAGTTAAATTAGAAGCACTATAAACGGCTTAGTGCAACTCACGTCCTCCGTGAGAGAAAGTTGAGAGAATAGCAGTCCTTCCAGTCTCTATCTGATGCCAGATCTTCCTCTTATTTGTAGAGAGAGCTAGGTTATGTCAGCACAGCAGCCAATCACAAGGCAGGTCACCAATTGCCAGTTCCCAGCTCCAGAGAAGTCTTAAAGGGACCTCAACTTACAGCAACACAGTCCACAGGCTAGGCGTCCCACAGGCTCTGTAGCCTTTAAATTAAAGCACAGAACAAGCAAGGCAGTCACACACTGGTCCGATGATCACAGAGTGAGAGACAAGAAAGGCAAGGCTCACCAAGCCATCCATCTCTCCGCCCCTCAGTCAATCCCACCTGCGTTTATCAGCCAGGCTGGCACAATAAACTGTCTCAGTGGGCTAGATGGATCAATGCCTTAAGTACACTGGAGTGTGGAGGAAGAGGTGTTCCTTAGAAAAGCAGGGATGATTCAAGAAAGCAAGGTTGTCCGGCATACTAGTACTATCTTAATCCATTCATATCATCTGCTATCAATGGCCCTGGATAATCTCCACATTAAATCAACTGGAGATAGAAAGCGAAGCCACTTTATAATAACCATGATATCAGAGTTGCCTTCCTCTAGGACGCCCCCACCTCCACTCCCACCAAATCCTCCACGTTGGGATAGATTTTCATCCTCGATAGATAGATTTTCATGTTGGTGTAGGCCTGGTGACCCTTGCTTCTCACTGTTCTATCGAACTTATCGGAAAATAAGGAGGTCTCTGTTTATGTCAACCTCCTTCTCTTGAAGGAGAGGAGCTGGTCACGGTCATCCCAGCATCCCCAACATCTACTTCAGTGATGGGCATGCGGCTAGTTATTCTGGGACATTTTGAGGCTCTGTCTTCCTCACTTTGAACTTGTCCCTCCTTTGCAGAGGAGGAAGTAAGAAGATCTGTAGAGTTTTGTTCCTGAGAATAAACTGAGGTTCCTTGATCCCGTCAGTAACCACTCACCTGTGTCTGACATCCATATTTTCTTTCTCTCAGTCTTTGCTAGTACTGTGGGCCGAAAGGTGCGATGACAAGATGGGGATCTTCCCCTGTGCGAAATGTAGCGTGCACCAGCTGTGGTCTCCAGTGCAGTCCGAGGGGAACCTCCTGGACAATCTTCCCAGGTTTCTGTGCTCACTTGTCAACAAGGTGGCAGCTCCAGGGTTTTGGCCAAGTCACCATTTCCCCTTTTCCTGTCCTCCCCTTACCCCAGAGGTGGTACCTGCTTCTCTTTTGTTCAGGTAGGCAGTTAACTGAAATCAGTCAGTACTCTCACATAGATCACGTGTGGAAAATTTTCTAGGGTTTATAAAGGTAATATGTTAAGTTGTTTTCATTACTAGTCACATGATATATATACATATACATATATATATATATACACTTAAATTTAATGCTTACTTTCTTTTTAAAAAAATCAATTTACTGGGGCTCATAAAATTCATCACAATACATAGATCAATTGTATAAAGTACATCTGTACCTTTGTTGCCCTCATCATTCCCAAAATTCGCTTGCCTCTTGGGTTCCCGGAATCATAATGCTTACTTTCATACTCTATTGAAGTCAAAAAAGGTCCAACATTTTTGTAGGAAAATGAAATTTAAAGATAATGAAAGTTTTTCATGAACTTTTTGAAGCTACTTCTTGAACAACATGAGCCCCATGTTAAACAAACCAAAGCAAAAAGCAAGCCAAATCAAAGGAAACCACTCACAGTGATGTTATCATCCCTAAGACGACTCCACAGCGATTACGTTCAATGTAAACCCGTTGACATTCAGCATGTCTCCATTCATCACTGTTTAGCCAAGCAACGTGTACTCAGCTCGTGTAATGTTCCTCATAAATCAACCTCACAGCTCCTTAGTACTTTGGTTGCTCTTTTTGGCATTTCCTGCACATGTCCTTTTCCTGAGACGACAGATAGGATGGTGGTAGAGCACAAAGTCCCTCCTGGTCTGTGTGACACAGGACAGCCCTAGGTGGCGTCCATTCCTAGGGCTAATTTCAATCACACCCACTTGCTTTTCTAACAGATCCTTCAACTTCTTCTTTTTTCCTGAAAACAATGAAGGGCAAAGAAGAAACTGTGATTGTAAGGGCACTGTTAAATATTTAAAATTAAATATATAACATTTAGTGATATCCTCTTTGGAAACACCCATCTCTTTCCCATGTATCAAAAATTCGTTTTGGAGTTCTTTCGTAGAAAAAAATTCCGGAAATGAAGTTAAAAGGCATTCAAGATAGGAATGAAGATAAACTAATACTCTCACTCTTTATGACTTTCTTCGTGGTGTAGTGGGTTATGTATTGGGCTGCTAAACCACAAGGCCAGCAGTTTGAAACTACCAGTCACTCTGTGGGAGAAAAAGTGAGGCTTTGGACTCCTGTAAAGGGTTACAGTCCTACAAACCCACAGGGGCAGTTCCACTCTCTCCTACAAGGTCCCTGAGTTAGAAACAACTTCATGGCAGTGAGTTTGTTTTCTCGGTTTACAGGGAAATGGGTTCTTGGAAGTTACTGAGTTTTTAGAAATTTTTCTGTTTCGAATAGTTTACCAAGCTTATATGTACCCCATACTCTCAGAGTCTGGACACTGCCCACCACTGTGGGGGAATCCAGCCCCTCACAACTATATCATGGGTCTTATAGACATAATTGTATGGTTATGATATATAAAAATTATAGTAAAGTCATGGAGAATAAGAGAAATAGAAGAGAAGGTAAAATAAAGGAGTCAGGCACATTTCTTGGTAGCATGCTTACTTCCTGAACAGCCATGATCTCACCAGCCAGGTCCGCACACAGCACCGGTCAAGGAGAGGGGAGAAGAGAGAGTAATTTATCTCTAACCAAGGTTTATATATCCTTGGGGGCGTCCAAGCCCCCTAATTGCAAGTAAAGACATATGTCACAGGAAGGGGTTGTATTATAGGTAATGCAACAACGGGATGGGGACGATCTAGGGGTGGACATGCTGTAGGAAGAGGAAGGATCAAGGGCACACATATGACAAGATGGGTGGATCCTAGATTCATGGTGGCAGCCTAACCTTGATGGCTTTTGAGCTGAAGACTTGGTTTACTCTAAGCTTTCAGGGGAAGTAACCCACTGTCCTTAGCACCAGAGCGTGAACCCCACTTATGGCGGGACAGACAATAGGGTCTGCTTGCTCCAGATGGTGATGCCTTCAGGGAGATAACCTGACAATCATTTACCATTAGTTGCAAGCAGTGTCCTAGGTATGGCATATATTTGGGGGAGAGAAGCTGGGGAAAGTCTTTATGTATCCCACACACCACTATCCCCAGCTGAAGATAGTGGCCCCAAGTGGTTCATTCTACATAAATTCTCCATGGCATGTTAAAGCTGGGTAGTGTGAAACCAGTCTTGTTTCCCCAAGCAGAATTTTCTAGACTACGAGTTGGTCTAGAATTTGATTAGAGACGAAGGCAAATACTAATGGCCTGGATATCAGGTTGGCCAACAATCTTTCAGGAGTGCTCCATAGTGGGTGGTGGAGGACCCAGCGCATAGATGCTAGTGACCAAGTGAATAAAGAGAAAGGGGGGCATTTGAATACAGGGCATGTTCCAAATAACTTCAACTTACTCCCTGGAGCAAGACAAAAATTGATCCTTTTTTAAGACTGTTTCTATTTCCCAGTGATACCAATGCGCCTATAAATGCTTCCATAGCCTTTTCCACTCAGTCTTTGTAGTATCAGCAGCAAATAATTTTGCTCTTTAGGACAGGCATGACCACAGGACTATGTTGCGCTGGACATTGTGAGTATCCACAATATCAATTCATTGGCTTGACTTTTTTCATGGTGTAGTGATGATTTATACTTGATGATATGAATCAAAGCTTAATATGATATTTTATGCCCTCAAGGAGCTTATAACTTAGTAGGTGTGTTAGTCCAGGCAGACTGAAAAAACAAATCCAGAGACATACATATAGGCGAAAGAGAAAATTTTATATCAAGAAGTAATTTTGTATCAGTAAAACACCCCAGCCCAGTCCAGATCAAGTCCATAAGTCCAATATTAGCCCATATGTCCAATACCAGTCTATAAATTCCTCTTCAGACTCATGCAACACATGCAATGATGCAAAATGCAGGAAGGTCACAGGTCAGTGGTTAGAAAATATGGTGGATCCAGTGGCGGTGGAAGCATCTCAGCGCTGACATGGGTCTCCATGTGGCTCCTCCAGCTCCAGGGCTCTAGCTCCATCAACATAGCTCCATGTGACTTGTCAACAGGAATGTGTAGTAGAGAGAGTGTGTGTCTCACCTCCAGCAAGGAAGACAGGAGGTCGCAGAATCCTCAGGAGAAGGCCATGCCCACACAGAGACATCATTGGCTATGACCTGGTTGACAGGCTAGACTCCACCCCTTCACTCAAGTTGACAGGAGATTATGTAACTGCCACAGTAGAGAAATGAAGTAAAACAATAACGACAGCAAAAAGTCCAATTTTTCTAATTCCTATTAGGATACAAAAACCAAGTAAACGTGAGACCATAGAGGGGGTGTAATTAATTTTTTTTGGTGTGAAATATTAGGTGCAGTGAAGATTGGAGCCAGGGGTATTGGAAAAAACAATAATTCCATATTTGCTGGTTTTCTGACTTTACCCACATTGTCCTAAACACCAACTGGCATTTAGTTGGATCAAGTATGGGCAGGACTTTGAATCATGGAGGTGGGTGTGGATCAGATAAGGGCTTTTCAGGGGAATGGGAGAGTGTGAAAGGCAGAAGAAAGAGTACATTCAGAACTTATTCAAGGAATGATGAGTGGTTCCATTTATCTGGAACAGAGAATGGTAACGGGAAGTAAGTCTGGAAAATTAGACTGGAGCTGCCAAAGGTTGGAAGATGCTAAATGTCAAACTAGAATTTACTTGTTATTTAAAATTTTTTATCTGTCTATTTATCTTATGAGAAGCTCTGGTGAGAATCCACTTGATGGCACTGAGCTTGAGTTTTTATTTATCCTGTGGCAAGGAATTGCATGATCAGAGTTTAAGAGCATCAGTCTTCGGGAATCCGGCTCCATTACCACTCACTCCATGGAAGTGGAGGCCTAGTTATGAGGTTTTTGCAGCAGTTTAGGGTGATACAGGGAGGGCCTGAACTAGCAGGTTGGCAAAGGGAATGGAAAGAGAAAGTTGGAGGTCAAACATGACTTGCCTTCCTTGGAGCTCTCGCTGGATGGGGAAGGATTAAGAGGATTGAGAGGCTATGACACTGGGGTTTGACTCAGGATCAATAAGCAGATGGCAATGGTATTTTTTGTCTCTGTGCAATAGCTTCTGTGGCTAAACCCTCTGCCATCAGACTGCTTGGGTCTGAGTCAGATCTTAGACCACCTAGCTGACCAGTCTATGCTTCATTTCTTTTACAGATCAAAGTGACAACATGATCATGGTTGTCCTTACATCTTAGGAGTCTTGTTAGTCTACATAAAATTATTTTTATTCAAGAAAACTAAAAGCCCTGTAGGCTTTATCAATGTAGTTCTGTGAGCAAATTAAACCCTAGCATCCAAAGTATACATCGAGGTAACTCAACGTTCTCGGTATCTGGAATGGCACTAGCAGGTATTGTCCTTGGGAGGAGTAGAACCTAAAGATTCAAATGATTTTCTGTCGGGGTGTAATGCTGTGCCTGAGCCGGGCGAAGGAAGGGATTTAGGGAATAACTGCACACAGCAAGAGCTATATCCGATGTGCACACTGTCCACCGATTTCTGCTCTGGATGAGGAGGATTTGCTTTCTTCTATCAGTCTCACATATTCCGCTTCCTGCTTCCCTCTTTCCTCTATATATCCTCGTGTCCCACTTCCCCATACAGCTATTAGCTTCGTTATTTAGTGCTGCGATAACACAAGTATCAAAAGTGCGTGGACTTCAAGAACAGACACTAATTTTCTCACCCATCTGGAGGTTAAAAGTCCAAATTGTTTGCGCCAATCCTTTCCTTGTCCCCAGCCCCAGGGGTCTCTGAGTTCCTAGGTATTCTTTGGATGTGGACAATCCTCACATGGGTTCTAGCTTTCCCTGTGGATATTCTAGTCTTCTTATAACCCCTAAGTGTTTAGAATCCATACGGTACTGGCACAGGATGTCAATGGAACAATTGCTGACAGTGCATTAGACTGCAGCATGGGACTGATGACAATGCCTCAGATTACGTTATGGAAGCTGACCCCATTCCATTCCATAATGTTCTATTCCACTCCATTCTGGAAGATCATCTGCTCTCTTGAAGGCCATCCAATTGCATCATGGGTAACGACACCTTGACAACAATGTTAATGTTGGGCCAAATCACTGGGAATATTAGTATAGCTAAATCAACACATAAAATGAACCATCACAATTACTTCAGAATATATGTTTAAAAATGATTGCTTACTTTGTTTCACAAAGTAAATATAAATTACAGGTTGCATTGTAAAGGTTACACAATTCTTTAAAAACTCTGTGATTTTCTGGAATTATTAAATGCTTTATCTTTTTTACTTCATTTACTTTTCCCTGTGCCCATGAATAATTTGGTTTCAAACTTTATAATTGATTATAAAATGCCTCTCAATTGATCAACATGCAAACAACAGCGTCCACAACCCTGAGACCAGAAGAACTAGAGGTGTCCTGCTAATACTGCCCATTGATCTGAAAAATGATCACATTAGGTGTTGGGTGGATTTTCACCAGAGATGTGTTTTCCGAAGATAATCTCCCAGCTGCTAGTTTGTTGGGTCACATTTTTTGGTAAATTCTTCTGAAACAGAAAATTAAAAAAATTTTTATGTGGTCTCATTTAACTAGTTCATCTTTTATAGTTTATGCTTAAAACAGTTATGTTAGGTAACCCATTGTTGAAAGCTAGGTCTCACAGCCTTGCCGCTGCAGTTCCTTCTCAGAGTTTGATGGTTGCAATTTTCACATCTAGGGCTGTCATAGATTTTGAATTTGTCTTTGTGTGTGATATGAAGCACATATCCTGTGTCATTTTCAGCATGGAAACACAATCTCCTCAACACCATTTACCAAAGAGTTTCTTTTCCTTATCTAATGATTTTGGTATCTTTGTCAAAAATCAATTAAATATAGATGTGTGGGTTCATTTTTGGACTCTTAATTCTATTACATTAGCCAATGTTTTTACTGTTATATCAAACTAGTCTGTTTTGACTATTTAAAAAAAATCATTTTGTTTTGACTATTATAGCTATAAAATATGTTTTAACACCAGGATCAATGAGTTGTCTTACTTTATTCTCTTCCAATATCACTTCAATTATTAGTAATTTTGCTCTACTTTCTACATAGAGAAATTAGACTTAAATCAAGCGTTCTACATCTGGGCTTAACATTCTAAATCTTTTATTGAATTGTAAAATGTCAGATTTATTAAGATATAATTTACATAGCAAATTATCCTTTTTAGTACTTTGTTAAGTACCTTTTGACAGGAGTAGCATAATCATTATTGCAATTAAGATATAGATCCGCTCCATTACCCCCAAATCATTTCATGTCATTTTACACCCAGCCTCTCTCTGTGCACCCAGCCCCTAATAACCATTGATCTCTTTTGTGCCTCCAAGCGCACTGCCTTTTCCACACTACCATATAAATGAATTACTTGACAGAGAGGCCTCAGGTAGTGCTTTTTGTACTTGTAGCCATCAGTGGCAGAGATAGGCTTCCTCCATTTTGATTGGCCTTTTTTCTGAATAAATCGATGTGGAGACATCCTATTTCTTCTAATCAGGTTATGTGGTGAGCTTCTGTGCTTCATGTCCAAGTGGCGAGCCGGCCTTGCATTCCCAAATAAACACCATGGGATGACTTTGCTGCATTCAATTGGTGCATGTTTTGTTGAGGGTTTTCACAACTATATTCATGAAGAATATTGATCTATAATTCTCTTTTTTCTAGTTAATTCTTTTATGGCTTTGCTATCTGGAGAATACTGACTTCAGAAAAATCAATTTCCCTTTTCCTCTAATGTTTAGATGAGTTTTTGTAGAATTGGTATTGTTTTTTTCTGTTTGGTAAAACTCACCAGTGAAGCCCTTTGCACACGGTGTTTTCTTTGTGGGAAGATTGTATACAAATATATATATATATTTTACTAACTACAGGGATATTTGTTATTTGTTATTGAGTGTGTTTTGGTAATATATATATATATATATATTTTAAAATGTCCATTCATCTAGGTTATTGAATTTATGAGCACAAAAATTGTTCATAATACTCTTTTGCTGTCTTCCAAATGTTTCTAGACTCTGCATTGATACATTCCCTGTTACTTCAGATATCGGCAATTGTTTCTTGACATTTCATCTATTGGTCTTCTGCCTACAGGTCTAGTCATTTTACTGATGTTTTGAAGAATCAACATTTAGATTCTAATTTTCTGAATTTTCTCTATGATTAGTCTGTACTCAGTATCATTGATTTCCGTTTTTAATGTTATTTCCCGTTTAAAGCTGTGGACTTAATTTGCTCTTCTTTTTCTGGTTGCTTAAGGTGGAAGATGCAGCCTTGATTTGAGGCTTTCTCATTTCTTAACCCATGCATTTACAAACACAGATTTTCCTTTAAGCTCGAGTTCCCACATGTTTGGGTAGGTTTCGACTTTCATTGAATTCAAAATATCTTCTAATTCCTCTTGTGGCTCCTGCTCTGGCCCAAGGGCTATTTAGAAGTATGCTTTTTCATTTCCATATATTTGGACTATCCAGATATCTTTCTGTTATGTATTTCTGGTTTAATTCTATTATGGTCAGAGAACATACCTCATTTAATTTTCATTCTTTTAAAATTATCAAGGTTTCTTTTGTAGCCTCAAATGCAATCCATCTTGCTGAATGTTTTGTGCCCACTTGAAAAAGGGGGAAAAAAGTTTTTACTCTCTTCAGAATGGAAAGAATTATTGAGCGGCCTCAAGGGATTTTTATGAGAGTTTAATGAGGTAATAGTTATAAGCGCTTGGGAAAGACTTGCTTGTAGGAAATAGTCAAAAGCACAGGAGCCATCTCATTGTTTTGATGGTTTTCTGTCCCATTGAATCTAACAATTTTTATGGAAAGAAATATTCATTCCTTTAGGGAGATTTTTCCTCATGTAAAAGCTGCTTTCTGCTTGTTAAATTTGTTTTTAAGTATTTTGTTGTGGATGCTATTGTGAAAATATTTCCTAAAACATGATTTGTTATGCACTTACTCTATGATTGCTGGGCTCTAGCATTAGTTCTAATTTCTTTGAAAAGCTTTAAATGACGGATGTGTCAACTCTCAGGCATGCAATCATACCAGCTGTAAACCCTGGTAATTTGTATGGGACATTTCTGGGGCATCCTCCTGCTCATTTCTGTCTGATTGCATCGCTCCCGACTTCCACTACAACAGTAGTCGCTGAGATAGTAGCAGAGGCCTTGGCCTTTGCCTTGCCTTTCATGACAATTCCTCCAGCCTTTTACCAAGAAAGGTCTTCCTGGTAGCTATTGGTTAGTAGAAAACTTTTAATTAATAAGGTCACGGAACTGTATGAACAGTTTTGACATTCTCTTGAGAATTATGTAGAATTTTTACAGTGGACTATTTATAGATATAGATTAGTAGATTTCTTCTTTTTAAATTATTCTTGAATTTTTGGAATACATCTAGTTGGTTATGGTGTATATTAAAAAAAAATTCCTTATTGCTCTTGAGCCCATTCACCCTCATAGTCCCCCTATAGGCCAGGACAGGGAAGAAGTGCTCCTTCGGGTTTCCAAGGTGGTAATTGTTGCAGGAACAGACAGCCTCCGCTTCCTGCTGGGAAGTAACTGGTGGATTCCCTGGCTTTGTCGTTATAGCCGACCACATCCCCACTATGCCTTATTTAAATATATTTCAAAGTTAGTTGGTGACAAGAATGGACCATGGAGATATTAAGGATGAGGACACTGGTGAAGAGAGGAGGTTGATGGGCACAGAGAAAGTAGAAGGAACAGTATGTGCAAAGGTCCTGAAGGAGAGAGCTTGCTGGGTTTGAAGCACCATGAGAAGACGAGAATGGGCGCAGTAAGTTTACAGGTCCAGCTGATAAGTTGGCACACAGGGTTGCCAGTTTATTATCCACACTTAACTGCTCAATGAACCTTTGTTGAATAAATCTAGACTCATCCATGTTCTATCTAGCAATATTCTTTTCCAGATTTTCTATCCCCTAGATGTCATCCTCCCTTAGTTTGCCTAGATGTTGCAGGCGTACGTGTTTATATGTATGTGTGTGTGCCGGTGTATGTATGCCATGCCCATCCAGAAGCAAACCAAGAAGGAAAAAAAGAGCAAGCGACTAGACCCCACATTGGCACACCAAACCCGAAGGATGGCGTCCCTGCACGGAGCTGCGAAGGCACAGAGAGGACTTAGGGCCGACACAGCTCGAGACATGACCGTGACAGAGGACAACACTGCAGACACACAGAGGGGAGTGAGTCCATTCTGAACACCCTCACAGTGGGCGAACCAAGAAGGGAACATAACAGATCAGCAACAGGAGCAAAAGTATAAACCCCCCCAAGGAGCCCCAAAATAGATGACAGGTTAGGAGGGCCAGCTCCTGGAAACCCCAACACTGGTGGGGAGATAGCCAGAAAGCTCAGCGACAGACCTGGACTTATGTTTACTTTTTCTTCTCTTTTTTTTTAGTTTTTTTATCTTTTTCTTCCCCCCCCCTCTTTTTATTCCATCTTTTGTTTTGACTCCATTATTGTTGTTTGCCTACCTATGGAAGATAGTATGGGAAGAAAGCCTGAGGAGAAAGCAATGGGACTGGTGGTTCAAGAGGGACTTGGGGGGAGGAGGAAGCAGGGGAAGGGAGTGGTGAGAAAACAACACCATCATCAGGGGAACAACTAGGGAATTAAAATCAACAACAAGGAAGGTGTAGAGATCCTGGGGCTGTTGGAGCAACAACAATCTAACTGAGAGGAATTACTAAGAGGCAGAAGAAGGGTGAGCGTGATGGTAGGAAAGGAGGAAGGTAAGAGGAAACAGAGGAAAGATCTAGGAAGCAATGCTATGGATAGAGGTGTAAACATAGGTGTGCACTTAAGCAAATATATTAATTCATAAAAATAGAGTTATTGGTTTATGTACATATATTTATGTGGCAATACATTGAGGATGTGGATGGACTTTGGGCCTCTGCACAAGTCCTCCCTCAATACAAGAACACTTTGTTCTAACAACCTGGCATTCTGCGATGCTCACCCTCCGGACACGATCACTGAAGAAAAAATGGGTGTATAAGCAAATGTGGTGAAGAAAGCTGATGGTGCTCAGAACAAAAAATCTTACCATAGTGAATGATGGGGGGAGTGCGGAGTGGAGATCCAAAGCCCATTAATAGGCCACTGGAGATCCCCTTGCAGAGGGGTCTCGGGGAGGAGATGAGCCAGTCAGGGTGCGATGTAACAATGATGAGAAATACAACCTTCCTCTAGTTCCTAAAGGTTTCCTCCCCGCTCCCACTACCATGACTCGAATTCTATCTTGCAAGACTGGCTAGACCAGAGGAGGTACACTGGTACAGATAGGAACTGAAAATACAGGGAATCCAGGACGGATGAGCCCTATAGGACCAGTGGTGTGAGTGGCAAAACAGGGAGGGTAAAGGGAGAATGGGTAGGAAAGAGGGAACCGATTACATGGAACTGTGTGTGACCTCCTCCCTGGGGGACAGACAACCAAAAAGTGGATGAAGGGAGACGTCGGACAGGGCAAGATATGACAAAATACCCATTTATAAACTATCAAGGGCTCATGCGGGAGCGGGGAGTGGGGAGGGAGGGGAAAAATGAGGACCTAATGTCGGGGGTTTAAATGGAGAGAAAATGTTTTGAGAAACGATGTACAAATGCGCTTTACACAATTGATGTGTGTATGGATTGGGATAACAGTTGTATGAGCCCCTAATAAAATGTTAAAAAAAAAAAAAAAGAAAGCTGATGGTGCTTGGCTGTGAAAAGATATAGCACCTGTCGTCTTAAAGGCTTGGAGTTAAACAAGCGGCCATCTAGCAGAGAAGCAACAAGCCCACATGGTAGAAGCACGCCAGCTAGTCTGATCATGAGGGATTGACAAAATCAGGACACAGCCACCAGAAGACCCCAAACAAAATAAAACAAAATGTTGAGAATGAGGGGGGTCAGAGAAGAGACCACAAACCCATCTCTACACAATGGGACATCCCCTCAAAAAAAGGTCCCAAGGAAGGAATGAGTCAACCAGGGCACAGCATAGCATCAACGAAACTCACAATATTCCTCTGGTTCTTTGAGGCTTCCTCATCCCTCATTATCATAACTCCAGTCCTGCCTTTCAGTTCTGCCTACACCTGAGCATGTACACACACTGGTACAGATAAGAGCTCATGACACACGGAATACAGGTCAGATAAACCCCTCAAGAACAGAAATGGGAGAAGGGATACCAGGAGTGTACGGGGAAGGTAGGGAGAGGAAGGGGAGGAAGACGGAACCAATTGCAATGATCAATGCATAACCTCCCTCCCTCCCCCAGGGGGATGAATAACCAAAGCATGGGTGAAGGAAGACAGGGGTTGGTGTAAAATATGAAAGCAACAGTAATTCATACTTTATCAAGGGGTCATGATGAAAGCAACAGTAATTTATACTTTATCAAGGGGTCACAAGGGTGGCAGGTGGGGAAGGGAGGGACAAAAAGGAGCTGATATCAAGGGGTTAAATAGAAAGTAGATGTTTAGAAAATGATTAAAGCAACATATATACAAATATGCTTAATTCAATTGATGTTATAAGAGCTGTAAGAGCCCTCAATAAAATGATTTTAAAAATGTAAATATATAGCTTTGGGGGAAAATTCCATTTTTTTGGATTCCCCCCTCATATATAATATGTATATATATCTTAAGAATTCTCAATTCTAAAGATATATATATTTCAATAAGGGATACACACACACATATCTCTTAAGATTTCTCTATTCCTGGTCTGCAAAATATGGATATACTCATAAAATCTTCCTCATACATAGTTGTGAAGCTTCAATAGATTAAGGCATATAAAATATACAGGTTTTACCTTAGTAGTCAATCGATATCTTTACTGATTAATTAAGCGAAGCATTTTTGCCTTTGGTGCAGGAGACGTGGGTTCAATTCCTGGCCCAAAGACTTCAAGTGAAGCCCCCAGGCAGCTGTTGGTGGAGGTTTGTGTGCTGTTGGGTTACCAAAGAGTTTTCAGATGAGCTTCCAGAGTAGGACAGTCTAGGAAGAAGTTACTGCTCAACCAGTTAAGGCTTGACTTTTGTGACAGCTAACACCACCACCCAACATATTTCTTAATATAATGATTACTTTTATTGTTGCCATGGTTATTATTTATGCCCCTCAGACTATCTAGGCTCATCTCATTGTCAGGCCCAGAAATCTCTCCATTCATATTGGACATTTGCCATTTGAAGGACACAAGTCACCCTCTCCCATTTTTATTGTCTCTGAGTTCTGCTTTTAGAAACTGGCTCTTATCAGGTCTGGCTCCAAATATTTTGAGAGGGATGCCCACCGCCCCTTACAGGGGAGTAGTCCTCGTTAGACTATGCCAGTACACACTTCTCCTCTTCCCTGATCACAGCTGGGTCAGAGAGTCCAAACAGAGCCAAGAAAATATTCCATCAAATTTTTGTTGTTCTGGAAGACACAAAGTTAGTTTTGTTTCTCCTCGGTGGACTCCAAGTGGGAGAAGAGGTGGTGAATTCTGTGTCTGGGAAAGTCATTTTGTTGCTACAAGGATTGCTGAGAGGGGAGCCGGAGGACCCAGCGGGCACCCGGAGAGCGGAGCAGAAAGAGATGCAGAAAGAAAGCCTGGCAAAGAGGTCTTGAGCCTCTGGATCAAACCCAGACCGAAGCTGCTTATCTTTCTGATGTTTGGCATCTTGTGAACTAAGACGGGGAACTTCAGACTTGTACATCTCGTTAACATAACATTAACATAATGAGGCTCACGAATTTAAGTTGCACTTTTGTCATTTACAATACACAATCTTAATTGATAATGCAATTTTCATTAAGAATAAAATATTCCCACAGCATTCTTGATAGATCCTGAAAGAGTTAGAATGATTCTTTCAGATTCTGGGCAAGAAAAGGACCCTTTGTGGTGCAGTGGTTAAGCAGAACAGCTACCAAGCCAAAGGTTGCCTGTTAGAAACCACCTGGGGGGAATAGAGGAAGACCCCCAAAGAGCTGGATTGCCACAGCGGCTGCAACAATGGATTTAAAGAGAACGACCATTGTGAGAATGGCACACAGGATTGAATTATATTTAACTTAGGGAAGCTGAGTCAGAATTGACTCAACCACAGGGATCGTAACTAGAAATTCATTACTAGAACGAGCAAGACTTCACCTCACATACCTTGGACATGTCATCAGGAGAGACCAGTCCCTGGAGAAGGATATCTTGCTTGGTGAAGTGGAAGTAGAGTGAAAATGAGAAAGGCTGTCAATGAGATGGATTGACACAGTGGCCGCAATAATGGGCTGTCTCAGGCAGAGGAACAATTTGAAGATGGCACAGGACCATGCAGTGTTTTGTTCTGTTGTGCACCAGGTCGCTATGGGTCAAAAACTGAGTCGGTGGCACCTAACAATGACAACAACAGCGACAACAACAACAACAGAATTATCAATGAATGTGATGCCATAAAATAGTTCCCTAGTATAAAACAAATACTAGTACAGTATGGTGTTTTGTAAAATCAGTATAGTTGTCTTCATAATTTTGCTATGAATCTTATGGTCTATCACTGGGTCAATGTTGTTTCTAAATCTAAAGAGGGTTTTATTTCTAAGACTTTACATTTGTTTTCAAGTGAAACATTCCAGAAATCATTTATAACATTACTTGCTTATTATAAAGTTGAGTTCAACATTTTGTTATCAAATGTCTAGATAAGCATATACTATGGACTGAATAGTGTACCCCCAAATATATGTAGTAATCCAAAATATATGGGGCAATAAACTCCTATGCCGGTGGATGTAATCCCACCTGGAAACAGGGTCTATTAGGTTAATGAGACCATCTTAATGTTGGACATGTTGTGAGGCAATCCCCGCCCAGGTCTGGAAAGAGCAGAGGCAGCAGAGAGAAGCAAGCACAAGTGGAGGCACACCACAAGCAGATCCCCAGGGAGCAAGGACTAGAGGCTGAGAAGAGACCAGGACCTGCCACCAGAGCTGATGGAGAAAGAAAACTTCCCCTATCGCTGGCATCCTTAATCACATGTCCAGCCTCCTCAACAGAGAGGAAACAAATTTCTATTCTATAAAGCCAGCAACAACAAAAGACTATTTAATTTCCACATTCCTCTCCTTTCCAAGTTTTTAGGGCTCATGGTTTTTATTACTCACAGAGGAACATCTTTCAAATGGAACAAATTTGAGAAACAGACAGAACAAGCCTGGTTCTAATCTCTGCTCTGCTACTTGCGGGGACTGGCTACATCACGCTAAGGTTTTATTTTTGTTTTTTCCAAACCAATTGGGAGTGATACTAGAACCTTCCAAAGAGAGATGTGATAGAGAACAGGAAGTCATCACATGTAAAGCTCCTACATACATAAGACACCTAAATCTTATTTATTATAAGGCTCATTCTACTTAGCGCATTTGGATTTGTCCCCAGAAAAGCTTCGTGTGAAGGCGCATCAGCATATAGGCCATTCTTGGAATTTAAAAAGACTAAACATTTTGTTTCTGTTTTCTCCTAGATTCTAAAATCTCACTAGGGATTTCCAAGTGGTGCAAATGTGAAGGTATCTCTCTCCATCAGCTTGGGTGGAAGGTCCTGGTTGCTTGTCAGCCTTGGTTCCTTGGTGAGCTGCCTGTGGTGTGCATTTTCCATCCACTTGTTCTTGTCTCTCTGTGCCTCGTCTACTCTTTTTATTCTTAAAGGTGACTGACTTAAAATGCCCCCCAAAGGCTGGAGGTTGAATACCAGCCTGAAGTACCTTAGAAGAAAGGTCTGGTGATCTACTGTCAAAAATCCACCATTGGAAACTCTATGGAGCACAGTTTCACTCTGGTGTACATGGGATCATTTTAAGTTAGAATAGACTTGGTGGCAACTTGTTTGTTTTGAAATGCTCCCTGGGAAGGAGCTAATGTATACTTTAATGTATATTAAAGTAAGATCTTGTTCTATGCTAACTAGATGTCAGGTGCATGATTTACTTAGAAAAATAGTACCTATGAATGATTATAGGGATGCCTGTTGATTTTCAGTGGTTTATCCATTTAGATTAAGGGCAACAAAGAAGCCACTGAATCCTCCTTACCCTAACAACTACCCATCAGGTTCTCCCTGTGTTGCTGTACTGTTTCCACGTGAGAGTTCTGGCTTGCTCTGCACTCAGCTTCATATTGTGTTACTAATTGTATAATGCATCATAGGACAATCAGAAAATAGGTGTACAACCCTGCTGTAAATGTTGACCCGTCCATTTAACACGAATTGAGAGACAAGTAGTCCCTCTCTTTGTTCTAGCGCTCTGGAAGCATCTTCATTATTTGGGCCCCAAGTCTAAAGAAAGACTTATTTTATGATTATTTTTAATCACAGTGGGTTTGTTTTTTTTTTTTGGTATAAATGTCTTGAATGGTTTCTATGTGATACATTTTGCTTCTCTAGACCCTAGTTCTAACTTGGACAATCAAGAATCATTTAAAAATCTTCCCAATATGCTCCCATTGGCCTAATGACAATGAATCTTCCCTCAGTTCTTAGCTGGAGAATGAGTTGAAGTAGCCAGGAAGCTTTCTTAAACAGAGGGATAAACATGGCCAAGCCGAATTGACCTGAATACTGGCATAATTACACAAACAAGTTCACTATTTTCTTTGTAGTACAAGTTGAATTCAGAGGGTGACATACACTACTGATATATCCTGAAGACAGAACAGGACAAGATATTTTCACTTTTTGTCAAATCTCTTTATATGCAAAGATGATCGCATTTTATGATGATGAGGTAATTTGGCACAGTGGTTAAAAGGAGGAGCTCTCTTGCTAGAAGGAGTCCCTGTTTAGCATGAGTGGTTACACACTTTACTATGAATCAAAATGTGGCCAGTTCAAACCTACCGAGAAGCACCTGGGAAAAAAAATCACCTGGTGACCTGCATGCAGAAGATGACAGCTTCCGGTAGAGAGTGCCGCTCTATAATGCAACACTCAAGGAAGCCATGAGTCAGAATGGACCCTGTTTCCAGGCTGCTGACTTCGAGTGCCACTGTGAAATGGAGTCAAGACATAGGGTCTGCCTCCTGGGTTCTTGAGAGGAGGGCTACACATCCAATAACAGCACCGAGAACAGTCCCAGGTGTATTGTAAATGCTGAAGAACTGCTAGGTTGGCTTACTGTGTTAGGCCTGGGGGTCTGGAGAAACAAATGCAATGACATTGATGCCTGCATAAGAAAGAATCATATCAAGAAAGAATTAGATAACAAGAAGGCATCCCAGCCCAGTCCAACTCAACTCCCTCCATCCGGTGCTAGACAGAACCCTCATTCTGACTCATGCAGCTGCAGGACAATGGTGTAGAAAGGTGAAGTGATATGCAGGAAGATCACAGGCTGGTGGGTGCCAAGGTGAGTGGATCTAGAATCGATGGCAACATGCCAGGGCGCTGTAGCCCTCAGGGTGGGCCACCCACATGGGACAGGCCCGGATGAAAGCAGAGTCCCAGTAAGCAGGAAGGCGAGGGGGCAGAGAGATTGAGGAAAGTCCCCAGTTTCTCCCTTACAAGAAGGCCACCCCCAAAGAGGCATCTTCTCACCTTGATATGATTGATAGGTTGGGCTCCACCCTTTCGCTTTCATACCAATTAGAGTTGACATAAAATCATCCAACTACCACAGTTACTAGTATTCTGACTCAGGGTAGTTAATGTAAAGATTCCCTGAAGAGATGTATCACATAAATAAGTACAAAATATGGTGGGTAAACACAAGTTAAGCATATTATTTTAGGATTCTACTACTCAGTCCATAGCATCACTATGGGTCAGAATTGACTCAGTGGCAGTTAGTTGAATACATCTAGTCATGTGGACTTCAGTGGGAAGATCTTATATTCATTCCTATTATGTTCAATGGATTTTAAATGAAGAAAAAAGAAGGCATGCCACACATAGATGTTCCAGAACTCTGCAAATGTCTCCGTAATCACAGACAAAAGAAAGACTCGCTGTACAAATGGGGTCTAAGAGAAAAAGGGACAAAGGTATGCCAATGCCAAATCTGTGCTTCTGCTATTTCCCTGTAAATGAAATCCTGTGCCCCACGTGAGCGACTGCAGTTCTCTCCTTAAACCCAGATTCTTGAGAGACTCATTTCCACTGGAGCCTAAATGTATTACCTTCACTTTTCTCCTGGACTCAGTCACTTCTTGCTGAAGCCACTGGCAAACCTAGACCTGCTGAAAACCGGCACATCCTGCTCCCTCTTCACTGATCGGCTTTTCGAAGCATTGGCAGCGTCAATGTTTGTCTTCCTAGGAAGCTCTTCTCCTCCCTTGGATTCCTTTATTCTCACCCGCACCCCCACCCCAAATCTCTAGGCACTTTACAATCTTTTTCTCAAATATTTCTTTCTGCAGCTTCTTTTTCAATGATTTTATTCCATAGGATTTGTATTTCAGATTCCTCCCGACTCTTCCCTTGGTTGATGTGATTCGAAAATAATAGTGTTATCTAAATTGCTGCAAACCTTTTAGCTCTTATATATTTAGCTCTTCTGAGTTGAATGGTGTTCTCCCAAAAGAAGTGTTTGAAAAATAACCTCTGGTACCTGTAATGTAACCTTATTGGAAAATGTGGTCTTTTTCTTTTTGAACCATTACAGATTTACTGTTGTGTGTTTCCCCCTCAACTGTTCTTGGCCGTTATTACTTTGATCATAAGACTCATGTAGACAAGTATGCTTGTGCCTTTTACAAGGTTTGTGCCTTCACTTTGGAGGTATACTTTTAAAAAAGTGATTCTTATCAATGTATTATTTTTTATTATGATCTGGGTGAAAGTTTACTGAAGCCATTGGTTTGACATTCAACAATTTATATATATTCTGTTTCACAGCATTGACTGCATTCCCACAAGGCGACAGCGCTCCTCCTCCTTCCTCCCTGAGCGCACTGCTTCTATCCCGACTTCTTTCCTATCCCTTCATGCCTGCTGAGCTTTCTCCCTGGGCAAAGCTGCCCTTTACTATTCTTACAGGTGATTGTCCTCAGGACCTCATACCTCGCTGGCGTTGTGTACCTCATAAGCTTTTCTATTGTGGGACTAAAAGTTGAACCATGGTGGGCTGGGGAGGTGGGGGTTGGGGTGGGGGAGGTTGAGTTCAGTTTTCAGGCTTGATGGGTGTCTTAGAACCGAGGGTTCCACCAGTCTCTATCAGACCAGTAAGCTTGGTTTTCTTTACTGTTTTGATTTTTGTTACACATTTTCTCTTACTCTGTCCACGAACTTTTATTATGATCACGTTCTTCTACTCTATCCAGGAGCTCCGTGATGATCCCTGGTCATCAGTGGTGACTAGGCCCCACCAAATTCTTCTGGTCTCAATGTTGTGGAGGCTGGGGTTTGTGTGGCCCATTAGTCCTTTGCATTTAATATTTTCTTTTCTCTGGACAGTTAGAATCCAGTAGTTGCTCATGTGGTGACTTTTAGGACTTGTATGTCTCTGTGGAATGGTATGCCAATTGACTTTGGTGTTCTCCAGTAGCCTCCTCTCCCACCCAAGATCATGGCTATGAGTCTCCAATCCAGATGACTCATCCCTCAAGGTATTTGGTTGGAAATGCAGTCTTTGCTAAAGTAATCAGGTGAAAATGAGATAATACTAAATTAGACTTAAAACCCAAACCAAACTCACTGCCATTAGGTTGATGCCGTTTCACAGCAACTCTATAGGACAGGATAAGATTTCCCTGTGAGTTTCCAAGAGTGGAACTGTTTACAGGAATCGAAAGCCCCACCTTTCGCCCAAAGAGCAGCTGGTGGTTTCAAACTGTGGGACTACTGGCTAGAACTACTGAATGACATTCTTATCAGAAGAGGAGAGCAGACAACAGATACAGGCACAGATCGAAGCTGACCATATGAAGCTGAAGGCTGAGATTAGCGTTTCCAGCTGCAAGCCAAGGGACAACCAGAAGCTAGGATAGGCAGGGAAGGCTCTCTTCTGTTAGAGGTTTCAGTGGGAATACATAGAGTCCAATTACCACGTTGATTTGGGCTTAAAGTTTCTAGAGCTGTAAAGAATACATTTCTGTTGTTCTAAGCCACACAACTTGCAGTAGTTTATTATGGAAGCCCTAGGAAATTACTAGCCTGGATCCTTTCTTCTTATCTTCAAGTTTAAATCTCAGTCTATTTCATCCTGTTGTTAGGTCTTGGTGAGCTGGTGCCCCACAAAGAGCTCAAGGTCAATGAGATTCAAAATCAAACTAGTTGTTTATCCGTCCACCCTACAAGTTGCTTTGATACCCATTCATATTTTGAGGAATGATTCTTTTATATAAGCCAGAGACCTGGAAGGCACATTAGACTCCTTCTTCTAGATATTTAGCATTTGTGAGGCCAAGAAACCTCTAAGGGGCACTTCTGCTTACATGGGGTTACATGGGGTCACTATGTGTTGTAGGGAAGCGGACAATAACCAACATCAACACCTTTCTTCTGCAGCGGGACCCAGGTCATGTGGTGGCGAGAACCTTCGCCAGGAGAGGCCTGGCAGCAGCGGTCAATAAGGGCCCGCAGCAGAGCATACACCTTTGGAGCCATGCAGCCTTCTGATGAACACGGTGGTAGCTGGAGGCAGCTGTGAAGGCAACAGCGCATCTGACCCGAGTCACCGGGTGTCTGCCTCGTGATGGAGAATGGACACAGGTGGTGAAGGGCAAGCGCTCTTCCCTGGGAATCATTTGCTATTTGCTATCTATGAATTATAACAATGTGTTCACTTTACTTAGACCGTGTATGTTTCTCACGTGCCCAACTTAAATCACATGTGAATGTCACACCCAGGGAGGGAGTAGGTTTCTATATCTCATTTCGAGTTAGGGTTGCCTGAGGGTTTGAGGCATGGCTTGCTGGAATGTACAGTACAGACAGACAGATATGTAGCCGCACTTGTGTTATAGTTATTAGGTGCCCTCGGTTGTATTTGTCTTCCTCTCCTCAAAAACATGAGCTTTCAACAGTCAATAGCGTTTTCTTAGTCCTTGTCTTTTAAACAACCAGCATAGTGTGTCCGAGGCATAGAATAAATACTCAAAGTGAAAATCTGGAAGATAATCTCTCCTCATCAACAGGGGAACCTGAGCCTGCTTCCTCCCTGTCACGGCATCCAGAGAACTTCCTCTTCCTGTTCTCATCAACCTTCTATCTAACCCTGCTGCTTTTCATTTAATTTTTAATTCAATCATAATGAATTTTGAGATCCATTCTAGCTTGCAAAGCTCTCTGGAGACTTGCTTCATCAGTCTGACATCACGTTCATTTACATTTTTGGGCTTAAGAATTGTTCCAATGAAACACTTTTAAGATTACATTACACATACTGTGTGCTATTTATTCCTGGCTACATGTTCAAATTAACAAGCAAGAAATTTCTCAGGCCCTGATCCACTATTTCAAACTGTAATGTTATATCTGTTATAATTGAAAAAACGTTGGACCCAAACTATTCTTTTGTAACCATCTAAGCTGATATTATAAATGGAAAATATTTGTCCAAAAAGCAGTCAATTCAAGTCCAAGGAGATGTGAGAGGCCATCCCAGTTTGATCACTCTCCCAAGATGGTACATTTTCCTGCAGCCTCCAAGATAAATACTCTATCTTCTGTCTGGCTTATTCCAGGAAGCGAAAGCACATTGCTTCTATTTTGAGTATAGACCATTGCCCTCAAAGCCAACACAGGATAAAGCAAATCTATTCTTGCCCCAGGATGGCCCTAACTAGTTGAAAACAGGTAATTTATTTCTTGATAGGTGATAAATCAACAGAGCATATTGATAGAGTTCATGAATTTTAAGACCTCAGATGATACCTGAATATAATTAAAAACTATTATTTTACAGATACTGATTCTAAAAGTAAGAGAGGTCGAGTAACTTGCCCAATGTCACACATTCGTTCATCCACCCTCAGCATGCTGAGCAACCAGCTGACAATGCTAGTTTATTAAACCGAAGAACTTGGTGAGGCACAGCCTATCCATTTTTCTTGCTCCATCCCTACAGATCCAGAAACCTGTATTTATTCTTTAACATTCTAATTTAGCACTCTCAGATACCCTTGGCTTAATTTCTAATTTAGGATTTATCAGATACCTATTCATTAATCTGTGCAAAATTGTTTGGATGTCCCTATTTATTTCTAATATGTAATTTCTATTTTTAGAACTATGAAATAAGAGTTTATAAAAGTAACAATAAAAATATAAGTAAATAAATGGATAGATGAAATAAAAATTGCTTCACGGGGAAAAGTAAACCCCTCCAGATTCTCTATCCCTCAAATCTAAATATTGGCCCAGGTGACCATCAAAGGAAGAAGAGTAACAGCAAAGCGGACTTGGAGTCTTTAATGACATGCAAATTCATTTCAAGTGTAAATGAATAACGTAACTTTAAGACTAATTACAAAAAAAAAAAAAGACTAATTACAAAAGTTTTTTTT
>NW_022103896.1:20006607-20008869 GCF_000313985.2 Echinops telfairi
CTTTCCCCCGGGAACTGGTCCCTCCTGAATGGTGTGCCCTGGTAGTGCAGTGGGTTACATGCTGGGCTGCTAAGTGAAACCACCAGACAGTCCACAGGAGACAGATGAGATTTTCTGCTCCTGTACAGATTGACAGCTTCAGAAATCCAAAATTGCAGTTCTATCCTGTCCTATCACATCACTACCAGTCAGAGTCTGATATAGTTAAAGTTTATTGTGCCAAACCTGGCAGATAAACACATGTGGGGTTAATTGAAGGGCAGAGAGATAAATGACTTGGTGAGCCTCACCTTTTGAGTTCTCAGGTCTCTTGCTTTGTGATGGTCAGACCAGGGTGCAGCTGCCTTAGCCAGTTCCCTGCTTTGGCTGGCATGGCTCACTTCCTGCAAGGCATCCCTGAGGAGAAGGCCCATGGACCTACCCCGATGCAGCCCTGGGTGCTGGAGCAGCCGTGTGGAGAACCCCTGCCAGTGCTGAGATGCTTACACACTCGCTGACTTGGCTTTCCTCCTGCAGTCTGTGTCATAGTGTGTGTTTTATGAGATGGAGGAGGACTTTGTGGATTGGTGTCAGACATGTGGGTTAATGTTGGACTTGTGGGCTTGGACGGCACTGGGTTGGAATGTTTTCTTGATGTGCTCTTAACCTTTATATAAAACTCTCTCTCTTATACATGAGTTTCTATGGATTTGTTTCTCTAAAGTACCCTGACTAATACAGAGTCTATCCCGATAACTCATCAAAGGTATGTGAGGTGCAGTCTTGCCATCCTTGCTTCTAGGGAGAATTCTTTGGGCTGCACTTCTATAGATCTATTTGATGGGAGATGGCACCACACTGATGCCATGCTGGAAGCATTCACTAGCCTCTGCCAAGAAATTTGGAAGACTGCTACCTAGTCAATCAACTGGAAGAGATCCATATTTGGCTGTGCTTATTCCAAAGAAGAGCACCCAACAGAATGCAGAAATTATTGAGCAAAATCATTAATGTCACATGTGAGTAAATTTTTACTGAAGATAATTTTTTAAAAGTTGCAGCAGTGCATAGACAAGGAGCTGCCAGAAATTCAAGACAGTTTCAACAGAGTACCTGGCATGAAAGATCTCATTGCTGATATCAGATGGATCTTGGCTGAAAGCAGCGATTCTCAATGCAGGGACAGTGACTCATTTCATGTGGCTTTTCCAGTCAAAGCCTTGAACTCCCACCAAATGACCTTTCCCTGCTTGCACCTGGTCAGAAAGTGGGGGAAGATACTGATGGGATTCACCTGTGAGTAAGTTCGATTAGGATTTCCTGGGAGCATCACCCTGCTGTGTATAAAAGGAGCCCTTTGAGAAGCAGGAGGAGGGATCTCATTACCAGGAAGAGCAGAGTGCATGCTCTGAACTTTAAATCCCTGGGCAGGGCACCTCCTGGATCCAGAAGACAGCTGTGCTGTCAGAGGAGAAGCTGCAGAACGAGGAGCCAAAGCATGGAACATAGTGTTAGACTTCTCAAACCACAGAATAAGCAAAGCTGATTCTTTTGTACAGGCTTGCGGAATAGCATGCCTCTGAGCACTGAATTGGAGAAGCTGGGCTTGCTGACCCACAGCAGTGAGGCTGCGTGCCTTCTGACTGGCCTTACTGGAGTGGATGCCTCTGGGAACTTAATTCAAGCAGTTGGGTTTACTTACCCACGGAGTTTGAACTAAATGCCTTCGAGTGAGGTTTACAGCAGAGTGGTATTCCCTTTGGGGCATTTATTAGAAGGCCTAAAAATACTTTGTGACATGTTGTGTTAGACTGGGTTGACTAGAGAACAAATCCAGGGACAATCATGTCTGTATAAGAAAGAGCTTTATATCAAGCAGCAATTATACATTGAGAAGACATCCCATCCCAGTCCAGAGCAAGTCCATGTCTGATATTTGCCCATAAGTCCGATACTAGTCCATACATGCCTCTTCAGACTCACGTCGTCACATGCAATGATGAAAAATGCAGGAAGATCACAAGCTGGTGGGTACACACTCCTGTGGCTCCAAAGGCAGTGGAGGCACCTCAGTCCTGGCGGGCATCTACACGTGGCTCCTCCAGCTCTCCGAGTGTGGCTCTGCAAAAGCAAGGTGAAGCAGAGAGAGACCAAGGCAGATATATCATATATCTATATATAGATATCTAATATCTATCTATCTATCATCTATCTATCTATCTATCTATCTATCTATCTATCTATCTATCTATCTATCTATCTATCTATGGAGAGACAGAGAGA
>NW_022103896.1:20009303-20011194 GCF_000313985.2 Echinops telfairi
AAAGGGGCGGGCCAAAGTTGCATCCTTTCAGCATATTTATTCAATCTGTGCACTCAGCAGACAATTGGGGAGCTAGATGGTCTATTGAAGAAAGCAGCTCAATAGCAGTGCGTTCATATGTTTGCACAAGTTCAACTGTAATAAGGAGATGGGAGAGTAATTGTTGCACTTGAATTGCAGTCTTGGTGAAAATATTCAAAGTAGGGACTTCCAGAAGAACAAACAAATCTATCTCAGAAGAAGTCTAGTCAGAATCCTCTTAGAAGCAAAGATGATGAAGCCGTTTCACCTACTTTGAGCTCAGGATCGAGAAAGTTCCGTCACTGGTCACGCACATCACACTTGGTACAATAGGGGGTCAGTGAACAAGAAGAAGGTCATGTGTGAGATAGATGAACCCAGATTTCAACCATGGGTGGCACATGAATAACAACAATTGTGCGGCTGGTTCGGGACTAGGCAGATCTAGGCGGTATCTCTTACTGTTGGACACCAGGTCTTCTGAGTCCGAGCCCACCCTACAGCACCTACTAACAGCAACATTAGTCAATGAAGGAAAGGGAGAAGGAGGCCAGCAGTCAGGGTCCCTCTGAGCTCATGTCCTGACTGCTGGGCAGCTGCTCTGGGAACAGTGTCTCCCATCAGCTGGTCATTCTCGGTTGGGATTCTTCACAGGGGTGGTTTGTTGATCTCTTCACTGTCCCTATTGAAGCCAAGGGATTTCTTTGTGTGGCTCAATTTTTATGTATTTTTAGGACTGGTGTTTTAGATGAAAAATGTACTATGTCAGTCAGTCTTAATGTCTGCAATTGTTGATCCTTTCATCTACTAAAGGGAGAGTGCATGGTGAAAAGAAAAGATTTGTGGAGATATTGTCTTGAGGGTGAAATGAGAAGATTATGACATGGCCAGTTCAGTAAAAGGCAGATGGTAAATGTCAATTAACTAGTCAAATTGTTAATATTAGTGGACCTATAAACTCACACTGATCTTACTCTCATCATTCAATTGCGTACTTCTTGAAGAAAGATTGTCCTTCATTTACTCCTGTATTCTCAGAAATTTAGTTTAGAACCAGAGCCAAAGACAATGCTCAATAACTGATGGCTGCATGGATTATGAATTCAATAATCAGTAGTGTTGAAAATAATGCTTCAGTCTTTACAAGAAGCAGTTTTCCATAAGAGAAGGGAGAAAGTCTAAGGAACATGGAGACACACGAATGAAGGGGGTTCTTCCAGTGGGGGCAAATGAACTCAAGTGCCAGTCGGACTGTTTGTGAGAACTCTGTGACCTTAAATCTGAAGACATTTTCTAACTTATTTTGTAAACACTGCTGCAGCACTCGCTCAGAAAGCAAAAATAGCGCATCCATACTGAACACAATATGGGAAGATAAATTCCAGAGGGAGGAGGACATTTAAGAGAAAATAGTAAAAGCACAAAAAACTAGTTGCTGAGAAGTTGATTCCTACTCAGCGCGACCCAATGTGCGCCCGAGTAGACCTGAATGGCATCTGGTTTTGGGCAGTCATGACCTTCTACATGTGTGTCACCGGGTCTGTCTTCTGAGGGACTTCTGGGTGCATTTGAACCACCTACCTTTAGATTTGGGTTCATAGTTGAACTTTTAACCCTTTGTACCAGGCAAGAATTCTATGGGAAAAGCAATGCCATAAAATATTAGCACTTGCCCGTTTGTGCCACCCAAAGCAACTATGGAAAACACAAAACCATTAAACAAAGCCCCCAAATGAGAGAGATGAATGCATGACCTCGGAGCAACAACTGCTAAGTGTGCCACCTAAGAAAGAATCAGCAAACGGTCTAACCTCATCCGAATTAGAAAAATAATGTCTCTATTTAAAAGTGAACAAAAAGGAATACAATA
>NW_022103896.1:20011947-20013072 GCF_000313985.2 Echinops telfairi
TAATGAGAATGTAGACATTTTCATTGTTGCTGCTAAGAGTCAGAAAGTCCGTTTCTGGCTCATAGTGACTCCCTTCCTGTGAGGGAGTAGAGCCGCCCCATGGGCTTTTCCAGGCTGCAGTCTTCATGGTAGAAGGTCCCTAATTCTCCGCCTGGAGTCCGTGGTGGGTTGGAATTGTCAAAGTTTCCATAAGCAGCTGAGTGCTTACCCAGGGCTCAGTAGACCGCTTTGGGGACCATTTTTCATTCGAACATATTAGCTGAACAATATTGGACCCCTGGTGAAATTTCCTATATTCCTCTGCTTTGCTGCCTGGGTCAGCAACATCAATATCCGAGAGATTAGAACAAGTATACAAGAGAGGCAATTGTGAGTTGGCCCCCAGTTGGGTGGGTTGAGGATGGCAATGCTATTCTATTTATTTTCTGCAACGTAAGCAGAAGTCAGTTTTTCTGATCATTGGTTCTGAACTTTATAAATTATCTACTCAAACCCAAACCAGACTCCCTGCCAGGGAGTCACCTCTAACTCACAGTCCTCTGTTTGCCTCCGCAGCTTTGTGCTATGTGGAATATTATCTTATTCCATCATCCATGCTCTTCTTTTCTCAATGAGCATTTACATCTGAAGGTTGTGACAATGGCAGACGCTTCATCAAGGAGTCATGGGTTTACCTGGCAGTCAGGCTGAGCATCGCCTCTCTGACCCAAGCATGCCCTCTCTCTTCGTCCTTCTCAGGTTCACACTTCCACTTCACGTGCAGACACAAAATTCTTGGTCAGAACACAGAAATCCCAAATCCCAACAGCTTGCCTAGGAGTTTTCGAGTGAATCAGCACAAAGATGGTCTTCGGAGGTTGCAGACATTTTTTTTTCTTACTCTTTTTTTTTAAATTAAATAATCATTTTACTAGGGGCTCATACAACTCATCACAATCTGTACATATGCCATTTGTGTCCAGCACATTAGTACATATGTTGACTTCATCATTCTTACAACACCTGCTTTCCACTTGAGCCCTTGGTGTCAGCTCATTTTCCCCCTCCCTCCCTGCTCCCTCTTTCCCGCGAACCCCTGATAATTTATAATTTATTATTATTTTATCATATCTTACCCCATCCAAC
>NW_022103896.1:20015016-20017048 GCF_000313985.2 Echinops telfairi
GTACAGCCAGAATTCTCCTTGGAGGCAAGGATGCTGAGACTTCCCCTCACGTACTTTGGACATGTTGTCAGGAGAGACCCGTCCTGGAGAAGGACATCATGCTTGGTAAACTGCAGGGGCAGCGAAAGAGAGGACAGGATAGGTTGACACCATGATGGAAACAATGGGCTCCAACATTGGATCAGTTGGGGGATTTGCAGTCCTGGGAGGGTTCTGTTCTGTTATACGTAGGGTTGCTATGGGTTGGAACTGACCCTAACAGCAACGGAATGCTTAATAAATTCTAATGGTTTTATCATCATCCTAAATTTCTTCATATTCTTTCAGGCAACTGGGAAACATTATAAACCAAAATATGAATCATATAACTCTATAAAAAACAACTCCCCCCCCCAATCACCTGCAAAGATAATGGTCTCATGCAAACTCTCAATGGAGGCATGAGATGATGTATCTGTTTGTGGGAAGGTGGACTCAGGGGGACTCCTTATCTATCTGATGCCCTCCAGGAAGAGTGCTGTCAAGCTAAGTAACACCTCTGGTTTTGTAGTAGGGCTTCAAACTGGTTCATTGCAGTTCACCACCACCCTCCCCCTGCTAATAATTTGTATGTCCACTTTAGATATATTAAATCAGAATCTGTAGTTTAAGAAGATCCCCAAGGTGGTGCTTCACTTGACCTTAGCCAAAAGACCCAGAAGCAATCCCCAGGTGATTCTTATGAATACAAAAGAATGACCTGGACACCTATGAGACACAGCTGTGGATCTAATTGAAATGTGAGAGTCTGACTCTTTGTACTGGGGTGCAAATGCAAATTGTCAGCAGGCAGTTATGTCAGGATGAACATGTTAAAGTCCATGTAGAGAATTAGTAGAGAATTTCCATGATGGAAAAGCATGACCCTTCTCCAGCAGGACTTCAAGTATTAGGGTCAGCAGCATGGGCTTGACTAAAACTCTGCTGTAATGTTCTTCCAAAATCCACATAGAATTTCTGTCATTGGTCTGAGATTTTAAAATGGCCCTGTGAGGATTTGGACCCTATCCAAAGAGGCTAGCATGTTCAAAGATTCCCTCATACCATAGAGGGAACTTAGCCTCTACCTGGAATTCTTCTTACAATTCTCATGAAGCATATGACCGGGTAGAGTCTCTTACAGATTTTGAGTACTGAAAATATCAGTCAATATAACTGTCACACAGCACCATAAGCTTGTATATATAAGAAAATTGTTATGGCTGTGACTTTGAACATGACTTGCGTGTTAATTGTCCCTCAGTCCTAGGAGACTAAGTTATGGAGAGCACCAATAAAGTATCACATTTCTATGTCCCCAGCAAAGAATCCCGTGCCTGGCACATAGTAATTTCTCATAAACTATTTGTCAAGTGGACAAATGAATGAACTACTTCACATTAAGGTAATTGATCTATAGCATGGTCCCTGGCATCGAGAAAGGCATTGTTGTGTAGTTGGAGTGGGACACTTTGGAACAGAAGGTGTTCACTCTCCTTGAATGTTTGGGCACGCATCTGACTGCACAGGCACAGGGAGGGCAGACTTCAACGACGTTTGTGAAACGTTTCTCTCGTCTCATCTAGGGAGACCCAGAAACAGTAACTCGTGGGGAGAAGTCTTGTCCTCAATGGTGTCCAGAATATTTGCCGAGACTGCCTGTAGGGCCATCTAGCTCCACAACTGCACCTCACTTATTCTTGCTTGAGGGAACAGGTGGAAGACTCTGGAGAAAAGCTGCATCAGGGACTAGAATATTTTGAGGGCAGGATATGAGACGAAGAGGAGATTCCTGAAGGAGAAAAGCAAATGCAATTCAAATAGAGAAGAAGGTGATGAGATGAAGTAATCTTATAGTGTAAACTACTGTATGCAGAGCCTTTAGAACTGCAGAAGAGTTGAGTTGGCTGGAAACTTTGGAAAGATTCTGTTCGGAGTTTTTCATTTTCCAAAGGGGGGATGATGGCCAACTTGTTCAGAAGGACACAGGGTATTAGTGGCAGCGCCAGAACTG
>NW_022103896.1:20018310-20033172 GCF_000313985.2 Echinops telfairi
GAGAAAAACAGGCACAAACAACTGAACAATACTCAGAGTTAAAGAAATAGTCTGGAGCCAAGGCCTGGAATTATCAACAGAAGAATTCAGAAATGTGATCTTCAGGTACTTTCAGTGGATGGAGGAAATGTTCGAGAGAATAACGGAAAGGACAGAGGAAATGTTCGAGAGAATAACGGAAAGGACAGAAAAACTATAAACCCTACGCCAAAGAAAATGACAGAAGATACACAATAAGATAAAAAAATTAGATCACACAGTCGAAGAGACGATCAATCGAATCAAGCCAATGGAAGGCTGAATTAGTGAACTTGAAAGTAATTCCCCAACGACAACCAAGGGCAGAAGCAAAGATCAAAAGAGCAAAGGAGCCCAAAGGAAGCTCAGAATCGTGTTTTATGTGCAGTCAGGGGGCTAACCCCGTCTCACTGGGATGGCTGAGTAGAAGAAACAAAACATCCTACAGAGAAAGCAGTACAAGAGATCATAAAGAAAATTTCCCTAACACCATACAAGAAGAGAAAATAACTATTCAAGACGCTGGGAGAACCCCACATAAGACAGACTACCCCTAAAAGCAATGAGACACATTTTAGTCAAATGCTCTGATGTCAAGAAAAAAGGGGACTTTGTGAGCAGCTAGGGAAAAGTGAACAGTCGCCTACAAAGGAAAACCAATAGGAGTTACCTTGGATTTCACGATAGAATCCATGCAGGCAGGAAGACAATGAAGTGACATATACAAAACCCTAAAAGGAAAAAAACTGCCAACCGAGAGTCTTGTATCTAGCAAAACTATTGCTTAAATATAAGGGAGAAATTAAAGAAATTTGTAAAAACAAAAACAGCATTACCAAAAATATTAAGAGGACTATTTGAACATAAGAAATCAACATAAACAGCAAACAAATCCAAGTGCAACATACACACCTTGGCATCAGAAATCAACATCCTGAAAATAGAACTCAAAGGAGCACAGAAATAGAGGAAGAATAAAGAAACCATTGAAACTATTCATACAAAAATCACAGGATAAAATGAATAATAGAATTAAAAAGTGGGAAAAGGACATGACCAGACAATTCACTAAAACACCATCCAAATGGCTAACAAACACTGCAATTAACCATCCCAGAGATGTAAATCAACCACTGATGAGATATCGCCTTATACGAACAATGACAGCCCAATTCAAAAAGTAGAAAACAACAAATACTAAAGAGCTACGAAGGAGGGGAAACCCTGGGACATTTCTCTCACCTCTACATTGTTTTTTGCAAAGCACCTGTTACTTATTGATAAGGAGCCTAGACAAGAAGAGGCTTTAGTATCTTTTCCATAATCACATAAAACTTTGCCTTTGACACCCAGCTTGGTTTCACGAAGACAGCCTGAAAGCAAATTCAGAACTTCTAATCCAAAACACTCATCTTCTTCCTCTGCTCTACATTGCTTTGCTAGAAAGCCATTTCCCTTTGACGTTATCCAGTGGAGTCATTGGAAAGCTTGGGAAAGCTATGCACAATGATGACATTTTCATGGTTGGAAGAACTACTCTTGAGGATTCATATTGAATCCAATACAATACCATTCTATAGCGTTATAGATCTGATCCACCATACTGATATTTTTGCCAAATTTGCTCGCTCTCACTCATGTTAGCTTTAACTCCTAGTGTACTTCAGGTCAACCTGCCGCACAGCCCCCGGTCAGGATGATTCCTGAAACTGAAGACGTAGCCGTATTCAAAGGTGTCCCGGGTGACCTCTAGTTCATGGGCTGCCCCATCAGAGTGGAGCATGATTCCTCGGGAATCAGTGATGGCCTCATCTGCCAGAGACTGATTGGAATGTGCAGTCGCTCGCGGTGCAAGGGCAAACATAGTTCTCATTCAGCAAGAATGCGGTTCCATCCGCAGAGCTTAAAGCAGGGTTGTATTTGAAGTTCAGCCCTAGAACTCTGGGGCAGTAAAAACGGTCTTGATTTATAGGGAAATGTCACTTGGCTGTCTCCTCTATAAAAGCCTTTTACAACTCTCATTGAATATAAATCAGGATATATACAGCCAACAAAATGATGGTTTTGGCATAATGTTTTTAAGATGAAAAGAAATTGAGCTAGTATTGTCTTGGCTTTTTATGGAGGATAGATATTACAGGAATTTATTGTTGGTCCAAAATCAATTCTTGCCTTTAAAAATAGGTATGATTAAATTTATGTCTTGGTGAAGCTTCAAATTAATTAAGACAACCTTTATCAACTTTACCCACACATATTGAGTGTTTTAGTTAACTAGTGCTGTCATAACAGAAATAGCACAAGTGGGTGGCTTTAGCACCCCAAAAATTATTTTCTCACCATTCAGACTTCAGGCTAGAAGTCTGAATTCAGGATACCAGTTCTAGCAGAAGGTCTTTTCTGCTTGTCAGCTCTGAAGGAACGTCTTTGTGTGTTCACATTCTGCTTCCGGATTTTTTTTTTAGATAACCATATGGCTTAGCACCGATCTTTCCCCATCTCGGCTTTTATGGCTTGCTTGTTTAATCTCTTTTGTATCTCAAAAGAAATTGATTTAAGACACACCCGACTCTAATCAAATCTTACAAACACAACAAAGACAGCCCATTTCCAAATAGGATGATAAACACAGCTTGGAGCCCAGGATTTACAACACATGTGCTTTTTTTGTTTTTGTTTTTAATACAATTCAATTCATAATGCTGAGGATGCTGTTCTTTTATAGTATGAAAATTCACTGAAAAATTTTCTTTTAGCTTTTGTCTTATTAAACCATATTCTAACACACACACAACTTAAGCTCTAGGTTACATTTCATTCTATTGGGGATAAAAGGGGATGGTCTCTAGAGGACTGGATAGAAATTGCTAAGTTTCATCATGAAGACTAATAGAGAGCCTCATGTTACACTTTTTCAAATATAAAATATTTACAAAATGAATGATCAAACAATTAAAACCAGGCTTGAAATGATAGTTCTCGTCTTCTTATGTGTTTCTGCATCATAGAAACACAAAGTTTTGAAGGGTTGAGAGAACGGATGATCATGTGAGAATTTAGAAAGAACCTCCCATTGTGTGTCAAGGAAGACGGAGAGGTAACAAATCTTCACCTGACACCTTAGGGAGAAAAATAGCATTGAGAATGCATCTGAAGGAATGACAGTGTAAACTTGAATATTGACTCCTGACTGCCACATATTGGGGATGAGGAAGGGGATTCGTAAAAAGTCCAATAGAAATGATATTTTAGGAACTGCTGAAGGTGCAAGCAATTATTATACTAGACAGAGGAAGTCTTCAGAAGATGTGGTGTCTGTGTGGAAAAATACTTGTCGGACATCTCCATGGTTTGGAGTAGTATTATTACATTAATTCACTCCCTGAAATGTTTGCTGAGTATTTGTTGTGTGCTAAACATTATCTTAGAAGTCCTGGTGGGATATACACTGAATTGCTAACCACAAGACCTGAGGCTCAAGCCCACCAGCTGCTCTGAGGAAGAAAGTGAGGCTGTCTACTTTTGGAAAGATTTAAAGTCTCAAAACCCAAAGGGGAGATTGTACTCTGTCCTGGAAGGTTACTCTCAGTCTGAATAGGCACAATAGCAGCGAGGTTTTGAGTTTGAGAAACATGATTTTAAGATCCTGCAACAGAGGAATACAGTTTTGGTTTAATTTAAAGAATAGCACCTTTGTCTTCCATAATCAACATAATTAATCCTAAATAGAATTGCCAGAAGATATTTCACATAGGATTTCACTGCTCTTTTCTTTGGGTCATGTTCCGTTTTAGTGTTTGTTCATATAAAAACACAACCACTGTGGTAGTTAGAAAGACCAGACATATTTCTATTATTCCACTTTTTAAATTAATAATATGCCAAGGGATTTCTAAGAGTATGAATTATGAGCTTTTCAATCATGGGATGGACTAAGTTATTGAGTTTTCCATTATGAATTTTTTTGTAGTAGAATCTAGATGATTATTCAGAAGAGATGCTTCAGAAATTATTCTAACATATATTGACAGGGAGGTGGGACTTGCTTTGAGATTATAGTAAAAGAAGTATTGTTTTAAGTTGTCTTTGAATTAGTTACAATTCATAGTCACCCCCAAGTGTGTCGGGATAGAACTGTGCTTGCTTTAAGAATTGTCAATGCCTACTCAATAAGTTGATTGTAGCACTTCACCACATCAACAACAAAAAGACAAATAATCCAATTTTAAAATAGGCAAAGGATGTGAACAGAAATGTCACCAAAGAAACAGGGGGCCAACAAGTATGTGAGGAAATTTTCCTGATCCTTCATCATTAGAGAGATACAAACCAAAGCAACAGTGCAATATCACCTCACCCTGGCAAGAACAGCAATATTTTAAAAATAGAACATCACAGATTCTGATGAGGCTGTGAAGAGTTTGGAACTTTCCATACACTGCTGGTGGGATTAGACAATGGTTCAACCACTGTGGAGATCAGTATGGAACGTTCTTAAAACGTTAGACACAGAGATACCATCGTATGTGATGGTTAAGGATTTGGGTCAACTTGACTTGGCTAGGATTCTCAGTTGTTGGACAGTTTACACCTAGTAATCACTTTAACCTGATCTAACACAATACAACCAGTGCCAATAGGTTGTAAATCCCCACGAGATAAGATTTCAGTGGCATGTAATATCCTTATTCCGGTCACAGCTCTGAAACACTTAAAAGGAAATTTCATCAGGGTGTGGCCTTCTTTCAGTATCATTATGACGAGGAAACGCTTTCTTTGCTTTTGTGGGTTCTGCATCCTGCATCTGGAAAATCAACCCCTGGTTCTTTGTACTTGAGTCAATGGTGTGCCATATTGCCTGCTGGTCTTTGTAGTCATCAGAGGTCTGCCGTCTGGTGTGCTGACTTTGAATTTATTTGATTCTGTGGTCATATGCCTTACTTGTGGACCATGGATTCATCTGCCTATGTTATCACCAGCCTGTGGTCCTCCTGCCAATATTGGAGTCATCAGTCCCAATATCTTTAAGTGACAGAAATCCCCAGTTAATAGTTGACCACCCATAATTTGGAAACTGCTTGGTCTTTGACTCACCCATTTATACAACGGTGTGGGCTATTTTAAAAATATAAATATATCTCTAGTTATATCATATGTGTGTGACTGGTTAGGCTTCTCTTGAGAAGCCAGTCTAAGACTTCATATGATACAGCAACACCACTACTAGGTATATATCCTAAATAAATAAGGGCCTAGAGAATGGATATATGGACACCTCTGTATATTGCATCATTAACAATAGCTGGAAAAAATGGAAACATCTTAAGTGCCCAGTGACATATGAATGGATAAACAGATTATGGGACACCCTCCCCCTCCAATAGAGTACTATACAAGAATAAGAGTGAACGTGTATTAATTTGGGTGAAGGCAAAGGCAATATATAATAAGGGGGCGGTCAGCACAACATGACCAAGGAAGAGGAATATGCTGGGAGATACACAAAATGAGAAGTAGCACTGGTAAATACTATTATTCACAAACCTATGATAATAGTAATAAACCAATAACAGTAATAGTAATTTATGAGCAGATACATAGTAGCTATGCAACGTTAACAGACATGTTGATACAAGTATATACGGGTTTGGTAGAGGTTATTTCTGCATGGATTTGTGTGTGCTGCAAATATATGTCTGTCTACAGTAGAGTATAGAGGGGGAAAGTTATGAACATTTCTTAGTGTTCACCAAAGTCCTTGAGGGTCTAACTCACTGAGTATGGGAGTTTATGACCAGAGTCTCAGGGGACATTTAGTGTGATTGACATAGCATCATCCACAAATACAATGTTCCTAACCCTACACTAGGTGATCATGGCCTGGGGCCCTAAAAGCTTACTAGCAGCCATCTAAGATGCAGCTATTGGTCTTCCCCCATCCAGAGCAAAGAAGAAAAGAAAAAGGAACAATTTGCCCAAAGAATTAAGGAAACATGAGAACCACAACCCCCACTAACTTCAGACCAGAAGAACTAGATGACGCCCAGCTGCTAGTACCAACCCCTCTGACAGGGATCATCACAGGTCCTCGACAGAGTGAGAAAAAAAATGTAGATCGTGAGACTGACTGTTCCGAGTTAGCCTGATAGAACCCAACGACAACAGCCCTTGGACATTTTTCACCTGCCCTGGAACCCACCCGAGGGCTGCCCTTTCAGTCCAAGACTCAACAGACCTACAAAGTGAACTGTGACAGTGTCTACTAGGAACATATTGATCAAAATTATCAATGATAGGAGATCGAAAGGGTAGCATTTCTCCCCAAGCAAAGCTCAGAAGGGAAGAAGGAACAGGAAAGAAGTGGAATGAAAAGGGAAACTCAGAGAGTAGGAGAGTGATCTTGCCTTGAGGGGATTTCCATCACATGTATGAAACAAACTGTGTGTTAGCTGTTGCATTGGATGCAAATGTTCTCTGTGAATTTTCACTCAAACCACAATAAAATGCATTAAAAAGAAAGAAAAAGGATACTAGACTTTACCTTTAAAGTGCTTCTGGGAGGGCTTTAATGGTCAACTTGTGTGCTAATTGTTCAGCATTAGCTTAACCATTTGCACCACCCAAGCAAGCAAACAAGCTGATTCCAACTCATAGCCACCCTATATTTCCGAGACTGTACGTCTCTGTGAGAGCAGCAGAGAGTTGGCAGATCAATGCCTAACCCACATGGCGGGACTCCAAATGAAGCCCAATGTTAGAAAAAGAGGACCCATGACTCAGAGGCCTGGTGCTGGTGCTGATGCTGGTGCTGTGAGGTTCCTCCCAGTGAGGACTGACTCACAGCAACCACGTGCACCACAGTCCAACCCTTGCTGCAGTCACTGTATCAACTCATCTCACTGAGTGTTCTGCCAAGCATCATGTCCTTCCCCAGAGACTGTTTCCTCCTGATAATATGCCCAAAGTACGTGAGATGAAGTCTTGTCGTCCTTGCTTCTAAGCAGTATTCTGACTATATTTTTCTAGGACAGATGTGTCCATTTTTCTGGATGTCTAATATATTCAATATTCTTCACCAACACCAAAATACAGTGGCATCACTTCTTTTTTTTTTTTTTTGGCATCACTTCTTATATTGTCTCCCTCTCAGCATGCACATGCAGTGATTGAGCAGGCACAACCGCTGTCCTCTAAGTGACCTCTTCGGTGTTAAACACTTGAAATAGGTCTTTTGCTGTGGATTTTCCCAATGCAATACTTTGATTTCTTGACTGTCGCTTCCATCGGTATTGGTTTGGAGCCAAGTAACACGAACTTCTTGGCAAACTCCAAGTTTTCTCTCTTTGCCGTGAGGTTGCTTAGTGGCACGGTTATAAGGAATTTGTTTTCTTTATGTTGAAAATTGGGCAAGGGGATTATTAAGAAGAGCTCGTCAATCAGTCACTGGGATTTCTCATGGGCAGCACATGCCTACCGGTTTCAGACACCTGCACTATTGTCCAGACCTCGCTCGCTATCCTTTCTGATTCTCATTGATTATTCCGCATTCAAGCTCCTGCTTGCTTCTGAAGCAGAGACGTGAGGCCGTTCCTTTCCTTTCACTCTACATTCTCTCACCCTTTACTACAGTGGCCAACTACATTTCTGAATAAAGATTGTTCTTCCTCTAAGTGGTTTCATGTTGCACGATTCTAAAATAATTTCAAAGTCTTACTATATTTTTTAAACTTCTCAGCTTAAGGTTTTGTTTTTTGGGGGGGAATTTTTTCCTACTGTTTGTGTGAAAGTTTACAAAATAAACTTGTTTTCCGATCAACAATTTACACTAACATTGATTCATACCATTGGATGAAATTCATTCAATGCAACAGCACTTATGCTCTTTCTTCACCACTTGTCAGTTTGTTGTACTGCGATGGCGTGTGTGTTGCTGTGATGCTGGAAGCTGTCTCATTGGTGTTTTAAGTACCAGCAGGGGTACTCAAAATGAACAGGCTTCAGCAGAACTTCCAGACAAAGAACAGATGACAAAAAGAAATAGGCTATCCAGTTCTGAGGCATTAGGCAGTGAAAAATGTATGGAAAGCATGGATACTGAAAACCTCATGAATAGAAGCTGAACATTGTCAGGGATAGTGCTAGAAGAGGAGTCCCTCACATCAGAACATATGCAAAGTGTGATTGAGGAGGAGCTTCCTTCTTGAAGTAGAGTCAGGGATAATGACTTGGATGGTGTAAAGCCCGTGGGAATAAAGTCTTCGGGTCCTTCATTGACTGGTGGCTCGTGACTCAAAGTGAGGAGAAATAGCTGCATACACCAATTAATAATCAGAACTTCAAATACGCAGAGTAGGAATCTAGGAAAGTCGCAAGTTGTAAAAATAAAATGAAACACATCAAGATCAACATTCTAGACATCAGTGAGCTGAAATGGCCATGTTGAATCAGTAAATCATATGGTTTACTCTGCCGGGAATGACAGATTCAAGAAGAATGCATAGGATTCATAGCCAAAAGTATTTCAACATTTATCCTGAAGTACAGTTCTGTCTGTGACAGGATATTTAGCCCTATACCAGGAAATCCAGCTAATACAGCGGTTATTCAAATGTATCTCCAGCGGTTATTCAAATGTATCTCCAAGCACTAGGGCTTGTTATTGTTCAGTGCTGTTGGTTCCAACTCATAGCGACTCCATGACAACAGAGCAAAGCACTGCCTCATCCTGTGCCGTCCTCACAACTATTCTTATGCTTGATCCCGAGGGGTTATTTTTTGCTGTCCCTTACTTTACCAAGCATGATGCCCGTTTCCAGAGACTGGTCTCTCCTGAGAGCAGTCCAAATATGTTAGGCAAAGTGTCACCATCCTTGTCTCTAAGGAACATTCTGGCTGTACTTCTTCCAAGACAGATTTGTTTGTTCTGTTGGAAATTCATGGTACCTTCAATATTTTTAGCAGAACCATAACTCAAATGTATCTATTCTTCAGACTTCCTTATTCAATTTCACATGTATATGAGGCAACTAAAAATACCATGGCTTGGCTCAGTCCCATCTAAGCCTTCAAAATAACATCCTTGCTTTTCAACACTTTAAAGAGGTCTTGTGAAACGGATTTACCCAATGCAATGTGTTGTTTAATTTCTTGACTCCAGTTTCTATGAGCACTGATTGGGATCCAAGCAAGAGGAAATCCTTGACTACTTCAATCTCTTCTCTATTTATCATGATGTGCTATCTTATTGCCCGGTCGTGATTTTATTAATATTGATTTGTAATCTATACTGAAGGCTGCAACCCTCGATCTTCATCAGCAAGTGCTTCAAGTCCTCCTCACTTTCAGCAAGCACGATTGTGTCACCTGCATACTAAAGGTTGTTAAAAAGCTTTCTTCTGAGTCAAGTCCTGCACTCTTCTTTGTATAATCCAGATTTTCTGACTTTTTGTTCAGCATCCAAATTGAATAAGAGGATACAACCTTGATGCACACCTTTCCTGATTTTAAACCAAGAAGTATTCCTTTGTTCTGTTCTCAGAACTGCTTCTTGATCCATGTACAGTTTCTGCATGAGAACAATTAGGTGTTCCAAATTTCCCATTCTTCTTGAGGCTATCCATAATTTGTTAGGATCATGCACTCCAGTACTTTGGCACAGTCAGTAAGACACACATAACCATCTTTCTGGTATTCTCTGTTTTCAGCCAAGACCCATTCGACATCAGTAATGATCTCCCTTGTTCCAAGTACTCTTCTGAATCTGAACTTCTGGCATCTCTCTGTAAATGTACTGCCATCGTGGTTGTGGGATGCTATTTAGCAAAATTGTGCTTTCATATGATATTAATAGTATTCTATAATTTGAGCATTCTGTTAGCTCACCTTTTTTTTTGAATGGGTACCAATATGCAACACTTCCAGTTAGTTTGCCAAGTAGTTGTCTTCCGAATTTCCTGGCATAGAATCAGGAGTGCTTCCAGTGCTTCATTCGCTTATTGAAACCTCTCAGTTGGTATCCCATCCATTCTTGGAGCCTTCTTTGGGGCTTGTGCTTTAACTGCAGCTTGAACTTCTTCCTTCAGCTCCATTGGTTCTTGCTCATATGCTACTTTCTGAAATGGCGGAATGGTGATGATGATGATGATGATTATTGGTACAGTGACTGTGTATTCTTTCCATCTTCTTTGATACTTCCTGCTGTGACTTTTGAATCGGGTCTGTTATTTGGCTGGAAGTTGATCGCTGGGTGTGGCTTCAGTTCCAGAGTGGAGAATGTCTATTGGTAGTCTTTTAAAAATTCTCACCTTTTAAATAATTTTATTCCCCTCCCTGTGTGTACAGGGCCTTCTACTGTAATCCTAATCTGATCAGCTGGTAGCGGTAACCAGGCACCATCGGATTTTGCTGGTCTCATTGTAGTGGCAACGCTGGTCCATGTGGAGCCATCATATTCTACGAACTGTCTCCCGGACTCTTCGGTTTTTTTCACTCTTCCTTTCTCTGAACGGGGAGAGGTCACTCGTTCCATCTTAGAGAGCCACTCACTAGCTTGTAAATCCATAGTTACTACTCACCACAGTGGTAGGTAAAGCAGTGTCTTAGTGGACTATGGCATTCCAACTGACCTAGATGTCCTGTGACACTGGTCGGAAATCCCCAAGCCCAGCAACTCATTCATCCATGGTGTTTGGTTAGGGTTAAGTCGTGTTTAAGATGTTGCCTCCTGTACGCAGCACCATATTCTTGGATATATTTACACACACAAATACACATGTAGAACCATCCTCTGGCAAACATACATGTACTTGCAGTTGTATTTCCATTCATCTTCCCATATCTGTTCACTTGGCATGTGTGGCTCTGCTTTTACTCTTAGATAGCGCTTGTTATTACTATTGTTGCAAAATTTTGTATGTTATATTTACATTTTGTGGTCATTAATTCCCGTATACCTCCCAATAGCTTCCTTTGCCTTGGTCCTTTTGTGACGCATCACCCCTACCCCCTCCTGTGCTTGTCTTTCCCTTCACCCAAGTTGATGCATATTGACTCTCTAGTTAGTGGTTGCCTCTCACTTCCCCTCTGTTCCTTGGTAAAAACCAAAGAATGTCTCTTTCTTGTAAACCTTTTCTTGACTTTTTATAACAGTGGGCTCATATAATATTTTCCCTTTTGTGATTGTTTCATTTAGCATGATATTTTTCAGGTTCACGCAAACTATTAGCTATTTATTTCCCTGGGATATATGTGAAGTAGTGGGATCATGTGGTAATTTTATTTCCAACTCTTTAAAGGAAGCACCATACCATTTGCCACAATGGTGGTACCATTTTACAGTCCACCAACTGTGAAAGAAAGTTCTAATCTCTTCACACTTTTACCAGCATCTATTGTTTCCTGGTTTGTCTGAAATTTATTTTTATTGCTGGGGTAAGATACAATGCTGTCTTGCATCTCTCTAATGACTGATGATTACACTCATTCCTTCATGTGTTTGTTGCCTGGCAAACTGCTTCTTTGTTTAAGTATCTGTTTATCTCTTGTCCATTTTAAAAAATTGGACTGTTGGTCTTTTTATTGTTGAAGTGCTGAAGTTTTCTATAAATTTAAAAAATTAATCCCTTATCAAGTATGTCGTTGCCAAAATAGCTTCCTAAACAAAGACAGCTCTTTGTCTAAGTGAATTCAAGTTGCTAATTTCTGAAGTGCTAATAGTAATTAATAAAAATTCACTTGTGGTTGTTTGCACAGGGATTCCCTGATCACTCTATCATTGAATTTTAATTTGGACAATTGGTCATTAAGGACAGGAAGGTAGGTGGAAGGACTGTGAGGCTTGATGTAAAAAGGCCTACATTTAAATACTGGGTTTGCGTTTCAGGCTCAATGACTTTGAACATTTGGAGCAGTCTCTCTACGACTTTTTTATCATCAGGAAAATGGAGGTGACTTCCATCTTAAAGACCAATTATAAAGATGGTCTGAAAGCACAAGGACAATGTACCGTATATACTCATGTGTAAGCTGAGTTTTACAGCACATTTTTAATGCAATTTTGTGGTAAAATTACCTTAGGTGTCTCGACTGATATTTTGGTTGGCTTATACTTGAGTATATATGGTAGTTAATTGGTACTTGATATTTGCTAACCTCCCAATAAATGTATTGAGAAGCTGGAATTATTCTCGGAGTTAATTCCCTTTCCTCTAATATCTTAGAATTATGTTTTGGTCTATAGCTTGGAATGGTAGAGTATATTTTTATTAATTGAACATGGAGACACTGACTTGAAACAAAGTATGATTTACCAATAAATTCTTAATCTTCCTATACCCCATAACCATTATATATCATGGCCCACACAGTGCCATCAATGAATTAGATCTTAGCAATATTGAGAGCAGGTTGACCGCCTAGCAGAGAAGATACATTGGAGTACTTGAAGACCTGTAAATGTTGGCATTCTGTGAGTGTCCCTGTCTCACTCTCTGTATGCTTTGCTCATCTGCGGCAGCTGATGGAGAGTTTCTGTTTGAGCTGAGGATATGCTTTGCTTGCAGAATGATGTCCAACAGGGTGAAAGGTTGGAAATGAAACAGTTCTTTGGAAATGATGAGAGCAGCCTGGTCATGGAAAAAGAGTGCTGCTGCAGGTAAAGCTCAAGCACTCTGTGCGTCTTCCCCTTGGCAATGCTACAACAGAACCTTTCTGTCTCCTATTTATAGGGTTGGTGGCCATCAACACCAGATCAATTTGGATTTTCATGCAAATAAAAACACATGAGCTTAATGGTACGTGAAAGGACTGGCTTCAAAACAAATCCTTGTTGAAAGGCACTGGAATTACATTTGAAGTGGGAGTAAAGGAACTTGAACTTTATGGCATTTGGAGTACAGGCATTGTACTTAAGCTGTTTATAGATCGACCCAAATTAAGTAGAATCCAGGCCAATCCCAGCAAGCACAGATCAGCTAGTTGATAACACAAACCGATTTTTTCTAGTTAATATTTGGCATTTTAAGCATACTTATTTTTTTCAAGTAAATTTGTTTGCTCAATATGTGAACTGGTTTGTTTTGAAATATAGAGCTAGGTTGGAGGAGATGCGATATACGTCTTACTAATCATTATTATGCTGCTTCGTGTCCTGTTTGCAGATGACTCTTTCAAAAATCTCATGTGTTTCAATTATCAGTCCAGTGGTGCTAAAGTATTACTGCTAAAGCAAAAAGTTCAATAAACAGACTCACTCAACCAAGCAACAAAGCTACTTTGAAAGTCTTATAGATCTAATTTCCTGGTCCACCTAGTTTTGGTGGCAATAAATAAACACGTGGTTTTGATCTTAGAGTGTAGATTGAATCTGTGATGATCCATATTCCTCCCAGGAGAAACCCAAGTATCATGATACCCATTCTGCTGCTGTCAGAAGCGACACTGGAAGTTGCCATTCCTGTATCCTTCTACTGATAACCTCTAGGGCCTTCTTGTAGTGTCACGAGTAACGTTATTTTATTGTGATTCGGTTACATTTTTGCAAGGAGTCACGTTTATGAAGATGAGCTCATGCTATCTGCCCACTAGTGGAGAAATGCAGACACCCACAAAGCCTGCGGGGTTCCAGTTCTTATGACTAGACAATCCGATCAAGAAATGAGTATCATGGACAGAACACACACTTAGGATCTGTCATGCTTATTTCACTCTTAAGAAAGCAACTGGATTCTCTACTTTCCTTTTCTTTTGCACTCCTGGAAGAATGGGTAAGGAGGCCAAGCACGATGTTGGGAAAGTTTTTGGGCAGATAGGAAAGAGGTTTCTCTTTCATCAAAGATGAACGTGGAGGGGAAATAGGCACCGTCATCACATTCACTTAGAACACTTCCACGGCTTCTCTGATAGGGTGCCTAAATTTAAACATTTCAGTGCCACGCTGTGTTTGGGGTAGTTTTGACTATCTAGAAATCATACACCATTTGATGTCTGCATTGGATTTTGCTGCAGCGGTTCTTTGCATGCCGATAGGGCTGCAGATGAACTGTGGGTTGCTGCTCCAGGGGAGTGCTGGGGAACCCAGAGGAAAGGCAGGAAGCATCCCACAGAGTGATTCTTCATATCTCGTTCCAAGGGATTTAAAATTCCAAGTGGAGTACATAGCACATCTAGATCCTAAACATAATGCATGCTGCTCACCTCTCTCTGGATACCAGACTATTAGTATTAGTAAATCATAGGAATGGATGCTGAACAATACCTCGGAAAGCTTTTAAACCCAGGATGTATGAAAGGGAGAGTACAGTTTCTTGAGCATACTTGACACAGTGCTCAATAAAGGGTGCATTCTACCATCTATACACATATGCATAACAAACTGCAAAGGGCACAGAGTAAGTTACAGACCCACTCTTACATTTCTCTTAGAAACTGAGGCACACAGTGCAGCTAGGTAGATGGCTTCCTCCTGAGATGATCGATTACCTAATGTCAGTGTCTGTTGCTCATAAATCTACCAAGGGAAATCTCAGTTCTTCATTTCCAGTTCTACTTGCTTTATTGTTGTTGAGAAGCTACACAACAAACACACACCGATCCCATGGCTTCTACATGTTGTTACATTGATGACACCCTTTGAGTCTGGCAACCATTCTCACCCTCCTTCTCTGACTTGCTTCTCCCCAATTAATATAAGCTCACTGCTGCCCGTTTGTTTTTTTTTTAAATCGTTTTATTAGGGGCTCATACAACTCTTATCACAAGCCATACATACATCAATTGTGTAAAGCACATTTGTACATTCATTACCCTCATCATTCTCAAAACATTTGGTCTCCACTTAAGCCCCTG
>NW_022103896.1:20033621-20045474 GCF_000313985.2 Echinops telfairi
CTCTGCAAGGGGATCTCCAGTGGCCTACTAATGGGCTTTGGGTCTCCACTCCGCACTGCCCCCTCATTCACTATGGTAAGATTTTTCTGTTCTGATGATGCCGTATACCTGATCCCTTCGGACACCTTGTGATCGCACAGGCTGGCGTGCTTCTTCCATGTGGGCTTTGTTGTTTCAACAAAGCCCACATGAAAGAAGCCCAAGTTTCTTATCTAATGTTTTTTGTTGGGCTTATCAATTTGATCCCAGATAGATAAGTACCAAAGAAGCACAATGGTCAAGGTAGGCATTCTTAATATTAAGTAAGCTAAATTATTGTTTGGCTTTAAAAAGACTTCAGATAATATTTTCGGTTTATTAAAGATTATCTCAGAGAAATCATTTCAGTGGTTCTATGGTTCTAAAACGTCTGAAGTCCGTGAGAATTTGAAATCCTGTTCTCTATTTTTCCCCTTTTGATAGAACCGTGCTATAGAATCTGCGATCAAAAGGTTCAGCAGCAAATGTTCTCTTTTCTTAATGACATCTTTCACATTTGAGGGCTTCTTCAGTGGATCCCACTCCCTGGTGCTGGAAAGAATTCCTGAAAGATAACTGGATAACTTCATTCAACACCTTCCAAGAACCTTCATCTTGCTGCTAAGTCACTTCTTTTCTATTTGTGCATGGTCTCTTAGCAAGGACACACGTGCATAAACAACCATACACAAATGCATCATGAAGCTATATGATCTTTATGTTAGCAGACGTCTAAAGAGATTTGCAGTCCAGAAAGCTTTACTCAATGATAAAGACCCTTCACATAATCTCCCACCTTTCAGAACATCTGCTTTTACCAGAACAGCATACAGAATAAGAATCTAGCTCTACTTGTGGCTATCAGTTTCATTTTTGCCAGTACTAATTTTTAAGGATTGAAAAAAAAATCAACATATTAAGCAGGCTTTCATCTCTTCACAGACCCCTCTCTAGGGTCCTCATTAAATCTATCTGAATTAAAACTAGCTATAAAAACTCGGGTTCTCTGCTATCTACACAGTGCCCTGTGGGTTCTTGTGATGGCAGAACATTTGCCAGGGTCTCCATGCATTTAATTTACCTGTTTGTCCATGTAGTTCTCTCCTTAATGGAAATTGGAACACCCATAGGCCTCCAGGGTGAAATATGGAGCCCTAAGCAATTAACAGATGCTGAGGCTTATAGGAACACAGAGAATTGTTCTGATGGGCCTTTGGGGAGCCATTGCCAGGGCGTGTAGCCTGGAGACAGATGATTTGGATTTCCCGCCTCTCTTTGATGTCCTTGATGACAGATGATGTGAAACGGGCTCCCCTGAGCCTACTTTGTCTAAATTTACTGGATTTGCAGGTGTTTGGCTTCATCCCATTAATGGAAAATGATACAAATGGTCTCTCCACGCTTGTGCCGTGCATTCGGTTCTCATGTATCGTAGGACATCAGCGTGTTAGGGTGAGAGACAGCTTTCAAGATGATTTTGTCTTCTCCCTGACTTGATCTATTTGTGTATTAATGCGTTTCTTTCTTTTTGATATGACGTATAGACAGTTGGGTTATTCATGTTTCCTAGTGGTTCAATCTTATTCATTCATGAAACACCCTCCAAAACAACAACAGAAACAACTCACATTCAGTTGATGACGCTTCATCATGACCCAATAGGACAGGGTAGACCTGACCCCAGGAGTTTCTGAGACTGCAACTCTGCCGGATTAGAAAGCTCTGTCTCCTGAGGAGTGCCTCATGGCGTGGAAATACTAGACTTGCAAGTTAGCAGCCCAACACACAACTACTACCTCAAAAGGGCCCTTACTGCAATGCCCTACTCGTATTTTATTTCTTTTTTAGTACTTCTTCCCTTTATCCTGGATCCCTCTCTGTTTTTCCTTTCCTGGCATGGGCCTTCACACTAAAATCATTAAAGCTTTTTGTGTCTTTGAAATATGGTGCTATTATTTTGCGTATGTTTGTGTTTCAGATTGGAGCAAACAGAATGCACTTTAAATCTTGTTCTGCTTCTTAGCTCTTTTTCCATAAGCCTTCTGTTTTTTTTTATGCTTGATTCCGTGTTGTCTCAGATGGTTGCTTTAGTAACCCATGGAACACGCTTGTCACTTTCTATCGACTCATACACAGATGAAGAGCGGGTTGTGCTCAATTACCACTTGCAGACTCATTGCTGAGATGAATGTCTTTGGATAGGACCCCTTAGGAGAAAGGGCATCTTTCCCTCTGGGATATATTTCTACTAAGGCGTTTCTAGGGTTTGTTCAGTTAATTTTTCTCTATGAAGATTGTGGATATTTTCATTCGGTTTATGTTTAGATAACATACACAGATTCAAAATTTTTGTTATTATAAATCAGGTGTTGATTTATGCTTTTGTCCATTGGTTTTTTCTCTCATCGGAGTGTACTGTGGCTTCCCTAACTTGATCCCGAGCACAGCTACTTATGCTTAAGTCTTATTTTTCCAACTTTTATTCTTGTTGATTTTCTACATTAATTATATCATCTGCAAATACTGGCACTTGCAGCTCATCATTTATACTTTTAACTTTTTTAGGTTAAACCATCCCTGTGAGGGCGGCCCATGCCCCTCAAATCAAAAGCCACATCCTTAGAATGTCTGGGAAGGCGACAGTGACCCCTTACATCTCTGACCTCAGCTTCGCCACATGTAGTTCACTCTGCTCCAGGCACTTTGAACTTCTTGCTATTTTGGAATTTTGACAGGTACAGTTGTCCCCGAGGGCTTTTGCAAGAGCACAGAGTGAGCACCCTTTAAAGTTTTGTAACCCAGGTGCCTCACTTGCCTCAGTCTAACCCCCACCCAACTTTCACTTGCTTTTACATATTCGTGGAATGCTATTATTACTTCACATAAATGCATAGCTCACGCTCACACTTCTTCCAATTATTTGATTGAATATTCCCCTTCGAAAGGTTTAAAATAGAAAGTCTACACCTATGCAAGCCCATTCTATTTTCTTTTCTAGCTTTATTTTCCTCTGTAGTCTTTACAACCACTGAAAACAATCAACAGTGTATGTAACTTTACGATTGTTTTGGGGGACAAAAGAGACCTGAAATCTCCAATGCAGTTTATAGAGAACATTTACTGAGTCTTAGGATAAAGTTAAAGATATACTGTCCATATGAGGGAAACCGTCATCAGGAAAGATGTACAGAAAACATGTCACAGGTCGTTTGGCAGCAGATCAATACCTCACAGTTGCAGGCAGGACTACAGAAGTGGGGATGGCACCTTGATTGCAACGTGTGCATGCGAAGTGATAGAAGAGCTTACAAGATTGATTCACGACCCTCGGACCCAGGCTGTCAAAATATGACTCATGAACTCTCAGACCACAGCACCCAAAGTTCTTAAGCAGACCACACCCTAGCAATTCCCTTAGAGCTAGGCCATTCCTTAGGGACCGGCTATCGGAGTGACAGTTAATCATTTCTAATACATCCTGCCAATTAATGGTCAGAAAGGATTTGATGGAGGCTGTATCTCCGTGGAGACTAAAGAATGGATTTAGGGCCATCACTGGGTAAACCATAGCCTTACACACTCTGAATTTAAGTGCTAATACACTATTTATTTACTATTTTTCTCTCTCTTCACTAGAATCACTAGGATGTAATGCCAAGGAGGGAAGATACATCGGTTTTGCTCATTGTAAGTTGCCTCAAATTTCATACCTAGAGAAACTTGAGCAGGAGGCTGAAACAGCCAGGGGAGTGAAAGGGGGCATAGGTTACATGAATCAGTGAAGGATGAGAACTGCCAGCGAGCAGACCAGGAGAGTCTGAGACCAATGAGGTCGGATGCAAGGCCAGCACTCAAGCAGGAATGCCGTGAAGCCACTCCTTTCTAAGAGCTGGTTCTTGAACACAGGATTGCCTTTCTTTTCTGCTCTCGTTTCTTTTCACGAAAGGCTAGATCCAGTCCTTCTGAGAAGTCCCTTGTCTTCGACTAGTCATGGAGTAGAATCCACCACTGTCATTAATTGTTGCTACATCTCCATTCGGAAAAGCACATCTTTAAATTGCTCAAAATCAAAATAAACAAAAAACTCAGTCAGGTCCGACATATCCAGTATTACTTTTTAGGGTAAATAATGGAAATTTTGTTCAGTTGAAGAAAACCTTACGGGACACAAAGAAAAAAGATATCTATATTAAAAGGTGAAACGTTCTTTGAAGGAAATACAAGAGAAATAACAATAGTAGTTATCTATAGGCTGCATCAATATCACTTTTATTATAAACCCATTGTTAGATCAATCATGTTTCACAGCAACCCTGTAGGACAGAGTAGGAGAGTGCACTAGAGAGTCGAAGGCTGTAATCCTTACGAAGACAAACTGCCACATCTTTTTTTCCACAGAGTGGCTGGTGGATTTAGAGATGGCAACACCATGACTCCCTAATTTCTATTGTACTTACTGTTTTCATGTATTAAAAATAATAAGTGTTATTCAGATAAAAACAAACTAACCTCAGAAAATACCCTCATTGCAAGGCAATTAAACTATTCATGAGTTTCCAAGAACATTAAGTTCCATTTTATTCTATTTCCATTTAACAATCTTTTATGGAGCAAAGCACTCTGCCAGATATTAGGAAATATACAAAGATGAATAAAACACAAATGTGTCCGTACAAAGTTTATAATCTCGTGTGCACCAGGAATGCTACGAGCAAAATGGTCAACGTGCATCAACTCTGCAACTCCCGAGACTCTGGTTCCAGATTGGAATGCTGCCATTACCACTGGGCGTGCTACGTCTCCATCCCAGCAGTAGGGTTGGTGTGATTTCCCCCTGAACCAAACCAGCAGTACTCTCTAGGAAGATGTCGTAAGAAAGAATCACAAAAAACCTAGAGGCATGGAAAATGTCTTTGAAATGGAGGGAGAGATGAGACTAAAGTAAATTAATTAGAAGGTGGTTGGACCGGATGCACTGGTGGTTGGCAGAGAGGATAGAATGCTGCTGATGGAGGAGAGTATGGGTTAGCAGTATTGTCCACACTCTTCCAGGAGAATTACTCATCGTAGAAAGAATGGTGAAAATGAGGGTGAGGTGGGAGGGATGAAGACATCTTCAGCAGAGGGAAAGTGCATAAGAATCTCTGAAAGTTTGCATTGAAAGAGATTATGAGAGATCATTTTGCCTTTTTCCTGCTGGCAAACAAGACTATAATCTATCCTTTAGACAAGAATAATCAGAGGCATTGATCTAGAGTTTGAACATTCATTGGCATATCTAATTATCACAATGATCCTTTGAAGCGGTACTGTTATCATCTCCATTGTATAGAGAAGGATGGATAAGGAGATGGTGAAGAAGTGAAGGAGTTTGCTCCACATAACAAACTAGTAAAGAGAGAACATTCGAACTAAGGTGACCTAGTTTTTAATTTAATTTATTTATTGGGAGGTAACACATATATCATTCCATAGTTCAATTATATCAAGCAGTATTGTACAATTACTACCACAATCAGCTTCCAAAGATTTTTTTCCTCCTTTCCAGACTCCTTGACATCAGCTCCTTTTTTTTTTTTTTTGAATCATTCTTTTCTTTTTTTTAAAAACATTTTATTAGGGGCTCATACAACTGTTATCCCAATCCATACACACATCAATTGTGTAAAGCGCATTTGTACATCGTTTCTCAAAACATTTTCTCTCCATTTAAACCCCCGACATTAGGTCCTCATTTTTCCCCTCCCTCCCAGCTCCCCCCTCCCGCATGAGCCCTTGATAGTTTATAAATGGGTATTTTGTCATATCTTGCCCTGTCCGACTTCTCCCTTCATCCGCTTTTCGGTTGTCTGTCCCCCAGGGAGGAGGTCACACACAGTTCCATGTAATCGGTTCCCTCTTTCCTACCCATTCTCCCTTTACCCTCCCTGTTTTGCCACTCACACCACTGGTCCTATAGGGCTCATCCGTCCTGGATTCCCTGTATTTTCAGTTCCTATCTGTACCAGTGTACCTCCTCTGGTCTAGCCAGTCTTGCAAGATAGAATTCGAGTCATGGTAGTGGGAGCGGGGAGGAAACCTTTAGGAACTAGAGGAAGGTTGTATTTCTCATCATTGTTACATCGCACCCTGACTGGCTCATCTCCTCCCCGAGACCCCTCTGCAAGGGGATCTCCAGTGGCCTACTAATGGGCTTTGGATCTCCACTCCACACTCCCCCCATCATTCACTATGGTAAGATTTTTTGTTCTGATGATGCCTTACACCTGATCCCTTCGACACAGCTCCTTTTTATCCCCACCCTTCACTGTAATCGCCCCCCAAACCCATATTCTACCTGCTGTCCCTATAGGCTCACCAATCCTGGGGTTGCTATACTGAATAACATAACACAAGTTCAAGAAAGTGGCCTCCAATGACATAACACATCTGAGATAAACCATTTAATGAACAAACAAAAAACAAAAAAAATACAGAAAATATTGAAAACCAGATCAGGTCTAAGGTGCATCAGAGGGGGTGAGGGGGTGGTTGGGGTCAACTGACAAGGTTTTAACCATTCACGTCAGGTTTATCCTTTTGATCTTCTATACTCGTTTCTCCAATACACTCTGGTAACCACTTTCCTCCCATCTCTCTATTATGGATAGAGGGTGTGTTAGGCTGGGATGACAAGAGAAACAAATCCAGAGAGCTTTATATCAAAGAGCAATTGTTTATTGAGAAAACACCCCAGACCAGTCCATATCAAGTCCATAAGTCTGATATTATTCTATAAGTCCCGTATTAGCCCATAAATGTCTCTTCAGACTCACACAGTCACATGCAATGATTCAAAATGCTGGGAGATCACAGGCCAGTGGGTGAAAAGTCTTGTGGATCCATTGGTGGTGGAAGCATCTCAGCTCTGGCGCAGGTCTCCATGTGGCTCCTCCAGTTCTCCAACTGTGGCTCTTCAGCAGGAAGGTGAAGCAGAGCGAGAGAGAGAGACAGCCAGAGAGAGAGAGAGAGAGAGAGAGAGGAAGTCCTCAGAATCCTCGTGAGAAGGCCACGCCCATAAGGAGGCATCATCAGGCTGTGACCTGATTGACAGTCTAGAATCCATCCCTACACTTATTTATCAAGTTGACATGAAATTATGTAACTACCACAGAGGGAAATCACCATAGGAGGCTTATTTCCTATGTTGTGCCCCAAAATGCATCTTGGGCTCCCACTGTCATCCATAGCCTTCTGCACATTGGAGTCTCACAATTTAGGCTCTGATATTATTCCCTCCTTCTACTTCGGATTATATGATTTACAATCCTTTGGTGTCTGATGTTCATATGCTTCTTCCATGTGGACTCAGTTGACATCTTACTTAGAAGGCTGCTTGTTTGGAGACAAGCATTTAAGACTCCAGACCTTATTTTATCTGTTAGATCTGGGCACCATCTAATTTCTTCACCACATTTTGCTATAGCATCTGTATATTCTGCATTTCTTTCCTTAGGGTGAGCATTGAACAGGGCCATGGAATAAGAACTAATTGTTCTTAAATTGCAGTAGGATTTAGTGTGAGCCCAAAACCCATACCTGGAACTATGTTTTTTTTCTTTTCAATCTGCCATTGGCTCCCTTTCAAAGCATCCTTATTAATTTATGTTACAGAGTCTTATTGATTATCCCCCTGGGGCCTAATGATCTTCCATTAATATTGTCTTTGATTAGCCCCTAGTACTAAGTTTTTAAAGCCCTGGGCCAAGGTAGCCTAACTCCATATCACAATATCTGAATTATTCACTGTACAGAATCAATCCTTTTGTGGCTGGACCCTATTTACACAAACAATGGGGTTTAATTGTCAGGGAAAATTTACAATCATAGTCACTAAGAATGTCAGTCACACGTTTGCCACAATAATACATATCTTAATACAGCATATAGGACCTTGATTTAGCAAGACCACACTTGGCCACCTACCAACAGTTCACCAGTCGTGGTACAGCTGTCTTCTGCTTCCTCAGACACCATGCGTTTTATGACGTAAATCCTCAGGTCATCTGGTTCTTAAATCCATGCTTTTAACCACCATGCTGTTCTGCTTCTCCTAAGATTTATCTGACTTAGCTAAATACCTCAGAGAAAGAAAATTTATAACTTCTTTGACTAATAGATAAATGATTTATTTTCCTGGGTTAAATTCCTATTCTATCCTCATTGATGATCATAACATAACTAAAGATTGCTATAAAGTCTGCCATGGGCAAGCTCGTATTGTATTATTGTATTGTGTTGTATTGTATTGTAATTAAAGGAACCCCAGTGGTGCAGCAGTTAAGCTTTTTGTTGCTTGCCAAAAAGTTGGCTGTTCAAACTCACCCAATAGCTTTGCATAAGAAAGACCTGGCGATCTCCTCTCATAAAGATTACAATCCAGAAAACCATGGGACAGCTGTACTCTGCCATAGGGTTCTATGAGTTGGAACCAGCCCAACAGCACCCAACAACATCATCTAATTATTTTAACGTAGAAATGGAATTGTGAACAAAAAGGAAGTGTACATATGTCGCGTTGACCAGGGGAAGGTTGTGCTGAAGTGTCTGTTTGGCACCACCTCCTTCTAAATTCTCCTCTGTCAAATGGCATCACTGTGAGTTGAAATCACACAAGAGAAGCTGGAAACTCCCGGATCCTCCCTCTCAATAGGTTTCTGGTTAGCAACTTGGAAAGAACAAGAGGAATGGAATTCTCAGGCGGCAGATGAAGTCAGCTACTTAACAGATGTGAGTATCACAGCGACCCAACTTAGTGGTGTTATCATCAAATAACCAATTTCCTTAGGGAATAATGCCTCATTGGGAGCACTGGGTGAATCTGCTGTTAGAAGTTACCGAATCAGAAGCACTGGTCCAGGGAAGACCAGGCACAGTCGCCATCTCTGCCACTGTCGCCATCTTGCCAGTTTCGAGGTGGTATGTGTTGAGTCTGTTTCAACTCACAGTGACGCCATTTGACAGAGCAGAATTGTTTCACAGGGTTTTCTTGCCTCTTTATGAAGGAGCCCTGGTGGCATAGTGGGTTAGGTGTTGGACTGCTAACCCAAAGTCAGCAATTCAAAACCACCAACTGCTCCATGGGAGAAAAATGAAGCTTTCTACCCCCGAAATTTACAATCTTGGAAAGCCACGGAGACAGTTCTATTCTGCCCTGAAAGATCACAATGAGTTGGGATTGACTTGATGGCAGTGAGTTTGATTTAACCTTTCTGAGATCTCATGTAGTGACTTCAATCCATTTATCATTCAGTTAGCAGCTGGGGGGGTTGGACATTGTGTCAACAGTCATTGTGTTTGCTTCTTTTAATAGAAGATGCATCATGCCTCATTTCCATGACTACCACATCAGTTGATTTGTAAGTGATAAGGTTGCTGAAGTATTGATCTAATATGCTACAGGGTATTGTACAGATCCTTGCTTTTTCTGTGAGATAATGGAGAAACATTAAAATCTTGTGAGGAGTGATATGATGGATCTAGGTGTTAACTAGATCACCTCGGCCCTATATTGAGTAGTGACTATGGGGTCGTGTGATAGGTAGGTTTATTGTGCCAACCTGGCCAATAGGAACAGGTGGGATTAAACCGGTCACAGTTTGTTTGGAGGGCAAAGAGATAAATGGCTCTGTAAGACCTGCCCCTATTTTTTCTTGCTCTCTGGTGATCAGAGCTTGTTGGAGTATGTGTGCTGCTGCTATAGATAGTTCTCTGCCTCCACCTGTGAGCTACACTACCTGTGGGCCTGCGCAATCCATAAATCGTGTTGCTAGAGCTTGAGGCTCCTTTGAGACCTGCTTCATCACACTGCTGGTGCAACATTGCTTGAGCTTAAGGCTGGTGGATTCCCTTGCCTTGCATTACTTGTGTTTGATTTCCTATTGGGGCCTACTTTGCTAAGCTTGAGCTACTGCCTATGGGTGACCCACCCTGCTGCCTGCTGGCAGATTCTGCTTGTCTCTCCCTAGGGAGGACTCTGCTGTCTGCTTCCTTGTCATGTCTGCTTCCTGTCTGGCATGTCACGTGAGGTGAAGGACTTCCAGTATATTAACTGTTTCACAGAAGTAGGTTGAACTGAACCCTCTACTGCTCTCTGGAATAATTAGCTGTTATATTCCTTCTCGCTGTATAAACTCATATACATATGAGTTTAGTTTCTCTAGAGAACCCTCCCTAACACAGGTGGTAAGGGTAGAAGTAGAGCAACTGTAGTAGTTACATAATCCATTGTCAATTTGAGGCTTAAGAGTGAAGGGGTGGAGTTTAGCTTGTCAATCAGATCACAGCTTGATGAACTCTTTTTGAGGCTCTTTGAGATAAATAGTTCGTTGGAGGCTCACTCCCTTGGAGACTCTCTACTGACAAGGCTCAGTCCTTATGGGACATCTTGTTGACAAGTCACATGGAGACAGGTTAATGGCAGCTAGAGCCTTGGAGCTGGAAAAATCACGTGGAGACCCCTGCCCATGCTGAGATGCTTACACCGCCAATTGATCCACAAGACTTTTCAGCCAATAATCTGTGATCTTCCTGCATTCGGTGTCATTGCATGTGTTGCGTGAATTTGAAGAGGAATTAATAAATTGGTATTGAACATATGGGTTATTATCAGATTTATGGACTTGATCTGGACTGGCCTGGGATGTTTTCTCAATATTCAATTGCTCTTGTATATAAAGCTCTTTCCTATACACATATGAGTGTCTATGAATTTGTTTCTCTAGTCTACCCACACTAACACAGATACCAATTAGGATGCTATAGACAATGCACTTGGAATAAGTGATACTGTAAGTGGAGGTTGGGGAAGGGAGGATGCAAAGTGTTTGGATTTGGGATATGTTATAAGGAATTCTTGATGAATTAGATATGATTTTGAAAGAGAGAAGTTAAAGGTGATTCCAAGATTTTGCCCCAAGCAACTAGAATAATGGAGTTCAACTAGTGAAACTAAGAAGGCTGAGTGTCAGTTTCAGGAAGATTTTGAATACGTTAAGTTAAAATGTCTGCTAGACTTCTTAATGACTATTCAAGTAGGAAGCTGAACATTGGCATGTGGATTCTAGAGGAAAATTCTTAATACAGATAAAAGTTTTAGAATCTTCAAATGGTACTTAAAGCCATGCCATTGGATGCTATCATCAAGGGAGTGAGTATTAGAGTAGATGTCCAGGAACTAAATCCCAAGGGACTGCAACCTTAAGACTTTTGAGAATAGTTGTAACAGCATAAAAGAGATTTGAAAAGGACATATTAGTGAGATAAAAGGAAAGGCAAATTTGATGTTCTAGAATCGACTCCTATAACTAGTTACAGTCTCAGAAAACCACATTGGTGGTGGGTAGTGGGTGGGGGGTCACTATGAGTTGGTACCGACTTGAAAGCAGTGAGTTTTGTTCGTTTGTTTTTTGAGAATCCAAAGGGGTGTTTTCAGGAAGTGAACATCATCATCATTATTGAATACTCCTTCCTGATAGCCCTGTTGTATTGACCCCTGGACGTCACAATATGGTCATTGGTGACCTTGACAAGAATAGTTTCTGTGGTATGATGAGGGTAGAACACTGGTTGGAGTACATTTAGGAATGAATGAGAGAGGAATTACACTTAGGGAGAATGAAATACTTTTTTCTATGACTGTCATGCAAAAAAAAAGAGTAGAACAGGTCCTAGAAAGGAGGGAAGAAAAATATGGAAGAAAATATTAATTCTTAAAATAGAAATGACCTAAATAAGATAGGCTGGATGACCAATCTGGAGGAGAAAACAACGGGACCGACAGTTCTGGGGGGACAT
>NW_022103896.1:20046903-20063946 GCF_000313985.2 Echinops telfairi
TTTACACAATTGATGTATGTATGGATTGTGATAAGAGTTGTATGAGCCCCTAATAAAATGATTTTAAAAAATGTTTAAAAAAGAGAAATGACCTTAAGGAAACCCTTGAGATGATGAATCTAACATACCTTTTGAAAACAGAACTGAAGCTACTTCTGGAAGTCACCTTTCATTTAAATAATAGATTGGTTTATAAAATAAGCAATACCATCCATATGTAATGGGCTCCTTTAAAGTCTGTATGAGGTCAAATGGCCAACATTTTCTTAAAAGACAAGGAAAGACAGGGCAAGTAGATCAATGGAAAGAGGACAAACAGAAAGGAAATGAGGAGCATGCTGACGTATTGTGAAGATTATAACAAAAATCACAGGACAAATTGTATAACAATTGTTAAATGGGAACTAATTTGATGCACAAACCTTCACTTAAAACACAATAAAATATTTTAAAAATATATTTTAAAAATTAAGAAAGAAAAACGGTATGGGGATCAGAGGATAAAGTAGAGTTAAGGGAGAGTTGGGTTTTTTTATTTTATTAGCAAAACAGAAAAATTAGTAGAATTTCAGTGCAGGTGGGAATGACTCAGCAAGAGAGGAAATTTGATGATGTAAAAGAGAAAAGGCAGAATGGTTGGGGTGATGTTCTTAGAGATATAAGTATGCATGAGAGCTAGCAAACCATAACAGAGGTTAACCTTGGATAAAGGCACAAAGAAGTTATCTACAGCAACATAAAGAAACAAGCTACGAAGTATAAACCTGTGAAGATGAGAGCTTGTATAAACTCCTTTCTGATGGCTTCAATATTTTTAGTGAAAGAAAAATTAAAATTCTCAATTAAGTGAGGAGAAAAAGGAAATATTAGAAGGTTGAGAAAAGAGAAGATGTTGTGTAGAAGTTTACCAATTGGAAAATGATATTCCAAACCAAGCAATTGGAATGTGCTTTGGGCTTATTTGAGCCACTGCAAGCAGCTCTGTACAGTACAAGTAGAATTGGAGCAGGTGAGAATGAGACTGGGACCAAGTCCTGAGTCACCTTGAAGGGCACATCAATGATTGAGAATGTTTTCATAAATTGGGGGAAACTATTCAAAGTTTTAAAGAGGGAATTTAGTTCTTTTTAAAAAACTTCATTGGGATTTGGGTGAATGTTTACAGAGCAAATTAGTTTTCCACGCAACACTTCAGGCATATTTTGATTTAAAAAAATAATTTTATTGGAGGCTGTACAACTCTCATCACAATCCATCCATCCATTGTGTCAAGGACATTTGTACATTTGTTGCCACCATCATTTTCAAGACATTTTCTTTCTACTTGAGCCCTTGGCATCAGCTCCTCATTTGTCCCTCCTCCCTCCCCCGCTCTCCCTTCTCTCCCTTATGAACCCTTGCTACTTTGTAAAGTTTTTTTTTTTTCATGTCTTACATTGACCAATGTCTCCCTTCACCCCCTTTTCTGTTGTCCACCCCCTGGGAGGGGGTTATGGGTAGATCCTTGTGATCGGTGCACATTTTGATTGGTGACATTGATTACTACCCTTACAATCTAACAGCATTCTTGCCACTTCCTCTTAGTGCTTACCATGGTCCTTCATCCATCTTCGTTATCCCTTTTGACCTTATGAGTTTATCCCTGGACAAATGCCTGCCTTTTGATCTCTTTTGGTTGATTATTTAAAGGAGCGTGTAACCCCTTGTTACTGATCACCTTACAACTCTATTGCTTGACTGAGAGTTGAGCCAAGAGTGAGAGCTCAGTTTTAGTAAGACTGTCTCTATCAGAGAAGTAGGCTTGATCTTTTTTAAAAAATGACTTTGGGTTTTGTTCCACAATTTCTTTCATTTTCCACAGGAACTCTGTGAAAGTTAAATAATTTCATGCCAACTTTAAGATTTATAAAAGTTTAGGGGTGGTATTGAACCTGTCAATCGCAGCCTAATGGTGACTCCTTGTGGGCTTGGACTTCTCATAAGGAGGGCCCTGGGAAACTCCCCTTCTCTGTCTGCCTTCACCCTCTGCAGGATGACCCTGTTGTTGCCAGAGCCCTGGAGATGCATCCACTGCCATTGGATCCACATGAGTTGCACCCATCAGCCTGTGATTTTCTTGCATTCTACATCATTGCATGTGGTCGTGTGAGTCTGAAGGAGGGGTTATGGTCTAGTACTGGACTTATGGACTTAAGTTGGGCTGGGATGTTTTCTCAATATATAATTACTTCTTGATATAAAGCTTACACTAATACGAGTGTCACTGGATTTGTTTTTCTAATCGACCCCACCTAACACAAGCTCCTATTGTGATCCCACTCGATACTTTACGATATTCATGGATATATTTACACCACATATAAATATTATGTAGAAATATCCTAAAGAAAAGAAATGTATTAATTAACAAATTCATTTTAGAACCACTAGTCTTTTCACATCTCAGATGATACATTGGAAAGAGTAGCACAAGCAGCCCTAGCTTTCTAAATGACCAACATTCAAATATTCACTCCGACTTCGTGTAAAACTTTACCCCAAACCTATGACTTTTGTTGAAACCCATCCTAACAATCCTCATGTGAGTGCTAGTGAAAATAGCTTAGGTTGGAGACTGGACAAAAGTATTCAGAGAGCACTGTACTCATTTCATCTCTGTCCTAAAAGGATGGTGTCTCGCGGCCCTGCTTTCAAAATACTTCACACATGCTTGCTATCATTTTTTTCTACATTATTAAGTGAAAACATTTTTGCCATTTAATTAATGCCAAGTCTCCAGTTTTAAAATATATCTGCCCTTTTTGGGTAAACTTAGCTTTAAATTTTTTAATATTATTTGTATCTACACCTTCCTGTTAAAACTGAAAATTAGCTAATAGAGGTGATACACTAAATGCTGAAAACATTTATTATTAAAGTGATTATATTTTTAGACATCTAAAACTCTAACTACAAAATTAATATGTTTGATTCTCAAAAGTGCTCTAGGCACTGAAAAAGCAAGCTTCCAAATGTAATAGATCAATATACCCAGGCACTTAAACTGTATTGACACACCTAAAATAATTTTGACAATATTAAAAACCCTTAGAAACATACTTCTAGGGGGTCTAGAAAAATATACATACTTAATAATGAAAAGAAAAAAGAAAAGCCAGAGGTGATAAGATATATTAAGCAAAATGAATGCATAAAACATAAAATCTGACTATCCACATTATCTGTACCAATTGTGCAGATAATAAGAAAATTAATATTATGAAAGTTTTGTTGATTCTGGAAAGCTTCACTATGTTACTTGAGTAAAGCATAATATTTTTTAATTACTAAAGAAATACCTTATATGCTGGGTGGAGAGCTGCACTCAGCATGGAATATTATTTAGTACCATCGTGAGATAGCAGAAGGTACTAGATATATCTGAAGATTTGAAGGAGGCAGTGAAGAGAGGGGTTGATTGCATGGAGGAATTTACTCTCAAAGCAAGTAAGGGGTGGTTTGAGTAATTTAAGAAGTTCTTGGATTGTGTAATTTGAGGACCATTGACAGGCCCACAGCTAACATTTGCAGAGCCTACAATCAAGTAAAATGGAGGGCCCATCCCACAGCTCACCCCAACTTCTCAGCAGCTCCATGCCATACCATGAGGGGCCCCAAACATGAGTGTGGACAGTCTGCCCACACTTCAGAGCTCCACCCACTTCCCTTCTCTCACTCTCCGTGAGAGAAGAGTCACTATATCACCCCTGACATGTCATCTACCTTCTGCAGGATAAAGCGAAGGAAAGGCTTGTGCAGACCTCAGAAGTATTAATTTATTTGGCAGAACTATGGTTCCAGATAACCTGCTTTTAATCTAGAAGAGGATAAGAAACATAGGCACCATCTTTTATCTTTAGGGCTATTGGCCCTGTGAGGAGGGGTCTGGATGAAGGAGAGCCAGAGCTAGACCCTGGGTAGGTTTGCTGACATTTAAAAGCAAATACAGATTATGATTGAAGCAGCTTCTGCTAGAAATGACCTGAGTCAATCTTCCTCAATGAAACACAGAGAAGCACTGATGAAAGAAATGAACCGAAAAGCAGACATAGAAAACAATAGAGCATTATTTGTCTGTGAGTGTGATCCCCCAAGAGCAGGAATATCTTAACACCAATCTGCACTCGAGCAACTCTTCGATTAATTCTATACATTTTCAGTTTTGTGCTTTTAAACAATTTTGCTAAGCATTATCTGCCTCAATTGTATCCTTAGTTTCAATGATTATTTACATTTCAGTTCAAATTCATTAATGTATCAAAGAACAATAAGCATTGAATTGCTTAATCACAAGGTTGGCAGTTCAACCCCACCAGTCACTCTGCAGGAGAAAGTTGAGGCTGTCTGCTCCCCTAAACAGTCACAGTCTCAGGAGCTTTATCTAGGGTTGCTATGAGTCAGAAACAACAATGAAAGTGGGTTTGTAAACGGTTAATTCAATTTGCATATGATTCTTACAGTTTCACCGTGGATCAGAGATAAATATGTCCAATGTGCCCAGTAAGTATGAGACAAATCCCTGGTACTTTGTATATTTTGTATTATGCGGGAATCCTTGAAGGATTATTATGGAGGTGTCTAGAGCAGTGTTTCTCAAGCCAGTGGAGAGGGGCATCCTAATTTTTCTTGTTTTCTAAAATTTCAATCCTGTGCAGGTCAAGATTACAGAAAAGACAATAAGAAGGAATTATTAGGATATTAGGTAAGGTTACGTTGGCTCAAGTCAGGGGCATAGAGCGATGCAGTCGTTGCCATCATTTCGGAAGAGAATGGCCATCATAGAGCTCTCCTCATACATGTATTTCTTGCCTGCCTCTGAACTTGCCAGGGAATGCACTTAGGCATTTGGGTGAGCAGATGTACAAAGTAAGTCCATTCTAGCATTTCAAAGGCATTCTACGTCTTTAAATGTTTTATTCTAAAGTATACATGAAAATTCTGTCATTTCAATTTTTTTTTAATGCAGTAGGCTACTTTGGGGCCAGACTTGATGATAGGGCCATTTCATGATGTTTGAGCTAAGGCCCTGAAACTGGAGACTACACAGTTGTACTCATATTAAAGAATTAGACCAACCCCAACATATTTCTTCCACCCTGGTTCAACACCATTAGGATCTATTCCCAAACACATTCCTTTGTCTGAAGATTCCGAGTGTTGACAAGAATATGGAGCTTAGTTTCATAAGAAGTTTATGTACTGTTGTCATGATAAGAGTTATGTGTAACTTTGGCTAGGCTATACTGCTGTTGTTCAGTGCTATGAAGTTGGTTCCAACTCATAGATGTGCACAATAGAGTGAAATAGCGGCCAGTCTTACAACATCCTCATTATTGTTGCTATCCTTGAATCCTTTGTTGCAGACGTGGTATCAATCTAGTTGAGAGTGTTCCTCTTTTTTATGGATCTTCTCCTTTACCAAGTATGATGTCCTTTTTCTTGGGGCCAGTCCTTTCTAATAACACATTCCAAGCACCTGAGAAGAAGGTTTGGCAACATTGCAAGACTGGTCTATAGTCCTCAGTTGTTTACTCAAACACTAATCTAGGTAGCATTGTCAAAGCAATTGTAGATGTCACTAATTTTACCAGCAGTTGAATTTAAATTAAAAAAGCTTTAAGAGCAGAACTGAAATTTCCCTGGAATGAGAAGAAATTGTGCTTGAATACTGCAGCTGCAGCTTGTGCCCAGTGGTTTAATCTTTACCTTCCTCACAGTCTAGCCTATGGATTTTGGACTTGTCTCACCAGCTGCCACAATTACTTAAGCCAAGTCCTTGCAATAAATCCCTTAATATGCATGTTCTACTGCTTCTCATTTTCTGGGTGAGCCCTGACTGACATAACTGCTTAGGATGCAAATTGTTATAATGCCTTCATGAGCAATTTGGGGTACTTAGTGAAATTGAAAATGTGCTTACCCTGAATCCTAGTAATAACATGTTTAGCTTAAAGCCTATGGAGACTCTTCTTTTTATGCAAAGGATGCATATTGAAGATTTTTGATGGCAGTGTTGTTTACAATACTGGAAAGTTAATGTCTGTGAACATGAGACTAGATGAATAAATAAGATGAAATAGCTTGTAAGCGTAAAAGTTATACAGGGAGCTTTCTGTATCAATATGACTTAATATAATGTAAGGGCTTCAAAAAGTCTGTGGAAACTACCAACTGCTCTGAAAAGGCTCACATTAGAAATTCCTGAATAGAGTGGAGAAAAATGTGGACCGAAACTCCAAATCATCACACAGACCAAGCTTCCTATGTGGATAGAGACCGACGAGACCCTCAAGACTATGGCCTTTGTCACCTTTCAGAGAGAGACTTGAAATGACCCCTGTATTAGAATGATCAACCATTCAAGCTCAAAGGGCAACATTTACCTAAGGACAACATTCAGAGGGCTACGAAGGAAGGAGTCATGGAAACCGGGGAGACATATGATCAGGGATGATACATAGAGGGAATTGCAATGGATGAGTTGAAACATACTGTGTATGAACTGTTGAATGCAACATTGGCGACCTGCTCTGTAAACCTCCATCAAATCGACACACACACACACACACACCACACATACACATACACACACACACAGAGTCTGTTGAAAATAGAATTAAATGACAATGCACTTTCCCCAAAACTTTTGTTTAAACTGGCAAATTTTTGTTTTGTTCAGGGCCACACAGGCTGTGTTTCTGATGGTTGGAGTTGGAGGGCATGTGAGGGCAGCGGTCTCACCCCTTTGCTGCCATCGGCTGAGGTTGTCCTCTGAAACAGCCTTAGCTGGTATCCACAGCCCAGGGAAGACGAGAGCTCTGCTCTGGTTCCCCGGCTTGCTCCAGATCTCCTGTGTGATCAGTCCACCATCTTGAACCCGAAGTCCTCCCTTGAACTTTTCAAGCCTCTTCACATAAGAAGACAAGTGGTAGTTTTCAGGGGAATCATAAAGAGTTTTCCTGGAATTAAAACAGAAACAAAAGCACAGAAAATTCTCAGACAAATTAGGCAATGAGGTAGTCTGCCTCATGGAGATCCCACGTGTTACGAAGTTAAACGGCTCCAGAGGGTTTTCTTGGCTGTCATCTTTACAAGGCAGATAGAGAGCCAGTCCTTTCCTTTGTGGTGCCAGTGACTGGGTTTGAACAGTCCACTTGCAGGTTAGTAGTCAAGTGCAACTGCCGGTATGTGTGTGTATATATACACACATACACATGTATATGTGTGTATGTCTATATAAACATTATATACATAGAGTTTATACATGGATTACATATATGCATATAGATTATATACATGGAATATATATACACACAGGAATATAAAATACATGTATATTTTATATTTATATATATAAAAAACAAAGAACATCTGAAGTCTCTTAACTTTGTGCCAGAAATGGCCATAAAGTACTCCACCCAAAAGCAGGATCTTCCTGGGAACTCAGTGTACCGATTAGAAAAGAGTCTCTGAAAGTGGGGAGAGATAAGGCATGCCAGAAATACCAGTCAAGTCCAGTGTGCAGATATGATTGGATTCTGATTTGCTCCAAGTAGATACAGACTAGAAAGAAAAAGAAAACTATCAGACAACCAGGATGATTCTCACATTGATTATATACTTGACAATATTTGAAAACATGTTTTTAATTTGTTTCAATGTGATGATTCTAATGGTATTGTGATTGTGTTACAAAGAAGGAATTTTATCTTTTAGAAACACTACTCAGATATGTACTGGTGAAAGGATATGATGCTTGGAATCTATTTCAAAATACTCTGAGGTGGGAAACAAGGATGAGCTATAGAGAAATAAGCTTAGACATGCACTGATAATGGTTTAAATCTGGCAATAGGCATATCAGAATTCCTTTTACAGCTCATATATGCAAAAAGAGGCCTGTTGGCATCGTGGTTACATGTTGGGTAGTGTATTAGTCTAGGTACTTTGGAGAAACAAATCCACAGTGACTCATGTATAAGAGAGAGTTTTATGCAAAGAAAATGTGCATCACGAAAAACATCCCAACCCAATGCTGCCCAAGCCCACAAGTCCAACATTAACCCATTAACCCAACACCAGTCCACAAAGTCCTCCACCTCACAAAACAGAGGCAATGATGCCGACTGCAGGAGGAAGGCTGAGTCAGTGAACAAATAAGCATCTCAGCACTAGCAGGGGTCTCCACGTGGCTGCTCCAGCACCCAGGGCTGCATCGGGATAGGTCCATGTAGCTTCTCCTTGGGGATGTCTTGTAGGAAGTCAACCTTGCAAGCTGAAGCAGGGAACTGCTAAGGCAGCTGCACCCGGTGCAACCATCACAAAACAAGAGACCCGAAAATGAGAAAGGCGAGGCTTCACCACCCATTTATCCCTCCGCCTTTCAATTAGCCCCACATGTGATTATCAGCCAGGCTGGCACAATTAACTAACTCAGGTAGTAACAGCAAGGTTAGCAGTTTGAAAACAGCAGCTACTCCCTAGGAGAAAGGTGAGGCTTTATAAGACCATAAAGAGGTACAGCTTCAAAAACCCACAGGGGCAGTTCTACCACGTCCTACAGTGTCTCTATGCATTGAAATGGACTTGATGGCAGTAATACATATACATCTATTAAAAATTTCACACAAAAAAGATGAAGAGTAATGTGAAGTAGAAAAATAGATGTTGAAACATATGTAAAAGCATAGAAAAGAAAAGTGAATATTGTTTATGGACAAAGATATATGTCATAAACTTCAAAAACTATACAGAAAGGTAACATTTTAGAATACTAATTACCTCTGCAGAGGAAGAGAAAAAAATGAGATTAGCAAATTTTATACAAGACTTTTCTTTGTCTCTGATGTGATATTTTCTTGTGGAAAAAAATTAGAAATAAAAATATCAGAAGCACACATTGCAAAATAATATTTGACAAATTTGTGAGGTGATATACAGTGATCCTTAATGTACTTCCTTTCTAATAATGGCCTTGTGCTCTCTTGACTTATGTATTTACTTCACATGCTATGAAATTAACCGAAAAGGAGACTTTATGATGGCTCTGACTAGTTTGAGTGACTGGGTCGCGATGAAACTATTCAAAGCACCTTAGAGGAGAAAGAGAGGAACAGTTCCTAAGATGGATGAAGAATTAAAGAGTTGCTTGTGTTGATTTCTGAGTTTCCCCAGATGCAATACACAGAAATCAAAATGAGTATATCTGTGAAAAGGCACAATGGAGAAGTCAATATCAGCAGCTAAAAGCAGGCCAGGGACTGACTGTGGAACAGACCTTCAATTGCTTATATGTAAGTTCAGGGAAAAGCTGAGGAAAATCAAAACAAGTCCAGGAGGGCCAAAATATGACCTTGACTCTATCGTAACTGAATTTTGAGAACATCTCAAGAACATATTTGATGCATTGAACACTAATGACAGAAGCCCTGATGAGCTGTGGCAGGACATGAAGACCATTAGTCATGAAGAAAGCAAAGGATCACTAAAAAAAACAGGGGAAAAGAAAGGATAAAGTGGATGTCAGAAGAGACTTTGAAACTTACTCTTAATCATAGAGTAGCTAAGGCAAAGGGAGGAAAGGATGAAGTCAAAGAGCTGTATGGAGAATTTCAAAGGGCTTCTCCAGAAGCCAAAGCCAAAGATTATAATAAAATGTGTAAAGACCTAGAATTAGAAAACCAAAAGGGAATAACATGCTCAGCATATCCGAAACTGAAAGAATTCAACAAAAAAATCAAGCCTCGAGTTGTAATCAAGTTTCTATGGGCAAAATATGGAACGATGTAGGATGCAGTCGACACTCTACCATTTCAGGAGGTAGCATATGAGCAAGAACCACTGGTACTGAAGGGAGAAGGTCAAACTGCACTGAATGTACTAGCCAAAAACAAGGTTCCAGGAATTGATGGAATACCAATTGGGATGTTTCAACAAGCTGATGATGTACTGGAAGCACTTAATCATCTATGCCAGGAAATTTGGAAGACAATACTTGGCCAACTGACTGTCTCTATTGGTGCCCATTCCAGAAAAAGGTGACCCAACAGAATACTTGACCTATAGAACAACATCATTGACATCACATGCAAGTAAAATCTTGCTGACGATTAGAAGTTCAGGACAGATTCAGAAGAAAATGTGGAACAAGAAATATCATTGTTGATGTCAGATGGATCTTGGCTCAAAGGAGAGAATACCAGAAAGATGTTTACTTGTGTTTTACTGACTATGCAAAGGCATTTATTTGACTGTGTGGATCATAATAAACAATGGATAACCTTGAGAAGAATGGGAATTCCAGAACATTGTACTGATGAGGAACTTGTACATGGATCAAGAGGCAGTTTTCTGAATAGAACAAGGGAATGTTTCAAAGTTGAAAATCAGGAAAGGTGTGCATCAGGGTTGTATCCTGTCATCATACGTGTTCAATCTGTATACTGAGAAAATCATCAGAGAAACTGGCTGATATCAAGAAAAATGTGGCATCAGGATTGGAAGAAGGCTTATTAGCAACCTGTGATATGCAGATGACTAATGTTCCTTGCTAAAAGTGAGGAGGACTTGAAGCTCTTGATAATGAAGATCACGGATTGCAGCTTTCAGTATGGATCATGACCCAGATCTTCACAATTGGGCCAAAAGGTAATATGATAAATTGAGAAAAGGTTGAAGTTGTCAAGGATTTTGTCTCGCCTGGAGTCACACTGAGTGCTCATGGAAGCAGCAGTGCAGAAATCAAAAGACGTGTTTCATTAGGTAAATCTGCTGCACAAGACCGTTTTAGTATATTGACAAGTAAGGATGTTGCCTTGAGGACTAAGGTGTGCCTCACCCAAGCCATGGTCTATAAAATTGCCTCATCTGCATGTGAAAGATGGACATTGAGTAACAAAGACCGAAGAGTCGATGCACTTGTATTGTGGTGCTGGAGAAGAATGTTGAGAGTACCCTAGACTGCTAAAAGGATGAACTGATGTGTCTTGGAAGAAGTAAGAAGAAGTAAGACCAGAGTGCTCCTTGGATGGCAAGACTTCATCTTACGTACTTTGAACATATTGCCAGGAGAGACCAGTCCCTGGAGAAGGACATGCTTGGTAAAGTGGAGAGGCAATGAAGGAGTGGAAGGCCCTCAGGGAGAGGGATTGACACCCTGGCTGCAACAATGGGCTCAGATATAAGCATAGTTGTAAGGGTGGTGCGGGACTGTGCAGTGTTTCACGCTGTTGTGCATAGGGCCACTATGGGTCAGAGCGACCTCCGTGAAACCTAAGCACAACAGTGTGAATTTCCACCCAATGCAGAGCTAGCTCTTATCATGTCTCCGCCCACCCTCCCCTTTTCTCTTTATGTTTTAATGAGTTTGTGGACTCTTAACCATCTCATGGAAATGAATCACCAAAGAATAGCAAGAAGGTTGTGCGACTTGAAGAATTGAATCAACATTATTGAATTGTACATGTAGATATTCTGGAGACTACATACATATTTCTGCATATATATTGCCACCCACAATAATATTTAATCATCAATAAATAAGATAGCTTTTTTGTTATCTTGAAATCCTGGTGAGGAAAGGTAGGCTCATTGGAAGTCCAGTTAGCTCTGTTCCAAGCTTTGCATGGGATTAGCTACAGTGTGGCCCTGAATAAATTAATATCAAGCGGCAAATGCTTCATCTCTAGTGATTAGAATGTATTTAGGTAAAGTTTTCTTATTTCAAGTGTTAGGGACAGACTAAGTTATCATCATCATCCTCACTTCAATGCATAATAACTAACATTTACTTAGTGCCCTATTCTAGCTGGTGTTGTAAGCACTTTGTATGCACTATTTTATTTTAATCATCGCAAAGTAAGTACTGCTGCTATGGCAATTTTACAGACAAGGGAACTGAGTGAGACTCCCAGAGACGGAGCCCTAGCTGGAGTAATTCAGTACTTCATATACCAACTTGCTGTCTTTCCTGGAGTTCCCTAAGGGCCAAGGGAAGAGGAGGCATAGTGAAATGGGTAAGAAGCCACGGGACTTCACAGGATTTTTGTGTAGAGAAATAGTAACTGTGTATAGCGCACATCGCCCAGGCTTCTGCATCATTTAGTGTCAGCCAGGTGAGGCTTCAGGATCATATGCAGGCAAACTTCTTTCATTGTGCCTTTCTTTATTCTGGTTTCACTGATCCTCTGAGGGTTTTGGTTTTTTTTGGTGGGGCAAAGGGAGTTGCAAATTGAAGGTTAGTGGCGCTGTATGTCGAATCCTCAATTGGCCGTTATTTTTCCAACCGCATGTGCTCGCTTCGTGTCTTGTGTCAAATTTTGGTCTTTTGCACATTTCAAAGCTTTTGGTAATTCCATTGCACACTTAATACTCTGCATTATAGTGCAAACATAGTGTTTACATGTACTGGGAAACCAAGACATTGGCGTGACTTGCTTTAAGGCAATATTCGCTTTGGGCCTGTGGTCTGGAGTTGAACCCTTACTATTTCTGAGGCATAATTGGCAAGTTATTGGGAAGAGATCTTTGCCTGGACTTTAGGGGTCAAACCACCCAGTTGGCGCCTAGGGGCAGCCTGGCCCCAGGTTTATACAGATTCTGGATCATATGTAAGTGGATCCTTTTGGAAGGAACTTTTTTTCTTCTATGGAAATGACAAGGCAGAGAACTGGTTTCTTGAACTTCTTTCTCTTCTTGAAAAAGTCCGCAAGGCTAGAGTCCAAGAACATTTCTGCTTTAAGAGATGAGAAAAAGTATTCCTGCTGATGGGCGAGGTTATCACACAGTTTAAAGTTTTGGACAAGCAATTAACTCACTGCGGATGTCCTGTCAGCGCTGAGCAGGACATGGTGGAGTGACTTCAAGAGATAACTCGATGATAAATGCTTCTCACAGACGAGCTTTCATCTGCGCCAAGCTCGCTCACGCCCAATGGGAACTGTTAGCAAGCAGTCAAGGCGAAGAGCTGTAAAACTTTTAAATGCTTTGCAAATAGCTTTTCTCATTATAAGTGTAAAATCAGGTTTGTTGTCAAAAAATGGAAAATAGAGATTTAAAGTAAAAACATTTTCCTGTAATCTTAAAGTCCCGACTTCTAGATTGTCTTGGGAGCATTCCGTTAAAAAAAATGAGGATTATTTTGAGATGTCCTCATTTTCTTATGAAATGCAAAGATACCCTCCATGGCTCTGTCCACTGATAAACTGCCCCTCAGTATGATGCTAGGGCAAGTCAATAGGACGTACTTAATTTTTTCAGCAAAGCAGGCTTGCATTTTGGACATCAAGGTAAGGGCTGATGGTGACAGCTTTTGAGCTGAGGGGTCAGTCTCGTGGGTAACGTTTTACACACTTATAAAACTTTTACACACCTTATAAAGGATGCAATGAGCAGAGCCACCTCAGCCCAGGAGCAGAGCTTTTTGAGTGAAGGATTTCTTTGATCTACCATGTCTTCAAGACATGGGACATTTCCAGAGGTAGCGCTCCGGCGGGAGTCTCAGATGGTATAAAGGGTTCAAATGCTTGATGGCTAAGCATAAAGTTCGATACTTGAGTCCAGCTATAGGATCTCAGGAGACAAGGAAAGCTGATGGCCTTCTTTAAAAAAATTAGCCACTGCAAATCCCATGCAGCATTCTTCTACTCTGGAACGCACGGGGTTACCAGGAGTCAAAGGTAATGCTATAGCAACTAGTTACTGGTTAGAGTTTAGGATCCTATAAGTCTATACGTATTTATATTTTATAATGCTTAAATGCTTAAAAGGATTTTATAATGCTTTAAACTTGTTCTGGTTTTAATATTTTCTATTTCCTTTCCAATTGAGGTTTTTCTTTGTTATTGTTAATTTTGCTGCTTTTATTTTATTTTATTGGGGGCTCTTATAGTTCTTATCACAATCCGTACATATATCCATTTTGTCAAACACATCTTTACATATATTATCATCATCTTTTTCAAAGCATTTTCTTTCTTTCTTTTTTTAATTTAAATCATTTTATTGGGGGCTTGTACAACTCTTATCACCATCCATATATACACCCGGTGTGTCATGCACATTTGTACATTTGTCGCCCACATCATTTTGTGTGCTTTTCTGTATATGAAACCTGGAAAGAGACAATCTCCTGAGACAGTAATAGGATTCATGGCTTCTTGGGGGTGTGGCCAGGGAGGCTGGGGGGGGAAATGGGAGCTAATAACAATGAGTACAAGAAAGAAGAAAATGTTCTAAAATTGATTGTGACAATGACTGTACAACTCTTTTTGATATGACTCAACTATTAAATTGTATAAAATGTGGATAATGTGCCAATAATGTCTTTTTTTTTAAAGAAAAGGATTTTCTCAAAGTAAATCTTTAAAGTACACTGACAGGGGACTTCCAGATATTCAACCCTGACTCAGAAGAAGACATGGAATGAAGGATATCATTGCTGATGCCACATGGGTCTTGACTATGCAGAGATATTTGACTATGTGGATCATAACAAATTATGACTAACATTGCAAAGAATGAAGACCCCGGAACATCAAATTTTACTTGTGCAGAACCTGGATATAGACCCAAAGTTACTCCTTTAAGCAGAACAGGGAGATACTGTGTGGTCTAAAACCAGGGAAACTGTGCATTAAGGACTGTACCTCTCACTGGATTTTTTTTTCAGTCTGTGTGGCTATTGGGTAAGGAGCAGATAACTGAAAAGGCAACAGTTTAAACTTGACAACTGTTCTGAGGGAGAAAGATGAGGCTGTCTAATTGTGTACGATTTACAGGCTTGAAACCTTATTGACGCTAGCAATGGGTTTTGTGTGGTTTGGGGGTATGCTAGTAAATACTCCTAAAAGCTGAACTATGTGAAGAAGAATGTGGCATTAAGGTTGTAGGAAGGCTCATTAACAACATGGAGATGGCACAAGCAGCCTAGCTGAAAGTGATGGGACTGGAAGTCTGCATTGATGAAGATCAAGCAGCATGGATCACAACACAATATGAAGAAAGCAAAAATACTCACCGTGGGCCAATGGCAACATCAGGGCCTCTGGAGAAAATACTGATATTGTCAAGACATTCACTTTGCTTGGGTTCACAATCAACACCCATGGAAACTGCAGTCAAGAAATAAAGTGACAGGTTAGCATTGGGCGAATCTACTGCAGATCTGTTTCAAATATTTAAAAGTGAAGATGTCACTTTGAAGATTGCTGCTTAGCGTGTGCCTGACCTTTTCGGATGCCTCAGATGCATATGTGGCTGAACCAACAAATAAGAAAAACCAAAGAAGTGTACTTAAATCACGGTGTTGGCAAAGAATATGGAATGTGCTATGAACTACCAGCAGACTAAACAAATCTGTCTTGGAAGAAGTACAGCCAGATTGGTCCTCAGATATGAGGATGGCAAGACTTTGTATCACCTACTGTGGACATGTCATGAGGAGGGGGCGGCCACTGGAGAAGGGCATGATGCTTGATGAAGGAAAAAATCAGTGAAAAAGAGGAAGACTCTCAGGGAGACAGATTAGTATATTGGCTGCTACCGTGGGGTCAAACATAGGAACAACGGTGAGGGGGCCCAGGACTATGAATCACTATAAATCGGAGTCAACTCTAAGGCACCGAACCACTACAGCAGCATTTAAAGAAACAAACCAAACAAACTATTTTCCAATCATTCCTCTCTTGTGGTTGCTAAGGACATTTTTGAGAAGTTGGAAATTGTCATCTTTATCCTTCTGATGTACCTCCTCTTTTCCTGTTGGTCCACTGGCTTCGGGGCCTCCTCCTGAGGAGATGTCCCTCTTTCTTGAGCAACTGAGAGATTGGCTGTAGAGCGGCTGGTCAGGTGCCCTGGGAGAGTGAGCAAGGCGCTCCCAGACTCGGCGAGGAGGGGCATTTGTTTTGTGCCCATCCAAGAATTTCTAGTTTATCTTCTAGCAAAAGAACCGGAGTCAAATGAGCCACAATGCCTAAAATATACAGGAACATATTCAACCTCTCGCCGAGATTTTTGAGAGATACACATAAAAACTTCCTTCAGGGTTGAAGCTCTTTCAAAGCCTGTCTTTTCTAGGAAATAATTGCTCTTAGGTGTCAAGTGAGATTCAAGAGCCTTTTAGGAAGTTTAATGTCTGAGCACAAAACACTGATAGAAACTACAAAGTGCTTGTGATGGATGGGCCTTACCCGATTGCTGGCATTGCAAGAGACTGCTTAGGGCACTTGCCAGAGTCATTATTTTGAGTGCACTAGCCTGCTAATGTATTCAGTGAGCTAGTTAATTGTATAATAAGTTGAGAACATAAATAGCACATTATCTATGATCCACATAGACCTCTGAAAGTGGCATCTAAGCATGTTTCTGGGAGGAACTTCTAAAATTGCCCTTGACTACATGGCAGGTTAATAGGGGACCCAAGAAATCAACAAGGTTTGAAAATAAGAGTTTGTGAGCAAGGAAGAATGCCAGTACAGCCATTCATAAAGAGTGATATCTATTGATATTAAGTGAAAGGGCGGGTGTGAGAATCCCATCAGAATTGTTAGGGAAAAGGCGGGGAGACATTATAGGGATTGGTAAAAGGTGAGGGAAAGGGGAAGCTTCTCAGAAAACATAGATGAGAGATCTCAGCAGGGAATCCAAGGATGTACTTGGGCAGATGGCAAAGTGATTGTGATTCAGAAGTTTGCCTGCTCTAAAGATGAATTGTGGAGCCTCTGCCGAGGTCTGACTCTCAGTTGGCTTCTTGAAAAGAGTTTCTGCTTCAGGGACAACCAGTGGATGAGAATGGGCATAGGAAAAGGCACCACTGGACATCTCCCATAGGCTGTTTGAAAGTAAACATGATCTCAGATCAGAATCTTTGGATAACAAAGGTAAGGGTTGTGTGTGGAGAGAAGTATGTGTAAGGAGGGGGACAGGGATTGAAAGTGAGACTTTATTAATAAACTAGGTACATCTGCCATTACCCTCCTAAAATGCAAGATAGAATTGGGGTCATGA
>NW_022103896.1:20064926-20066115 GCF_000313985.2 Echinops telfairi
TCTTCCATGTGGACTTTGTTGCTTCTGAGCTAGATGACCACTTGTTTATTTTCAAGCTTTTAAGACCCCAGATGCTATATCTTTTGATAGCCAGGCACCATCTGTTTTCTTCACCACGTTTAGTTATGTACCCATTTTGTCTTCAGCGATCCTGTCAGGAAAGGTGAGCATCACAGTGCCGTGTTAGTAGAACAAAGTGTTCTTGTGTTGAGGGAATACTTGAGTGGAGGCCCAATGTCCATCTGCTGCTTAATACTTTATTAATATATGTACATACTCACACACCCAATTGGTTTTGCCCTGCAGAAGTTTGTGAGCTCCTATCTGTACCAGTATACATGTTTTGGTCTAGCCAGATTTGTAAGATAGAATTGGGGTCATGATGTTTGTGGGGGAGAGGGCGTGGGGAGGAAACATTAAAGAATTATCCAGAAACTATAAGCTTTAGAGATTCTTGAATTGCAAAACTATGAGTTCCTAATAGCCTGAGGTGGAGAAGCAGTGAGTCTTTTGACATGATGTAACTATTTAAAAATGATCAGGAGGGCAGCATAGCAGGAACACTGCACAGTGTATTTGTGCTTTTGACTTTTGAATCCATACCATTCACAATGCTCTAGTGTGAAGATTCAAGGATGGTCAGGCTCAGTGTGGCATAATGATACTGTTTTAAAAGTACTTTGTATTGTAGTGTGATTGTGTAGTGGTCTTGTGTGACTGATCATACTGAGAAGCACAGTCCTCTTTGGGGCTTCGTTCACAGTATAGGTTCACCTAGTATTTGGCTGAACTCCAGGGCAGGTCTCATTCTAGGCTTGAAGGGAGTCTGAGAAGGGAGTCTGTCTTGGAAGTCCCACCAATCTCTATCTGATCACTAAATCTGATCTTTTTTCTGATTTTGAATTTTGTTAATTTCCCCCCCTTCCCTCTTTGTATAGGACTTTCTACTGTGATCCTGACCAGAACTGCATAATGGCACTTTTCGATCTTTGCAGGGAGAATTCTTTCTGTAGATGAGATCTGTGAATAAAAATGTGTGGCGAACAGCTTAAAAATTTAGATGGTTCCATCCTTCCACCTACTTAAGTAAGGCTTACATTACTTTCTTTTAAAAAAAATCATTTTATTAGGGGCTCATACAACTCTTATCACAATCCATACACACATCAATTGTGTAAAGCGCATTTGT
>NW_022103896.1:20071469-20074642 GCF_000313985.2 Echinops telfairi
CATTTGGTGGACGGGTGTGGTGATCTTAGAAAGAGGGGATGGTGGGTGGAAAGGGATGGTGGCCATCAAGGTGAGAAGATCAAGCTGGATTCTGAGAATCCCAAGGACGTAGGCTCCCAGAGCTGATTTGGGTTGCTGTACTCCTCCTGCTGTTATTCATCCTCCCTCCATCGTGACTGCTAGTATTTTCAAAGCCAAAGAAGAGCTCTCCTTTGGATCTTCCCTAGAAAAGACAATAGAACTGTTGTCTCTCATTTCCCTTGAAGGCCAACCTTGGCTGTCTGCTGGATGGAAAAGTGGTCTCCAAACTTTGGAGCACTGTCGTTTTGCTAAAATGCACTTGACCACATCACTCTAAGCTATGAATATTTGTCTACTCTTATTATTACATTCTGGTGTTGGTTGACTGACTATTCAACTTGTAATCCCCCAAAGGACAAGGCATTGCGCAATGCTATGTTGTATTGGTCAGAGCAGGGCCAGATTGGGCAATGCGGCTACAGTTTATGCCAAGGACCACCAGCCTTCTTGATGGAATCATGATAACAAAATTGAAAGTTGGAAGGAAAGGATATTCCTACTGCTCTCACCTTGCAATGTTGCCTGAGTGTGGTCTACTGAACAGCCTAACATGTAATGGAGAGTTAATTGTATGGCCCAGCTGTAAGATTACAAAACAGGGCATAGGAGGGGAGACTTTCATCCATGTGGCAAAAAATTATTAATAAATTGGCACAAGAGGTCATGCATGCAGTAGATAGTTCCAAGACAAATTCCCAGCTGACCATCAGCATAACCCACACATATGTAAATGATTCATTTTGATGTTCATCACAAGTGAGCCTTCAGTTGATTGCCAAACTAGCAGATATCTGATTCCACCTAAGAACCCTGAAAAAGGAAATATCCCAGTGAGTGGTGGATCCAGATCTATGAGGGTTACGGTGCATTGAGAAGGGTCTAGCACTGACTACTGTGGCATTCTTTCTCCAAATGCCTAAGTGCAATATAAGGAAAGAGAAATATCAGGTAAACTCAAGCTACCCGCCCTGTACACTCTCAACCCACTGCTGTCAAATCCATTCTGACTCACGGCAACCCTACAGGACGGAGGAGAACTGCTCTTTAGAGTTTTGAAATGGAAATCTTTACAGGATCAGATGAGCTCAGTTTTCTCCTGAAGAGAATCCGGTGGGTTCAAACTGCTGGCCTCGTGTTGCTCAGCCCAATGCTTCACCCACTGAGCCATCAGGACACCTGAAAATGACCAGTGTTTTTCTAAAGTCATAACGGAATGAAAGAAAAATAAAAACCCATTAATTGTCACGGGTTGGAGGAAATCAAAGCGATATGACAAGGGAATTCAATATGTGATCCAAAATTGGACCCTGTCATTGGACAGTGGTATAGTGAGAAAATCTACTAATGACAATAAGGCCTATAAGTTAGTTACGTGTGTTGGGCAATATTAATTTTCTGGTTCCAATCATTGTACTATGGTTTTGCAAAATGTCAACATTAGGGGGAGCTGAGTAAATGATATATGGAAATTTTCTCTGCTGTTTTTGGCCACTATATAGCAAGGCCAAAATAATTTCAGAATTGAAAAAAATATATACTTTACAAAGGTCAGTTAACAAGCAGTTAACCAGTGAATCAACTGTTAATAAACTGGTTAATAAAAATAAGACTGCTTGGACCTACTTCATTAAGCAATTGAAATGTTTTTCAGACTCTGTTATGGTTCATCTCTTTCCTAGTTTATATTTTTCCGTTTAAATACACTTGTTTTTTTACTAATTTTTTGACGTGCTGTTCCAAACAGTAATATACAGCAATTGTTCTGTAATTTAGACGACATTAAAAGGGCCTGCTAATTTATGTACAACCAATTTCCTGCTATATGGAGATACAAAGCATAATGTTTTCCTCTTCCATAATGAGCTCAAGTGGTTAGGGACTGAATCACAAAGGCCTTAGATTGTTATTTATCTCTCTTTAGCCCTGTTTGAGAGGTTCTTAAAATACTAAAACTAGCATTTTAATCTCTACATTAATTTTCCCAAGAAAAAAACCACGAGTCCATGATGATATCCTGACCTTTTTTTTATGGCCACTTTCACCCAGGAATGCGAAGCATTTTATGGTGATGAATGGTGGTAATTAGACCTGGCATGCTGGGCAAGCCCTGTAAGACTTATTTTTATGATGGAATAAAATGCCAAGCTCAGAACTTGGGTGTTTCATCCAATACTTGCAGCCAACTGGCAGCCGGAGAGGCAGTTTTCTGACCTCCATGATTCTGCCTTCATTAAGACTACCTTTCCTGGAGGTTGCTTATCTGCAGGTTAACAGTTCAAAAGCTAATGATTGTCTGAAGTCAGAGGAGAGAGACTTTTGCCCCCTCTTGTCTCAGGGATGCAGGCGAGGGAGGGGGGAGGGGCAGGCTATGGATCTCGGGTACTCACTCTGAGGGCCTCAGGGCTCTACTCAGAAAGTGGGCTTTCCATCCGTGTTGGCAGTCCCTTCGTCCCTGTTCTCCAGGAGACAGGCTCTTCTTCTCTGCTCTTCTCTACATTATAGGAATCGCTTCAAAGGGAATAGTTGGATCATGCTGCACTGAAAATCTCTAGCAACTTGTCATAAATTGAAAACTTTTCAGTACAGTCAATATTTTTTCAAATGCTAAAGATAGGAAATGTGTGATTTAAAAAATGCACTAAATGTATTCCCCAAGGAGCGCTCTTGCCTCCCCCATTCCCAGTTGCTGACTGATTCAATGGAATCTTACCTTAGAAATGCTCCCATAAGAGTGAGCCAGCAGGGGCATGCTCTAGATCAAGAGGTGGGGAGTGGGGGTGGGGACGCATGCCTGCATGAACCTACCTGGGTCTGCTCAGTATGATTTGGAAAGGATGAACACTTAGAAGGAAGAGCTATGCTAATTAATAAGAGGACTTTGTTTATTCTTGTCATGTTGAAGAGATCGCCACTAAACTCTAAGGCAAATTGCCTCCCTGTTCTGATGCAAGATTAACCTTTCCTTCCAACAAAGCACAACAGAAAGTATGGGAAACAGAAGAGCAAGAGAGTGAAGGAATCTGATTTCCAAGTCAGTGCTTGAATGCTGACTGTAGCATAGACAATAGGTTTTGGGGGCGCAGGGCTGGAGG
>NW_022103896.1:20075021-20084024 GCF_000313985.2 Echinops telfairi
GCTATGAATATTTGTCTACTCACACATCTTATGCTAACGAATGAAACATATCCTAATGTGGACAACAGATGTACATTTTTTTAAAGCGAGATTAATCATTATAAATTGAAGTTTGAATGTTTTCGTTCTGCCTCCCAACAATTACCACTGGGTTCCAGCACTATGCTGACAAGTTCCTTTCCTGAAAGGTAGCACACTTCCCTCTGTCCACATGTGTGTTCCTGAGACTGTCCCCGTCATGTCTGTGTACCCACGCTTGTGATCCGCACTTTCTTCTTCTCCATGTCCTGCACAGACTCCTTTCTGTATCGTTAGGGGCCCTGGAGGTGCTGTGGGGTAGGTACTATGATAAGGTCAGCAGTTCAAACCCACCAGCCCCTCCGAGGGAGAAAGATGAGGGGGGGGGCATGTGTGGAGGGGGCAGTGGGAAGTTCCATATCTTAAACTTATAAAGCTTTTGCCTCAGGGCCTTTGTATGAGCCATTCCCGTGGCCTGGATTCAGCTCTTTGTAAATTGGTCCTTACAACAGTCTTACCGTGTCCCTTGCTATGTCACTGAGCCCACATCCCATCATCCCTGCCAAGTCACCCTGTTTCCCTACTCCCACTGTCGGGATGAGGGTTGCCTGTAACTTATCCACGCACATTTGTTTTTCCCTCTCTGTCTTTTAGAATATAAGCCCTTCCAACACGGGGCTGATTTTCTGTCTTTTTCTTCTTCTTCTTTTCTTTGCTGTATCTCCAATGCTCAGGAGGAAGAGGAGGTTTTCTACTCCTGCAGTCACGGTCTTGGGAACCACCCACAGGAGCAGTTCTCTCCTGTGCTACTGGCTCATAGGGGTTGGCCTCCACTCGATGGCAGTGAATTGGGATTTTGGCTTTGGATCTCCATTGTCTAGAACACTGCCTGCCACACAGTGTATGGACAACAAGTCTGTGGAATAAATGGGAAGTGGAGGAGTCAAGGAAAACATCCCTCAAAGATGCTCCTTTCCATCTAAGTTCTCCCAACCTCCCTCCTTCAGGGAAAGGGCTGTTTGAGGGAGGAATGGTTTGTATATATTATATGTTGACTACCTAGCTAGGGTTAGGGGAAGGCGTTTTTTCTTTATTAGTTTAATTCAGTTCTATCAAGCAAATCAACACACCCTGTGTCTTTGTGATCCACAGCCTAAATTCAAAAGACAACTACATCATACACAAGTGTGTCACCAATAATCTTCCATATTAAAATTATTTCTACAAGTTAGGAGAATTCCAATATCCAGAATTCTAGGTTATTAAAATACATTCTATGATTCTTCCCCCTGAACTTACATTTAGGGAGGAACTGGGGTTAAGATTTGCCAAAGGAGAAGTGACTCATTCACAGTAAAAACAGAAAAACTATCAGACCGGGTATTTAAACTTTTTAAAATCATATACATGATATATGATTGGATCTTTTTATCTATGAGTACTGACCAAATACTAGGTAGTACGTCATGCTATGTCATTTCATTGGGCTTTGGGCAGCTAGACGAGAGACATAATAGGTATTCCCTGTGCCCATTTTCTTCCTCAACCACTAACCTCTCCCCAAACCCAGGAATTCTTATGATGAAAGCATGGCGGGGCTACTTATAAATGCCTAGGGAAAGGGATAAGATGGAGCGTATCTTCATATATATATATCATAATTAAAACCGTATCCATTAATAAGTTATTGATTTATTTTATTGTGGAGTATAACACACCGAGGTAAAAAGGCAGACAAAACACAATGGCACCGTTCGACTCATCAGAACGCCGAGTGTACCCCATTTCTGAAGTACTGTCTCTTAGTAATTTATCACGTGTAAAGTTTATGCGGATTTGGTGGATGGTCCAAGAAAGCAGCAAAGCCCTGGGAGGCCTGGTGGATCGCATGTCAGGAAAGCACTGGCCCCTTGAGGGAGGAAGACATGACTTTGCTCCCATACGAGTTACAGCCTCAGAAACCCACAGGGGCAGTTCTACACTGTCCTTTAGGGTCAGTATCAGTCTAAATCAACTGGATGGAAGAGAATTTGGGCTTGTTTTTATTAAGTATGAAAGACAAATTCTCCTGACCAGGAGATTTCAATCTAGTTTGTAAGATGCACATACATATATTTTAAAAACTGTAAGAGGGCTTATTAAACTTCCATTCTGTAGATAATGATTCAGATCATCGATACCGGAGACATGGGTAGAACAGGTGAGTTAAAGTAGAAAGGAAGTGCCTTCATGGGGGCAGGTAGTCTCATCTTTCTCCCTCAGAGGAGCTAGTGAGTTTGAACCGCTGATCTTACATTAACACTTCCTTGACAGTGCCAGCAGGGTTCCTTGAGATACAGAAAGGGGTCTGATATGAATGGAAAGGGGTGAGCAATTGGAGGGAGGCATGAAGCGAAGTTGGAAAAAGAGGGCCAGGCGATTGAGAATCAACCATTCTTGTCTCTTTCCTCCTAGTCTTGAATTGCCTTGTAGCCTTTGACCTAATTCCCGCTAAGCAAGGGTGGAAGAGATGCATTCTCCAATTCAGATCTTCCTCTGTTTGTTTTACTTAGGAAAACCCCCTGGATGGGAGGCCATGGGAAGAAGCTGTTCATATGCAAATAAGGTAATTAATCAACAAAAGGGCCCAAGTTAGTGTTCACAAACACAGTTAATATTATCTATTCCTCCTCAAGTTTCTAATAAATTCCAAACTTTTGATTTGGTCCATAGAGGACTCATGTGGATGTGAAGATACACTTGATCCTGAAGGGTCTGATTCCTTGAACCCATAACCGTGTTATTCTTTGAAAGTGGTTTGATGTTCAAGAAACCCCTTGACTTATTTATTTTGAAAACAACTTGTTTTCTTTGGTAAAATCCTTTTAACTCCTTTTGTCCTCAGGAATAGGAAATCATGATTTTACAAATACAAATACATGGAGTTCCGTGCTGGGCTTCCGTTTGCAACATAAAACTGTGTGATGGTTGCGTAAGATTCATATTACCCACCCATGGTATAATGAGAAAATCAGACTTCGGTAAAATGAACGCTGATGCCCTTTAGACAGAGAAAAACTATCGCATCTTCCTGAGCAATGCGTGTTCCATTCTGAGTACTTCCTTACCCTTATTTAGCAAGACATCCAATATCAGAGGTTCCAGAGACACCAGAGCCATAGAAAAGAAAATCAGGTCACAAACTGACAGCATTTGCAGCAACTTTATACAAGGTCACCACACTGGTTACAGCACTGTGGCTGCCTGTGACAGGTAAACCACTGAGACGAGCCTTAAACAAACGAAGAAGTTGCCTTCGACGACTGAAGCAGTCAGGAATAGGGGGGATTTCAGACATGGGAGGGCTTAGGAACACACACTTTTTTCAGGACCCTGTCTTCTACTTCTCCACATTGGCTTCTTCTTTCCTGTGATAGCAGGGTGGCTCTCGGTAACTTTCAGGATTCATTAAGTCCAATGGGAAATTGACAAAAAAAAGTATTAGCTCTTCTCTCAGAAATTCTATCCAAACTCCCCAGACTTTGACTTCTTGTCTTGGAGTTATAGGTTCATCCTATGCTTGAAAGGGGCGATTCCTTGATTGGTTCTCTCCCAGTTATATAACCGCCTTGGAACGAGGGGCCAGAGAGTGAATTTTGCTTCAGCCACAGTGATAGAGATGGGAAAGTGATGTTCCCGAGGAAAATGGAGGTATTGTTTTAGAAGAAACAACAATAAATGATGAATAATAAAATGAACAATCCAACTCGCAAAGCCAAGCAAAAACATCCACTCCATCACTTACTACACTCATGCATCGGCTGTTTCCACTTCTCGAATTGGGAAAGTGGAATAGCATCCCGGATCTAAGTTCTAGCTTTGCCATAAATTAACTATGTGATGTGGCCAAGTCCCTTCACTTCTCTGCACTTAGAAAAAGGAGGGATTGAACTCAATCCTCTCTCCTAAGCTTTCTTCCAGCTCCTAGATGGTGATGATCCCAAGCTTGCCAAATGAGAATGGGAAGATTCTCTTGGCCTGAGAGTTCATGGAAAAGAAAAGGAAGCAGGCCCAGGTGCAGAGAAGAAATGGGAGCCAACAGAGTGAAGGGCCATAGAGCGAAGGAAGCACAGAGAGCGCTCAGGGGAGTGAGGTCAACTCCAGGACAGGACATCTCTCCGTGAGCTGAGGAGCACCCTCCAGCCTCTGCTGACTGCTCAGCTAGCGCATGTCCTGGAGGGGTGGTGATAGTTACCATAGAGAGGGATAAATAGACCATTGTTTGGTGCAATAGACTAGTTTCAATCAGAAGGTTTCACACTCTAAGTAAATGTTATATATGATTCTAATTAGCAGTGCCAAATTTGCAAAGAAACACCTCCCTCCCTCCCTCCCAGGTATTTTACATACTGTAATTCCACACATCAATAATCTCTCATCTAACATCTTTGAAATCACATGTTTTGGAACCCGAAGGTTGGGGGGATTTTAACAGGCCAACGCAGAGGCTGGAGCTTAGGTTACCAACACGGTAATAATGCAGCCTCTTCCACCCCCACGCAGCAATGTTTCCGTCATAGAGTGAATGCATGGATATTCCCATTTAGAGAGGAAAGAAGGTTATAAATCATTCCCCATCAGTTTGGGTCAAGAAGAGTTCTTGTACACAGATATAGATAAGAGATGGGAGCTCATGATACACAGAATCCAGGAATAGGAGTGGGAATAGTGATACCAGAAGGGTAGAGGGAACAGGGGGAGAGAAAGGAGAAAGAGGGAACCAATCACAATGATTGACACAGAACAATACACCCCTTTACAGGGAGAAGAACAACAGAAAACATGGGGGAAGTGAAACAGTGGTCGGTGTGAGAGATGAAAATAATAACAATGTACAATCTATCAGGGGATTATGAGGGTTGGGGAGGGAGGAAAAGAGGAGCTGATACTAAGGGCTCAATAGAAAGTAAATGTCTAGAAAGGAATGAAGGCAACATATGTACAAACATGTCTGATTCAATCGATGTATAGATTGTGATGAGTTGTACAAGCTCCTAATAAAATGATTAAAAGCAAGAACAACAAAAATCCCCTCAATTTTCCTACTTTTTTTGGATCTGGGAGTTGTAATTGAATAACTAAGGACATGGGACACCTATTGATACCAGAGCCAATGGAGATAATTTTGGATAAGATAATGAAAAAAGGTGACATTTGGAAAATCAGCATATCAATTAAATTCTTTTTCTTTACTAGATTTAACTCCTTTTTTCCTCTGTGCCTAGTAAGATGTTCAGTAATCACTTGTGAGATACTTTCTTATTCAGTTTTACTCATTGGCTGTATTCTCCTCCCATTGTGCCAATGAGTAATCAGAATGATCGACTGGATAACTCACATCAAGTTCATGAATTGACGCTATAGCATTTGATTGGTTGATCAGTATCCCTGGGCCCTTCGTTCATGGACACTCACAAAACAGTGTTGCATCTAAATCTCTGGATGGTCTTTCTTCGTCATTTCCTTGGGTCCTTTGATCCTCTGACTTCTTAGGTGTGGGTGCTTCTGGATCCTGTGCATATTTTTCATTGGTGAGCTAATAGAGCCACGAGGTACCCTCTGCCTAACCCGAGTGCTCACATCTTCAAGGCTCACTCTCTAGTTCAGGTGGATCTTCTGTGACCTAAAGTTGACAAGATGTTTCTAGATGCAAATGTGAAGAATAAATTCAACCTCCCCCATGCATGCACACACAGCCTGTCTTGAGGTACCTGAGCCAGAGCCCTGAGAGGTATTAAGTTATATTAATCATACTTAGTACCTATATTTCCTATACATTCATTGTCCTCTAGCTTTTATTCACCACTGTGCTAATATTGAACTTCATCATCTCCTGTCTGGACTATCCAAAGCCTTCTAACTCACTTCCATAGGTACCTCTTTAGATAGACTCCTCTAGCCACATACAAGGAGAGGTATGTGGAAGAGGTCCACAGATATTATAAAAGGTAATCTGTTTTACTTCATGCCCAATGATTGAATCACACATTCCTCCTTCGTAACTGTGTCTACTAGTGTTTTACCAAACACCTGAGTATTCTAACCTAACCATCACAAAATTATGATCTACTTTGATGAGTAGATTTAACATATTATTATTATTTTTAGATCATTTTATGGGGGGCCCTTACAGCTCTTATCACAGTCCATCCATCCATCCATTGTGTCAAGCACCTTTGTACATATGTTGCCATCAACATTTAATTTTAAGCTCTGGAGAAATACTGAAGCCTAGCCAAGTGGTTACAGAGGTTGTTCTAGATACAGTGTGTATGGACAAATTGAAGAAGAGACTGTAGATGGTCACAAGTCAATACTATAAAGCAGACATGAAACTCTGGGAGTCAGATAATTTTATGTCAACTTGAAGCTTGAAAGTGTAGGGATAGAATCCAATCTCTATATCAGGTCATGGCCTGATATCAAAAGCACCCTATGAACTGCTCCCTCACCTTCCTGCCTGCTGGGACTCATAGTGACCCGATAGGACAGGGTAGGATGCCCCTGTGGGTTTCTGAGACTCTTTATGAGAGTAAAAAGCCCCATTTTTCTTCAAAGAATAGGAAAAACTGAATACCAACTTAATATGGAGGGGGAAGAAGCCCAGAATTAGCAGAGAACTCCTCAAGAAGAAGGATAAAGTGGGAGGGCAGATACGGCCACAGTAGTCAAAATACTGTGGTACTGGTATAACGACAGATATTCAAACGAATGGAAAATAGTTGAAGACCCAGAAATAAAAACATCAGCATACAGGCAACTGATTTTTGATAAGGGCCTAAAAAATATCAAATGGGAAGCAGATGCCCTCTTCAATAACGGTGCTGGAAAAAATGGATATCTACCTGCAGAAAAGTAAAGCAAGACCCTTACCTCATTCCATGCACAAGAATAAGCTCAAGGTGGAACAAAGACCTTGAGATAAAGCCCCAAACAATTAGGGCCATTAATGAGGGAATTGGGACAAACCTGGGAAGCTTGGCATAGGGAATACATAGGCTCTTGGAAATAGGGAAGGATACAAGTACAGAGGAGTCACAAATAGACAAGTGGGATATACTGAAGATAAAACACCTGTGTACATTGAAATGATTCACCACAAGAGTAATAAGAGAGCCCACCAACTGGGAAAACATCTTTAGCAATGACACATCAGGCAAAGCCTTATTACTAAAATCTACAATACTTTGCAAGCTTACAATAAGAGAAAAACTAACTGCCCATTGAGGAGGTGGGCAAAGGACCTGAACAGAAGTTTCACAGAATCTGAAATCCGAATGGCCAATAAACATATGAGAAAATGTTCCCGATCATTAGCCACAAGAGAAATGCAAATTAAAACAACTATGAGATACCACCTAACACCCTCAAAGGTAGCCCAATTCAAAAAATCAGAAAGCAACAAGTGTTGGAGGGGCTGTGGTGAGATAGGAACTCTCATCCACTGCTCGTGGACCTGGAGATATGTACAGCCACTATGGAAATCGATTTCGATATCTAAAACAGATGGAAATTGAGCTACCATATGACCCAGCAATCCCCCTACAGGGCATATACCCAGAAGAGGCAAGAAACAAACCATGGCCAGACATCTGTGCTCCAATGTTCATTGCAGCATAGTTCACAATTACAAGAGTTGGAAACAACCCAAATTCCCATCAACTGACGAATGGATTAAAGAACTGTGGTACATACATACAATGGAGTACTATGCATCGCCCAAAAGCAGTGATGAACGTATGAAGTATATTGCTGCATGGGAAGAACTGGAGGAAATAATGTTAAGTGAAGTAAGCCAAACACAAAAGAGCAAGTACAACATGAGTCTGCTGAGGTAAGTTTATAAAAGAAAAGAAATGCAAAAAGGGCACAGGGAAAAAGCTACTGTATACAAACACTCCAGGGGTGAGGTCCAGGTAGTATGGCAGGGGCCAGAACCAATCCAGGGGTACATATGGTAGCCAACTAAAAAGGAGGTGGGGAGGGAAGGAAAGGAATAAAAAAATTTGAAAAAGAGATGTGGGGCAGGGGAATAGGGCACTGACCCACCCAAGGGGAGGGTATTGTTTGTGTCTCCACAGGGAAAGGGGACCAGACTTAAATCCAGTGTTCCAAGATGCGAATTCAGCATGCCGGCATGGAGTGAGGAGCCAGTGGAGGGGCCTGAGGGCTTGGCTCCCATACCAGCTACATGTTCCTCCCCCCAGAAGAAGTTACATTAGAAGACAGCACTGATGCTGCAGCTAGGGGAGAGGGACATGTCTGATCAGAGCACACGGGAACAAATGAAGGGGGAGGATTAGAGTGGAGCACATCCTGGCCCACCAGGCCTGGATGACGATATCCCCGCTCTGAACAGAGTAGACCATATGGCTGATCCCACTATGAGACACGACATTCCTCGCTGACCCATGGCCCTACAGGGGACAACACTGGCCCAGTCTGATGCCACAACAGGGAGGCAAAACACTAAAGGCGTGTGCAGCACAGCAACATGGGGAGCAGAGCGGGGAGCTACCGAGGGAGTGCAGGGAGTGCAAAGGATAGACGTTGAGGCCAGAGCGTGGCACCCCATCGGACTTGACTGGCCTACACGCGTAGAGGTCAAAAATCAGACCTTGATCTATTTACAGGTTTTTCTTTCTTTTTTAAATGAAAATTTTTTTTTCTTTTTTAAAAATTAATTTATTCTTCTCTGGGTCATTGGTTTTCTTTTTTGTTGTCATCGTTGTGTTCTCTTTTGTCACTTTGTCTTGCTATGCCTTGTTTATTGGTGCATATTATTATCTCTGAAGATCTATCTAAATAAGATAGGCTGGATGAACAGTCTGGAGGAGAAAACAATGGTACCGGTGGTTCTAGGAGAACATGGAAGAGGGGAAAGTGGAGGAAAGGAGTTGGTGTTGACCAACCCAGGGACAAGGGAGCAACAAGTGATCCAAAATT
>NW_022103896.1:20084898-20085999 GCF_000313985.2 Echinops telfairi
GACCAGTGGTGTGAGTGGCGATACATGGAGGGTGGAGGGAAGGTGGGGTAGACAGGAGGAACCCATTACAAGCATCTACCTATAACCTCCTCCCTGAGGTATGGACAACAGAAAAGTGGGTGAAGGGAGACATCAGGCAGTGTAAGATATGACAAAATACTAATTTGTAAATTATCAAGGGTTCATGAGGGAGGGGGAACAGGGAGGGAGTGGGGAAATGAGGAGCTGATATCAAGAGCTCAAGTAGAAAGAACGCATTTTGGGAATGTTGATGGCAACAAATGTACAAATGTGCTTGACACAATGGATGGATGTATGGATTGTGATAAGAATTGTATGAGCGCCCAATAAAATGATTTAAAAAATTGTGGTGAGACATCCAAGGAAGACTCCTTACATTCACCGTTGCAGAAACCATTGCTTCTTTAAAAACCAAATGAGGGGCGTTGGTGAGAGATAACTTTATCCACACCCAGAAGCCGCTGCAACGAGGGGAATGACCACAGTTCGGACTCTTGTTTATTATTGGAGGAATGGAAGGTCAAGAGAGACTCATTATCTTGTGAGATGCAGATGATATAACCTTGTTTGCTGAAAGGCAAGAGGACTGGAAGCAGTTACTGAAGAAGAGCACAGAGTATAACCTTTAATATAGATTACAACCCACATAACGAAAACTCTCACAGGGGGATCAATGAGCAGCATCATAATATATGGAGAAGATATTGTAATTGGATCCACAAATGATGCCCATGGAAAGTCGCTGCCATTGAGTTGATCCTCATTCATGGTGGCCCTATGGGAGACAACTGCCACTGTCGGTTTCTGAGACGGTAAAATTTTTTTTCTGTTTAAAAAATTAAATTCATTGATAACATCAAAAATTGAGATATTCTCATTAAAAATTCAGATTTCTGGCTTTTGTTACAAAATTGATTGATCTGGTAATACTGGGGTTAACTTTTCATTTTAAAAATAATTTTATTGGGGGCTTGTACAGCTCTTATCACAATCTATCCATTCATGTGTCAAGTGCATTTGAACAAATGTTGGAGATGGTCAAGCTTGATGGGTGTAGAAACCCACATCTTTTTTTTTTTT
>NW_022103896.1:20090533-20092015 GCF_000313985.2 Echinops telfairi
GCATCCCCCAGCAAAGGTGGCTGTGAGGGTCACCGCAGACGTCCGTCAGAAAGGCAATGACAAAACTGTCCGTGTAAAGTGCAGGCTCTTTCCTCTTCCTTCTGCGCATGCCACCGATTGTCTGATGATCTGAGTTGTGCATTATGATTAATAACTAAATCACCGCTGGGATTGGAGAGGAAGGCTTTAACCTCAGCAGCAGGGAGAGGCCAAGCTCGGTGAATAGATCCCCACGTTGCAGTTTGATCAACACTGAAAGGAATTGAAAAGTGTTGAAAAGACAAGTTTCAATCGTAACAGAATGAGCGTCCCAAGGACACAAAAGTCACTGTTGTCTACAGTCGGGCCCTCTCCCAGTGGACACAGGCACCAGGATAGGGTGCATCGCCATCAGACGTTACAACTGAGCTCGAGCAAGTACCTTCACAGAGGCCACAGCTCTGAGCTCCTCCGTAATGCAGCCTGCTGTGCAGAGCCTCGAGCTTTGATTGACACATCGTCCCCGGGAGGAAAGGGACTCAAAACGAAGTCATATATATTATCATGGAAAGTCTTTCTGAAGCTTCCCACCCCAGAGCCGCTGCCAGGGAATCTCTAAAATGTACTCTGACTGCCCTCTTCTGGTTACACAGAAAAGCAGCTGGAAGAACAATTCTGACCTGGAGTTTCCGCATTGGATGTCGTTGCCAAATCTCTATTTACTAGAAATGCCGAAGCAATCAAAGGAGAAATAGAATGAGGCAGAGAATTTCTCACGTGTGACTTCCTAAAGCACAGAGAAATCCAGATGAAAGTGCTTTGATGGAAAAGCACCCGGATGCTAGACTAAGGTCTTGCTTCAGAGCCATTTCCTCAGAGGGTTGTCCAGGGCTCAACTGTGTTCTGAGCAGGTTCGACTTGGAGTTCATAAGCAGCGGCGCCTTCGTGTTCCCAAGAGTCATGTCATCACCTACTGCCCTGCACATCCCCACTGAACCCCTTCCTGAATTTGTCACCTCCTGTTTGGTTGGCCTTAGTGTCAGTGGGCTCCTCTCTTGGGAAGCTCTTCTTATTTTCTTTACTTATGGACTCTTATTTATCTCTCAAATCCTTCAAGATCTTCAAGGCATACATATTTACCTTGAAGGGATATGTAAGCATATATATCCTCATACACATACATACACACACACAAATACATACCTACAAACACATAGATATCGCTTATATAGTAAGTCTGGCGGCATAGTGGGTTACACCTTTGGGTCAGCAGTTCAAACCTATCAGCTGCTCTGCAGGAGAACGATGAGGATTTCTGCTTCCTCAAGAAGAGCAAACAGATTTATCTTGGAAGAAGTATGGCCAAACATTTCCTTAGACTTGCAGTGGTTCTCAACTTGCCTCATGCCGTGACTCTTTAATGCAGTTCCTCATGTGGTGGTGACACCCCAACCATAAAATTATTTTCGCTGCTACTTCATCACTGTCATTTTGCTACTGTTA
>NW_022103896.1:20092783-20104229 GCF_000313985.2 Echinops telfairi
TTTTTGTTATGTATAAATATATACTTTCACCAATAGGTATCCGACACCCATCTCTTCCAAACTCAGTTTAGTCAACCTAAACTTAGGCTTCCATATTACCTTGTATTTATTTCTAAAATTAATTTGTGGCATATTAATTATGAGAGGCCTTAGTGAAGCAGTGGTTAGACCCTTTAGCCACTAACTTTAAGGTGATTTGTTCAAACCAACCAGCTCCTGTGCAGGAGCAAAATGAAGATGTCTCCTGCAGTAAAGATTTACAGCATGGACACACTATCCAGGGTGGTTTTGAATTTGGATTAACCCCGTCGCAGTGGGTATCTTAATAGTCCATTTCCATATAGGTCTCCCACTTAACCTAAACTGTGTTCTTTACAGGAAGGTGGGGGAGCTTGTTCACCACCTACCTGAGTGGCCCTTGGAACTTGGCTGGAGATGCTCACCAGGTCGTGGTTTCACATAAGTGATGAGGTCACCCTTTGGCCATTGCCTTAGGGAAATGTCAAGATTCTAGAAGTTCTCAAGACAACGGTCACCAATGGATTCTTTGCTATTAAGTCTCCACCCAGGTATAATTTATCATTGCTTCTATAGATCAGGTGCCCTCAAGCAAGCTGACATTTAGTCCTATATAAACCAGCGGTATACTTCTAGAGTAAAATGCTTCTTTCTGGGATTAATGGCAATTAAAATTATACACATTAATTTTTATAATAATAATTGGTGAAACTGACAAAACATGCACTAACTTTTGAGTAAATTGAAGAGAGACATGGAAGAGAGCCATTCATCAATGTGGCCATTGAAAGTACAAGAAAAACCACACATTAATAACAAGCAATAAGCTGGAGAGCTGTACATGCCCTTGAGAAGGGGAAACTAAGAAAAGGAAGGTGGTTAAAAATACAACCCATCTCCTCGACAGTCTTCTTCTTTTTCATCATCCCTCCACTTTACCAAGCATGATGTTCTTTTCCAGGGACTGGTCTACCTTGATAACATACTCTAAGTACATGAGACAAAGTCTTACCATCCTTTGTAAGGAGAATTCTGGCTGTGTGGGAAGGCTTAGCAGGCGCATAGTTCAAGGCCACCAGAAACACGCTGCCGAGAGGGTTGCCAGCATCACTTAGAAGGTCGCTGATGATCCCCTAAAGGTCCAGACTGATGATGAGAGGAGAGACATCAACAGAACTTGGCTCAACAAAAGCAACTGAGGGGGCCCTGAGACAATCAAGTAGATAGGGTAATATTGAGCCATGGAGATCCAGGGGGCTGCAATTGGGGAGAGGGAGCCAAGGTACTCAGATGCACAAGGATTGACGCGGACCAGTAACAGAAGATGGGCCCCAGAGGGGCAACAAACAGATAGGTCACCAACAAAGGTGCTCATATATATAGAGAGATATATATGCCTGTCTCTATGTATACATCTATATATGCATATACACACATATATAAATAAACAAAAAAGCCTACTGTCATGGAGCTGCTTTCTATTTGTGGGAACCCATTAGGACAGGGTACAGCTGTCCCTGTGGGTTACTGAGACTCTTTATGGAAGTAGAAAGTCTCATCTTTCCCCCCAGCGGTTGGTTGTTGGTTTTGAACTGCTGACCTTGCTGATCACAGCCTAGCAATTGCTTACAATTCTTTACCTAGCTCCTAAATCTGGATTCAGGTTTCAGACATAGAGCCTACCAACTCAGAACAGTAAATTGTCTTATTTGATTTTCTATCAAGCTAGCAAAGGAGATAAATCTAGCTTCCAGGTCATTACTATGGACTCTAAAATGGCATATGTGCAGTTTAAGAAACATGTGACTCTACCCTAGGGTGACCGAATATTTTAACTATATTTTATCATCTGAAAAAGAAAATACTTTACTAAAAGTTAAAATAGGTTGACAGAAGTTCATATTTTACTTATATAAATAAGGTATATGTGATCAATAATTGGGGTGTGCTATCAAATTTTAGAGAGAACTGTTAAAATTCCCTAAAAGTAACAACAATGGCAAAAAAAATCATAACCGTGATTGCTTTAAGATTTGTTTAAGAGCCGTGGTGATGTAATATATTGTTTTGGGCTGCTAACTACAAGGTCAGTGGTTCAAAATCATGAGCAGCTCCTAGGAAGGGAGATGAGGCTTCCCCTCCCATAAGATTTATAGTCTTGGAAACCCTAAGCAACAGATCTGAACTATAGGGTCACAGTGAGTTGGAATTGACTCATTGACAGTGGGTTTTATTTGAATGTATATGAGATTTTTTTACCTTTTCCAAAATTTCCATACAAATGTCCTCATGCTTATGCTGATGGCGTATTTAACCAATCCCCAACATATACAATTTTCAACAAAAATGTGTGACCCAATACACTTCTAATGCACCAATAAGCTATTGCTTTCAATCAGTTATCCATGACCTCAGGACATTGGACATAGTTAAAAGAATTCAATAAAACCATAGGTGGGGGAATGAGCAATACCCTTCATCTTGAAGACCTAAACCACCTATCTAAGGACAGAGTGTGGCGATAAGAGACCTAAAAACTTGAACTATCACATTGACACAACAGCAACTAGCACTAAACTGATACCTCCCCCAGTTGTTAGATTGAGAACGACACCTAGCATAATTTCTGGTAATAACTATTACCCATAGCCACTCCCATGAAAATCACCAGAAAAGGATAGCATTAAATAATATTTGACTTCAGTTTTCATTCTTTGAGAATTATCTAAGTCAGCAGAATCTACAGGAACATCAACCGTGAGAAATATTGGAATAACGATGTTGAATGTTACTTGGGACGCCTAGTTTTTACACGAGGCCACGCTGGCACAACCGTGGGCTAGGCATTGGTCAGCTCACCACAAGGTTGGTGGCTTCAACCCACCAGCTGTTCCTTGGGAGAAAGAGCAGGCTGCCTGACCCCGTAAACATGGATAGCCCTGGAGCCCCTGTGGGGCAGTTCTCCCCTCTGGGGTCACCATGAGTCAAAATAAACTCCACACCAACAGGTACACAGGCTACAGAGGCAGTCAGCATTTTGTTCTGTTGTCCACGTGATCATGAGGTGAGGGGCTGAACTGATGGCAGTCAACCACAAATTCTAGGTACTAGGGGCACGACTGTCCACAAAGTAGATGATTCCTCTCCACCAACCTTACAATCTAGTAGAGGGCAAAATATATATTATGGTATATGGTCATAAATGCCACAGAACTATATAGCAGAAAAGGAGAATAGGAGGTGTTGGTGTAAGATTTCGGTTTGAGGAAGGCAGGGCTGCAAAGGTGATCACCGAGCAAAGATCTAGCAAGGTAAGTGTGATAATGAGGTTGTGTGTCAACTTGCCGGGCCAGGGTTCTGGCAGTAAATCTCCAGAAAGGGCTATAGCAAAATGCCATCCACTCTTGAGCAGCAGCTAGCAGTTCTGGCCGAGTTCAGTCCCTCTGATTAGGTCGCAGCCTTGATGCACTTGGAAGGGTCTCCTTCCAGGTGTAGCCTGCCTCCTTTTCAGTGGACTCTGAGAAAGCTTGTCATTTCTGCTGGCTCTTGGTCCTCCATCTGGCTTGTCGACTTACCATATTGCCTGTCGATCCCAAGAGCCATCGGCAGACTGCCCACCTTGAATTCATTCACCTCTGTATCCCCCAGCCTGTGGTTTTCCTACTTTCTCATCTCTCAAACCTTCAGCTTAATATCTGATCCATGGACTTAAACTGCAGTGGACTTACCATTTCTTGATACATCCACCTGTCTATGTAGACATGTATGCAGACACATTGTCACTGGTTTGACTTTTCTAGAGAAGCCAGCCTAACCTAGTGAGGAAGGAAGCCATGAAGTCACTCGAGGAAAGACTAGTCCAGAGAGCACTGGTATTGACTCAATACTAGGTGCACAGTCTCAACTGTGCAAGCAAGACTTTCTTCCCAAAAAGCTCAACTGTCACACTATTCAAATATATGGTCTAAAGATTATTTTCTCCCCTTAACCTGTGGACTCTTTCCCCATAAATACCTTAAGTTGCTACCTGAGAGGTTGGCTCAATTAGTAGTAAACCTGAAGTATGCTGTTCAGAACCTACAAAATGACTAAGCTTCTGGCACAGAGGATATAAATTCATAGTCGCATAGATTGGATAGAGTGAAGAACCCTTCTAAAATCAGTTCCAGGAATGGTCAAGAAGATGAGCCAATTCAGGAGGAGGCTGACTTGATGTAAGGTAATGGAGGAGAGAAGCTGCTCCATAGTCCATGCCAGAACTACCACTATTCAGAGACATGCAAAAGACAGCCAATCACCCCCACCCCCACGCCCCGCCGCCCCGGACTTTAGTAGACTTAAGCTAGCTCGCATTTTCTCCATGGTACAGGTTTGGCCAAAATTCTTACAGCTAATGAAGTGACCTTCTAACCAATGAGCCTGGAAAGTAGTTATAGAAAGTCTGAGACAAATGATACCTACATAGCAGCTAACAAACTACACTTCAAGGTCAGACTACAAGGGTTTGAATGGCAGCTTCAAAAGAAGCAAGATATGTGACCCTGGCCATTTCGGAGTTGTGTCAGTCACCTTTAAAACAGGATAGCAGTGTTTACTCTATAGGGTGGCTATGGGGGATCAGATGAGCTAATGTTTCAAAACAAATGTTTAGAATAGTGCCTGGCACCTAAGAAGTATGCTATAAATGACTTTTTCTTTTAACAAAAGAGAGTACAATGCTCATTTAAGTTCGCTCTGGAATATGGTTTCATAAAACTTACCTCTTTCATCTTCATCAAAGGAAAGAGCCTGACACCTGCTGGGTAGACGTTGAGGCAGGAATGTTGAAATCAGAACTCCTACATGTCTAGACATTCTAAATCTGTCACGTTTGTGTCACACTTCTAACTGAATTACAAATGAACGGGGTAAAAAATAAGACGACTAAAACTTATCAAATGGGTACTTTATTAAGGTCATAACACTTACAAAATAAATTTCAGCATGGAGTAACCAGATTTCAAAACCAACCAACACGTTCTCGATGCGATGGCTATGATACATAAAGCAACTCTCAAGTGCCATACGTTTTGTTCAAGTGCTGTCACTCAACTCACAAATCCAGAATACAATTATAATCTACAAGTCTGAGGAGTCACAGTTAGATGAGTGTTAAGCTTAGTACTAAATGATCTAGAAGCAATCTGTTTACAGAAGTGTCACCACTGTGTTTTAATTAAATCATGTAAAATTTAATGCCACCAAGCATGGATGGATCTGTTAGATCTTGGAAACACAAATAAGACCTCACAAGTAAATCTTGAAGCCTGGCTGGAAACAATTCTATCTAGACTAGATTCTATATGATTATGGCACATTTATGATGGTATACTATACAGTTCCTAATACGGGTTTGGTGTGTGGTACGGAGCTCAGTAGAAATACTAGGGAAGCAGGATATTATACAAAAGATAGGGCAGGGGCATAGAGTCCTAAGACCGATTTCATCTGGTTACCTGGAAAGATATCTTTTGCCTTTCAAGTCCTCTAACAAATAAGAATATAGTATCATTCTCTTTCTAGAGGAAGATAACCAATATGCGGATCACACCATTCATGGTTGTTCTATGTTCCATGAAGTATGATAGTCCAACTTACTCATGGCATCTTCTTGAAGCTCAAAAGCCAAGGGCTGTAAGAATATGGTGAGCAAAAGCCCCCTTTTCCCGAGGCAGCCCTCTGGGGGCAAGGAGGCAGCCCCCTACTCAGACAGCTTGGAGGGCACTGGGACTGACTATCTCGCACTCTCTTCTCAAGCCACTTGGCACCTTTCCAAAACTAGGTGGGTTAAAATACCTTTTCTGTATTCTTCCATCAGAGACCTTTTGTCAAGTGCCAGTAGTTCTTTAAAAAAAATAATTTCATGTATCTGCCACTCAGGAATTCAAAGGTAATATAGATATCTAGGCTAATATTACACTATGTAGAGACCTCCAACCTTAAGCTCTATTTAACACCCTAGTCAAATTTAACTTGGAAAAGTATTGCAAAATAATCAGAAGTAAAAAAGGTAACACTCCAAGAGCTTCACATATCCACACACAGGTTATTTGTAGACCCATGCACAGTGCATGCAACTGTATACTGAAGCATAAATAAGACCAATGTAAGCTAGGAGGAGCTAGATAGCAGTTTCAGCAGTGAGTCGCACTCTCTGAACAATGAAGACAGCTGCGCTCCTTTGGGAAGAGACCGTTAGTTAGACTAAGGAGACCATTAGTTAGAGTAAGGAGACCATTAGTTAGACTAAGGAGATCATTAGTTAGACTAAGGAGACCGTTAGTTTGAGTAAGGAGACCATTAGTTAGACTAAGGAGACCATTAGTTAGACTAAGGAGACCATTACTTAGACTAAGCAACTTCACAAGCTACTTTTCTTTGTACTAAAGACTGTCTTTGGAGTTGCTGGAGAAACTAAATGCGCCACCCAAGCTAAGTATTTGTCCACTTGACACCAAGGCAAAGTGATTATTGCATAATGAAAGGACCGAGTATGTGGCTTGTTGAGAAAGTTTTACACCTTCATGAGCAGTTCAATATATAGAATATATAATTAAGATTTGATATCTGAGGTCAGCAAACTATGGCCCATATCCCACATCCAGCCTCCTGCCTGTTCTCATACGTAAAGTTATGTTGGGTCACAGCAGGCTTGTGTGTATGTGTGTGTTGTTGTCTATGGCTGATCACAAGCTACAAAGGCCGAGTTGAGTCACTGTCACAGAGATTGCCTGGCCTTCAAAGCTGAAGAGGTTCATCATCTGTCGCTTTCTAGAGAATGAGTGCTGATCTCCGTTTAACTTAAAAAGATTTGTTGGTGGAAGTCTATTTGAATGTGGTTGAAGGGAGTTTAGTTACTTATGAAAAATCAGGTACAGGTGGCTCAACACCCCGATGGAATGTGATACTTCTTTATGAAGAATACCTGCTTATTTATGGAGAGTATTATTTAAAAAAACAGATGTGGAATTAAAACTATTAGAATGAGAGCCTCTCTCTGTTTAACATCATAGCAAAATTAAGATTTCATCTATGAAACGAACCAAAACTTGCACTTAGATTCTCTATATATATTGAGGAGGGAGGGGAGCAAAATACAACCAAAATCAAGAAAAAACGCTGTGATGCTGTTGTGTCTGGATGAAGTGGTGTCCCACAGGGCCTGAGCCAGGAAGGACGTGAATGAAACCGAAGGCGGACAGCTCGTTTAGAAGGAGTGCTACGGTCGCCATCTTCGCAAAGCCAGACTCAAGCTGCAACCGTAACAAGCTGTCGTCACAAATGCAAAAATCTAAGAAAGAAGAAACAAAAATACACTTTAGCGTTGCAATTCTGACACCGTCACCCTAAAAAACAACCATTTGAAGACTGGGGTAGTTACATAATCTGGTGTCAATTTGGGACTTGATAGGATTAGAGTGAAGGGGTGGAGTCTGCTCTGTCAATCAGCTTATAGCCAAGGAGGCCTCTGTGGGGGCACGACCTTCTCCTGAGGGTTCTTGGAACTCTGGTATTTTCCTCCTTGGACGCAGGAAAAATATCCTCTCTCTCAGCTACTCCCTTGGAGATTCTCTACTGACAAGGCTGACTCCCTGCGAGACATCCCTGAGGAAAAGCCACATGGACCTACCCTGATGCAGCCCCGGAAGCTGGGGAAGCCACGTGGAGACCCCTGCCAGTGCTGAGATGCTAACAACGCCACTGGGTCCAAAGACTTTCTACCCACTGGCCTGCGTTCATCCTACATTCAGCATCATTGCATGTGTTTCATGAGTCTGAGAGGACTTTATAAATCGGTATCGGACATATGGGCTAATATCGGACTTATGGAGTTGATCTGGACTGGGTTGGGATGTTTTCTTAATATTAAACTGCTCTTGTATACAAACCTCTTTCTTATACATATGGTTTTCTATGGATTTGTTTCTCTAGTCTACCCAGACTAACACAAAGACTGACCAGCCTCCCTGAAGATAGGCCAGCACTTAGGGCTATCTGTTACAGTCATCTTGTTGGGGCAGTCGATAGCACTGTCTCATCCTCTCTTCCAACCCCCACCCCCACCCCCACTCCCACCCCCAAACCAAATCCACTGCCATCAAGTTGGTTCTGACTCACAGCGACCCTGCACAGGGTTTCCAAAGCTGTAACTCTTGACGGGGGCAGGGGCCTCATTTTTCATTCTAAGCGTGGCCAGTGGTACCTGGCATATCACCAGGGCTCCTGTCTCACGATGTCACCCTTGCTGGACACATCCTGGCCTCTGATGCCTTTCTCCATTGTGGACAGGCTCATGTTCACTTGGTAAACACCCAACCACAGCTATTAAAACCTCAGGCTGAGGTCCTGGTTTACACAGCCCAGATCTGAGTCAAGGAACCCAGCACTGGTCAGAACAAGTCATTTCTGTGGCAACAGAAGTGGTGCACAGCTGAGACGACTGGTAAACATGAATCATCAGGGTGGCTCTCCCTCTTCTGGGAGGATTCAACGAGGGTCTCGTTAGCATCAACTAGGAGCTCTAGAAGCAGAATGGATTACATGTCCGGCTGCTAACTTCAAGGTCAGCAGTTGGAACCTACTAGTCACTCATCTGGAAAGGCTGTTTCCTCTGTCCATTAGGGCCTCTTTGAGTCAGAACTGATTCCACAGTGAGTTTGGTTTGGGGGTTCAGGGGCCCAGCACTACATATACTGCATATATGTCCTGATTGCTGTGGGGCTTCTGACTCAAAGGAAAATACAAGATGAAGCAATTAAATGTGATAAAATATGATTCCATGCAGGCAGTTAACAAGGAAACTGTAGGTCTGGAAAGGAATATCAGATTCACCTACAGAACCTTTTTACAGTTTGCTGGTCGGCTCTCTGATTGACAGGTCTCTAGTCTAGAAATGATGCCCTGAAAAGATGATAGCTCTTGACCTCTATTATTAGTAAAAATGAAGTTTCCACCCTCTCAGGTGTATTAAGAAGAAAAAAAGGGCAACTTTTCATAGTGCATCACCCATGTCTGATGTATGATACATTTAAGTGTTAGGAGACTGGTGACTATGGACAAAAGGTCTCAATGTAGAACTTAAGGAGGAGTGGAGTTACTGAGGCAGCTTTACTGGGATGGAAACAGAAAAGACTGCTCATGGGGGCTGCCAAAAGTTTGTGGAAAAATTATCTTTTCTTCCATTTTTCCATGAATTTTTGAAACCCTATGTATATAAAAAAGAAGAATATTAGGGATAAATTCACAGAAGAGCCCCAAATATTAAAAAACAAAAGACACCTCACACCCATCTCTACAGGACAGGGTAGAACTCCATTAGTGGGCTTCTGAGATTGCAACTGTTTATAGGAGTAGAAAGCCTCATCTTTCTCCCACTGAGTGGCTGGCAGTTTTGAACTGCTGACCTTGAGGTTAGCAGCCCAATACATAGCAGGGCTCCCTAGCTTAACTGTAGGGAAAAGAAATATTTGTAAGAAGAATAATGGCCTTTCTCATCCTAGAAATTTTATATACAGACATATATAACATACATATAAATATAAATGTATATCTATAAGAAATAATATACATGGGGGCTTTAAAAATCCATGAAAATATTCTTTTACCTTTTATTTCCATTTTCCTTGAACCTTTTGAAGCCTCTTGTATATTTTAAATTACTTCAAACAAAGCAAATTGACAAATTCACTCAACTTGATGAATTAAGGAAGATAAACACAATTGTGCATGTGTGTGTGTAACTGAATATCCCCTAGTATCATCATCTATTATAATGGCTGGTTTATCAGCCTCTATTACCTCACTAGGCTGCACTATTTGCCTAAATGGATGGAACTGAAACTTATTTGCCCCGTCCCCCAACACCTAGCAGCGTACCTGGCATAAGGTAGACCCTCAAAAATACTCACTGACTGAAAATGAATTCTGCGTAGGCACTGAGCCATGAATGACCCAGCTAACACCACATTTCACGTAGACTAACAAGGCAGGAAAAACGAAAATTCTTTCTACAAAGTAGCCTTTGCTGTGCCTGATCTGACTCCAAAGTCCACTATCCCTCCTCGCTGTCAAAATGCCTCGATATTGGTGTGACAATATTACAACACTGGATATTGAACTGCCTTTGTAAAGGCCTATGTAGCAAACTACAAAACCATCTACAGTAGTGCTTCTCAACCTGCGGGTCGCGACCCCTTTAGGGGTCGAACGATCCTTTCATAGGGGTCGCCCGAATAATAACAGTTGCACAATTACAATTATGAAGTAGCAACGGAAATAATTTTATAGTTGGGGGGGCTCACCACAACATGAGGAACTTTATTAAAGGGTGGTGGCACTAGGAAGGTTGAGAACCACTGAGCTACAGGGCTTGTTCTTATTCTACCTAGAACCTTCTGCTAGGCTGACCTGAACTAGCTAAGGGTGAGATTACAGAGATACTTGCATAACAGGTCATTCTAACCTTGACTTCCCATTTGCCTTCCATCTGGCTGGATTGGACATGAATGCCAGCCTTTTTGTACCTCAGCTTCATCCTCTGCAAGACTAGAGGGCGCCCATGGTGCTTTGTTCATAGGCTTATCGAACAGATGAAAGCAATGAGATGGTTAATGCTAATGGTTGGAGTTATTGTGGCCTAATAGCAGGAGACTGGCCATGCAGGCACGTGTGGGCACTCATGGACCACTTACTGTGGCCGCCACGTTGATGTTGTACTGGTTATCGTCCAGAAGGGGCCGCACAGCTACGGTTGCATTACACCGCAGGTCGTGCAGGGATGTGGCCGCTGCTTCCAATACAAAGGCTCCAAAGTAGAAGACGAACACAGTGAAGTGGTACACGAAGTCCTGAAGGAGAAGGAGAAAGGCAGGCATCTATGTTTCAAGTGCGTGGAGGGTTGTTTTGGCGCTTGTCTCCAATGATGAAACGTTGGTTCCGGAAAATCGGAATATGTCATCAAGCAATCTTAACTTTCCATCGGCTACTTATTTTGGCTGCTTCAGCTAGAGGCCAAGCTATCAGGATCCATGTGAAAACCAACTAGCCCATCTGAATTAGCACCTTTTGATTATACTGAATTTTATACTAAAAGCCAAACCAAGCCAATCTCTCCTCGCCGCCCCCCCTCCCCACCCCCCATCAGGGAGTTGACTCCAATTCATGGTGACTCCACAGGTGCCAGAAGAGAACGGAGCTCCTTAGGGTTATTCGTGGCTGGCTTCTCCAAAGTGGATGGCCAGGTCTTCTTTTCCTTTTTTTTTTTTTTAAGTCTTATTGTTGGTTTTTTATTGGGGGTTCGTACAACTCTTATCACAATCCGTACATACATCAATTGTGTCAAGCACATTTGTACATTTGTTGCCATCATCATTCTCAAAACATTTGCTTT
>NW_022103896.1:20105555-20107739 GCF_000313985.2 Echinops telfairi
GAGAAGAAAGAGAAAAGCTTGTTCCTTAGGCTCCTGGGGATGCTGCTGGCAGTCCTGTGAAACATACCTCCTGGCCTACCTGAGTTAATGTGTCAACACACTGCAGTTTGTGTTAATGAGCCCGTCTAGGAGGCCCGTACATGCATTATTCCTCATCCATACAGCCACCATATACTAGCCCTATTTTACACACTAGTACATGCCCTCCTCCTTTGAAGTGAGTGATTGTCCCTAAGCCACCCGAGGATGAACTTTGAGAGGGAGACAGCAAATCCACAGAGGGCGGCCTGACTCCAAAGTCCACTTTCTCTCCTCACTCTCTAACTGCCTCTGTTATTGCTAGAGCGTTATTACAACACTGAGCCTTTGTAAACGCCCTGCCATGTCAAAACCACCCTTCGGAACTGTTCTACTACGGCTGATCTGCTGGGCTGAAAGGACCTGGCTGGCGGGGAGAACTACAAAGGCACGATGCTAACAATGTTCTTTGGACTTGGCACCTCTCCTTTGTGAACTCGGGAAGATGGTCAGTGCATGCTGGCCACATGTCTCAGCCGCAGGAGCAATGCTCAGCTGCACACTGTGCTGGCCCCACAGATGGTGACTGATGGCGGCCAACGTCCCCATCCAAATATCGCTACGTTCAGAGATTCAATAGGGTACAGTTGGCTCTTAATTAGCAATTGTGATCACGGGGAGATCTGTTGGGGATCATTAAGCTCCATTTAATTGGCTGACGTGAATCCTCAGAAATAGCTTATTTTATCCTCCAGGGGAATAAAGATGTTTTTGGACACGGCTTGCCACCCTTGGTACAATTTGGCTCTTGGCTTCCTCCCCAGCCTCCTCTGCTGCCACCCTCTGACTTCTTTGACAAGCAGCTACGTTGGCTTCCTTCTAGTCCCTAGGAGGCCTGTGTCAAAGTAATGAAGTGGTCAGTTACTAACAAAAAGCAGGCAATTCCAACCCACCCAACAGCTCTGCTAGACACAGAACTGGCCGTCTCCTCCGGTGACCACAGCTGGGAAGGTGGGGGGAGCTCTCATCTGTCACACGGGGTCTTATGAGTCAAAATCAGGTCAATGGTCCCTAAGCACAGCACACACGTGTGTCCCGCAGCCCAGGCCCTGTGCGAGCCACCATGCTCTGAGGAGGGTCGTCCTACCTCGGCGTCCTTCCTTCTTTTCAGGAGCGGTAAGACTACACTGTGCTCCTGAGCCTTCCCCGGCCCAATCTGGCTTATTCCCCCTTCATCTTCCTCAGTTGTTGTAACCTACAACATATATTCCCCGTGTATGTCTGTCCTCCATATTGGATCCGTTATTCCAGGTCAGTGGCTCTCCACATGTTAGTGTGCATCAGAATTCCCTGGTGAACCCGTGAGACCAGGCTTCTGACACAGCCATCCACCTGGAACCCAAGAGCTGACATTTTCCACAGGTTCTGAGGTCATGCTGATACTGCATCCCTGTGGGTCCATTCTTTTTTTTTTTTTTTGTGGGCCCATTCTTTAAAAGATGGACCATCCACTTTCTTGGTGCCAGGGGCAGACTGCCCAGTAAGCAAGGTAAGTATGGACTTCGCACGAGTTTTCACTACAGATTAGTGAGTGAGCCCAGAGAAACCCTTGTCTTGCTTGCTGGGCAGCCCCACCCTCTTTGATGCCTTTCACACACCTCTGTGCCCTCATGATCTTCTCCATGCCCACGCCCCAGAGTGCTGCCCCTGTTCTCATCGGTTCCAGGGCCTCCACCACCTCAGGCCATGTGGCATGCTTTAACTGCTGGCACGTGTGACTGTCTGCCATATTCTTATCTCAAGCCAGGCTTTGTTCCTCAGTGCCAGCAACCAACATTCACAGATGAATTAAAAGCAACAAAACAATCCAGCTATGCTATATCCAGGCGGCTTCTGCTTTACATACCAGCAACACGGAAATGGGGCAATAACTACTGAGTGTCAGGTTCCTTGTTGGTAAAAATGGGGACAATAATACTTGCTTTCAGGAAATAACAGGCATAACTACATGGGAACAATAGCCACAGCTCGGGACATTTGAGTTATGAGAAGACGGTTGCCTGTAACAGGCAAGGGGGACTCACAAACAAATGGGTGCTAGCAGTGATCTTTGGGAATATGTGCCATATATACTTGTGCATAAGCTGAGTTTTTCTGCACTTTTTT
>NW_022103896.1:20109449-20114203 GCF_000313985.2 Echinops telfairi
GCTGTTGTCAGGGCCAGCTGAGTCAGTTTCAACTCCTAGGACCCTATGCACACTGCTGGTCTGCCCCGTCCTCACAATGGCTATGTTTGAGCCTTTCCATAGTCACTCAAAGATGAAATCAACCCCCCCCCCAATAAAATAATTAAAAACCACAACCTGTTCCTTGCAATCAAGGTATGCATTTAAGCAAACTCCGTGAAGCCAGAGGAGAAGTATGCCCATCTTGTCAGGAGCAAACACTGTCTGTGGAAGTGTGCTGTGATCACCACTTTTGCTCAGCAAGTGGACTTGTGGCAGGTTAGTTCCCATCAAGTGCAGTCTGATTCATGGCAACTCCCTTGTGTGCAAAAGGTTTTCAAGGGGATGGCCTTTTGGAAGCAGGTAACCAGGTCTGCCTTTCAAGGGCTCTTTGAGTGGATTTGCAGAAACAATCTACTAGCTATTAGTGAAGCATTTAACTGCTTGGACCACTCAAACCCAAGAGTGGAATATTCCAGCTGAAAAATCACCGTTGAGTCTAGGGAGATGGGATACCCAGACGTCAAATAGATTACAGAAAGGGATAATGGCAAAACTCATCTCATCAGCCAAATCAAGAACAGGGCTGACTGAGGAATATCAATTGCTCATATTGAAGGCTCGGGTTGAAGCTGAAGAAGATTTAAAATATGACCTGAATTTAGATGCCATCTCAATTGACACACTCAATGAACAGTAATAGCCAAAGTTGTGAGATGGTACCAAGAACCTTATGTATAGAGAATAAGGAAAAATAAAGAAAGCACAAGGTCATTAAAAAGCATGAAAGACCCTAGACACTATATCTTTTAATAGCTGGACACCATCAGCTTACTTCACCACATTTGCTTATGCACCCATTTGTCTTCAGTGACCATGTCAGGAAGGTGAGCATCATACACTGCCACGTTATTGGAACAAATGGTCTTAAAGGGTCTTAAAGGCTTGTAGTCAAACAAGCAGCTATCTAGCAGGGAAGCAACAAAGTTCACATGGAAGCACACCAGCCTATGTGATCATGAGGTATTGATAGAAAAAGGTATCAGAAGGTCAAAACCAAGCAGCCAAATTGATTTGAAGAGGTGGGGATGTAGTGGAGAACCCAAATCCACCGGCAAGTTAATTGGACAGTCCCACTCAGAAGGGCCACACTGAAGGGATGATAAATCCAGTGTGCTGTATTGCACGGATGATGCACTTAACTATCCTCTAGTTCTTTAATATTTCCTCCCCTTACTATTTTTTGGTTTTTATTTGCTTTACTTCAGTAATCATGTTAGACTAGTGTATGTTCATTTGCATAATTAAGATAGTTTGGTACATGAAAGCTAAGATAGATAACACTTCAGAAACAGTAACAAGAGTAATAGTTCCCAGAGGAAAAGGAAGAGGGGAGGGGGATTGGGGAGTGAACAACAGAATAGTATGTAAATTGATGCATTGGATGGTGTAAGATGCGGCAAAAAAAAACCACCCCAAACAAACCCAAAGAAACAAATAAATCATTAAAAATAAGGCTTCCTGGTGGGGGGAGAGAGGGGATAAAGGAAATTGATATCAAGGAGTTCAAGAAGAAAGAAAATGTTTGGGAACTGACTGTGGCAGCAATTGTACAACACTGCTTCATGTGATTGAACTATGGAATGTTATGATACCTGCAAGAGCTCCCAATAAAGTGATTTTTTCTTAAAGAAAACATGAAAAAACCCTACCAAAATGGATGCCAAAAGAGGCTCCTAAACTTCCTCTGGAATGAAGAGAAGCTACAGAAACAGGAAGAAATGGTGGAGTAAAGATCTGGACAAAACATTACAAAGAGCAGCCCGAGAAGACAAAGCATTACACCGAGATATGCAAAGACCAAAGTTCGAAGTTAGAGAAAGCTGGGAAACCAAAAGAGAAGAACAAATTCAAAATTTCTCAAGTTGAAATAACTGGAAAAAAAAGTCTCAAATTGAAATACTCAGGGTTGAAATATTTAAGGACAAAATAGTGACAATGAAGGAAGCATCCAAAGAAGAAACAGAGTCATTTGTACCCAAAGGGCTTGATTGACAGAGTGAAGGCAGAGGGTCATGTCAACTGGAGGCATTGACAAAAACAAGGCTCCAGGAATTCGTGAAAACCAATGGAAATGTTAGAAGAAACTGTTGTACGCACTGGACACACTCTTTATGCCAAGAAGAGATCCATATCTATGCCCATTCCAACACGAGGCAAGACAATCGAATATGGACATTATTGAACAATATCATTAAAACCATATGCAAGCACAATTTTGCTGAAGATTATTCAGAGCAATTGCCGCAGTATAATGATGGGGACTGCCAGACATTCAAGTCAGATTTAGAAGAGGATTTTAAACAAGGGCGATCAGTGCTGCTGTTAGATGGGTCGTGGCTGAGCAATAACCAAAAAGATGTTTCCTTGTCTTTTATCAACTCTGCAAAGACATTTGGCAGTGTGGCTCACAGCTAACTATGTGCAACATTGTGAAGAATGGAAATTTTAGAACTCAATTGTGCTCATGAAAAACATACATAGAACAAGCGGCAGTTGTTCTAATGGAGCAAGGGGATACTGCGATGATTTAATATATGAGAAGTGGTATGCCAGAGTTGTACTCTGTCAGCATATTTATTTAATCTGTGTGCTGAGCAAATGGGGTTGCTAACCTCAAGGTCAGCAGTTCCAACCTACCAGCCGCTCTTTGACTCTTTGAGAAAGACGAGGCTTTCTGCTCCTGTAAAGATTTACAGCCTCAGACACCCAAAAGGGGCAGTTCCACCTTGTTCTACAAGGTTACTATGAGTCGGAATCGACTAAATGACAGTGACTTTTGTTCTGTTTTCTGGATAAGCGTATGATACAACTTTGCTTCCACTGAAGCAGCAGTAATGAGATCAAATGAATCTGTTGCAAAAGACCTCTTTCTAAAGGGTTAAACAGAAACGATGTCAACTTGACACTGAGGCGTGCTTAACCCAAGCAAGCTATGGTCTTTTCAAGTATCTTATATGTACGTGAACGCGAGATAATGAATGAGGATTGGAGCAGATGTATTTGAATTACAGTGTAGTATAGAATATTGCATATACAAAATCCCGTGGGCTGCCAGAAGAACAAACAAACCTGTCCTGGAAGAAGTCAAGCCAGAACGCTCCCTGGAAGCATCTCATGTCGCCTGGACATGTTATCAGGAGGAGCCGTTCCTTGGAGAAGAACATCACGTTCGGGAAAGCAGAGGGTCAGTGAAAACGAGGAAAATCCTTAATGCAATGAACTGACCCAGTGGCTGAATCAAGGAGCTCAGGTGACTGTGAGGATGGTGCGGGGTTTCTTAGTATTAGTGGGAGTGGGCCCGACAGCAACTCACAGCAACAACTGTGTATCGTTGCTTTTAAAATTACGCTCATAGAAGTATCCACAAGGCTATACTTGTATGCACTGCCCTACTATTATTTTGGCCCACACACTACAAGAGTGTGGTGGATCTGACCATCATGAAAGGTTGGCTGACTGACTCTTTCTGATATCACTGTAGAAAAGCCACACTTTGACAAAGAAGAGGTAACACATTCCTCTCTTACTTTAGATCTTTGATATCTGGCCAATTATTAGGAATACTTTCTCATCCCCAGTTAGAAATAAAAACAAATGTGTAAGAACACACTCTGTTAGCAACCTAACCTAGAAACATTTCGCAAAGGTACACATATTTCAAGCCTCAGTGTTTATAAGGAATTAAAACAATTATGGAAAGTTAACTCTACACCAAGATACAAAGCCAGGTATTTTACATGTTATTTCTATTATTCTTCAATAGCATCCAATGAAAGGAGTATTGTTATTATCATTTTATAAAGGATGAAACTGAACATCAGAGAAGTGACATCTTTCACTATAGGTGAAACAGGTTTTAAGTCTCTCTGGCTTAACCTGGTCACCACTGGACCACATATCCTCCTGCTGTCCCATGAACTCACACTTTTTGCCCTTGTCTGACTTCAATGGAAGGTACATTCATTACACTTCACTGTTAATGACATTCAGAACTACAGATCTATTTGTGATCTATAAATAAGACAAGAACAAGCATTTTCTCTAACATCTGTTCCAAAGCTATCTTCCTGCTGAATAAAAATGTAGTCATACTTGAAAGAAACATATTTAAATATCTATAAAGTCCTGATAAGGACGCCCGGTGGCACAGAGGCTAACTGAATGGTTACCAGTTTGATAAAGATGAGGGAGTCTGTTTTCGTAAGGATTTACAGCTTTGGAAATCCTATGGGGGAAGTTCTGCTCTGTCAATGCAGGGTCATATGAAAGGAACTCTGAGGCATAGTAGGTTAAGGATTGGGTACTAACTGTAAGGTGAGCAGTTTGAAACCACCAGCCACTCCATGGGAGAAAGACGAGGTTGTCTACTCCCATAAAAAATAAAGGCTTGAGGGGCCGGTGCCAATCCCAACTATGTGGACACCTGTCCCTCCCCCCAGAAGAATTTATTTCAGAGGACAGCACTGAATCTGCATCTTTGGGAGAGGGACATGTCTGATCAGAGCACACGGGAGCAAATGAAGGGGGAGGAAGAGTGGAGCACATCCTGGCCCACCAAACCTTGACAACGAGATTCCTGCTCCCAGCAGCCAATGCACAGAGATGATCATATGGTTGCCCGACTATGAGACACAACATCCCTCACTGACCCATAGTCCTACAGGGGACAACAC
>NW_022103896.1:20116876-20124686 GCF_000313985.2 Echinops telfairi
GGCCTTGATTTAAGCGTGTAAAACCCAAGTGTTCTCAGGTCAGAATAGCAGTCCTTTGTGCCCATCACGGAGGTGCTCTTCACGATACACTAGAATTCATGCGCTGTTAGACTATGCTGAAATAGTCACAGAGAATGCATAGCCTCACATAGGAAGGAGAGACCCCACACCTTATCCTGGAAATGGAAAGGGAGTTGATCCATTGAGTGATCTCCTTATTTCAAAAGATGTGTCGAACAAACATTCTTGAGTAGATACAAACTTAAAGAATGTAATCTATCTCTGTGTACATAGTAATTGTTGAGATGGTGTGTTTCAGCACAATACCAATGCTCATTAAAATAACTAAAAAGGAAACGTTCTCTCTCCACACTTATCAATTCCTGTTCCATGGTCACAAATAGAAATCTCTCTTCTAAGGAGCTGAGAGGAGAAGCGAGCCTTACTTGTTTTCTGAAGAGCATATGTGCATGTTACATGTCTGGTGCTGCAACTAAAAGAAAATTTCAAGATACACGTTATAACATTCATCACTCAATGGCATCTGTTCAACCGTTTAATAACTGTAATGCAATGCAATTGCCGTAGAAAACAAAACAGTCTTTGAGTAAAGGTCATCTAATGCATAAAGGAGTAGCTCAGCTCCATCCGCGTGTGCGCTTCACAAACCGGGAAGCCACAGGGCACCACACCAGGCCCTGTGGTCTGACCTCTCTCCCACTCGACGCACCCCATAAATTGGAACATGCAGTCAGGCATTTCAGAGCAGGGTAGGTGCAAGTTGCCCACGTATTTCTGAAGCAGACTTAAAATAAAAATCCCTTACCAGGAAGTTCCAGTTGACATCAATCTGAGTCACCATGCCAGACAGGAACATGACCAGGAAGAGGAGGGAGCAGAAAAACGCTGTCACAGACACAAACATGACCCATCCTTGTAGCAGAGGGAGAGGCAGGTTGGAGGAGGCCACCAAAATCCAGACAAGTCCTCCAAACACCTGAGAGAAGCGAGACAGAAGTGATGGGTTTGTTTAAAACGTTTGTGCAAAAGCATGCAACGTGCATGTATCATCCACAGTGCAATAGCATGCAACGTGCATGTATCATCCACAGCGCCTCCAGTCTCTCCCCAGATCTCTGCACGTGGTCGGGCACCCTCACCCATCATTTTCCATTTCATCCTCTTTCCTCAGGTGCAACGCCTCTCCCGTTCAGAGCCATGACCTGATTCCATGCCTGCCTCCAAGTAGATTGTCTTCTTCAGGCTATGAACCGATAATCAGTTCTTCTGAATCCCAAACACCTTCCCTCTCACCCCTCCAGCTTCTCTAACTACTATCCTCTCTAGGCAGTTTCCTTCTCATCCAGTCTCTGCGACTAATTAATCCAAATATAGTCTCTACCTGTGTCCTTGATGTTACCCTTCAAACCATTGTAACTGCCTTCTGCCCTCTTCACGTCTCAGTTTATTTACAAAGATCAGCCACCACTTTCTCATGAGTCATATCTGGTGGTCATTCTGTAGTCCTCACATTGGCTGATGTGTCGGGTTTCATAAGGTTGCCTATATTGCGACAATAGCTGTCCTAAGCAACTATGAACATCAAACTCTCCCATCACCTATTGAGTAGCTATGATATCATTGGATTTAGTATTCAACAAATGCCAGTGACAGACCAGCACCGTGCCAAGTCCTGGGAAGCTAAGGATGAAGAGTCTGCTACTTGGTCTCTATCACTGTAGAACTCCTAGTCCATTAGAAGGAAGAGAAACCAACCAATTGATTAAACTGCTGCTGTTGATAATGTGAAAATCAGGCAAGTCTTGCAGGTGCACACAGGAGAACTCTAAAATTCTAAAAATTCAAAAGGCAAGAAACCTATGCCTGATGCATCCACCAAAAGCAGAAGTCAAAGGGGAGAAGTAGAAGAGGGAATCAGTGTCCCGGGCAGGAGAGGAGGGTGGAGATGATATGAGGGAGCTGAGACAGAGCCTGGCAGAGCTGAGAGCAGAGCTCAGTGATGGGAGTACCACGCACCAAGTCGGGTACAAGCTAGAGACTGAGAAGAAATGGCCCTGAAGGTGATGCCAATGACACGCTTCACTTAAAGGGCACTGGAGGCCAGTAGGTGACTTTTCCAATAGTTCCAAAGAATTGAACGGAATCCATGGCAGTGAAGTCAGAGAGAAGGGCAGCGATTCTGCAAGAAAGTTCGAAGCAGATGTTATGGTGGCTGGTGACCGGTCAGATGTGGGACCTGACTCAAAAATTTTACCAAAGTGGAAAATAGCCCAATTTCCAGCTTTGGCACCTTGGAGAGAGAACGCAGGAGGAGCACCCTTGGGAGCATGAGCAGATGAGATCTGTTGATTCAGTGCTATCCACCTGGCTCCTTCTCAGCAGGACACTGTGGTACCAACTCCCCGTCATTTAGTCACTTAAGAAGAACCCTCCACAGTCCAAAGACAGGTCTTTTTACATCTGAGTGCCTTACACATGCTGGGTCTGCAATGTCCTGTTTGGGAAACATTCATAGCTTGCTGTAGATTACTGAGTGCTACTATAACAGAGAACCACAATGGGTGGCTTTACCAAACAGAAGTTCATTTAACAAACAGAAACTCATTTTCTCACATTCAAACCGGGGCGTTGACTCTCGGGGAAGTCTTCTCTCCATGCGCTCTAGAGGAAGGCTCTCATCGCTTCTGAGTTTCTGCTTCCGGATCAACCCCACGTGGCATGGCAACTCTCTTTACTCAGATCTGCTTCTCTCATTTGCTTGTTCAATCTCATATCTCAGAAGAGCCTGAGTCAGGATGTGCCCTATACTATTTCAGTCTCATTCACATAACAAAGACTACTCATTCCAAAATGACATTATAATCATAGGCATAGTGGCCAGAATATACAATGCATATTTGTGTGTGTGCGGTGCGTGCACATGTGTGTGTGTGTGTGGGGGGATACTATTGAATGCATAACAATCCATGCTTTGGCCTCTCAACATTATGTCCTTGCCACATGCAAAACATAGTAATCTGATCATGTCATCTCAGAGTCTTAAATCAACTCCAAGTCCAAATTCTCATCTTCTGAATCATCTAAATCAAATATGGGTGAGACTTGAGGCACAGCCCATCCTGGGGGTAAAATTACATGAAGCTGTCAATTCAAGACTACAAGTCATTTGCTTCCAAAGTTCAATGGTAGAAATGGTACTAGAAGACATTCTACTACGAACAGATGAAATTGGAAGGAAAGAAGAAATAATGCATACCAAGCAAGTCCCCAACCCAGTAGAATAATTTACATAAGCTCTCAAAGGCTGGAAAAAAAAATCCTCTCTTCTCTCAGACCATCCAGGCAACGGTCCTTCCCTCTAGATTCTGGGTGTAAGTCACGGCGCCTAGATTCTAGGTCTCCAGTTCTCAACCTGTGGGTCGCGACCCCTTTGGGGGGTCGAATGACCCTTTCACAGGGGTCGCCCGATTTGTCACAGTAGCAAAATTGCAGTTATGAAATAGCAAGGAAAATAATTTTATGGTTGGGGGTCACCACAACCTGAGGAACTGTATTCAAGGGTCATGGCCTTAGGAAGGTTGAGAACCACTGTGCTGGGTGGTTTAGCTCTGGGCTTTTAGCCCTACCTCCTGTCCCCTCAGCTTTGGAGAGCCATTTTTTCCGAGTCCATCCCCCAAATCATGGTGTTCTTCTGTCCTTGGGCATGGAAGCCCTGCCCCCTCAGCTTTCAGCAGTGGCCCTGCTCCCTGGGCACACCTTAACGGCTGCTTCACACCCCAGGACTGAGTTGGGGACAGAGTAACACTTTGACACCTAGGAGATATTGATGCTGCCCTTTGAGATGCAGGCGACAGTGACCCCACCATTTGGGCCTGAGAAGGTCGGGTTTCCTGTGCTTGAACAGCTGGGTTAACACCCGAGCCGCTCTCTCTCGAGATGGTCTTTCTCATTTCTTGGAAGACAAGTGCAATTTCTTTGATGTATTTCCTGCCTGCAGAATTCAAGGCAGTATGGTAAAGCTGCTCCTTGCCTTCATTCAACTTCCGTAGTAGCCTTTGGGCTAAGCTGACGGGCTTTTTCGTTGATTCGCTCTATCAGTCACAGGCGTGGTCTCTTGAGCACAATGCTGTCAAGTCCCCTCCTGGCTGAAAATCTTGGGATGCATGCCCTTAGTGTATACAACAAATATTTCCAAATCCTTAAAGTTTTGCTTTTATTTTGCATGGTTCATGTTTAAGTCTGTGTCATTCCTCTTGCGTTTTAAGTGGCAAAGAAAAACCAAGCGGCACTTTAATATCTTGCTTAGACGTTTCCACAACCAAAATGATCACTTACAAGTAATACCTTCCATCAAACATTGGACTATAATTCAGACAAATTCTTTGCCGTGGCATAAAAAAGCATCACCTTTCGTTCACTGTCCAATCACATGGTAAATTTTTCTTCTAAAGCCTCACCAGGAGCACTTTTAATGCCCAATTTCTAGCAACATTCTGCGGCTGGCCTCCTCTCTATTCTCTAAGATGATACAGACGGTCACTTAGCTCACTTCCTGCGGAGCCCTCATCACAGCGGCCTTCCATGTCCATAATTCTATCAACAGTCTCTGGAAGGCAGTCTGGGCTCTCACTACTGCTGCTGTTAGTACCAAAGAGGGGATTGCTGCACAGAGTAACCCATGCACAAAAGAACTAAACACTGCCCAGTCCTACGCCATTCTCAAAACTGTTCTCACGTTTGAGCCCCTGGGTGCAGCCACTATGTTATTCTGTCTTATAGCGGGCCTTCCTCTTGTTCACAGTGCCACTGTTTTACCAAACATGATGCCTTTTTCCAGGCACGAGTCTCTCTTGATAATGTGTTCAAAGTACGGAAGAAGAAATCCTGCCATTCTGGTCTCAAGGGCTCATTCTGGTCTGTGCTTTTGGCAGTCCACGGTACTCTCAACACCCTTCTCCAACCCCATCATCCAACTTCTTCTCAGGCTTCCTCACTCCACGTCGAACTTTCCCAGGCATAGGAGGCAAGTGAAAATACTGTGGCTTGGGTCAGGCACACCTTTGTTCTCAATGTACCATCCAAAAGAGTAGCTGCCCTATCATTCATTACTACATGGAAGAAGCCTTTTTGCAGGCATCCTGCATTTTCACTTGAATACCTTTAAACTTACCATTACAATGTTGTAGCTCAAGTTCCAGCTTCAAAGAAAACTGAAGAGTTGAGCCACAAAGTTCCAGGAAACGAGTCTACACTACCTTATCAAGGACTGTGTATGAAATAAGCTTGTTCCTAGTAAAAGGTTCTCTCACACTTTCACGCTGTTTACCTTAATAAATATTTGAAGGTGATAAAGACTGCCTCCAATAAACGAATCTGTCTTCTAAAATTAATCCACAGCCTCTTCTTCCTGATAGCTTTCCTCCCTTACTTTCCTCCGCTAAGTTGTTGTTGGTAGGTGCCACTGAGCTGGTTCTGACCCAGAACAGCCTTATGGCACAACAGAACGAAACACTGCCTGGCCCTGTGTATCTTGCATTAATTTAAACATAACAAAGAAAACATATCACTATTCAGAATCCATAATTCAACAATCATTTACCGAGAGGGTATGTGCAGATAGGTTACTCTTGGTGGATTCTGACTCATGGTCTAAAGGGCAATACAGACCAACAGACCACTGTTTGGAAGCACGGAGATGCACACCCACAGAATCTAAAGCTTGTGATGAATTCACTTCTCTAAAGAATTAAACACAATGTGGAATAGACCCGGGCAGGACCTCAAGTGGGTCACTCCTGTGTCTATTGAAGGTACTGTAGGAGAATACATAAGGGGGGGGGGGGGGGGAGGAGACAGAAACCACTTTCAGGAGCATTAGAGCAAGGGGAAAGAGAACCCTTTAAGTCTGATTCAAGCAGCAGATTGTGGTGGGTGCTATAAAAAGAGCTCAATACAGTATGTTCTGAGAGGCTGGGAGCGGGAGGGAAAGGATGAAGTGGGGACCTAGGAAGGTGTGCAGAGGCGGCGGGCTTTAAAGCAGGCTTTCAAGACCGACCAGGGCGTTGACAACACCGCTATAAATGTGAAGCAGTTTGCATGCACTGTTCTGGTGGTACTGAAAATTACAGCCCTTCCAAACACCTCAAAGGCTTGGAACAGAAACCAAGCGAAACATGAAAAAAAGGACCAATTGGCTTTCCTGTCTGTGGTAGGTGCACGGACAGGATCAAGGGATGGAGAAGGGGCCTAAGTACAGTCCCTCTCTCTTTCTCAGATAAACACCACATCCCTAACTCAGACGCTTCATAAAACCGAGACTGGAGTCCTGCTCATCAGAGCTCCTTTGGCTGAGGAGAACAAACCCAGCCAGCGTGGGAAATCTGCCACCTGTCACTGGACGTCTGCATGCTCCTATGATGCAGAATATGTTTCGCTGGGAGCTTCCAGAATAAGATAGAAAGAAAGCCCCGAAGGTCTACTTCTAAAAACCGAGCAATCACAGTCCTAAAGATCACAAGTCCAACCCTGTTAGGCGAGAGGTTGCACTGAGTTGGGAGCCGACCCTGGGATGGCTGGCTAAAGGGAACACTCGTTTGAATGGTTGCTCAGCTCCAAGTACTTAGTAGACATGGCAGTGTCCACTCTCCCTGCATAGGAAGCATGTCTATGATTATTCTGTTTTTCAGAGGTAAAAAGCAGAGACGAAAAATGGTGAAACTACTTCAAAACCCAAGAGTTGCAAAAGCACCCAAGCAGCCGAGGAGAAGGGAGAGATGCCCCACTGCCGCCATGCTGTTCCCACCGGGGGTCTGAGGCAGCCTTTGACCGCCTGGGCGTCAGTCACCACCTTCGGTGGCTCTTTGTTGTACTTATATCTGGTAGTGATGTGCCAAACCATGAAATGTACCTGGTTTTGACATTTATTCCAAGAATGACGACAGGGCTCTTGACTTTCCATCTCAAGCTCTAACTTAAAAAAAAAAAATGACCTTAACCTTATCTCCAGGTAATGTAAAGGTGAAAATCTCTGAGAACTCGCTATCAATTTCCCTGGGATTTGGTTCTTTATCCCTTATCATCTGAGTCCAGCTTTCAGTGTGCCTGGCACAGCTCCTAAGCACTCAAATATGTTCGCTGTTCTGAGCTGCGGTTATTAAGTCACACTACATCCCTAACACAATGGGTCTCCTTGGTGGTTTGATATACATCTACTACGTGTATTTAGTTTGGCCTGTGATAGCCAGATGGGTGGCCTGGCTGATTCTCTCACCATAAGAAAAACAAGGGAGGGTTCATTGACAAATCCTATATTGAATTTATTAACCTACATTGGAGTTAGAGCATGTTTTACCATAGGCTGTGGACTGCTAAAAACAGAGTCTTGCAAGAAAACATGGCATTGAGCAAGGAGCAACTCTTGCAATTCGGGTATACTCAACTTGCCTCCTATTTGGGTTGTCCTCTGACGTTTCCAGAGGATTTATTTTTCTTGTCGACTGTCACTTATTTCCCAATAATGTCAATTTAGAGATGCCTTCCAACATCTCAGAAAATAATTTGCCAACCACCATCTTAGTATATCTCTATGGTGGCTCTAAGAAAACAGAATGATTCTTACTCTGACCTCTCTGCAGTCAATGTTTGGAACAAGAAGAGGGTAAAAGACAAGGGAATCTGAAGGTCTCAGACAGAAGGGGCCTGGAGGTGAGTACAGCCTTACTGTCCTCATGTACGCATCACTCAAAGCCAAACTCACTGTCATCAAATCGATTCTGTCTCATAGCAACCC
>NW_022103896.1:20125261-20134744 GCF_000313985.2 Echinops telfairi
GGGGGGGGGCAGCGATTGAGTGCTTGAAATCATGTCATATTGGGTAGATAACGACATATGAATTTTTTGAGGGCAGGGTCCACAGCTTTCAACAGCATCTCAAAGGTGTTTGTGCTCTTCCAAACATTCAGACCAGTTACCTAACCCAACCTCTCCTATTTTTAAGGGTCCATACTCATTGGCTACCTACATAGGAAATAATACAGTTACTAAAGTGTGTACTATGTTCAGACCACTTGTCATTTAGTGAACAATTAACTTCCTACAATTAACGCCACCTAACATACACTTTGTATTCGTGTGTGTGCGCATGCGTGTGTAACTTTAATAAGAATACTTTTGTCAAGAGATAGAGTATCAAGATACATTGACAAGGCAGTCCATGCACAAGGTCACTGTAGTCCAGTGACTAATGATCGGTGTGTTAGTCTGGGTTGACTAGTGAAATATATCCAGAGACACTCATATGTGTGTAAGAGAGAGCTTGATATAAAAGATCAATAGTGTATTGAGAAAACATATCAGCCCCACCTAGATCAAGTCCGTAAGTCCTATATTAGTCCACATGTCCAATACTAGTCCATAAATTCTTTTTCAGACTCACGCGGCACATGCAATGATGCCGAATGCAGGAAGATCACAGGCCAGTGGGTGAAAAGTCTTGTGGATCCAGTGGTAGTGGGAGCATCTCAAGCTGGTGTGGTCTTCACCTGGCTCCTCCAGCTCTGAGTGTCTCAATAGCAGGGAAGGGAAGGCAGAGAGAAAGAGAGAGTGGGTCTGGCCTCCAGGGAACTATTTACCTCTGTTGTGCTTCCAAATGAGGTCATCAAGATGCGACCTGGTTAACAGGCTAAACTCTACCTCTTCCCTCTTAATACCCTCAAGTTGACAGGAGATTATGTAACTACTATGCTCGGGACTAAGGGTGCCCGCTCCTTCCTCTGAAATGCCCCTTTCCTACCACCTTCTCTGCCTTTTAGTCTCTTTCCCTCCTCCTGCACATCAACAACTAATCACACTTGTGTGTGCTTCCATCCACTCTGGTATCAGCAGGGTTTCTGTTGAGCAACTACATTCTAGGCACCTCTTCCAGAGAGCCTTCCCTGGAGAGATGTCACTCTTGACGTCTGCTTGTTACCACTTCCTGTGTCTGCCATGTACTTCCAAGGATGGAGTGAAATCCTGGGTTCAGGTACCTGTTTCCTCTACAGGACTGGGAGGTCTGAGTCAGCGACATTACATATTTCTGTATGCTCAAAACCTCGAGCTCTTTCTTCAGAAGGTGTTCAAATGCATCTTCCTCGTAATGAATGGAAACCAACTAGTAGATACCATGATAGATTGTTCTAGAAGAAAGCAGAAGTCCAGTTTGAGATGCTGGAGACACACTGTTCCTTTTCTGGTCGTGTGTGTGTGTGTGTGTGTGTGTGTGTGTGTTCACAAGCATGGACACTAATGAACAGGAACATATTTTCAAATGATTACTGGCAATTCTTCAGAGCTTAAGGCAGAAAGTTATGGAGAAGCTAATCCCTCTGGCTGTCTAACCCCAGTTGCTCCATTTTGGGGACCAGCTTGCCTAGCCCGCAGCACTTACTATTGATAACTTTGACCAGGGAAGTGCTGGGCTTGGGCCTTAGGTTCTTCTGCCCTCCTGACTTCCTTCCCTCTGTCCCGAGGAGCCGTCCTGCCATCTGTCTTCCATCACAATCATCCCTGGACTAATTCCGGAACACATTTTTGCAGTGAAGACACAGGACAGCAAAGTTTACTTGAGGAAGCAAAGCGAAGTAACGTGAACCATGTCCTCCCAGAACTGTCAGTCCTGTTGTTTTCCCAGGGACAAGGGAACAACAAGCAATCCAAATTAGTGGTGAGGTGGGTGTGAGAGACCTGGTAGGGCATGATCAAGGGGAATGTAACAAAGAGGAAGTGCTGAAATCTTGGTGGGGACTGAGCATAATAGTGGGACAGGAGGAAACTCAAAGGAAACAGAGGAAAGAGCTGGGAGGCAAAGGGCATTTATAGAGGTCTAGATAAAGACATGTACATATGCAAATATATTTATATATGAGGATGGGGAAATAGAGCTATGTGCCTATATTTATAGGTTTAGTATTAAGGTAGCAGAAGGACATTGGGCCTCCACTCAAGTACTCCCTCAAAGGAAGAATACTTTCTTCTATTAAATTGGCATTCCCTGATGCTCACCTTCCCGACACAACCGCTAAAGACAAAGCGGGTGAATAAGCAAATGTGGTGAAGAAAGCTGATGGTGCCCGGCTATCAAAAGATATAGCATCTGGGATGGAAGAAGCACACTAGCCTATGCAACCATGAGGTGTTGAAGGGATCAGGTATAAAGCATCATCAGAACAAAAAATCTTACCATAGTGAATGATGGGGGGAATGCAGAGTGGAGACCCAAAGCCCATTAGTAGGCCACTGGAGATCCCCTTGCAGAGGGGTCTTGGGGAGGAGATGAACCAGTCAGGGTGTGATGTAACAACGATGAAAAATAAAACTTTCCTCTAGTTCCTAAATGTTTCCTCCCTGCTCTCACTACCATGACTTGAATTCTACCTTGCAAATCTGGCTAGACCAGAGGATGTACACTGGTACAGATAGGAACTGAAAACACAGGGAAACCAGGGTGGATGAGCCCTACAGGACCAGTGGTGTGAGTGGCAAAACAGGGAGGGTAGAGGAAGAGTGGGTAGGAAAGAGGGAACCGGTTACAAGGAACTATATGTGATATCCCACCTGGGGGATGGATAACAGAAAAGTGGGTGAAGGGAGACGTCAGACAGGGCAAGATATGATAAAATAACAATTTATAAACTATCAAGGGCTCATGAGGGAGGGGGGAGCAGGGAGGGAGGGGAAACATGAGGACCTAATGCTGGGGGCTTAAGTGGAGAGAAAATGTTTTGAGAATGATGAAGGCAATAAATGTACAAATGCGCTTTACACAATTGTTGTGTGTATGGATTGTGATAAGAGTTGTATGAGCCCCTAATAAAATGATTTTTTAAAAAGCAACTGAGTTATATAGCTTAAAATGTTCATAATGGAAAAAATTATACAATTTTTAACTTTTAGTTTTGAAAAGCTAAAGAAATTTATGCCAGCTGTCAATACCTGAAGAACAATCATGACATCCTAAAAGTTGGGCAGCACTTAGCAGGTGCCCAAACCTTCAAACCTGTTCACTCTCTCCTACAGCCATTCTCTCCAGGGAAATATCACAGATCAGTTCAACTGTCAGGAGCCCTGGTGGCATAGTGATTGCCTGTTGGGCTGCTAACCACAAGGTCAGCAGTTTGAAACCCCCGGCCACTCTGCTGGAGAAACTCCCATAAAGAGTTACCGTCTCAAAAACTGACAGAGGCAGTTCTACCCTGTCAGGCCTATGGTATCACTATGAGTCAGGGTTGACACAATAGCAATGAGTGAGTGAGTAGTCCAATTGTCCAGGAGAACAACCACATGATATTTGTTAGGTACAGTCTATGCATGATATTGGTTATGCCAACATGACTTCTGCTGCTATCTCCCGCAATCCTTTCTGTTCAGCCATATCAAGTCAGATGCACCATGACCACAGCCCCTACTACCAAGTACAGTTTTTCCCAATCCCCAGAACAAATCTCCTTTCCTTAACCTTTTCATTTGGAGCTCAAGGTCAATGCTCCAGCAACCTGGTTTAGTGTTTTCTTGTTTCAATCCTAAATATTTTTTACAGGGCTCCCAACCATGGCAAAAGATTGCTGAAACCCATCTTTGACCAGGGCATTGGGTTCTTAAGGAAGTTTTAAAGGCTCTTTTCAAGAGGATGGAGATTTTTAACCAAAAGGCAGAGAACAAATCTTACTTCTTAGTATAAACTACCTTTAACAAGACACACATGCCTGTAGTTAAGACTTTCTTCACTGCAAACACACAATATCCCTCAGGACCACCATCTGTTTGGAGAGCGAGAAGAATTCTATGCATCTGAACATTTATGTTAGCTAGGTAGAAAATAACCTGAAGTCGCTCACAGAGATTAATGTATTGGAGGGTTTAACAGGATATTGTTGATTTCATTTCTTGAGATGGGCTGTGTAATATATAAATTGTTTCCTTGAAAAACAAATGAACACAAATCTCCCCAGATTCCTTATCCCTTGAATCGCTTTAAACAAGAGGAGGAAAAGTGAAATTGAAATGGACTTGGAGTCGTTAGTGACAGTTTCATCTCAAAAGACAAAAGAAAAGATTAGCTCAAAGACTGCACCCTCCCTCCCAGCCTCTCTCTCAGCATCATCCTTTCATTAACCTTCTTGGTCCCAGCCTAATTCCTGTGGGTTCCATTTTTATATTTCGGTATAACCTACTATCATTTTGGAACATATCAAACTTTATGTGCTTGACTGATGCTATGGATTAAATTTAGTTCCCCCCAATAGGTGTTGGAGTCCTAACCCTTATACCCACAGATGTACTACAGCCTCCACAGAAATCCCTGGAAATTGGAGTTCCTGTGGAGGTTATATTATTATAGGATGGGTCCTAAACCTAATCACTTCTGAACTGTGAAAACTGTAAATCTGTTCTTCCTTTTTCTCCCGCCACTTTCCTGTCATGTCAAGCCACTCATAACGGCCATGCTGCCTTTCATCATGCTCCTTCTTGTGTCTGGGGCTTGTGAATGCCTCTTCTCTACTTTCCTGCCTGAACTTCTCAAGAGTAACAGCTCAACTGAAATGTCATCCCTCCATTGACGCAATCTGTCCTGGTCTACCCAGTAGCCAGATGTAGTCTCCCGGGTTCTCCTACAGTACTTTTCCTAAACCTATTTTAGCACTTGCAATACGATATTGTACTTTTTCCCTTCACTTTCTGCCCTGCCATGCATTCATTTCAAGTGAAGGAGCTATGTTACCTAGCACATCCCCTGAGCATGGTCTAAAAGGCCTAATGCCTGGTTGTTGACTGAATGCGAAGACCCGTGGAAACCGAAACAGTGTGGTTGGAAGCATGCGAATATCGCCCATGAAGAGCAATGGGAATGACCTTGTCAAGTGCCGCACAGTTTCCGGAGCTCTGAAAGCATGAAACACACTAGCGTCCATCATGTCCTTTATTCTTTTCTCTGTTCAATACTGCAATGGCCGATCTTCCTTTGGGATTTTACAAGATAAGCTCATTGAGGGCAGGGGCCCTGCTATTCTCAGCCCCATAGCACACATCCAATGTCCTTTTCTTACTACTCCATTTCCTCTCACTTTTGTCCTCCACTGAGAACCACACTCTGGTATTAATCCATTATAATGAAACACATCTGCTTTTTCTGGAAGCAAGCACAGCTCCCTCTAAGATCCACCTGCCTGGAAGATGTTTTAACTGCCCCATGCTTAGCACTTTCTCCCCTGAACAGCGGCTCTTGTCACATCCATCCATTCCTCAGAATATGTGTTCCTTCAGAAAATGAGGGCCTGAACAGCTTCATTCCAGAATAGTCATGTGCACACAGTAGGTACTCCTACTAACACCTGGTGATTACTTAGTGACACAGAGATGTTCAACACGATAACTGTGGAAGGTGATGTTTTTCATCCTCAACTAAAAGGCTTTGGGCTGCAAAACTAACAGTATTCCAATCTTCACGGCATGCAGCAACATGCGTCGGGACATACAGTGAAGGCCCCAAACCAAAGGATTGACAATTAAGGTTTCTAAGAGTGTAACACAATTATCTCAAAACATTTCACAAGCCTGTCAGGCTGCAGTGTTTTCCACCCATGAAGCTAAAGCCATACATTGTTTGGCCAGTGTGGCAGGTAGGCTGGCACTATGGCCTATTTTGAATTATCTCCACAATAATTTTGTACTTCATAATGAGAACTGACACTTAAATAGATTGTGAAGAAGATTTATCAGATACACGCTGGTACTGAAATTCTTTTGAGCAAGGTTAACTTTTATATGGTTTCTGAGTGGTACAAGAAGTTAAGCGAATGACTGCCTTCTAGCGAAAAGGCTGGCGGTGTGATCCCACCGAGAGGTCCCTGGGAAGACACGTTTGGCAACCTGCTTTTCAAAGGTCACAGCCTTGAAAAGCCCGTGGGATAGAGCTCTACTCAGCACATGGGGTCACCCGAGGTCAGAATCCACAACAGGTCCTGATGAGTACGCATCTGCATGCTCACAGGCTCATGAGGTTGGTTAGACCAATACTGGGAGCCCACTCTCGCTGTGTCCAGTTTTTGCATATTAAATTCCAGACGGCCACAACCATCCATGGAAACAGATGGAGGACAAATAGATCTGACTAGAAGGTCAAAATGACAAAGATCTTTGGGGGTGTCTGAGGTGACCTGAGGGCATCGTGGGTTACCCGTTGGCCTGCTATCCTCAAAGTCAGCAGTGTGGAAGCACCAGATGCTCAGCGGGAGAAAGATGAGGGTTTCAATTCCCATCAAGATTTATTCTTGGAAATGCACAGGGGCAATTCTACTCTGTCCTACAGAGTCACTCGCTGTGAGTTGGAATTGACTAGATGGTAGTGAGTTTGTTTGAGTTTTTTTGCTTTTGAGTTTGGGGGCTATCCAGGCTCAGTGGGGATAAAGAACTCCCAGAGAGGTGACCCCTTGGGTAGTGAGAGGATTGCGCCTCCCTGTAACCCACACAGGGTCAGCAATTTCTGCAGAGAAGCCCAGGGAAACCAACCAGTTTAGAGAAATCAGAAAACCAGAGGGAAACTGACAGAGTCAAGACCATAGGGGTTTCAAAAAAGAGAGTTTACTTAGCTCCCATCTGTGTATCTACTTCAGGTGGGCAATCTCCTCTTGCGGAGCCTCTCTTAAAACATACACTCCACTATTATCAAGCCATTGGGAAGGGTGAGAAATCTGTTCCACCATGCCTTCTTGTCTCTCCAAAGCCACTACTGTAGCTTTGTTGGAACTCTTTGTACCTTTTTTTTTTGGGGGGGGGGGTAGGGGGGTGTTGTGGTAGGAGGTAGATATTCAAGTAGAAAAGATGTTTGCCCATAAATGCGAAAAGCTATCTGAAATGGCCATGGGATGCCAAGCTGCTGAACCCTGAGAAGAGCCCCGGACATGTTTCTAGAGACGTGGAGGTGGAGAAGGTAAAGGACATGAAAAGCTATGGAGCATGGATGAGATACGTCTGTGAGCCTGGGGTCCCTCTTGGGATGGGGAGTGGAAAGCAGTCTGAGCAAGTGGGAGATGAGTCTTCACCTTTGTGAGAAGAGTTATCATCTCACAGAGCCTGGATGAAGGGCTGGCTTCGTCAGAGGTGTCCATCCACAGCTGTGAATTAGAACCTCCAGGGAAGCCTTTTATAAAAAAAGCAACATTGACTCTGGGCGCTGGGTGCATCCCCAGAGAGTCTGAATTAATTAGCCTGGAGCTGGCAATAGATTCTTACAAGCCGCTCAAGTGATTAGGTAGGGGGCAGTTGAGAATCAACCCTTAGGCTAGATCACACAGAGAGATGGCATCCAGGGAAAGGAAAATCAAACCAGTCACCTTCCATCTTTTTCCCCTCAGAATTAGGCAGTGTTCCCAAAAGGGTGACATGACCCGGGGTGGTTCTTGATGGGATGGCATATGGGTCAACCTTCTTCATTCACATATCTACATCTAGATGAAGCTATGGATAAGTAGATGCAATCTAGATCGATCGCTATAGATGTACGTGCAGGTAAATATGTATTAGAAAACATAAACAGCATATATGAGAGTTGAAGTATATGAATGCTTGGCATGGGGGTCAGGTGGCCGCTACAGTCTGTTGAAACACGAGGCAAGTTGTAGCACAGGTGGAATGCGGACATGGCAGGCACTTAGAAGAGAAGTATGCAAGCAACCAGTCTGGGGAACCAGTAGCTCTGACACTTTAGCATCTTCCATCACACTGCTGTTTTCTTAACTTGGCCCCCTGGCCACCTAGCAGGGCGGCCCAATGCTGTTTCCCTACTCTTCTCCCGTGGAAGGCGGGGCTTGTCCTCAGAAACATTTAGAGGCTACCTTCCCAAACTTGCACGATCAATGGGGTTCTGGTGAAATTATAGATGCCCGTGCTCCGTTTGCAGCGGAATGAAGCAGAATTTCCTGGGGAAGGGACCCAGGGATCCGTAGTCTCCACCAGATTCCCTATTGATTCCAATGACGGGCCACATTTGGGAACCTGGGATGTTCATGATTTGGGCTCGGCCTGGCAGCAGCCTCAGTCAGGATCTGATTACTGATGTGGTAGCCCGTGACTTGGGTGTATCTCCCTGTCCAGATTCCAATCAGGGCTAAACTCAACCCCGGGTGCCTGGGCCATCCTAGCATAATAGGGCAGGAAACCAATGCTCACGAGGTGTTCTGGGCCCACAGGACACAAGTGAAACCAAGGCACCCAAATCCAGGTTACACAAACTCAAAGGAGGGGGTGAGTGGAGAGATGGAATCCCTAAACCGAGCAAACAAAACCAACCTGCAGCAAGGGCAGCCTCGCTAACATTCCACACTTTATTTGCAATTCTCCAGGCGTGACGCAAGTTCAGTTGCCCAATTAATATGTGCACATGTCCTCCTTGCCCACAATAAGTGTCAAAAGCTTCCATGTCAGATTAAAAAAAATGCTCAAGAAGTTGGCACAGGAGGCCTGGTAAGCCCACCTCTACCTGGGCGAAAGAGTGCTGGAGACATTTGGGATTGCTTGTAAACTAGGAGAGGCGAAGGCACGGCACAATGACAGTGGCAAACGTGGCAGCCACGTTTCCACCTTCCCTCCACCATTCTCACGCCCACGTGGTTTGGAAACTGCCAAGGGCACCTTACACACCTTACCTGCCTCCCTGCCCTGCGTCCTGAACCTTGCTCCTCCCCCATTCCAAGTGGTACTAAATATAGCAAGAAAACGAAAAACCAACAAACCGAAAAAAGAAAAAAGGAATGCCCAGCTCTCCTCCTCTTCCTGGTGCCTCCAGCCCCCTCTGCCCAATCGTGGCATCGCCACTCACCCAGTGACAGGCTACACCTTTCCACCCCCAACAAAATGGCAGGTTACCAACAGGCGAGGCAGAGAGCCGGCTCTGAGTCTAGCCAAGCGCCGCCCCTAGCCAAGCCCAGGAGGGAAGGGGCATCTCTGACTGCTCCCACTCGTCCAAGCGTCCCCAGCCCCTAGGAGCCCCCAAGCCTCGCCCCACCCCGCCCTGCCCCCGCCCGCCCGCTCTCTCTCTCAGGGCCATCCATTCTGTGCACTGGCGGGGGCGCAGGTGCTAGCGGTAACAGGTGCCAGGCCAGAGGGCCCAGGTGGCTACGCAGCCGCAGGCTCCGGTGGCGCGGACACGCGAGGACCCCGGGAGGGGGCGCAGGGCAGGCCACCTGGAGGGGGGAGAAGCCGGGGGAGGCGGTGGCAGGGGGTGACAGCGGGGCCCAAGGATGCCCTGCCCTGCCCGCCCCGCCGGGGCGCCCCGCGCCC
>NW_022103896.1:20135110-20137216 GCF_000313985.2 Echinops telfairi
GGCAGCGGCCCCGCCCCGTCACATGGGCGCAGGTGAGCGCGCCTCCGCCGGTCACGTGCACAGGTGCGGTGGCCGCCTGGAGTGGTCTTTCCCGCGGGGCGCGCCTCGCGCTCTCCTCCGCCGCGAGCACCCAGGGCTTCCAGGGGGATGTGGGCGCCGCCGCCTCCGCCTCCGAAAGGGCTTCCTTCGGTGCATCCCCCTGCTTCCACCTGTTCGGGTCCCGCTGGCCTCCATCCAACTTTCCCTACTCCCTTTACTTTCCTGAATATAAGGGCAGGGGCGGGTGTAGGGCTGAGCCTGAGAAGTTAAACAGTCACCAGACACACCCAAAAGGAACAGTGGGTATGCCTGAAGGAGAGCGAGAGGTGGGGGGGAGGTTAAAATGCCACAGGAGCAGCGAGACTCCCGGGGCCCCAGACCTGCAGGTAGCCAGCGCTGGCTTGCTCTTGGTGGTGTCCTGTTCTGTGAAGTGGGGGTGAAATCACCCTGGAAAGAAGGTGTGGCGTAGAGATGAAACTCTGGGAAGTGAGGAGGAAGGTCAATACCTGGGAAGAACAAGTGGCCCAGAGCGCTTGGCAAATGCTGGGGGTCCTAGATTCAGGAACCAGCGATGGAGTCGATGCTGACTCATAACGACCCTATAGGGTAAGGTAGAACCGCCTCTGTGCGAACTCTTTACGGGCTTTCTCCAGCAGCGCGACTGGTGGTTTAGAAGTGCTGACCTTGTAGTTAGCAGCCTAAAGCTTAATCACTACACCACCCACCAGACTCGTGGGGATTCCATTAAATGATACTGATGTGATGACTGCAGTTTTTCCAACGTTTACACCCACATCACACGCTCATGTTCACATGGTGTTGCATTAAAACAACAACAGCAACAAAAACCCCACCCCACCCACTGTTCTGGATTGGATTCTGTCTCATCAGGACCCTATGGGCTAGAGAGGAGTGGCTCTGTGGGGTTTCCAAAACCTGATGGAAGTAGATGGTCGCGTAGTTCTCCCAGCTGGTGGGTTTGAACAACCAACCTTGTTGTTAGCAACCCAGCGCTTAACCTACTGGGCCACCAGGGCATATCTTAATTTTCTACATAGAACTTTAATTATTATTCATCTTGTCAACATCTTTAGAATTTTCTAAAGTTCTATGTAGGGTTTCACCACCTGTCTCTGTCACAGTGGTGACATACAATGTGCTATGCGTTGCTTATGAAGCAGGAAGCTATATCACAGGCATATTAAAGACCAGCACCCATGGTCACCCTGGGTAACAGGTTGGAGCAGAGCTTTCAGAGTAAGGCAAGCTGGGAAGAGAGACCTGGTGACCAAATTCTGAAAATTAGCAATGAGAACTCCGTGGATCACAACAGACTATTGTCTGATAGATGAAAGAGAAGCCCCCTACTTTGGAAGGTATTCAAAATGCAAAGGCCAGTCAAAAATGATTGCCACAAAATCATAAACGTCTATATTTAATTAAGATGTCAAAAGGGGAAGCTATTGTTTCTCGATAGAGCCTCCATCTCGGTCTATACACTTTGGAAAGCAGTGTTTCTGTCTCTCTGCTCCTTTCCTGGGGAATTCTGCATACTTCAGTTTACATCAGGCCCAAACCAAAACAGCAGTTTTAACATCCCCGAAGGATTCATAACACGTTCCTTTTAAATGTTGTTTCAATTTGGGGACACAAAAAATGTTCCAAAGGGGGGAAGATCAGGATGAGGTGGATGGGGTTAGTTTTCCTAATGGCATTCTCATAGGATAGCCTTTGTTACCCTTGAAGAATGAGCACGTGCATTATTGAGATGGAAAATAACTTAAAAAAAAACACCCCACCATGATTGTCCTGTGTCCTTCAGACAATCTATAAAGATTACCCCTTTGGAGGCCCCCCAGGAAACAGTCACCGCGACCTTATGAGCTGATCTTTCTGTCTTGAATATACTAGTCCAAGCAGATCTTTAGAATACCACTGTTTGGATTGACCTTTTCTTTAATTTTTTTAAGGCACCCTAGTGAGACTAGGTGAGACTGAGAGAGCTCATCTGCAACCCACTATTGATCAAAGAGATGTGTTTCTTTTCTTTTTTCTTTTTTTTTTTTT
>NW_022103896.1:20138322-20168537 GCF_000313985.2 Echinops telfairi
GGGAGAGGAGCTGACACCAAGGGTTCAATAGAAAGTAAATGTCTAGAAAATAATGAAAATAATGATAATAAATGTGCTTGGTACAACTGATGTATGGATTTTGACAAGAACTGTAAGAGCCCTCAGTAAAATGTTTAAAATAAATAAAATGTCTGCATAAGATGAGGGGGAAAAAGCCGTTTTGTTGGCACTTCATCCACATATACAATTCAGTCGTTTAATAATATCAAGAATTGTACAATCATCACCACCATTAATTTTAGAAGACACATAATTCCACATGTTTGTTTTAGAATAGATCCATGCATGTTTGAATGGGAACACCAGTGGTGACATTTCTTTTGACTTTCTATATGGATTTAAGATTTTCTATTCATTCCAAAGGAGCCCCCGTGGCAGAGTGGTTACACATTGGGCTGCTAACCCATAAGGTCAGTCATGAGTTTGAAACCACCAGCCGCCCCGCGGGAGGAAGATGAGGCTTTCTACTCCCTTAGAGAGTCATAGTCTCAGAAATTCCCAGGGGGCAGTTCGACCCTGCGCCACTCTGCGTCAAAATTGACTTGATGGCAGTGAGACGTTCATTAACCAATGTTGGACTGAATGCCACTGCCCAGAGAAGTAAAACAACTTCCATATGAAAACGCCTATTTAAAATGTCCTATCATTCCAAGTAAAATTATGGCTCAAAGAGTATCGTTATTAAATAATTAGCTACCATCCATTCTGTAACATTCCGTTGGTACGACGCAATTCCAGCCAAACAACGGACCATTTAAAGAGCTCTTTGGGGAAGGCAGAAGCAAGTTAGATAAGTAAAAGACCTGCAGCCACTTGAAACACGCAACCCCGCCCCTCAGATGACAAGTGATGGATGCACTAAGCCTCCACACGTGGAAACACGACTCCAACGCACTGCAGATGTATTGAGGTTAAAATCTAACACCTTGTCATTTGTTCTCCCTTTGACGCACTCTAAAGTTCTTCTACTTTAAAAAAACAATTGTTTTCTGCGTTCTTTTCAATTGAGGTCTTTCTCGGTTTTATTTTGTTGTTGTTGTTAGTTTTTCTTTTTCGTATGTTTTTTTTATATGAAATCCATAGAGAGTGACCGGATCAATCATTGCTTAGGGTTATGACAAGGGAGGTTGGGGTTAGTAGGGAACTGATCATAATACTAGAAAGAAATATGTTCAAAAGTTGACTGTGGAGATGATTACACAACTCTTTAATATGTTTAACCCATTGAATGGTATATGTGAATTATATGTCAATAGAACTTAAATAAAATAGCTCTTCATCAAAGCAAAGTAAGAACTAGCAATAAGATATATGATTTGGATACCCTCCCCAAATTTTTATCCTTGTCTTTAGTGCCAATCTTTTCTATGCGAAATAAGGAGCATGAGATTAATCTTCTCAAAGATCAGTTGAAGATGAATGAGCACACACACCCTAGTGCATAAGTCAACAAGGTTGGGGGGGGGGGGAGTCAGCAAACAGCATGGGCCATCCTATGGCGTCCTGAGCTCGTCTATCAGGTTTAGCCTTTGAGAAACGGAGCTTCGCTCTGTGCCGGGGTCAGCAGGATTTAGTCACTCTGCCTCTCTATTTATGCTATGGTGAAACTCCTAGGTGTGGTAGTGGCGTCTCTTCAGAAAACCACAAAGCCGGGTGTGGGCGAAACCTTTTGTATACCCCTCCTGAGTCCTCGCCACCTCTGAGTCACCCTTCCTGATAGTTCAGTGGGTGACACTTCGTAGGAAAGCTGAAGTTTTCAGCATTGATTTGTTTGACAAGAGCACTCTCTCTGTGTTCAGATACTGATAGGCAGAGGACAATCATTCTGTTGTTTTTCCTTTTTTTTTTCTTTTCCTGTTTTAGAATGTAAAAAAAAAACACCCTCAAAACAGTTAGGCAACTTTCAAAGGGACACCTTCCTGAAAGAATCAACCATGGAGTTGGCCAGCAACCCTAGGAGGACCACCAAGGTTTGACCTTGTAACCCTAAGTGACCTTGGGGTTCCCGGACATACTCATTAGGCAGAAGAGCCTCAATTATGCCTGCCTACAAAATCACCACCATGGGGAACATTTTACAGGAGTCTCTTCGAGGCCACTTCTTGTCATCCTGCATATCCTGAGGGAACCTGCTTTCCCTCCTTCATCTGCTTCCACTGGGAAGAGATGGTGGTGGAGGCTTCTTCTATTGTAATATTTGATGCACTTGAAAATGAACTCTTTCCTAGAACAGTCACTCCCCAAACCTGTTTTTCTCTGACAATGCAACTTCTTTCTAATGAAGGCAGTCCTTTGGCATGCAGGGAAGAACAGCCCTCACCCCACCCTGCCTTCTGCCACTGCATTTCTCCACACCACTGACCATGAATTCTTAATAGTCTCACCTTTCTGTGCTTCCCCATCCTCTCTCTGTAGATGACTGACCTCCAGAGTGACTCTTGCCCCGCTTAGGGACCTCCTTTGCCTCCCACATTTCTTGAAGGTCCACATCTATGTTTGTGACACTTTCCACAATCCTGCTTCCTAACCACTGGCTCCCTTTGACCAATTAAAGTCACTTGGTTTTCACCACTGCCATGCCCTTCACACTGCTGTTCTCTTGTCCCTGGTTTCTCTCCCCAGCTCTCCCAGGCTATTGCCCTCCCGTGTCCCTCCTGTGGCCGGCAGGACAGTCGCCATGCATGGGTCAGAATCACTGCTCTGGCAGTGTGCTTGGCTTTTGGGTTGCCGGTCATTGGAGGGAACCCAGGAGACATAGCCCAGGTGGTAGAGTGGTTACTTGTTGAGTTACTAAAAGCAAATTTAGCAGTTTGAAAGCCCCAGCCACTCTGTAGGATAAAGATGAGGCTTTCTACTTCTGTAAAGAATTACAGTCTCAGAACCCCCCCAGGGCCAGGTCTACCCTGCTTCAGGGTGGTGGCAGTGCATCCCAATGGTCATGGGAGGGAGTTCTGGTGGTGCACCCTGAACTGTGAACAATAAGGACCACAGTTTGAACTCACCTGTTGCTCTGCGGGAGAAAGTGGAGGCTGTCTGCTCCCAGAAAGATTTACGGTCTCTGAATCCCAAAGGGAAGGTTTATGCTGGCCGGTAGGGCCACTGTGAGTGCACTTGACTCCGTGGCAGTGAAGTTGATTTGCACGGTCAGTGAAGGCATGGCAATGTTGGCTATATTAATCCCACATATTGGCTCTCATTTCATCTTTATTGATTTCACTTTAAATTTGCACTTACGGGTTGGGTTCAGCTCATCATCTACATCTTCTCTCTTTAATTCCTAGGATTGATGGAAAAGTGTCCTAACTGAGAATGTTGGGTTCATTATGAAGCCATGTTATCCAATTGTGGGGGCACCGTATGAAGGCCCCATTGTCTTTTTCCTTAGCCTCTTGTTCCTCTAAGCTATTGTTCCGGTTTTGTTTTTCTCTCTCACTTTCCACCTCTCTGTGCCTGGATGAGGGGACGTCAGAAAGTTTGTGGAAGAGTGCTGTGAAAGGTTAGTGCCCTTCGCAATGGACACTTTGAAGTCCCCTCATAGTTGAAACCAATGAAAACCAGTGCAGACCCTCCCAGCCTTCTTTCTCTGACTTTACTGAGAAGTTTTAGGATAACTAACCTGTAAATATTTATTTCACTCAAAGCATAGCCATCAAGCTAGATACCCATGACAAACACTTGGGTGTTTCTTTCGGTAGCGTCTCTTCATGCCACACGGTTTCGCAGATTCCAGGTCCTGGCAGTTCTATCATTTTATTCTCTAGGACATGCTCAGTTTTGCCATTCTAATGACGCTTACTCTACGTCAGGGACCCGTACTATTCCCAGGGAATGCTCAGCAGTCTTGTGCCTGTCCTGGTACAGATAGTTTCTGACTTATGACAGGGCACCATCCCAAGACTGCCTTTGTAGGGTGGTTCTGACTGAAGTTGAATAGTTCTTTTCTTTTTTATTACTTTTCATAAAGATTCTCTTTTATTAACAGCCATTTTATAAAGCCTATCTTCATTGGCCTTGGGGGGCTGAAAAAACTATAATAAACATCTGCAAATGAACATCTGCACATGATAACATCAGCAACTTATGCACTGAGACATGTATGTGGTTCTTTGTAACTCAAGTTTGTTGTAAGTTGAGTAAGTTGTATACTAACATCAGAATTATTTTTAACACAAATATTGATTAAAACCATTCTTCATAGCTTAAAAGGCCATTCTAGGATTTCTAGTTTTCTCAGGATTAATCTCAAATACTCTAGAATATACTCAAAGTATTATAAGGAGTGGCTTCTGATAAGTTCTCCCATCTTAACAGTCACATTAATCCATTATAGTTCCAGTAAATTTCCCTTGCCTGCAGACCTTTATCTATGCCCTGTCCCCAATGAAAGATCTTTCTTCTTACCACTTCCCTGCCCTGTACCTATTTCCATGGTAATCATTTCCAGGTATAGGGGCAGGTCTGGCTAGTAACTTTTCTTTGTTTATTCCAGACTACCTTAGGCTCCTTCCCCCTCATTGTGTTTCCATAGTCCACGTAGTTCCTTTACACAGAAGTACTTATTTCATAGAATCAACATTGTCTTTCACTTGTCTGGTTTCTCTTTGCTAGTGTAGTGCAATAACATATTAAATAGAAAAGCTTAGGGAAAGCACCAAGAGATGATTCTGAGACACCAATGTGAAACAGACTCCCGTGCATTTGTTTATTTGTTTATTTTCATGGACTGATCAAGAATCCATTAGACAATTAGAAATTCCCCACTTCTAGCACCATGATGAATAGCACAGAAAAGGGAGGATTTGGAAAGAAGATTTCTTTAGAGAAAGCTACATTGGGAATCACGTCTCATTTCCCATTTGTGTTAGGCTGATTGGAGTAGGGAAATAAATCTAGTAACACCCATATATGTATAAGAAAGAGCTTTAAATCAAGAAGCAATTGTATATCAAGAAAGCATCCCAGCCCAGTCCAATTCAAGTCCATAAATCCAATACAAGTTCCTAAGTCCCTCTTCTGACTCACACAGCCGCATGCAATGATGCAGAATGCAGAAACTCACAGGCTGGTGGCTGCAAAGTCATGTGGATCTGAGGTCAGTGGGAACATGGCAGGGCTCTGGCAGCTCTCAGGGAGGCCAGCCAGCAGGAAGGAGAAGGGGGAAGAGAAAAGGAGATTCCCAGGGTCCCCTTTATGAGAAGGCCACACCCACAAGGAAGTACCATCACCCTGATGGGAAGGTTGGATTCCGCCCTTACCCTTTCATACATCTTCAAGCTGATACAAAGTCGTAACTCATTCATCCCCTTTCCCTCGTTGCAAGAAGTGGCAGAGTTTTGTTCATATTACACAACAGGAGCCCAAGTAACACCAGCTGGCCAAGTGAAGTCTGCATCGAAATTTCTCATCACCATCATGCCTATCTTCCTTTCTTCCTGTTTCATAAGAAGTATTTCTGTCCCTATTTTCCCAATTGAGCTTACACTTGGTTTATTATTATTCCTTCTGTCTGCTTCTTTTCATTCACTCCATTGATTTTTCCTTCTATTTCTTCAACTTGCAGCTTCCAAATACAAGTTTCTAGCATCATCATTAACATAAAATATCTGACTCCTTTCCAACATAGAATATCCAGGACCCGCTGAAATCCCAGAGAAAACGTGGAAACCTTTTGTTTTTGGTCACCGGACACCAGGCAATGCAGGGTAGTGGGTTCCTCAGGGATGGAACAGAAACAAGATGAGTCTTGTTATTTCTGCAACACAGAGAACACTATCAGGGCACAAAACAGGGAACTTGTGGAGACCAGAAGTCTCCCTGGGCTCAGGTACAGAATTTATGATTTTTAGGCCAAGGGAGCTCCTAGAGTTAACAGAGAAGAAAGAACTGCCTACAGAGAGTTGCAGATGTCCACAAAGGATCCCCCTTGAGTCTTTAACTAAGTGTTGATAAGCACACATGGGTAGTTAGTACGTTACTCCAGGCCAGGAAATAAACCTTCCAAAGGGCCAGAAGAATAATGCCAGGGGCTCATAGAAGAACAGTACTGATGCTGCCACCAGTCGGAATAGAGCATCTCCTAATGGAACAGTGGATAAAGTACTCAGAAAGGCACTGTTTCTGAACTGCGACAAAGCCAGCTTTGTTGTTGTTACTGGTGTCAGGTGCTATTGAGGCGTTCAGACCCCCAGCCACCTATGCACAACAGAACCAAACATTGCCTGGTCCTGCATGAAAAACTGCTGCCTTGTACCGTCCTCAACGCTATTCCTGTGCCTGAGGCCATTGTTTAAGCCACAAGTCAATCCTTGAGGGCTTTCCTCTCCTTCGCTGCCCCTCTACTTTACCAAACAGAATGTGCTTCTCCAGGAACTAGCCTCTCCTGACAACATGTCCAAAGTACATCAGACAAAGTCTCATCCTTGCCTCCGAGGAGCTCTCTGGTCACACTTTTTCCAAGACAGATAGGTTTGTCCTTTTAATATGCATCTCCAGCCCCATAATTCAATGCCTCGATTCTTCTCTGGTCTTCTTTATTCAATGTCTAACTTTCACAAAGTCAAGGGAGGGAAGGTGGGGGAGGGAGGGGGAAAAATGAGGAGCTGGTACCAAGGGCTCAAGTAGAAAGAAAATGTTCTGAGAATGATGATGGCAACCAATGTACAAATGTGCTTGACAAAATGGATGTATGTATGGATTGTGATAAGAGTTGTACGAGCCCCCAATACAATGATTAAAAAAAAAGAAAAAGAAAAAAATTATTAAGAGCCCCAAAGGCTAAGAGTACTTTCAAATGATGCAATAGAAGCAAAGATCAATGTTTAGAAATATTTATAGGAAAATAAGATGCCCAGCAGCAAACAAGATAAGGTTAACAATCTCTGGCAGCTTATAAAAATTTCCAGGTATGCAAAGAAGCAGAAAAGTAGGATCTGTCATGAGGATAATTAAAACATCATTGTAGACAGTAATCATACAAATGAATCACTTAGTGAAAAGATAGTGATTAAGATAGTGATTATAAATGCTTTCCATGGGTTCTGAAAACAGTACAGTTTGAGCATATCATGTAGAAAGGGGAATATATACAAAGACACACAAACCTGAAGTTCTGGATATGTAAATTATAATGTATGGGATGAAGAGTATTCTGGAGAGGCTTAATAGCAGATTAGACACCGCAGAAGAAAAGATCAGTGAATTGAGACACAGCAGTAGAAATGATTGAAAATGAAAGAGAAGGAAAAAAAAGACACCCCCCCAAAAGAAAAAAGAACAGAGCATTGTGTGAGCAGCGAGACAACGTCAAGTGTCTTCATCTGTTTCTAATTATAATCTTACAAGTAGGAGAGAGGGAGAGAAACACCTGAAGAAATATTGGCTGAATGCCTTCCAAATCGTATAAATATTACATTCAGCAAACTGAAGAGACCTCAGGTATTAGAAACATGAATAAATTGATAAAGACACATTGTAATCAAGTTCCCTAAAACAAAGATAAAGAGATTTTTAAACTAATCAGTAAGAAAAGATACACAACATAGTAAAAACTGAAGATAAGACTAAGAGTAGACTTCATTTTTCTTTTAGGAAATATTGCAAACTGTAAGTGAACAGAAAAACATTTTTGAGAGCAATAAGGTAGGGATAAGAAGAGAGCACTGTCAATCTAAGTCTGTAAAACAACAACAACAGTAAAAATCCCCCAGAACAGCACATCTCACTGGTGTCTAGTCAATGTTGACTCACAGTGACCCTGTAGGACAGAGTAGTAATGACCCTGTAGGTTTCTGAGCCTGTTACTCCTTATGGGAGAAGAAGCAGCTGGTGGTTTTGAACTGTTGATCTTGTGATTAGAAGCCAAATGCATAAGCACTACACTATCAGGGAGTCCTGGTGGTATAGTGGTTAGTGTTAGACTGAGATCCTCAAGGTCAGCAATTTGAGATCACCACACTTTGCAATAGAACACCAGGGTTGGAAACTCACAAAACCAGTTCTCCCTTGCCCTGTTGGGACGCTATGAGTCAGAATCAACTCAATGGCTGTGAGTGAGGAAAGTCTATGCTCAGCAGAAATATCTTTCAAAATGAAGATAAAGTACATCCTTTTCCAGCTATGAACAGTGAGGGAAAATCTCTCGGTCCCACATGAACAGCAGGAAAAGCTGTTCTTTTAAGCAGAGGAAGAATGTTCGCTGCCCATTAGAAGTCTGCATTAACACAAAGGAATGGAGGTGGCTTGAAAAGATACATACAAATGATTTTCAAAATGGTCTTCAAAATATAAATGACTGTTTAAAGTAAAAAATAAGTAATCTTTAAAGATATATGTAAAAATAGAATGTATGACTACAATAACACAAAACTCATACAAGGAAAACACACCTTAAATATACAGGCAAAATTGATCAAAAGTTGCCAGTGGCCATTATCGGAGTTGATTTAGATGCATAAAACCTTCATATGACAGATTTGAACCTAGGGTTTTCTTGTAGGACCGAAGCATCTTTTGTTCTGTTATATATGAGGGTGTAACCCCCCAAAATATAGCGTGATTAGTGAAGGATGTATGTCTTGAGGGTCTATGTTATAATATCAGACTAATTATATCCCCCCCCAATTATCTGTCAGTGTGTTGTAATGTGGTGGTTTTTGTGTTGCTGTGCTGCAGGAAGCTAGACCATTGATACTTTAAGTACCAGCAGAGTCACCCAGGGTGGACAGGTCTCAGCGGAACATCCAGGGAAAGAAAAAAAAAAAAGGCTTTGTGATCTGTTCTGAAAATTAATCCATAAGAATGCTATGAATCAAAGCAGAACATTGTCCGACCCTTGCTATGGACCCATTATCCTTGAAGGAGGACATCCTATGTGGTGACGCAGAGGTCAGCGCACCCAGAGCTCACAGACAAGCAGCAGTAAAACTCTTTCCCTCAGAACTATTGGCACGTGGGAAATGAAAAGAAAAATAAGTTTGTTACTCTTGTTCTAGGTGTTCATAAGACAGATTTCAAGTGACTAAGAACTATTTTTCTTATACCCATGCCACCAAAAAATTGTGAATACAAAGAATTTGACAATCATTGAATAATATTATTACTATCAGAGGCAGTAAAATTTTGCTGAAGATCATTCAGCAATGGTTACAGTAGTACATTACCAGGAAGCCCCCAGAAATCCAAGCTGGCTTCAGAAGAGGGTGTGCAGCATGGGCTATTATTTCTGATGTTAGAGGGCTCTTGGCTCCCAGCAAGGAATGTCAGAACAATGTTTATTGGTGGTTTATTCATTATGGAAGGCTGTTGGACTGTGTGGGTCATAACAAACTATGGACAGCAGGAAGAAGAGCTGAAACTGTACGTAGATCAAGAGTCAGTCACTTGAACACACCAGAGACTGTCGCCTGGAATCAGGAAAGGTATGCATTGAGTTGTATCATGTCACCATACTTATTCAATCTGTATGCCGAGCAGATAGCATATGAAGAAGAATGTGGATTGGAGGAAGGTTATTAGCAAACTTCAATATGCATATGACACAGCCTTGCTTCCTGAAAGTGAGATGATTTCATCTTGCTTGGATACACAATGCTCATAGAAGCAGCAGTCAAGAAATCAAATGATGTATTGCACTGAGTACATTTGCTGCACAAGACCCCTTTAAAGTGTGGAAGAACAAGGATGTTACTTTGAGGACTATGGTGCACCTGATCCAAGTCAGGATATTTTTCTATCACCTCTGATCCATGTGAAAGTTAGATGTTGAATAAGGAAGACTAAAGAAAAATGAATGCATTTGAATTATGGTGCTGGAGAAGATTATCAAAAGTATCGTGGACTTCCAAAAGAAGTAGAGTCAGAATGCTCCTTAAAAGCAAGTACGGCAAGACTTCACCTTGTGGGCTTTGCACATGTTATCAGGGGAGACGAGGCCCAAGTATAGTAGTCCTTGGTAAAAGAGAAAGGCAGTGAAAAAGGAGAAGACCTGAGGAGATGCTGTAGCTGCTAAAGTGGACGGACACATAACAATTGTGAGCCTGGGACATGGCAGCATTTACGTTAATTGTACATAGGTCCACTATGAGTAGGAACCAAGACAATGGTACCTAACAATGGGGGAAAAGAAAGCAGAGGATCTATTTGTGTTAAAATGATTCACCACACCAACAGCAAAATTCCTTGAACTTTCTATTTCATAGAAAGTGGTTAATAGTTGTTGGTCAATTACATTCCCCAAACATTGGAAAGATCCAGGCTATACAGCAATTATAAGCTCCATGGCAGTTGGTCATAGCCAAGTTCTTAGGATGATGAACACCAGTCAAAGGCAAAGCTTGGCCTCCAACTCCTGGTCTACATGGGGGTGGGGGGGATTGTGCTGCTTCCTCCGCTATGCGCCTTGGTATGGCCAATGCAACTGCCCACCTGCTATATCACTGAAACAGCAGGGCTTGGACCCCAGCCCCCAGGTTGCACCAGGCTAAACTGGCTGGGTAGAGTTGGAGCCAAGCTTCTACGGCATCACCAGAGAGAATCATTCTAGGAGAGAGGCCAGCATTTCTCTAATCATGTGCCTTCATACATCGAAGCTCAAGGGTTAGGATGATCAGGATCGTACACCAATGCTTGCTAGGATGAACAACCAACTGCAAACTTACATATCTGCTGATAATTCTGTCTCCAAGTGTTTTCCCCATGGAGGTTCTTCTAGTTCAGCGGTTCTCAACCTGTGGATCACAACCCCTTTGGGGGTCAAATGACCCTTTCACAGGTGTTGCCTGATTCATAACAGTAGCAAAATTACAGTTATGGAGTAGCAACAAAATAATTTTATGGTTGGGGGGTCACCACAACATGAGGAACTGTATTAAAGGGTCACAGCATTAGGAAGGTTGAGAACCACTGTGCTAGCTGACCTAGTATCAATGTACATGTCCTCTAAATATTCAGGAATTCCGGGTGGCACAAACACTTACATGCTTGAATACTTATCAAAGTGTTGACTGTTCAAACACCCCTAGAGACCTTCCTGGGAAGGCAGACCTGATTGTCGAGCTGCTTCTGAAAGGACGCAGCCTTGGGAACTTTATGAAGCAGCTGTAGTCGACACACATGCATTACTACGTGGTGGAATCAACAAATTTTCCTTTTTAATATGAGATCAAACACTGATATTGTTGTTGTTGTTCAGTGCCTATGAGTCAGTTCTGCAACACAGTGACCCGGTGCACAGCAGAATGAAACGCTTCCCCTCCTGCGCCAGCCTCACAATTATCCCTGCGCTTGACCCCACTGCGAGAAGCTACTGGGTCCACCCATCTCGGGAGGGCCTTCCTCTTTTCCATGCCCCGCCACGTTACCCAGCATGATGTCTTTCTCTGGGGACTGGAACCTCCTGCAACATGTCTAAAGGGTGTAAGATGAAACCTTGCCATCTTTGTCTCTAAGGAACACTCTACTTCCATGAGACATCTATTTGTCCTTTTGGTATTTTCAGTGTTTTTCATCAGCATCACAATTCAGATGCATAGATTCTTTTTCGGTCTTCCTTCTTCAATGTTCAGCGTTCACATGAGCAGACATTGATAGGAGAGATCATGCTTTTTGTTGTTGTTGTTCAAAGTGGTATAGAGTAAGGGAGGAAGTTAGTATCCTTTCTTTAAAATGGTTCTTCCCTGTCAATGCTTTTGATGCATCTTATGAAGCTTATTTAGTTATTTGCTTATTTTAATAATTCTTCTGTGGTGTAGCCACCCACTTACTACTTTGGACCTTCTGTTGTGCGAAAAATAGCTCTTGTTCTTAGATGCCATTGAGTCGGGTCCAGCTCACAATGACCCTACGTACAAGAGAACAAACCACTGCTCAGTCCTGTAGCATCCTCACAATTGTTCTTATGTTTGAACCCATTGTTGCTGCCACTGTATCAATCCATCTTCTCAAGGGTCTTCCTTGTTTACACTGCTTCTCTACTTTACCAAGCATGTCCTTTTCCAGGGACTGATCTCTCCTGACAATATGTCCAAAGTACGTATGACACAGTCTTGCCATCCTTGCCTCGAAGGAGCATTCTGAGTGTACTTCTTTCAAGACAGATTTGTTTGTTCTTCTGGCAGTTCATGGTGCTTTCAATATTCTTTTTCAGCACCATAATTGAAATGCATACATTCTTCTTTAGTCTTCCTTATTAAAGGTCCAACTTTCACATGCATACGAAGCAATTGAAAATGTCATTGCTTGGGTCAGGCACTTCTTAATCTTCAAAGTGATATACTTTCTCTTGAACCCTTTCAAGGGATCTCGTTCAGCAGATTTATCCAACGCAACGCATTGTTTTGATCTCTTGATTGATACTTACTTCCCTGAGCATTGATCGTGGATCCAAACAAGATGAAATCCTTGATAACTTTGATCTTTTCTCTGTGTATCATGATCTTACCTTCTGTTCCAATAGTGAGATTTTGGTTATTTATTGACCTTGAGTTGTAATCCATACTGAAAGCTGAACTCCTTGACCTTCATCAGCAAGTGCTTCAAGTCCTCCTCACTTTCAGCGAGCAAAGATATGTCAACTGCATATTGCAGGTAGCTAATAAACCCTCTTCCAATCCTGATGTTACATTCTTCATATAATCCAGTTTCTCTGATGATTTGCTCAGCATACAGATTCAGTAAATATGGAAAGAGGATACAACTCAAATGAACCTCTCTTGTATTAGCTTTCCTAGATTTTTATTTTATGAGTTCCTAACCAGAATGTCAATTTCCCTCTACCTGTATTTTTTTCTTTCAGAGTGACAACCCATTAAATAGCATTTGCTTGATTCCTTATAGAGAGTCAGCTCTCCTATCACTTTCTTCTGCTCCATCTAGCAGTTAGAGCTCACTCACTACCATCCTGTTCTCACACACGACAGTTCAGATCTCCATAGTGGCCTCCATCCAACACAAGTACCAAAGAAGGGTTCAATGAAACAAGAATGACATTACCTTGTATGGCCTAGGCAATGGGAAGGCAGGGTTAAAATGAGCTCTCTCAAAATACGGCTGGTGGTTTTGAACAGCTGATCTGTCAATTAGCACCCCAACAGTAACCACTATGCTGCCACAGCTACTCACGTATTCGTAGAGGGTGGAACATGCCAAGTCCATGCATGAGACATCAGACTAGAGACTTTCCTGGACTCATCCAACCACCGAGGATGATGAATCCAAGATGGACAGGTCAGATGGCAAGCTTCTGGCTGAAGAGAAAAATTAATCTCAATTTGGCAGTTAAGTTGACTCCCAGAATCTGCAGGTAATACAAGTCACTGAAGTCCAGAGAGCTGAAGGTTACATGGTGAACCCGGTGCCAGACCCAGGCTCGGTAAAAATGCAAGCAAGCTTGCGTGCACATATATTAAAAGCAGGCCACCTCTCTAGGGAAATCTCTGTCAACTGATTGGCTGCTTACAGCAGAGTTCACCATGAAGGGGATTAAATTATAGTAGATCTCATTATGGGAGGTGAAAACAAGTTCACTGCTAAATCACTAAAATCTCGGCCTAGCCAAGCTTTAACTCTCATAGCAACCCTGTGTACAACAGAAAGAAACACTGCCCGATCGTGCGTCCGCCTTACAATCACTGTATACTTAAGCCCATTGTCATAGTCACTGTCAGTTCATCTTATTGGGAATCTTTAAAAAAAATCATTTTATCGGGGCCTCATACAACTCTTATCACAATCCATACATCAATTGAATCAGGCATGTTTGTACATATGTTGCCCTCATTCTTTTCTATACAGTTACTTTCTATTGAGCCCTTGGTATCAGCTCCCCGCCCCCATCCCCTCACCCTCATAACCCCCTGATAGATTGTACATTGTTATTATTTTCATCTCTCACAGCCTGTCTCCCTTCCCCCATGTTTTCTGTTGTTCTTCCCCCTGCAGAGGGGTGTGTGGTTATGTGTCGATCATTGTGATTGGTTCCCCTTTTTCCCCCGTCCTCGCCCCCTCTTCCCCGTTACCTTCTGGTTTCACAATTCCCACTTCTGTTCCTGGATGAGGAGAGAGCAGCGGGACCAATGGTCCAGGGAGACCTGGGAGGTGAGGGTGGTGGGGGAAGGGGGCAGTGAGCAGGCTGCGCCATGGACAGGGGAACAACTGGGGTGCCATAGTCAATAACAAGGAGACAGGGATCCGAGGTGGAGGGGGGTGGGCGCTGGGGGTGTCGGAGCAACAGCCAACTAGATAAGAGGAGGTACCAAGGGGCGGAAATAAGGGGAAAGTGACAGTGGGGCAGGAGGAAGGTAAAAGGAAACAGGAAGCACCAAGGAAGCAAAGCAATGGATAGAGGTATAAACATAGCGGTGTACATATGTAAACGCATTAATCCACAAACATAGAGCCGTTGGCCCATGTACATATATTTATACGGCAATACACTGAGGTCGGGGATGGACTTTGGGCCTCTGCTCATGCCCTCCCTCAATCCAAGAACACTTTGTTCTAATCCATCAGCAGTCTGAGATGCTCACCCTCCCGACACAATAGCTGAAGACAACACAGGTACATAAGCAAATGGGGTGAAGAAAGCGGATGGTGTCCAGTTATTAAAAGATATAGCATCTGGGGTCTTAAAGGCTTGAAGTTACACAAGCCGCCATTCAGCAGTGAAGCAACAAGTCCACGTGGAAGAAGCACACTGACGGTGCGATCATGAGGAGTCATAGGGACTGGGTAAAATACATCAGCAGACACATAACAAACAAAAACATATTGTTGAGGACAAGAGGGGCTGGAGCAGAGATCCAAGGCCCATCTGTAGACAGTGGAACAATCTCCCCACAGAGGGCCCACAGGGAAGGGATGAGTCACCAGGGTGCAGTAAAGCATCGATGAAACACACTATATTCCTCTGGGTCCTTGAGGCTTCCTCACCCCCCACTACCATGAGCCCAGCGAGGCTTCTCAATTCAGACTAGACCGGAACATGGTATAGAAAGGGATGGGAGCTCATGACACACAGAATCCAGGAACAGGAGGGGGAATAGTTATTGGGAGTCTTTTCCATTTTCAAAGACCTTCAACTTTCCAAGTATGATGCCCATCTCCACAGACTGGTCCCTCTTGGTAACATGGTCAAAGTATGTGAAATGGTGTCTAGGCATCTCCGGTTCAAGGAGTTCTCTGTCTATACTTCTTCTAAGAAAGCTTTGTTCTTTTGGCAGTCCACAGTCAAGGGCAGAATAGGTCCAGGAAATTAATGGCTATGATTCCCCTACCCAGATCGATATTTACTTGCAGATATAGTTGATAATACTACCCACATCCTAACTCTCATACACACTATTAAACACTCAGAGGAACTTGACCCAAAGGTTCTGGAAGCCTGGGATTGAAACTACCAACTCTACTCGCTTCCATTTGCTTTAAGTGTTTCTTATAACTGTGTCATTAATGTTTGTTGGAAGGAAGTGAAATGTAAAAATGTTCTTTATACTTCATTTCTACTTCCAGTTAGGCTGCGATCCACAAAGTCAGCAGTTCTAAACCATCTTGGGAAAATGATGGAGCTTTCTACTCCCATAACGAGGCAGAGGCTCAGAAACTCCTGGGGCAGTTAGACTCTGTCCTGTAGGGTCACTGTGAATTGGCATCAACTCCACAGCAGTGAGTACTTCGCAGGAGAGCTATATGGCATGACTGATATTTTGAGTACACAACTGCATCTCAGCACTGATAACCTAAGTGAAGCTTAAAATAATTTCACATCTTCCTCTGAATTCACATGAAAACATGTTTGATTGCTTCTCCTATGATTTTCTTTTGTTTCTTTTTTCCTTTTGTTTTGTAATTACTCTCCTCTCTCCTGCTCCACCACAAATGGTTTTTAGGTCAGGGAGTATTTGTATTAAAGAGGCCAGAATCGCTAGAATGCTAACATTAAGCCATCATAATAAACAAATTACACTAGTCCTCCTTATGTAAACGTTCCCTGCAGCCTCTATGCGTATTGTCTTTTGCTTTCTTAGGGGCTTTCTAAATGGGTTCACAGTCTGTATCATCATTAGAAAGCAGACTTCTTTTAATTAAACATATTTCATTACAATAATTAGTCTGTGGTGTGCTGATTAAATGGAATTATCTATCATTTTCTTCCAAACATTGCATTTATTTTACAGCCTTAAACTGTCTCCGGGCTCCTCCCACACTGAGTACTCATTAACCTTCTCTATTCAAATGCATCCTCTTCTGAACAGTAAAGAATTGTCACTGATATCCAAAGATGCAGTTTCATCCATTCCTTTTCATCGACCCTTTCCTCTCATTTACATTTAGACCAAAATTTAACCCAAGGAGTTTCTAGAAGCTGGTTGTTCAACTGGCAGCACTAATGACTCTCGAAGCGCCACATGCATACAGTTGGGGGTGCCCGTATGTGAGCATGCGTACTCTGTTTGCAAACAGCTAGCATTTTGAGATTCACTCAGGAAAACGATGGGAAAATTTGTCTTTATAAAATCTGGGAGCTAAGTTTTACATATGGTGCACATATGTATGTGTGTGTACTCTATAATCTTGCATCACACTTTACAATGTTATATCAGGAATCTTTGCATCTATGTTCATGTGGGGCAGAATGGGATAGTTATCTTTTCTGTAATACTATTGGTGTCAGGCTAATGCTGGCACCTGCCGTAAAGTGAGTTGAGGAATCCTTAGACTTTTTCAATTTTTTTATTGTTTTATTTTTTTGAGGACTCCTCATTCTTCTTAATTTTCTGAATGATTTTGTGTAGGGTTGGCATTATTTCCTTCCAGGTGTTTTATAGAATTTCCTAATACAGTCATCTGGATCTGTTCCTTGTGTAAATTGTTTTCAATACCTGAATTAAAATATATCTATATACATATAGGATAACAAGCATGACATTTAGGTTTTGCATTTTTTATGAGCTAGTTTTGACAATTTATGTCTTTCAAGGAATTTGCCCAGCCATAACTTGTAAATGATGTCATAAAGTAATTCATAATGTTTTCTATAATCACTTTAGCACCTGAAGTAATAGTTCTCATTTATTCTGGCTATTTTATTTTATATAATTTTATAAAAATTACATATAAAAGAAAATCATCTTTTCTTTTATTCCTTGTTCAGTAGAGAGACTTCTGAATTTGTCTGGTTTTAAAAAAGACATCTTTTGATTAACTGATTTTCTGATTGTCTGGATTTTTCATTATTTTACTGGTTTCTGCTTTATCTTTATTATTTTCTCCCTTCTAAGTATTTTAGAATAGTTTTACTTCAAATCAGACAAGTGTAAAGCTGAGTGCCTTCAGGGAGGAGGCTGGCTTGCAGAGTGGTGTGCCCCTTGGCCTCCACCAGTGCTGAAGGAGCTTTAGTAGGAGGCCTGATGGCATTGTGGTTATGTGGTGGACCCCAAACCAGCAGGTCTGTGATTGGAACCCATCAGCTGCTCCCATAAAGAGTTACGCCCCCAGAAACCCACAGGGGTGGGCACTTCAACCTTGTCCTACCCGGCTGCTATGTATCAGACTCAACTTAGATGGCAGTGAGCTTGGTTTCGGAGTTTAAAGGAGCTTTTTAATACATTCTCAAGCAGGAGGGAGGAAGCCAAGGGGTGTCCTGGAGGAAGGGCTGAGAACCAGAGAGAGATGTGCCTCCTGACAGAGTAGAAGTGGTGCAGATAAAAGAATTGTATCGGTAATGTTTTCTCACCCTGACTTCCTGTAATCTGTTAACTTCCCTAACGAGTGCTCCTTATCATGTATTGTCTGTGAGTTTGTTGTGGCTGCTGCAACAGAGGATCACCCCCAGCAGAGAGGTGCCCTGGATGGACAACTGGAGTCAGGTCAAGGTCAAGCAAGTTGGAGGGTGGAGGTTTGTCTGACCTCTGCCTCAGGCAAAGCAGCCTTGGGCTGGTGTGGAGTTGGAGTCGCCCCCCACGTATGAAGTCTGAGGCGGGTTTCCCTCTCATTTGCAAGTTCTATTCTGCTCATTTCCATATCCACTTCAACAGATTAACTTCTGGCTATGGTGCCCTCTTTCGATTCTTGAGTGGTAACGTTTGAGTGGAGGTGCATATTTTTAAATACTACTTGGGTGACTCTCTGGATTCTGTTATTTACTATTAAAATGTGTTGGGCTTTGTTCTATCAAGCAGTTTTGGGAGTTTTAACCCAATTTAATCCTTCGAATCTTGTTCTTGAGCTTTGTCAGAGGGAGTCCAGAGTAGTCAAGATACAGCCCTCCTGGGGTCTCCACTCAATACCCTAGGTATTCCCCAAGGGTGGTCTGTGGCTCAGAACCATCAGCATTAGCTGGGAACTTCTACATAATGGTGCCCGGCTATCAAAAGATACAGCATCTGGGGTCTTAAAGGCTTGAAGGTAAACAAGCGGCCATCTAGCATAGAAGCAACAAAGCCCACATGGGAGAAGCACACCAGCCTGTGTGATCACGAAGTGCCAAAGGGATCAGTTATCAGGCATAAAAGAACAAAAAATCATATCATTGTGTGCTCACCTCCATGATACGATCACTGAAGACAAATGGGTGCATAAGCAAATGTGGCGAAGAAAGCTGATGGCGCCCGGCTATCAAAAGGTATAGCGTCTGGGGTCTTAAAGGCTTGAAGGTAATCAAGTGGCCATCTAGCTCAGAAGCAACAAAGCCCACATGGAGGAAGCACACCAGCCTGTGCAATCACGAGGTGTCGAAGGGATCAGGCATCGGGCATCATAACAAAAAAATCATATCATTGTGAATGAGGGGGTGGGGTGCAGAGTGGAGACCTAAAACCCATTTGTAGGCCACTGGACATCCCCTTACAGAAGGGTCTGGGGAGGAGATGAGCCAGTCAGGGAGCGATGTAACAATGATGAAACATACAACTTCCTCTAGTTCCTAAATACTTCCTCCTTCCCCACTATCATGATCCCAACTCTACCTTAGAAATATGGCTAGACCAGAGGATGTACAATGGAACAGATAGCAACTGGAAACACAGGGAATCCAGGGTGGATGATCCCTTCAGGACCAGTGGTGAGCGGCAATACTGGAAGGGTGGAGGGAGGATGGGTTGGGAAGGGGAAATCGATTACAAGGATCTACATGTGTCTACCTCCCTGGGGGATGGACAACAGAAAAGTGGGTAAAGGGAGATGTCTGACAGGGCAAGATGTGACAAAATAATAATGTATAAATTATCAAGGGTTCAATAGGGAGGGGGGGAGTTTGGGGGGAAAATGAGGAGCTGATGCCAGGGGCTTAGGTGGAAAGCAAATGTTTTGAGAATGATGAGGGCAATGAATGTTCAAATGTGCTTTACACAATTGATGTATGGATGGATTGTGATAAGAGTTGTATGAGCTCCAAATAAAATGATTAAAATAAAATAATGCAGTCTCTTAAACTACAAACCAAGCTAATTGTGTTAGAAACGCTGAGGCTACAGTAACACTGCTGGCCTCATTTACTTATTTATTTGGGAGCATTTTATTGTATGTTCGGTGGAAGTCTAAACAGCAATTTCACTTTCCAATCAGTGGTTCATAAACAGATTGTCCTGTGACATTGGTTGCAGTCGCTACAGTATGCCAACACGCTCTCCATCTCCTCGTTCTTGGGTTCTTCTTTGCCATGCGTCCAGTTTTCTGTCCCTACCACCTTCTCATCTTTGCTTCTGGGCAATATTGGCTTTTGATCTCCTACAGCTGATTTCTCTAAGAAGCACATTTGCCATGGGTGTTTTTGTTTATTTTACGGGCACATCTATTATTTGGCTCAGAGGTGGCATCTAGGCATGTCCTGAGTATCAAGTTAAACAAGTTTTAGGGAACGAATCTCAGGGATTTCTCTCTCTCCCTCTCCCTCTCCCCTGCTCCCCCCTGCCCAACTCTCTGTCTCTTGCTTTAATTTGAATTTTGTTCTACATTTTAACCCATTCTAACTGAGAGCTTGAATTGTGGGCCTGGTCAGCATGGGTGGTAGTGGCACGAGCTCATGTAGTTATTTTGGTTTCAGGCTGTAGGGGACTATGGTTCAAGTGCACAATTACTTCTTTGACTAATTGCTTCTTCAATTCTTTGGTTTTCTTCATTCTTCCTTGCTCCAATTGGGAAGAGGCCAATCGATGCTTCCTAATGGGCCATTCACAAGGTTTTAAGACCCCAGATGATACAAGACTAGGATGTAGAATGTTGCCTTTATGAACAGTTTTGCCAGCTGACCTAGTCGTCCTCCACAGACTATGGTCCCAAGCCTAAATAATTTCTTTTTAAAATCATTTTATTGGGGGCTTGTACAACTCTTATCACAATCCATACATACATCCATACATACAAATATCAAGCACATTTGTACATTTGTTGCCATCATCATTCTCAAAACATTTTCTTTCTACTTGGTATCAGCTCCTTATTTCCCTCCTCCCTCCTCACCCCTCCTACCTCACGAACCCTTGATAATTTGTAAATTATTATTATTTTGTCATCTCTTACACTGTCCAAAGTCTCCCTTCACCCACTTTTACGTTGTCCATCCCCCAGAGAGGGGATATATGTAGATCCTTGTGATCGGTTCCCCCTTTCTACCCACCTTTCTCTGACCCTCCTGGTATTGCTACTCTCATTATTGGTCCTGAGGGTTTATCTGTCCTGGATTCCCCCTGTTTCCAGTTCTTATCTGTGCCAGTGTACATCCTCTGGTCTAGCTGGATTTGTAAGGTAGAATTGGGATTATAATAGTGTGTGGGGGGGGAACATTAAAGAACTAGAGGAAAGATGTGTGTTTCATTGGTGCTATAGTGCGCCCTGACTGGCTCATCTCCCCACGACCCTTCTGTAAGGGACTGTCGAGTTGCCTACAGATGGGCTTTGGATCTCCACTCCGCACTCCCCTTCATTCACAATAATATGATGTTTTGTTCGCCTAGATAATTTCTATAACTATGCCTCATGTACATATATGGGTATACACGCAGAATTTGCAGACATTCATGTAGAAATATTCTCAACTATACCCATATATGGACACAGGTATACACCTATACAATCTCCTTCACCTATTTTGCACACATTATTTACCTAAATATCTATTCCCAAATGACTTTTTGGTATCATGATCATTGCAGGATTACTTTGTGGTAGGTAGCCTTCATGATAGTTGCCCTTAATTTTTATGTATTTCTCCCCATCTTACTTTACTTCTGCCCATGGTCACAGCCACTCTGTCAATCCATCTCCTTGACAGGTTTGCTCTTTTTCACGGTGCCTCTACACTCCCAAACACGGTGTCCTGTTTCAGGGACTAGTGTCTCCTGCAACATGTCTGTTCTGGAAGGAGGGTCGAGATGCAGCTGAGTTCAGAATCAATTTTCTCATAAGAAATAACTGAAAATGGATTAATCCATTCTCAACCATCAACTTTTTACCTTAACCTTGCCTTTTTATACAAAACATTACACAGAAATTTCAAAGTAAGTCCAGAGTTAAATAATATCATTTAAATAAGATACACAACATTAAAATAGATTTTTAACAACTACAGTATGGCCCACACCTTGAGATTGATGAGAATCTGTAGCTGTGGACACGGATGTGGAGAGGAGGTATGGGGAGAGAGTCAATGTTTGGAAGGGGAATCCCCTTCCATTAAATCAATTGGTTGCTGCTTTTCAGGAGTTTCCCCCCCCACCCCCCTTCTTTGCCTTTTTTCTACTCGGACCTGACTGGATTTCTCTAAAAAAAAAAAAAAAATCTGTCTAATGTGGTCTCCTGTTGGCATTTGCTTAACTGTTTTTCTAAAAGGGTTTCCTAAATTATCATCAACAATATCGATAACACGGTTAACCAGTTCTGATCATGATAATTCTTTTCAAAAAACTGTCATAGGGCCCATGTTTTTTTTATCTAAAAACATTGCAAAACGCCACAAAAACTAAGAAAATTATAGCAAAGTGCTTGGAACACAGCCTCAAAAGGTTTAAAGAGCTCGTACTAATGCCAACTAACACCGGGTGGCCGAAACAGGAACTGCTTTTATTTATAAAAATCAGGTGCATCGGTCGGATTCTGATGTTTTGTTTGAGCTCCGACGCGAATTTTTCTCAACCTTTCATGTTGATCAGCTTTGGCCAGAACCAAACACCAATCAGAAAGGACAGTCCCGTCGGACCCAAGTGCGTGCTGGATTCCAAAGCGTCCGCGGTGGCTTCCAGGCTGATCTTCCTCTTGCTTCAATAGAGCGCACCCGTGGTCGCCCAAGCCCCTCCACATGCCGCCACCCACTCCCGTCATTGTCCTCTGCTCATGTACCAGAGTCCTTGGTAGTTTTGGTCAAAAGGGGGGTGGGGCGGGGCAGTGTCAGGACTTAGGATGTCTGTGCTGGGTCACACGGAACCTAAGTAACGATCTTGAAGTCCTAACTTACACTCTTCTAGAAAGTACAGTGGTGATTTGTGTGCAAAGATCGGAAATTTTAATGGAAAAGTACCAAGTTCCTGAAATTCATTAACATTTTTATTAATAAAAAAAACATTTCACGTTGATATCTGATACCGTGGAGTCCTGATGCGGTCGAGTACAGGGTTCTACTTACTGCATGTGAGAGTTTCCCCATCTTTGCCTCTAAGGAATTTTCTGGCTGTACTTATAATGAAATCTAGGTCTGTCAAATGAAGTTTTCACACGCCAGTGTTTGCGTTTATTTCAGTATTCAGTAGCCCGAATGCAATCTTACGGTAAAACATAACAAAATGAATCCAGCCAGATGTATTTCTTCTGCCTTGGATTACCATGATTAGTATATCTGATTTAAATATGGCACCCGGCACTCGGCCCCACAGTACCGTGAGTTCATTGCAATCGATTTTAAATGAGAGCCTTTGCACCAGGCTTCTATTGCTCACAAAAAAGTCAGGTACCAACACAGGCACTGTTTGTTTTCTTTATATTAACTTAGCAGAACAATACTTTCATTTTACTTGAAGGAGCAGTCTTATCTTGGCAAATAAACGGAAACTCTACAGGGATTGGCAAAAACCAGAGCTTTATATACTGTGGCTTGAACTATGTTACCTCTGGTTCAATGTCACAGCACCTTAGTGAGTGAATAAGAGTGACTCAGAGAGGGCTCCAGGGCGTGAACATAGGTCACATAGTGTGCACCCTGGTTCACTCTTTCTTGCTCGCTCTCTCTTTTCCTCCTGAAGCACCGGCAAAGAAACTCTGTTCTCAGAAGTAATTATGTTGTAGTCAATGCATGAGATTTGATCATTCATATCTTACCCCACTGAATCAGAAAACACACTATTATTAGTTTTAAAATCCACCCACTTTTTCTCTTTTTCTCTCTTCCGTTTTTTCTGACCCTGCTACTGCCCTCCTTTCTTCTTCTCTTTCAGTCTCCAGTTTTCCTTTGGGGTCCTTGTTTCAGACTCAACCCTTCCCTTCATCTCTTCCCACCTTCTCACTCCCGCTCCCTCTCGCTCCTCTCTTCTCCGGCCTGGGCCGGGTTCTCTGCCTTCCCCTTTCTCCTTCTAGCGCCCTTCCCACCGCCCTCTTTGTTTTCTCCTGCTTTTCCTCTTCACCAGTCTCTGCGCTTTTCTCATCCCCTGCACCCCCACCCCTTCTCCTGAGGAGAGTGTTGTGTCCTCCTGGCCATTCTGGATTGTGAAGAAGAGGACCTTCACTAGGTGGAACGGAACCCTGCTGGCTTAAGCTTTGGACTGTTAACAGCAATGTCAGTAGTTCGAGCCCACCTGCTGCTCCACAGGAGAAAGGCGAGGCTTTCTGCTTCAGGGCAGTTCTCTTCTGCCCTCTGGGACAGCAATGCGTCAAATCCATTGGAGAGCAAGCTCTGGTCAAAGTTTGGAAGGAACATCCGCAGAGCACAGACCAGGGAGAACAGAAAGATCCTTGGACTTATAGAATCTTTGAAGTGCCTCAGGTGAAACCTGTGTACATTAGGGTGGTTCTGAGAATGTCTATCTCCTTTATCTGCCTCTAAGGGAAAAGAAGAGTATGAAAATCCCAGACACATGGAAGCAATTAGTCAAATGGCATAAAAGACCACATCCGTTTCAGTGACCCTGAGACTAGAACCGGATGGTGCCCAGCTACCACTACCACCTGCTCTGAAAGGGGCCACAATAGAAGGTCTTGGACGAGTGGGAAGAAAAATGTGAAACAAACTCAAAAGCATAACAAGAAAAAAATCCACCCACATTAAAACAAGGATAAAGAAAGTGTGATGGGAAGGGGAAAGAAAAACCAGCATTATACCCTGCCGTTTGATCCGCTGCTATTGGGTATGGTCAAGATAATCTGACTCACAGTATCCCCAGAGGACAAGGAGAACTTTCCCACAGGGCTTCTAGGGCTGTAGTCATTGCAGAAGCACATCCCCAGGCGTTTTCTCCCTCGGAGGGACTGATGGGTTTGAATCTCCAATCTTTTGGTTAACAGTTGAGCGATTAACCACTGTGTTACCTGGGATCCTTGTTTTGGTCATTACATACTTGATTTTACAAGGTGGGTAACCACCGTTGAAAAGAATCCCTCCCTTTATTAAAAAAAGAAAAAAAATCACTCTGCCTATATTAGTCATTTGGACAATCTCTGTTTCCAGGGTAGGCTGGAGTCTCCTACATCTGGTAATGTGCGATATAAAAAGTCCTGCATAAAAGAGAGCTTAAATAGATCACCCATGAAGAGTTTTAAAACTATGATGGAATATATATATAATTTGGTAAGCCCTAGTGATGTACAGAGAAACCCTGGTGGCATAGTACTTCTTGGATTGCTAACCTCAAGGTCAGCTGTTCGAATCCACCAGTCACTCCAAGGGAGAAAGATGAAGCTATCTACTCACCTTAAAGACTTCCAGTCTCAGAACACCGCAGGGGCATGTCTACTCTGTCCTATAGGATCACTATGAGTCAGAATCCACTCAATGAGAGTGAGTTGTCAATCACTGAGTAGATCTGACCTATGGCAACCCCATGTGTTGCAGCTCTGAGTCCTTCCGAGGGGTTTCGTGGCTGTGACCCTTTGGAAGCAGATCATCATACCTTTCTTCCGAGACACCTCTGCGTAGGTTTGAACTTTTAATCTTTTGGTTAGTAGCCCAGCGTTTAATCATTTGCACCACCCATGGACTCCTTCCTAAAGGGACAGGGTAGGCTAAGCAGCCTGTCAGTATTCTCTTACTGTGCTCTTGTACCAAACGAATCCTCAGCCTGACGATCCTGTATAGATTTAGTTTGAAAGCAATACCTGGACCTCGCTGGATCTTAGTTTTAAAACTAAAACTACGACACATTAGTACTTCATCCCGAAGCTCTCTATGACTGATTTTGGATGAAAAAGCTAATAATTTTTAGTGCCCACTTACTGGAGTTAGTGGAATCAAGAAGACGTTTCTTAAGATCTCGCTTGTGGAAGGGCGTGATGCAAAATGACTGGAGAGCTTCAGGTGCTTGGAAACTTGGAGGAAACTGGGTCCTGCCTGGGTGGCTGTCAGCAGAGAGGATTGTTGTGGACAGAGTGGAGCAAGGACATTGGGACCAGGGCAGACTGGGGCATGAGCCAAGAGGTAGCGAGGTGTACCCAGGCAAGTAGTCAGGAATCTGGAGGCTACAGACACCCGAGGGCAAAGTAATATGAGGACTCAGAAGTCAGAGTGGGCAGGCAGCCATGCACTGAAAATGCCATGCGGCCTGAGAGGCAGGGGGAAGGCAGGGAGGCCGAAACTTGGCAGGCTGTGTGCGCTGCCTCGCCAGTAACCAAAGACCTTGATAACAGGAGCCCAGCCCTGTTGATGATGTAGTTGGAAAAGATTCTGACCTCAAGCCCCTCCCCATCACACTCGGTGACCCTGGGCAGGTTTCCGTGGTTCACTTCTAGCCCACTCCCCTAGAGCCTGGCACAGAGGAGGACGAAATGAATCACCCAGGGCTCCATGTGCCCCTATGCAGAATGGGGATTCTACCTCCATCACAGAGGTGCTGGGGGATCTAAGCAAATGTTGAAAAGAGCAGAGAAAAACAACGCACATGCCGTTTAACTCGTGCCACTTAACTATTATAAACCAACCAACCCGACTTTAATGTACTAACCTCAGTGGCATCAAGTCAATTCAGACTCATGGGGACCCGAGAGGGCAAGGTAGAACTGTCCCTGGGGGTTGCTGAGGCTGTCATTCTTGCCTGGAGTGGAAAGCCCTGTCTGTCTCCCAAGAGTGGCTGGTGGCTTCTGGTGGCTAGCTTTGGGCTGGCAGCCCATCTCATGACCCCAACGCCAACAGGGCTCCGATTCCAATATCAGTCCGGCCATTTTTTTTAAAATAGGGAATTTCCCTTTTGTCTGGGTCATACAGAAGGTAGACAGGCGAAAGCCTGAAATTCGTGTGACTTACAAAGGACAGGAGAAACAGGTGAGAAATGCTCCTATTCACACTGTGTTGGAAAATCACCAGAAGGATGTGGGATATTGTCAATTAATGGTAATTTTCAGAAGCAGCTTCCAGCTGTTAATTCCGGTTGGGCTGAATTATGTCATCTTTCCCGTTTTTTAAATTTTGAACGAAAATAGCTTACTGTTTTCATGAAACTTTTGTCATTCGTTTCTGTTTGAGATTCTTTGACCTTATTCACATTGTAAAGGAAGGAGGAGGAGGTGGCAGTCTGGTAGAAATATACATGCACAGTGGCAGGGAATAGCATGCCACATTGACTTAGAAAACGCTTACAGGAGAGACCAAGGGAGGTGCAAACATGCTTGACTACTAGGTGGGACGTTCGTGGTTTGAGTCTACCAAGAGGCTTCATGGAAAAACAAGATCTGGCAATCTGCTTCTGAAAGATCAGAGCCCCTGATCACCCCGAAGAGCACAGTTCTACTTGACAAGGGGTCACCATGAGTCAGAAAGAGACCCAACAGTGGCTGTGTGCTCTGGTTTGCTGAAGGTGGTTCTACGGGGGCTTGTCAAGAGGAGAACTTGATGAAGAAAACTTCTCCCTACAAACATGTTCATCAGAAATTAAATTCAGAACATGCCGTTTTCTTGCTTAAAACACCCAGTGATCAGTGTCTCTTCCTTTGCACCTGTGGTGTTCTAAAGATATAACGGAAACTGCTTAATACAACAGCTAAGCCTTCATGATTTACCCTGAGCCCACCATCTGTTCTCATCAACCACTTCTCCACCCAGACCACACTGATCGGAAGCCACACTAGATGATTGGAGACTAGTGTACATTAGTCTTTGATTTTTGTTCCCTGGATTTATATCAATGCTATTTCTTCTGCCTGGACTATTTTTCTCCTTCCACTCAGTTATCGTCAAACCCCTATTTCTGCAGGGCATCTTATTTGGGAGTCACTTCTTCCAGGATGTTGCCCCTGATTCTTTTATTCGTGAGTCAAGGGCCTCCTTACCACATCCTTTGATTCTGTGCTTCTTTCTATTGTAGCAAACCATTACATTGTATATACAGCACATGCCTGCCACTATTCTTTCCTTCCCACAAAGCTGCGGATGCTTAAGAGACAAAAACGGTGTGGTCAACACCCTGGATCTGTAGTACCAAGGACCTAAGAAATGCTCAGAGAATATTTGTGAAGTTAGTAATGAGCTGACTTTGGAACAAAAATATTTCCAATAATAACCCAAAGCAATCTTTGGAGATAATGAAGGAGTATAGAATGAACTGGGTCATGAGTAAGCCCTGAATAAAAACAACACAGATTTGGGCAGCATGCCAAAGAAAGCCTTTGCAATGGAGTACAACTCTAGAATCCATCAAATATGCATATATGCATATGTTTGCATGTGTGAATCTTAACAGTCTGTGGAATTATGAATGAAATGTATTTGCTAAAACTACTTGGGATGATAGAGGTTTTAATGCAGGTACAAAAAGATGATATAGTGCAACATTTGCATTTGCAGATAATGTAATAAGCAGTCAGAGGTGTTAGTGTTGGGTCCCCATCAAGTCAGGTTTGACTGATAGTGACCTGTGCACAACAGAACAAATACCCGCTCCTTACCATCTTCTCAATTGTTCTTATGTTTGAACTCATGGTTGCCACCAATCCAAACGTCAATCTATGTATTGACAGTCTGCCTGTTTCACCAGCAATGATGTCCTTCTCCAGGGGCTGATCCCTCCTGATAATGTGTCCTAAGTAAGTAGGATGAAGCCTTACCATTCTTGCTTCTAAAGTAGCATTCTGGGGGCATTTCTTCCAACACAGATTTGTTCATGTTCCTGGATCCTACCAAACCCACTGCCACCTGGTGGATTCTGATTCACGATGACATCACAGGACAGAGCAGAATACCCCCGTTGAGTTTCTGAAACTTCTATGTTCTTTTGAGAGCAGACAGCCTCGTTTTTCTTCAGCATAACAACTGGTGGGTTTGAACCGTTGACCTTTCATTTTGCATCATTCAATGAGCAACCTATTATACCAAAAGGGCTCCTTATTTTTCTGGCTGTTTGTGTCTGAGTGCCTTGGCCTGAGGGCCCTGAGCAAAGCTTGGAAGCTTTTCTAACCCACAAGAGTGTATTGGTCGCAATCAGTGTCCCTTTCTTGCATCTGTAGTCTTGCATGCCCCTAGGATGCACTGATGCGGACCCATCAAACATTTGTGCTGCTTTCTTTTGTTTGCCTGTTTAAGTGACTGCATTCTGTGAATTCTTGAACACCCGTATGACCACTTGCTGAGGGTCTCCCTTATTGAGATGGTTTGTCCTCGTCTTTATCCTGTTTAAGATTTAATAAATGTATACCTATAAATCATATTTGAATTTGGGGTTTCTTTTCTCTCCTAGAACAGCCTTAATCCTCTGGGATTTGTTTTGGACTGCAGACATTCTGCATGGCCACGGTCTGCCCAGAGGCTGTGCCAGGTGCCAGTTCCTTCTTAGAACCATCTTATTTTCACCCCCCTTTGTGTATGATATTTTCTGTGCTCTGAGGAACATTATTTGCCGATCTTGATTCTATTCTCAAAGAATCATATTATAATTTGTTGACATCATATCAAAATCACAGGAGCAGGGTTTGAACTGGTCTCTCAGTCAGTCATACTCTGGTGGCTTGTGTGTTGCTGTGATGCAAGAAGTGAGGTCACCAGTATTTGACATGCTAGCAGGGTCACCTAAAGTGTACAGATTGTAGCCGATTTTCCAGACAAGAACAGACTCTGAAGAACGCTAGGCTGTCCATTTCTGAGGAAGTAACCACTGAAGTCCTTATGGGCAGAATCAGAACCTCGGCAGAGACGGAAAACCTTATGAAAAGAAGCAAACCATTGTTGTGGTTTGTGCCAGGAGATGAACCCCCTCTGGCTGGCAGGTACTCGATTATGACTGAGGAAGGGCTGCCTTCTCAAAGTAGAGAGACCAGAGTGACAGGATGGAGCAAGTCTTCAAGGTCTCTGTTTGCTGATGGGGCCCTACTCAAAATGAGAAGAAATAGCTCCCTGTATTAATAATTAGTTGGACTTGAAATGTGTGAAGTATGTATCTAGGAAAATTGGAAGTTGTAAAAAATGAAGTGGAACGCATAAAAACCAACATTCTAGGCATTATTGAGCAGAAATGGATTGGCTTTGGCCATTATGAATCAGAAAATCAAATCTGGTACTATGCTGGGAATGAAACAATCAAGAGGAATAAAAGAAATGGCATTGCATTCATCGTCCAAAGGAACATTTCAAGATCCATCTGTAAGTACAGTATTGTCTGTGATAGGATTATATCTATCTGCCTTTAAGGAAATCCAGTCAATACAGTTATTATTCAAATTTATGCACCAATCATCAAAGCTAGTGATGAAACAGTTGAATTCTATTAATGACTGCAATCAATAATTGATCAAACATGCAATCAAGATGAATTGATAATTATTGGCAATTGGAATGCAAAAGTTGGAAACAAAGAAGGAACAGTAGTTGGAAAATATGGCTTTGGTGATAGAAATGAAGCTGGAGATAATGTGGTAGAATTTTGCAAGACCAACGACTTCATCGCAAATACCTCTTTTCAACAACACAAAAGATGACTATATATGTGGGCTTCTCCAGATGGAGTACACAGAAATAAAATTGACTACATCTGTAGGAAGAGATGAGAGAGAAGCTTAATATCAGCAGGTAAAATCAGGGCCCC